>NW_027508699.1:3577500-4777500 GCF_051911475.1 Siphateles boraxobius | reverse complement strand
GGGTGGGCAATTTTCGGAGAGGCTAGCAATAGTGAGTTAGCTTTGAAAGCATAAGATCCCACCCTCCCTTCAGAGCGACTCCAAAGCCACATATCCTCAAAAACACACGATCGCGTACAGCAGGGAGCAAACAAAAGCGTCACAAGAGACGGCGTTAAATTACCTCATGTCTCAAAGCACATTACATTACAATAATAATGAACGTAAACCACTTTAAGGGCACTGACCTCTACCACCTGGCTGCTGCATTTTGGAGTTGATATAGTGTTGCCATTGAAACGCATAAATATGAGTCACAAACCGCTCCGAGTATAACGTCAAGGGTTTCCATCTCTTCCAGATTACAGTAGTTATGGTATGAACGCAGCATAAGCTGGTTGTTTTGGTTCAGGAGGAACTGCTGTTTCGTTTGCGGCGCTCGGTGACTGACGTCTGTCTAACTCTGCATAGCATGAAACGCGCTGATGACGTGTGATGTCTAGGCGAGCAGGGTACGTGGAGGTTTAAAAATATATTTTTTGACAGGCAGGGAGGACATCGTATCATTGCATTCGGACCGAATAATGATTGGACAAACATTGTATTGTCCTACGCCTTCCATGGATGATATATATATATATATATATATACATATGATTACATTTAGACCACTTAACTTGCTGCCAGGATGTAAAGAGACTTTCAACTAGCATAACAAAAAGAAAAATCTGGAACAAATCACCTTCCCTTCCCTGTGTTCAATATTTGACCGTGATATACAGATTAAAAAATATCAATTGGAAATATTAACATGTTTTTGACAGACCTATATGATTTAAATAATAAAAAACACAGTCTATAATAGTCTATTATTCACTTTCCATCTGAATCATTGCATAGTGTTGTGCATCTTAATATCAATTTACATAAAGTTTTCATATGTAGAACAGACAAGGTCTGCCATAGCGTATATTTGGTACTGCTTCAGATATATTATAGATTTGATTTGACTGGAAATGCCTCACAACTTGCCAGTTTTCTGTTATTTATAGTTCTTTGCAAGTGTTACAACAATGACAATAATAATATATACAAATAATAGATCAAATTAGTTGATTTCGAGATCTGTGTGTATTCTGTATGGAATAGTCTCTGGGCAGAAATACATAATTGGCATCTCTATCATTCAGACCAAACCAATATTGTTTCAACCGCTTGTTTTAATTTACAGTTCATTCATCACAAACAAAACTTGACCCGCTCTATAGAGTCAAGTAAAGACATTTTGTTACGTTTGGAATGTGATTGTTCATAAACTCCCATGTTCAATAATGTGGCAATTCATGACAATAAACATCTTTACATATTGAGATGTCAGAATAGAATTATTGTTTATATAATATGTGCTGTATACTGGTTTTCTGTACACTGACAACACCATTTCCAAACACGTCACTGAGTCAATAAACATTTCCTTTCCATTTCATATCCTTTTCAAATATTCAGATCTCTTGGTGTCTAATACAAACAATCCACTTGAAATAGAACAAAATATCATTTGCTTGTAGCCAGATCACATTCCACTTTTCCACAAGAGATACAGTCTATTACTGGTCGTTTATGTTAGGAAAAACTATGCCAAGATCAGGATGTGCGTATACAGAGCCATGGCCATCGTGTTTCCAGCATCACAACTTAATTCTGTCTCTGTTAGCAAACAAAGATTAGAGAACATGAATCATGTATTATGTGCTATGACTTCCACTGCACTGCATTTGGTTAGTTTTAAGAGCAAATCTCAGTTAAACTGTGCTGTAGTTTTCTCTTAATGTTGATTTTTAATGATATATGTTTTCTCCGCTGTAATAGTTGATAAACAATATCTGTTCACCGAAACAATATTTTGAATTTGTTTTAATGTTTCAGCTGTTTCAGCGAAGACCATAGACTGGCATTATGCAAATTTGTTACATTGTCACGTAGGTTTGTGTCAGGACGTGAGACCAGCTCAGAATCGATTCTTTTAGGAGACAAAAACTTTATTTTTTGTGCAATTTAATCTTTAAAACTTTGCAGACATTTTACATTCACAAACAGCTTTATTACACACTGCATGAAAGGTAATATTCGAAAAAGCATAATAGGTACACTTTCATTAATTATTTTGCGTTTCATAATTGTTTCACTGTGTGAATTTTACTGCAAAGTCACTAAAAAGCATGTAATATATTTTCATCATAAATCACTGTCAATAAACAACAGGTTTTCACTGTGACAACCCCAGTCAGCGGGATTGTCTCCACTATTTTCTGACAATGATCTGAGCTGATTAAATTCATGTAATCATTCTTGTGCTTTTTTGTTTGTTTGTTTTTTGCGAAACCTTCCTTTTCTCTGGTTCTGAGTAATTTAAAACGTCTTTCTCTGGAATGTAATTTCTCTGTTCACAGGAAGCAATTTATTACTCAAAAAAAGAAAAGAAAAGAGCTGTAGATCAAAACTAATCAAAACCAACTCTTTTATGATTGAGCACAACTGCAGTAAATCTATAATGTTACTATAACTGTTTATTAATGTTACGTTTGATCTGGGTTTGAGTTTTTGTTTGAGTTGAGTTCTTGTTTGGTTTTGCACTATTTTCAGTTCAGGTTCCAGTGTTAGGTTTACACGACGACGTTTGCGTTTTTAGAGTATAGACAACAAGGTTGTCAAAACAATTCCCGTTCACACGGATCATAAAAACACTTTAAGTGATTACACCAAAACAAAAGATAACATCTATACTTTTATGTCTGAAACTTTTTACATTTCTTTACATTCCCTTGTCTTACATTTCATAATAAACTCAGTACATAATAAACAATATTATTTCATATAAACAAGCTCAGTACCGACTCCTTTCCCTCCGTTTATTTTTTTTGTAAATTTAAATGTGTGCAAAGTGCGTGGGTGATTTAAGGCCGCAAAGGATACATCCAATGCGTCCTTCAAAACAGGCCGAAAGAAGGAGGCGAAACGAAGGCGGCCTTCCAAGGATCCTTCAAATTGAGACGTTCGATGACGTGGCCACCGAGATATATAGCCTTCCGTTTGAGAAACACCCATTGACGTTTACACAGAGACAATAATGGTATTATTTAAAAATAAAAAAACGGATTTGTGTTAATGGACATCGTTTGGTCTGTACGCAAAAACGGAAAAACCTCTCTGTTTTAAGCATATCATTGTCATGTAAACGTACCCTTAGTTCATGTTTTCTTGGTCACTGTTCATTAGTTGCCATGGTTTTTGATATTACACCTGTGTCTTGTTAATTATCTCGTACAGTGAAATCCCTATAGTGTTTCCCTGTGTATTTATAGCCCTCAGTTTCAGTTATTCTATGTCTTTATCATCCATATTTGCTGGTTGTTCTGTTCACGTTTTGAGAAGTTTTGAAGATACCCGAGTGTTTTGATTTTGTTAAGAGAATCAATACCATGAGTTTGCTAACTGCTTCAGCTGCTAGAGAGGTTGTTTTGGTCAAGCATTTCACAAGGCTCTATCACAAACTTACAGTTATGACATGGTTAAATTGAGTTATTTTACAGGATCATAGGAGAGTTTTTGAACATTTGCTCCAAGAGCAAGCTGCATTCTGAGATGGTGTGTTTGTAGTGTGTTTAATAAAGTAATGTCTCTAGCACAGGTCATAGTCTTCAGATGAGAACAAGTTATTCCAATACAAACTATTTAGGGGAAAATAACTGTACCGGGGCTTTGTCTGTGGTTCATTCTGACGTAAGTTGAGGTCCTTTGTTAGGAAAGCATGTGACTTACTCTCTACTGATATTGCTCAAGGATCCTAAACACAACTCTGGGCGTCTTATGCCTTAGATACACTTTATTTTGGCAGCATTTATTGTTTTTAAAACACTTTTGGAATCACTATATGATTGATAAGTAATTTTTTTTTCTGATTTGTGATGTAAGTGGAATAAATGGTCCATTATTGAATACACTTGCTCAAAGGTGAGGGGACCAATTGTATGTTTGAGAATCCTTTTTACCATTTATTTCATTCTTCAAATCATAGTTTTAGGATTGATGCTGAACCAGCAAAGGAAATTGTTCTGATAATTAAAAATACACTATACGCAACTCAATCTGACATATTGCATAACAGAAGAAGATGCAAACCAAGCTCCAGAATTTGATAAACATTCCATTCCAAGTCTATACAGAAACACTGGGACAGAATGTGATGATCTGAAAACAAACAACAGCTTACATTATGCATTTATATCTACATTTCCTGACACGGACAGATACTTGAGAGTTTACACTACAATGAAATGTGTGTGTGTGTGTTATTGTTTCTTCTGTAAATTCATAATGAATTAATGTAGGACATCCAAGAGGCTTTAAAATATTATTATTTTAATATAACTTTTTATGACAGTGGAGACCCTGAAAAAATTTACTTTATTGTATTTGAAATATATTCCCTTTTTCAATAGTAGGCTACTTTCTTTCTTTGTTTTACTATCTTTAAATATATTAAAAGTATATTAGCATTATGCTTTTACCTATTTTCACAATACAACTTTTAACACACTTTTAAAATAATTGTACATTCGTATATTTTAGAAAAATATTCTTGAAGTGAAAATTCTGTTTATCTTTTTAAGTAAACAATTTACACACAAAAGTAGGCCTACACTAAATACACTTAAAAGTTATGCTTTAGCCTACTACAATTTAACAACTAAAACATACTTAGTACAAAATTAGTTGTTCCAAAATAAACTTTATCACACTCTAATCATTAACACACTTGAAGTATACTAAATTAGTCTGGCTGCAAGTATAACTTAGCATATTATTTTTATTTTTCCGACAGGGCGATTAATCCCTTTTTTAAATTTTACCCTTTTTTCTGTTGCAACAGTATTGTAACCATAGTATTTTGAAGGAATTATGATATGGTACAATTTTGTAATGTAGCCTACTAGCAAAAAAAAAAAAAAAAAAAAAAAAAAAAAAAATATATATATATATATATATATATATATATATATATATATATATATATATTATATATATATATTAAAAGTTCTATGCAACCACATTGCGGTTGTCCGTTTATTTTGCCTGCTGTCCTTACGAAAAGCTGTTTTTACGACGTTTAACAAGCAACCAATCAAAAGTCTGTGCTAAGGTCGTCTGTCACTGAAGACACGCCCACCACAATAATCCGACGTCACTGAAGACATGCCCACCACGAGTAACCAGCTGTCAAGATTATTTCACGTTGCACGTTAGTTTTTAATGACAAACAATCTGAAACCGACCGTTGCGCTGTATAAAAAACGCAACTGTACGCAAACTGGACCAACAGTAGCTACTGTGTTCCTCTTCCAAGAGTAGTTTCTCTTGAAGAGCTCGACGTTAGCTGCAGTAATTAGATTAATCCTGTAAAGAGAGAAATCTAGGCCCATATGCATTAGAGAAGCTAACTGAACATTGCCACCTGTTGCAGAACATCTATAATGGTGAGTTACTCTATTTACTGCTCACTAACAAACTACATGGTGTGAAAGAGATTAAGTGATTTAAAGATTTAACGTTACTTTGAGCAAGTTTGATCTCTGAACTAAAAAACAACAACACAATCGTAGTAACGTTAACTGTTATATACCTAAGTGACGTAGTAGGCCAAATTTTTCGTTGGAGAAAGTGAATGAATGCATTTATTACGTATAAATGAATCTTTGAGTTTCTTTTTACAGCGTTTTATATATTTTTTAAACCACACGTTACACAGTTAAAAAAACAACAACTTAAAAGTGCCAAATACCTTAATCATACCTGCAAATAGTTAGTTGACATACCATATATTTGATAACATACATGTAATTTAATCATTTGACTGTAACTTCCATCAAAGAGCACGTCAAATTATCTATAAACATTTTGTTATGGATATTGTAAAATTCAGTTGAAACTGACAATTTAATTGAATAAAAAATAACAGACAACGCAGAATCCCAGTAAAAGAGATTAATCTGAAAGGTAAATTTATTATATGACTTATGTACAAGTATTTAAATATATACACATTTAACGGCCCATATATCAATCAAAGCCATGTCTTAACAACATTGTGAATGTAAATTGAATGATTTCACTCAATAAGAAATTTTAATGAATAGCAAAGATATCTGAAATGTACATCTAACTCATGGAATTATTGAGTAATAACCCCATGAATTCCAGTAAGCATTAAATTTAAATAATTACAGTATTAACAACATGCCACTCTGGACCCTCTGTGCCAAATCAGGAGGGCTCATCTTACCACAAAGGTCTAATTTTCACTTCAAAGAAGAAAAAGCAATATTTTTTACAAAAAAATCTAAAAACATTTACAAATAGTCACAAAACACTTGTATTCAACATAATTCAGTTTCACATATCAATTTTTAACAGACACAAAATTTGATCAGATTGTTTTCATCTTGTCCTGTCAGTTTATAAACACATTTAAATACTTGTTTAACATGGTAATGGTTTGAATACGATTTCCTCAAAAGTATGTAGACATGACAAATGTTTCTAAAATTGCATTACATAATAAAATATTTTACTGGTGGTTATATATTATTAATTTAAACTCATATATATATATAACCATCCGCTTCACTGACTAACGGCATCATCAGTATAATTCATTGGTCACAATATGAAAGAATTATACAGTGGTATTTTTGTTTCAGGATGAAGAGAGTCCCTTGTCCCTGACTGACATTAGTTTGGCCTGGCTGTGTCACAACGTGGAAGTGCTTTGTGTTGAACAAGAGAATGGGTCACTGCAGCTCCGCCACTGTCCTTTATTTCCTCAAGAGTTGGCTGATCAGCTGCTGCACAGGATGGCTCATGAGGGTAGCTAAAAATGATATATTTTTCCAAAAATCTCAATATTTTATATTTTATTTGATGATATTCCTGATATATATATACATACATGCATACATGCATACATACATACATACATACATACACACATACAGTGTTTCCCTTACAATGTATTCAGCATTTTCAGCGCCGCTGCAAAATCTTTCCATGAACAGTAATATCACGACATTCACTTACACACCTAAAAACACTGAGACATGGCGACCGGCGGCGCTGCATGCGGTGGCTCTGAGTCCACTTGATGACAAGCGAAGAGAAAGCGTTTTTTGCACGTGCAAATTCGTTATTTCAAATGTGGCATACGAGCTCATAATAGATGCAGAGAATGTCTAATAAGGGGAGAACTGTCACTCTCAGTAAACTTCTGGCTTCTGAACTGGTTGCAGTTTCACTCTGGTTCCATATGAGGGCGCTCACAGGACGAGTGCAGAATGAATGGAGGTCTATGGATCTATACCCCTCAAAATCCACTTTTCTCAGGATATAATTTTGTCTAGTAATTTGAATGTTGTATTCGAAAGGAGATGCAAAGAAATTACAGATTAGTGGGTGTTAGATTTTTTTAGAGTCACTCATTGGCTTTAAAAAGTCTTTCAAAATGTCAATGACGTCATACACATCGTACGACCAGAGATACTGCTTTACGGCAATCCTTCAGTCACTTTGTTGCTTTCACGCTCTTCACTTTCTTTTCTTTCGAGGCATCGACAACACCGCTGACACAGGTGCTAGAAGAGTGTTTGTTTTGTTGTTTTAAAAGACCACGCCGAAAATACACACACACATTCTGGCCCCGATTCGTATGTCACGATGCCATCAAGCGGTATCTCTGGTCGTAATCAGTCCTTCACTGACCAATCAGCGTTCATCAGCAGAATGCTAGCTTGTAAAAGGCAAGAACAACTCAACCTGTAAGAAATCGAAAGGACATAAGTACTCCTTCATTCAACTTTCGATCTATAACCCTTGTTGAACTTGCAAAACCTACAATCATTTTGCACTCAGGGCGATCGGCCCCCAGTGGAACTCTGGTGGAACTACAACCAAAATTCGTTCCAATAGGGCTTAATACGCTGATTTCACGCAGCCGTTATTTTGAAATCGAAAGCGAGGCTCCGGTGGGAAGAAAACCGGAAGTGTCGTCTTTACGCCATCGCATTCGTGACTCTTTTATCATTATTGTTGTTTAATGTAGAAATTAGTTATTCTAAAAATGTAACATACATTTCTTTCATACTTTAGACCAGTGTTTCTTAACCTCTCCTGAAGGGACCCCCTGACAAGACATGTTTTTGTTTTAACCCTGAAATGGCACACCTAATTCAATTAATTAAAGGCTCAAAGGCTTAATGTGTAGCTGACTAATTGAATCAGGTGTGCCATTTTCAGGGTTAAAACAAAAACATGTCCTGTCAGAGGGTCCCTGCAGGAGAGGTTGAGAAACACTGCTTTAGACTATATACAGTGAAATTCATTTATAATTTTTTTTTTTCAGAAAGTAAAAAAAAAAAGCAGGAACGAACTATATACATATCCTATATTGGATATTAACATCCAATAGTGTAAATTGCGGCAGCAGCTTCAGGTTGGTAGTCAAAGGCATTGTTGTTCATCTTTACTTCCGGGGTTCTTCCCACCGGAGCCTCGCTTTCGATTTCAAAATGGCGGCTGTGTGTAATCAGCGTATAGGGAGTCATAGATATTAACACTAGATGTCGCCTTGGCTACGGCAGTTCATTGGAACAAATGCGTCAATAGAGCCGCCATCTTGAAACGGGAGCCCCTCATCAGCGTCAATGTAGGAAAAGGACTAACGGAAATAAAATCACCATAAATCGTAATGAATGCGATTTTTTTTTTTTTTTTTTTTTTTTTTGTTGTTGTTGTTTTGGTTCGTTCCAACGGTCAGATATGTATTTATTGTAGAGTCTAGAGAAATTTTACAATCTTGTGAAATGTAATCCCTTGCTGTCTGGTTTTTAGATTTCGTTCATGTGAACATCCATACGCAGCACAAAAGTCCGGCATCATCCATGAATTCAGCATTACCTAGCTACTTCCTATGACAAGACCCCTGTTCCAACATGGTGGCGGTTTTGACGCATGCTTAGAACCCCAAGGCGACATCTAGTGTTTATATCTATGATAGGGAGTGAACAGCTCCGTAAACGGGCTCTGATAGACGCGATGTGGCGCCTCTGTTCATGGTTGCATAGCAACGACAGACGCCACGGTTGAGCAAGCGCTTGTGGAAATAAGCAGACTTTTTTTTTTTTTTAGATTCTTAAAAAAAAGAACATCATGTAATAATATTTCACAATATTAGCCTACTGTTTTTTCTGTATTTTTGATTAAATAAATGCAGTCTAGATGAGCATAAGACTTCTTGAACTCTCTGCACGTCCCTGGATTTTAATGTTCAAAATGTCTACAGGATAAAGTAAATGAAAGTACTGGTTAAAAGATGTATCTAAGTGTGTTACAGAAAAAAAGATCAGTAGTGCATGTGTGAGAGGAAAGAGACCTCGAGAGAGAGACCATCATTTTCCCCCTATCAATTTCTACCTTATAGCTGAAAATTAACACAAAAGAAAAACGTGAATAATCCTGTCTAAAATTATAAAATGAAGGTTTCTGTTTGTGACCAGTTCAAGGTACGTGCTGCAATAATCATGCCTTGAATCTGTTGATGGTATGTCATATTTGTTTCTCTCAAAATGTCCATTTCTATCCACAAAACTTGCCGGATTAATGACGGAAAATGTACATAGTACATTTCACAATGGTGTGTTCTGTAGGGGCAGCGGAGAATAAATCTACACAAGCTATTGTTGACTGTATTAAGAGACTGAAGGCTGGAGGCTGTAGTATTTTGATATACAATGTCAGCATAATCCAAGATTGGCAGTAAAAGTTGAGAAACAATTCTTTTTCTGACAGGATAATTAAAACAGTTAATTGATTGATATAAAATTCTAAGTGTACAGTTGAGCTTATTAGTTATATTATGAGCCTGAGTGCTAAAAGAAAGATCGGAATCAAGCCAAAGGCCAAGATACTTAACCTGCCTAGTAGATTTTAAAGGAGTTTGATCCATAAATGTAATTTTTAGTAAATTTTCAGATGAAGGACTCTTTCTTTTTAAAAAGCATTGAATATGATTTTGATTTAAGTAGAAGCTTATTTGACAATAGCCACCACTCGACTGAATCAAAACCATTTTGTAATGTAGTGCTGATGTCATAAATATTAGGTTTGGAACAATAAATGACCGTATCATTAGCATAAAGTTGAATATTGTATCCAGTGCAACTACGTGGAAGATCATTGATAAATATCGAAAATAATAAAGGCCCGAGAGAAGAGCCTTGAGGAATTCCTCTGTCAGTTCCTGTGAACTTAGACATGCTGCCCCAACAGGACACACACTGGCGACGATTATGCAGATAAGAATTGAACCAAAGCAAAGAAGAAGTGGACAAACCAAAAGAATACAATTTTTCTAAAAGTAAATAATGATCAACTAAGTCAAAAGCTTTAAGATCTAAAAATAATGCACCTGTACACATATGATTATCAAAACTCCAGAACACATCATTGGTAAATTTAAGAAGTGCTGAAGGAAATATACAAGAAGAGAACGACAAGTTAAAAAGTGAGGCCAATGGCACTGCTAATATATGAGAGCCAATTTTAATAAACTTATTCTCAATGCCATCTAGACCAGCACCACTGATAGACGGCAGTTCACTTATAACCCTTTGTACATCAGCTGGGCTGACCTCTTTAAATGAAAAGGAACTGCCTGTATGAAAACAAGGAGCCAATATATTAATTATAAATATATGTTTATTTATAATTAATTTAGCCGATCAAGGCTAAGTACTGCGCACTAATCTAACGATTTCTTACGTTTTACCCCCCTCCCCTCCCCTCCCCCCCCAGGGGAGGGGAGGGGAGGGGGGGGGGAGGGGGGTAAAACGTAAGAAATCGTTAGATTAGTGCGCAGTACTTAGCCTTGATCGGCTAAATTAATTATAAATAAACATATATTTGTTATAATAAACTTGTAGGCTAATTGCAGTATATTTAATCGTTTTTTGACCTAGGCTAATTGTTTTGCACTGAAATGACACACTCGAGTCTGTCGGCTCTGACAGTGTTGCATCACGTGCATCTGTGCAATATAGCCTATGATTTCTGAAAATAGTTCTATGTCAACTAGTGATATCAGCACAAGAACTGTTGAGGAATATGCAACATCATTTAGACAATTGTTTTTGACAATTGTAACTGACAGACACTATCATTTCAGCCGAATAGTCTAATAAAAAATAGTAAAAAATGAATAGTCTATTCGTGTCTCAGCCGCGAAGCTGCGCTCCTATGTTCAGCCTCGCTCATGCAGCTTCGTGGCTGAGACACGAATAGACTATTCATTTAAAGCTTTTACTCTTAAACGCACAAGGCACGTCCACTTTAATAAAAAAAGAATATTTATTAAACAAACCAGATCAAGACGAGAGTAGAAACGAAATAAAGTGCATAACTGAAAAATAAAGCATATGCTTAAAACACATACAAACGGTGGGCACAGCACAATTTGGCATTAGGCTCCAAAATAAAATAAAAAATAATAATAATAAAGTGCCCAAATCCAATAAATAATACTAGAAATAAATGGTCACAATAATAATAGTGAACCATAAAATGTTTCCTGCGTGATCTGGGTGTGTCTGGGGGATGCTACCGTCGTTGTGTGCGGGTGCGCCTGCAGTTAACTTATAAAACAATTATTACTAATTGGCATAATTCAATGTTTTATGCCAATTCTGATATGTTCATTCATATAGATATTCAAAACAGACGGGGCAACTAAACGCAGACAAGTTAGCTTACCGTTTTTAGGTGATATGCCATGTTTGATGTTGAGCTGTGATATGCAAACTTTGCCTTCATCATTTTTTCTATTTTTTATTTTCATAAAATACTGCCACACTCCCGATGTCTTTGACATGGTAGACTACTCTGACAGTAAATTAAACGCTAATTTCAGCAAACAACCATGGATGATGCAGACCAATGCCTTGTTCTTTCTTCAATCTGTCTCCATTGGGTTGGGCTAATCCAAAAAAGTGAAAACAAGGGGGATGTTCTGAAGACAGACTGTTTCCTGTGAAACAGGGGTGCTCTGAAAACACCCCCATTAGCAATTAGTGATGAAATGAATGTAATGAAATGAACGCGGCAAAAAGTCGACTAATCAGAATTTTAGTCGAGCCAGAACGTATCGACCAATAAATCGACTAGTCGACTGGGAGATTACAGCCCTAGATCCAAAGAGCATGCTTATTTATAACATTCAAGAGCTCAGTATATAGAAAATTCCATGCATCATCAATAAATGGAATTAGATTCAGCATATACCAGTTAATTGATTACCTCTATTAACTGCACTTGTTTGAACCCTTTACCTATATAAAAGACACCTGTCCACACACACAATCAAACAGACTCCAATCTCTCCACAATGACCAAGACCAGAGAGCTGTGTAAGGACATCAAGGATAAAATTGTAGACCTGCATAAGGCTGGGATGGGCTACAGGACAATAGGCAAGCAGCTTGGTAAGAAGGCAACAACAGTTGGCGCAATCATTAGAAAATGGAAGAAGTTCAAGATGACGGTCAATCTCCCTCAGTCTGGGGCTCCATGCAAGATCTCACCTCGTGGGGCATCAATGATTATGAGGAATCAGCCCAGGACTACACAGCAGGACCTGGTCAATGACCTGAAGAGAGCTAGGACCTCAGTCTCAAAGAAAACCATTAGTAACACTACGCCGTCATGGATTAAAATCCTGTAATGCACGCAAGGTCCCCCTGCTCAAGCCAGCGCATGTCCAGGCCCGTCTGAAGTTTGCCAATGACCATCTGGATGATCCAGAGGAGGAATGGGAGAAGGTCCTGTGGTCTGATGAGGAAAAAATAGAGCTTTTTGGTCTAAACTCCACTCGCCGTGTTTGGAGGAAGAAGGATGAGTACAACCCCAAGAACACCATCCCAACCGTGAAGCATTGAGGTGCTTTCTCCATCATTCTTTGGGGATGCTTTTCTGCAAAGGGGACAGGATGACTGCACCGTATTGAGGGGAGGATGGATGGGGCCATGTATCGTGAGATCTTGGCCAACAACCTCCTTCCCTCAGTAAGAGCATTGAAGATGGGTCTTCCAGCATAACAACGACCTGAAACACACAGCCAGGGCAACTAAGGAGTGGCTCCGTAAGGAGCATCTCAAGGTCCTGGAGTGGTCTAGCCGGTCTCCAGACCTGAACTCAATTGAAAATCTTTGGAGGGAGCTGTAAGTCCATATTGCCTAACGACAGCCCCGAAACCTGATGGATCTGGAGAAGGTCTGTATGGAGGAGTGGGCCAAAATCCCTGCTGCAGTGTGTCTTTCATCCGATGATAAAAATTACATACTTCTACATGCTTTGTAAGTGGGAAAACCTGCAAAATCAAATACTTGTTCTCCCCACTGTGTATATATATTTAGCCAGTTTGTCTATTCATACTTTGCACATGACGTCACAAGTACTGGTTGGCGGGCAAGAACGTCATTCAATAGCAACGAAACCAGTAAACTAATCAAGGATCTTGCCAGGACGTCGCCAGTTTTAATATACAAAAGTTGGTGCTTTGAGGTGTAAACGACATGCCAGATAGTTGTTGTGCGATTGGATGCACTATTATTCAGCATAATCGGGTTAAGAACGTGCATGTAAACGCGCTCATTCCCAGAAAGTGAAAGTAGAAACGGACTGAGCTTTCAGCATCTGTCGCTGCATTAATGCCGTGTTCTCTCAGAGACGACGATGGATATCAAAGATTCAAAGCAGCTTTACAGAGATAACAGGAAAATAATGAAACCAAGTTTGCACAGATGTGTTAAATTAAATGCAAATATATGTCCAAATATTTCAGTTATAAAATGTATACAAATAAAAATGATAAAAAAAGTTATAAAAATCAGTTATAAAATTAAAACATAAATTGTTCAATTTCTGAAACCTTTCTCCATTTTCTGAAAACATTAAACACAAAACCTCATCTTCAAGCACTATTTACAAAACCTCTCGCAAAATGAAACTTTCGCCTCAAAACAGTTTTATCTGTGTTCAGAATCAAACACTGCTCTCAATTAATGAACAAAGTGATCAAAATGATATACACTGTCAAGCAGTCAGTAAACAATCCACCGAAAATCACTTCTGGTTCACATACATTGTGAAGAGTAATGTCATTCACATAGTTTGTGTTAGTACTGTAGACAATCTGGATTACAGTAAATGTTTCTGAATGTACACTTACTCGCACATACTGAGCTCACAGTTCTTTCACCCTTGGTGAGTTGCGCTCAAAAGGTACCCCGTATACTTGTTTAATTTTTTCTCCATTCTGTCACCTGATGGAGTTTTGGTTCCTTGCCACTTTCGCCTTTCTTCACCTTTGTCGCCATTGGCTTTTGGCTTGCTTAGTTGGGGACATTTAACTTTATATTTAACAATATTAATACAACATTATTTTCCTGTTATCTCTGTAAAGCTGCTTTGAAACAATCTGTATTGTAAAAAGCGCTATATAAATAAAGGTGACTTGACTTGTAGTACAGTAAATTTGCAATTACAAAAAATACAGTAGTATACTGTACCTGTTCTCTTCTCTGAATGTCCTTACTATGGTGGACACAGAAAATCGGCTCAGATTGGGTTGCACTCTTAAGTCCTGCTTCCCTCATTGCCAGTCCATCTACAAGAACATGGTCTATGACTGTTGCTCAAATTTCATCAGATATTTCCACTCTCGCATACGCACTTGTCCTCGTCCTCTCACATTGTTTCTTCTATCCATTCTCAGACTTTCTCCTTCCCACCTTCAACCACCTGTTTGCTCTCTGAACTGGCTTATATTGGTTGTCACATCATTTGAAACAGGTTAAATCAATTTTGAGTGGTTGTGTTCAATCAATTACATGTTCTCTTTTTGTATTTGATTGTTGCCACTTGTGTTTACCAGTATAGATGACATGTGCATTAGATTGCAGAATGTGTTTTGAGAATGAGAATGTGTTTAGAGTTTTGCTGAAAAGTCTAAGTGAGATCTACAAATTGTGTTTTACCATGTGAAATGGTTTAAGGTATTGACAACAGACTGCACAATTAGCTAAATGAGTTCAGGCAACTGAGAACTTTGTTTAGCCAATGGGTTTTAGTGTTTTAGCAATTGAGAAAAACTGTAATAGATTATTATTATTATTATTAATTAAAAGTTTATCTGGTGAAAGAAGTTATGTTCAATTGGTTGTATGTTGTGATCTGTTTTTCTGATCCACTTAGGAGTCCTCAATGACAGAACCGTAGGAATTTTCCAGAACCTGGAGCACCTGCGTTTGCGGCGTGCGCACATCCAGTCCTCACACCTCTCGGGCAAGTCCTTCAGAATGGCTCTCTGCCCTCACAAGCTTCAAGAACTGGATGCTTCACATATACACAGTGACCTCACAATCTCAGATATTCTCCACAGCATTACCTCCAGCAAAGCCTGCAGACAGGGCCTTCGAACACTGCTGATGAATGGCCTACATCTGTTTGGGGAAGCAGGTGAGGAGTGCCTGCAGGCCTCCTTCAACACGCTCCGGGGCTTAAAGAAGCTCTCTCTGGCCTGGACGGACCTGGAGGACAGAGGTCTGGAGGATATCTGCACAATGCCCATGCTGGAGAGCTTAGATATCTCCAATACTAACATCACTGATCTAACACCTCTGTTGAACTGTGAGTCTCGGCTAAGGTCTCTAACTACGCATGGGCTTCAGAAGTTAGAGATGCCGACCTCCAGCCTCATCTTAGTGCTCTCCAAGCTGCAGTTGCTGAGGCACCTGGACATCTCTAATGACAAGCTGGTAATGGATGGAGACAACTTGGTGCAGCAACTGCTCGAGCGCCCAGGGATCCTTCTGCATCTCGTGTCCCTGGATGTGTCGGGCTGGAGAGGTGTAAGCGATGCTACCGTCCAAGCCTTTGTAGAGGTGCGGCCTGGGATGAGGTTCATTGGGTTGCTGGCCACGGGTGCAGGTGGCTCTGAGCTGCTGTGTGGAGATGGACATCTGAAGGTAAGATGTCCAAGAAGCTAAGGTGTTTTTGTTCACACTGACTATGTTTACATGCACGCCTTTTGTTTCAATCGGACTGCATTCCGATTAATGAATCCGAAAGTCATGCTTACATGAACACTGAATAAAGTGATTGGGTTGATGTGCGCAAGCACATCAGTTTACAGTTTATATGTCACAAGCTTCAAATTGGAATTGATTTTTTGACATGCGCACATTGCCCAAATATGCAGAGTTTCCCGCTGTTTTTGCATAGTAACTATTCTCCTTCATTGGTTTTTCATTTGTTTTAAACAGCAGACTTAATATCTATCTCTGGCCATAATTTGGAGACAGTGAACATATGAACATATGTTGTGCCGTGCTGCTCATATTTATCACGCAGTACAAATTTCATTCGAATCGGATCGATTAAGGTGTTTATATGAAGGCTTTTCAGTCTGATTGAGCCGTCAATCTGATTACTAACTGATTATTTGGTTGCATGTAAACATAGCCATTGACTGACTAAAAAATCTTAAAGGGGCCATGAATTGAGAAATTTAATTTCCCTTGATCTTTTGACATATAAGAGGTCATTTTATAATAAAATAAAATAAACTAGCTTGTTTGTCCAGAACAGCTTTTATTGAAACCAGGCTGTCCCCTCTTTATTACATAGTAGATATGAATACGTCAGCACAAGACTACCTGCAGAGAGACAGATCAATATCTACTTCTTCATCTCCTCTTTAGCCACCCACTTAGAGATATTAAAACAGGATCACTGGAATAAAAATATCATTACCTCCCTGTGCTTTAATCCAAAAATAAACAAATAACAAATCTCAAAAAGTTCAGGCGTGGTCCTCTCTCGTTCTTCACTGTCTCCAATCCTCCTCTTATCCTTCCGGAGCTCCTCCGTGGGACTCGAGACTGGTGTGGCTCGCAAGGCTCTCAGCCTCGCCCTGCTAGCTACATAAACGTTCAACATAAACTTTAATCCAAAAATAAATAACAAAACCAAAGTACATAATGCAACACATTAAAGGGTTAGTTCACCCAAAAATGAAAATTATGTCATTAATGACTCACCCTCATGTCGTTCCAAGCCCGTAAGACCTCCGTTCATCTTCGGAACACAGTTTAAGATATTTTAGAGTCAGTCCGAGAGCTTTTTGTCCCTCCATTGAAAATCTATGTATGGTATACTGTCCTTGTCCAGAAAGGCAATAAAGACATCATCAAAATAGTCCATGTGACTTCAGTGGGTTAGTTAAAAATTTTTGAAGCATCGAAAATACATTTTGTTCCAAAAATAACAAAAACGACGACTTTATTCAGCATTGTATTCTCTTCCGGTTCTGTTGTCAATGAAACATGCTAGCAATTATGTTAGCAAACATGCTAAGGTGTTCATGTCATTGACCAACAAGGAAGAACGCCGTTGCATTGGCTATATTGTATTTTTCGGTAAAAATAGCAAATTGTTCCCGTGAATGTGGTACATTTTGTATGTAGTATATATGAGGTATGTGGGAGCTCGTATTCTATCAAAACGAGGAAAACGTAAAATATTTTGGTATTGTGATTAAATACATGTTTTATTCTGAACGTTGCAGGAAGAGAAATACAATGGTAAAGGGGTAAATATTTTTACTTTACTCATACTGTTTAGCAGACTAACTATTTACTAAATAAAGTATTGACACATTTCACATTAATGTTTGTCAGTGTGTATTGTCAAAATATCTACTAAATAAATCAGCGCTACATGTAGTTTAGTGATTTAGCAAAACAGTTCAAGATTCTTGAGTGTGATATAACATGCTGAAAAAATGACCGATAATTAGACAGAAATTTTGAGTAAATTATTACAGAAAAAGGATGTATTGTTATTGGAATATTCTACTTAGCAGATCAATAACAGGCTGAACCCCGCAAGTCTTCGGCGGATTAGCCTGTTTGGCTTTTATGAAAACGTCATGGTGACATTTGATTGTTTATTACCTTGAGACATTTGAGTGAACGTTGTTGACCAACCGTGTATGGTATGATTATTATTTTGAGCTTTTGCGAAGTAATCAATTATATTGTTTATGAATGTGTTTTCATAATAATACAATCATAGTTGGATACAGTAAAAACATAAACAAAGTTTTCTACTACCCCCGTTTTTCCCCTCACACATAAGAGTAATTTACTCAAATGTCTTTCCTTCCATATATTTGAAATGACTTGCAGATTTATAACTTTATTACCACTGAAGAGATTTTGGCTGTACACCAAAGATCTGCGCGGCAGATGCTCCTTTAGTTATGAACAGCTCGTGCTCGTGCATGCGTGCGTGTGCGTGTGGTCCATGAGCGTGCACAACTCTGGTTGCAGTTTCGCTTGTCGCCAGAGGGGGCGTAGTTCTGCAAAAACTCAGAGACCTGCGTTTTGCACCTTTAATTTTTCATTTTTCAATTACAGGTTAAAAAGGAAAAAGGAATGGACACAAAAGTACACGGACCCAATTCTATCAAACTTTTTCTACAAATGCATTATTTGAAATGTTTTAATAATATAAGGTCCTTTTACTTTTACTATCCATTCGTTTTTCCTTTTTAACCCGTAATTGAAAAACAAAAAATTAACGGTTGTTGTATTTTGCTTTTGTTGGTTTTTTGGTTGTTGTATAAAATGCAATTGACATATTTACATATTTTTGTTTGACATTGTGCCCCTTTATTAAACATTTAAAATACTAAATTTAGATTTTACTGTTTTTCTAAGGCCAAATTAGAAGCTGGAAATTATATTTTCCCCGCTGTGCTGAATGAGAAGAGCCATGTCTCTGGAACCATACAGAGATCTGATTTATTTACTGGCTAATGATAATAAATGTGTCTGAAAAAATAACGAGTTTGTAATTTTAAATGTATAGTTTATTAGTAAACTAGTGTTTTATAAATTAGTGTTGGCTGCAAGCAAATCTCCATCTCTGCTGTAAAGCGGATGCGCCTTTAGAGAGAAATGCACCTTTCATACGGGTTACATCAGACTGTATTAGCTTTCGATTTGAATTTGTTCGTTTAAAAGTGATTTAAATTTTTTTTTTAAATTAACCAATCACATGAACAATAACCTAAATGGCCAATGAAAAGGCAGCGTCGTTCGCGCACTTAATTAGGCAATATATAGGCTTCAAATTTGAATAGCCAAACAGCCAGTTGATTTCAAATGACGAACAAAGAAGACACCAGAACTGAACCAAAGAAAAAAGACAAAGGCATCCAAAACAGTCAACATTAATTACGGTCATTAGTGTGAGCCCTGAGCTTGGTGACTGGCAGCCAACTTTTTCACATCAGGACACAAGGATGTCAGCTTGAGCCGGAGTGCGCCTGAGGTAACCAAATTGAGACGGCTGCGGTACTTGGTCTGCATGTGCAAAGCTTGACTGAACCCCTGCTCGACAAGGTATGACGTCGGAAAAGCAAGGAGCAGAAGACGAATCCTCTTCCACAAAAGAGGGAAACGCTGACCATGCGTGGCCCACATGACGCGCCAGCCACAGGCACGAAAGGTTGCCTTGGCCTCCTCATCATTTTGGAGGTCGATTAGAGTTTTTTGAATTTCGGCCTCACTCCTGGACACATCCCCTTCAAATGGCTCCATCACCCACTCAGGGACATCCAATTGTTCGAGGTCCCTGAAACGGATCTCCATGTCCGCCTTCACTGCCCTCAAGTGATCGGTGTAACGCAGCAGGTGGTTATCGGTCAGCTCATCAACCACCTGAATGTAAGTACAGAAAGGCAGTTAACGTTATTGATTTTATTTTTAGGCTGCCTTTGTAAATTTAAATATAACTAATACTCCTACTACTAATAATAGCTAATAATAGGCTACCTTGGCCAGCTGAGGAAAATTACTGAACTGACGCCTGCTCAAATTTAGTTTGTACAGCTCCAGCTTGGCGAGGAAACTGCAGATGGTGGCTTTTGAATGGACCAGTGTCACGGCATCTCCCTGGAGCTTGAGTGACACTTCATTCATCTTCCCGAAAAAATCTGCCAGGTAAAATATGTCAGCACGAGACACGACCACAGCGTGTCCCTTAGACCTGCGTCGGCACCGGCAAGGAACTCCAGGACACTTGTGAACAACTCACACAGCCTAGCCAGACAGTTGCCCTTGGATAGCCAGCGTACCTCGGTGTGGAGCAGCAAGCGCTGAAACGCTTCATCGTTCTCCCCGCACAGCTGCCTGAAGATCCGGTCGTTCAGAGCATGGGCCTTAATTTTGTTTATGGCCCTGACAGCGATGTTCAGAGACTGGTGGAGAGAAGGACTTAAATTTTTGGCCACTAAATTGTGACGGTGCAACATGCAGTGCACTGTTAACACCTGCGGCACACGCTCCTTTAACAAAGTTGCGAAGCCACGGTACCTGCCAACCATAGCGGGAGCTCCATCTGTGGCACAGGCGAGGATGTTGGCGATGGGAATACAGTTCTCCAGCAGGTAGTCACTCAGAGCCCTGAAGATCGTCTCCCCTCGTGTGTCAGTGGAGAGATATTTGGCAAACAAAACATCCTCGGCCACATCCCTCTCAGACATATAACGCACATATGCCATCAGCAGAACATTATTATCCATGGTCGTGGTTTCATCTAGCTGGATACTGAATGGATGTTCACGTAGTGTGGCACACAACTGCTGCTCAGTATCCAGAGCCATCTCCTTTATTCTCCGAGCCACACTGTCATTGCTGAGCGGGATGGCCTGCATCACTGGCGATGGGTCTCTCTCCATGACAGTGGAGATGGCCTCTTTAATCGCTGGGATAACCAGCTTCTCCCCCACTGTAAATGGCAACCCGGACTTCGCTATCATAAGAGAGATGTTATAGGAGGCCACTAACCCACTGTCTGTCTGGTTTACCTTCCTAGCGAACATCTTGGAGATGGACTGTTTCGAAAGCTGCTCCTTGATGTTCTGGAAAAACGCAGCATCCTTGGATGCCTTATCCGGGTGAATTTTAGTAAGGTGCTCCTTAAGACGGGACGGTTTCATTGCCTCGTTAGAAAAAACCTGCTGGCAAAGCAGGCACATAGGGAGCTGGATGTTCGTGGGTGAGGGAATAAATCCATATTTAATATACTCGACACTATACTGTCTGCACTTCTTCTTGTTTTCCGCCATGATGTTTAAATGTGTTTTGATGTCAAAATTGTTTTAGTTTACGTGATTGTGTGCATTTTGATTGGACACATTAATCTTAAACCGCGAAGCTTGTGTACATTTTGATTGGACACATTCTTTCTACCACTCTGCCGGCTGCGGCATTTGTTTTTAAGCGTTGCCATGGAGATAATTTGCCGGTAACTAGCTGGGACAAGTCTGAGTGGGCTACTAGCAACATTTAAATATTAATTAATTAACACAGACATAATTTTATTTTACATTAAAACATGGACGCTATGGAATTATGTCGGACAGAGACGCATTCGGAAGGGCATTTTCAAAAGTGCGAATGACTCATTCATTCTTTTTTTTTTCTTTTGCGCAGGTAATGTTTTGAAAGACGATGTCTTGTAACGTTAGCTTACTGATGTAAATAAATAAAAATGTATACAAAGATGTGATGATGTCCTGATTCACTTTCTTTTTTTTTCTCTTTTTTTTTTATTGCATAACAAGAACAATATATAACATACACATACGGAGGATCACATAGTATTATATCTATTACATTCATAATAGCATCAAAGAAACAATAGACAGAAAGAAAAAAAAAACTATAAGGGGAAACATTACAAAAAATTCCAAAAGCAAGGGATTCAAAAATAGTATACATCCGTTTCGCTTTTTTATTTCTTACATCTTTTAGGGAGACTTTCACTTTCCGTAACGGACTGAAGTGCGCGTCCGAGTGAAGACAACACATTTCAGCGCTAGATCGTCTCTTATTTAACAAACGAATGAAACGAATGCTGCTAGTTAACTGGATATGTTTTATTTGTATTGGTACATCCGTGCCGCGAGATGTTTTAAAAGTGTTTCAAAACCGCCCTGTAGGCTAAATGACGCCTAGGCTACTATTTCATATACCGGTAGGCTACATGTTCTACGATATGATATTTTATATTAATATTCTCATAGGAACCTGAGACTCGCGCTTGGGACTGCACGTGCGTATTGGATCGTCTGGCCTGGTGGGACTCCGAATGAAGGTGGAATGGATTTGAGCAGCAGCGTGGAAATCAATGCTGTACCTAAAACGCCCATGCATTCAAATTAACATTGTATGTGTTGTCAGAGGCTTAAAAAAGTTGTGATAATAACAGTGAGTATATAGTGCCACAGTCAGACATAACGCCCCCCATTTGTGCCTGAGCGCCCCCCTCTCAGCTGCCTCGTTCCCAACGCCCCCCGACACTGTCCAAACGCCCCCAAGGGGGCGGTACCGCCCCCGTTGAGAAACGCTAGTTTAGAGCGACCTAAAATTTGTCCAGCTACGACACTGCAGGATCCTCAAAATCCTGCCGCGCCACTCACTAGGTTTCCATTAAATTACATTTACAACTTTTTGTTATGTTGTACTCGTACATCAACGCCACTTTGCATGTTTGGTGGTTAGATTCACTGATCGACGAGTCCTGTGTCCTAGACGCGATGCGGCTTGAGTTTTGTGCGCTAACCGGCTTTACTGTACTTAAAAACAAGAAATATAAACCAATATGGACCAAGGACAAAAAAAAAGCTATTCTTTTGAAAGATTTTTTGAAACACCCAAGCCTGTCACTATAATCAGTCACTCTTGCGGACAAGAATAAAGCCTGGCATGAGGTAGTTAATTCAAGCACACAGTGGACGTTCTAAAAATATGAAAACGCTGGTGTTCCATTCCATTTTTGACAATTCGTTCAGTTCACATGACGTCACTGTAGCTTTGCGCCGCCATGTTGACGACCGACGGTCTCAGTAATGCCTCCAATATGTTGTGCAGTTGGCTGCAACAACAGCCGAAAGAGGAAACCTGAACTGGAATTTTATTCTATACCAAAAGAAAAGGATAGAAGAAATGTCTCATATTGTATGAATGTCTAATATTGTATCATGTCTCATCTTTCTGTGCGCACATACCCGACCCGAAGCGTGCCGCCATAGAGCCCTATACAGCGCGCGAGTAATGAATTGAGCTCTGTTTCGTGTCTGAATGCACAAATACACACAACAAATGTCCGTTTTGGAGAGTATTCACGTAAAATATGTCGGTTATGTCTTAAACAGGTTTGTCATCCAGTCTCTTTGGTAGAGAGAGATAGAGAGGGAGAGAGACACGAGGAAAACAAAGCATGCAAATGGAAATTATCGCGGCCGGAAAAATTATCGAGCTCATTTTTTTATCGTGCGATTAATTGATTTATTGACTATCACGACAGGCCTAATCCAGATTAATGACAGCTAGCCGTGAGCCGTGGCTAACAGCTGGCAAGCTACCAGCTGAGCCACTTAGCTAGCTAACAACTCGCTACCTAGTCAGAGCAAACTACCACCAAAATCATACATTTGATTTTTTTTTTTATAATACCAACATTTCCCATGATTAAATATAAATCCTTGGTGGCCACTGGCCAGGTGCCGCACTTTTACGTTTGTAACCCATCCAGCCACAGCATATTGATACGCGTCTGTACTCTTTGAAAGCCTTCAAGCGATCCTCACTGTATGGGGAGGGGTTATGCACAAGGTAAATATATATATTATGGAAGGCAAATTGGGGCAAGTCTGGGGCAGATGACGAAGGACAAAAGAAAACTGGGGGTAACAAATAAGGATCGGAGCCTAAAATTAAAATTTTATCCATCTATCTCTGTCTTTCTCTCTCATTCAAATGGGCAGTTTGGGCTGCGCCGGGCGAGATCGGTCGTCAATATGGCGGCGTTCTATTTCTAGTGACGTAGGTGGCATCTATGAATACACACTTTTTCACGTCATACTTTCAACAAGCTTATTTCAATCGCTAAAAATGTACATCGGTACTTCCTCCTCCTTAGCTAACTTGAAATCATCCATCACGTTTGAATTCAGCACATCTGGAAACATAAAATAAAACAAAAATGCAATTCAAGACCCCATTAAGAGAGCAGACGGTGAAGCACACGATGATCCTCTAGCGTTACTATTAGTATTTACGCAGAGCCTTAACGGCACATAAACAATTTCTAACTGGGCTGTTCCTGACCAGAATAAGCAGCAAAGTGGGCCAGACTTTATGCTGCTATTCAAAAGTTTGTCTATAAGAGACTAGAAACAACATGATAGCTTGCAGAAAAATTACATTTGACTGCTATCTCATTGAGCATGTGACAAATAATTAATAATCTAAAAATCAGAACTAATTGCAGATTTTGCCAGGATCTGCAAATTCTTAGAAGATAAGATATTTGTAAACCCATCCAGGTGGCTGGAGAGTCCAATTTAACTCAACTGTGTGAAGCCTTGAGGAGATACAGCGACCGAGAGACTTTTATACGGGAGGTTCTTACACATCTTTACAGTCACACAAACAACATGGAAGGACCTCAGCCAAACATATTAAAGGTACAAAAAATTATTCTTTAGCAGTTCTTCTGTTGTCTCATTATCTGTATTTGTGAACAAAATATGTGAAGCTGGTTTCTTACTAGGATCAGTAAATAAGATTCATAAATATCCTTTTTAAGTTTTGAGAAATCACACCATATCACATTTTACAGCCTGAACGAACCTTGCCTATTTATAAATCCAGTCTCTTCAGAAAATATTGACTAAACCACTCAATTCTTATGGATTAGTTTTACGATATCAGGATAGTTTTATCTCCCTGAGATTTTTTACTTTATGCTTAATTAATTTTCTGTATAATCATAGAATGAAATAGAATAAAGATCATTTACATCATCATAGAAGAGGTGTGTCATATAAAAATCATCGTTATGCATACATTACATTTTTTTATTTTCATTTTTAAATGAGTGTAAGGGCAGTTTTTTTTAATATGGCATGTTTAACATGATGATCATGTTTAAAAACACAGTTTTTTAGTGTGCTAAATGACATTTACAGCCGATGTACATGTGGCTCTTCCTGTTGCAGCTGGTATTGGCTGGAATGCAACACCACACAGATTCTCTTCATCTTCAGCTTGTGGCCACTGCATGCGTGTTTAACCTGACCGTACAGGAGCTGGTGCTGGGAATGTCCTTACCCCTGGCAGGAACTGTAGTTCAACGGCTTCTTACAGCCATGAAGAACTTCCCAAACCACAACCAGGTATAAACACACTCAGGCTGCATTCAATATTCATCCTATCCATCGTCCAACGGTTTGTATGATAAAGCACCCAGATAGTATTGTATCCATCCATGCATTGGGGGTCAATGTTGCCCACAGGCCCTATTGCCCCTGCTGAGAAAAAGTGCCATGAATCACCGGTTCTGATTTGCTTGTCTTAGCTGGTCTTACTTGATTCAAGCTGTTTTTCTAACTTGTTTTCCCCAAAAGCCCCCTTCCTGCTTTTGGGGAAAGCAGTCCTACAGTGGTGTGAATAACTTAGGCCCCCCATGCTAAAGTTGCCTAAAAAGAGGAATAAAAAGTCATCTTTTGGAAATTGATCTTAATGGCTTAATTGGAAAAATGAGGAAAAATCCAACCTTTAAGGACACCAATTTTCTTTGTGTATGAATAATGTATCATAAATAAATAAATGTTCTTCCTTAAAATACAGGGTGCATAAGTCATTGCCCCCCTATGTTAAATTCCCATAGAGGCAGGCAGATTTTTATTTTTAAAGGCCAGTTATTTCATGGATCCAGGATACTATGCATCCTGATAAAGTTCCCTTGGCCTTTGGAATTAAAATATCCCCACATCATCACACACCCTTCACCATATCTAGAGATTGGCATGGTTTTATTTCAGTTAGCCTAATAGCTGGTTTGATTTGCATTGAAAGATGATCTTATGGAAAGTGCCCCATGCCAATCTCTAGATATGGTGAAGGGTATGTGATGATGTGGGGATATTTTAATTCCAAAGGCCAAGGGAACTTTATCAGGATGCATAGTATCCTGGATCCATGAAATAACTGGCCTTTAAAAATAAAAATCTGGCTGCCTCTATGGGAATTTAACATAGGGGGGCAATGACTTATGCACCCTGTATTTCAAGGAAGAACATTTATTTATTTATGATACATTATTCATACACAAAGAAAATTGGTGTCCTTAAAGGATGGATTTTTCCTCATTTTTCCAATTAAGCCATTAAGATCAATTTCCAAAAGATGATTTTTTATTCCTCTTTTTAGGCAACTTTAGCATGGGGGGCCTAACTTATTCACACCACTGTAGTTCTGCTGTTGCAGGCAATTTCAGCCTTTTCAAACAGCGTGGTTTTAACAGCGGTTTTAAACAGTTTTTACACATCATAATTTCTACATAATGGATTACTTTATAGTTGCTTCTGCTCTTGTGTTTTAAACTGGGATAGGCGAAAGTATATATATAAAAAAAAAAGTTAAGTTGCCATTTTGCGCCGCCATGTTTCTACAGTAGCCTCTACAGAACGCATTTCGTCACTATGTTGTTGTTGTTTTTTTCTTCTTCTTCGTTGGTGTTTTTAGAGGCAACTTGCACCGTCCCTTTCTGAATTAGCACAAAGTAGTAGTACTAATGTTAGTAGTGAAATTTGAACTAATGGAGGACCACATCTATTATTTTGCACAAGAGCCGACAGAGCGTCAATCTTCGACCGACACGTTTGTCCTGTTTTGGCCACCGTATCTTCTTCAAAGGGGAAGGGTGAGCAGTGGGCTGAGCAGTTGGTTGCAATTTGCAACCGAACCACTAGATGTCGCTAAAATCTACACACTGTACCTTTAAGCAAGTACAACATACTACCATGATGTATAAATAAATTTTTATACATTTTGAAATCATGTATATGTAATATTTTTTTTGCATTACAGTGATGAGAATGAGATTGTAGGCATCGGAAATTGGTGATCATGCAAAAACTTATTTTGTATCAGTAAAATATCATTTTTTTATTTCTTTATTTATATTTTGCCATTAAACATGACCTAAAATTATTCATGGCAATTTTTGTAAGATTCACCATTTACTGACTATCAATGTCTAATTTTTTTCTGCTTTTAGTTGCAGAAGAATTGCCTGCTTACCCTTTGCAGTGACCATATCTTACAGGTTGTCCCATTTGACAGGTCAGTCCATGCACATTTCCTCAGCGCACTTCAGCTTGTTGTTGATGTGGCTTGATTTAGTCTTGACCCCTGTTCCCGGATAGATACGAAGCTGCTAAGCTGATAATGATGTTGCTGGGGAATCACAGAGATCAGACGGTGCAGAGAATGGCGGTGGCTGTAGTCTCCATACTGGTGTCTAAGGTAATTACATCACCACCAGCATTCTGTTCAATATCTAAAACCAGGAGAAGCTTTGATGCTGTGCTGAGTTGTTAAGTTCAGAGATTTTTAGTGTTATTAAAGTCGGGATGAAATGGAAGTTGCGCTAGCTATTTTTTTCGTTGTTGTGACATATATCTAACAGAAACGTTTTGTCAAACAAGAAAAAATCTAGGACGGTACTTGATTTTGTCCATAGGGAGTTGATTGGATGGTTGTGGTTTGCTATTGGCGGATCTCATGTGGTTTGCTATTGGCGGATCTCATGTAAGTGACTGGTTGTCCCGCCCTTGCACCAGTAAACGCATCATCAGAGAAGAGATGTCGTTGCAAGGGGGAGGGGAAGTTATTTAAAACTTTATGACAATAATTTTAAAGACTTTAAAGGAAGATATATAATTATTTTTGCTGTGTTTTTTAATAATAGGTGATTCAAAAGTAAAAGAAAAAAATTAAGGCAGTAAAAAGTAGTGAGTGGCGTATTGAGTGCTTAGTCAGGTTGTGAAAGTAAAAACTCCATAAATTTTCTCCATGGTAAAATTGATTTGTAACAATGACTTATAAACCCTTAAAGACAGACCTGTTGTGAGCTCCAAAGTATGGTATGCTTGTTGATGCTATCTGTTGCATTATTTTAGATAGTTTATATTGAGTTACACATTCTCTATTAACAAGTTGCTTTGTTAGCATGCATATTACTAGCATATTATTGACTGTTTATTAGTACTTATACGGCACATATTAATGCCTTATTCTGCATGACCATATTCTAAAACTAAAAAAAGAGTTTTAGAACAGGGAACATATTTAGACATAGAAAGACTTAATTTATTTTTGTGGTGCAATAGATTTTGAGATCTGCTTATATGAACAAAAATCATTATCAAATAATTTTCATCTCTGGGACATTATTAATGTGTAAAAGGTTTTGAGGCTGGAGAATTTAACTCTTTCACACTTCATTGCAGTTGAGTACAGAGGAGATCTCAGAACTGGGTGCAGAGGCATTTATAATGAAGGTAAATATTTTTATTGGCTTTTGGTCCATTGCTATTAGCTTTGAAGCCATCTATGTGCTAGTGTACTCCTGGATGTTGGCAAGATAGGCTCTAAAATTAAAAATTTCATATTTTACAAGCTTTCTCATAAGGTTAAATGGACCAAAAATAATGACTCCTCTTGAACATAGTTTTGAATAAATTATACAATGAGAATGTCCCTCCCACCATAAACCGCCAGACTATATATTGCTGTCACAAACTTCCATCACCAGCCCAGTCACCTTAACAAACTACATTTCCCAGCATCCCTCTTGTTCACCTGCACCTCCTCAGCACACTCATCACCTATGGCTTATAAGCACACACTCATGATCTGGTCTACGACTTGGACTACGAATTACTTGCCTGTATTCCCTACCTGGAAATATGACCTCCTATGAGTCCGCCCCAGAGCCCTCTCCGGCCGGCGAGTCCGCCCCAGAGCCCTCTCCGGCCGGCGAGTCCGCCCCAGAGCCCTCTCCGGCCGGCGAGTCCGCCCCAGAGCCCTCTCCAGCCGGCGAGTCCGCCCCAGAGCCCTGTCCAGCCCAAGCTCCGCTCCGCCCCGAGTGTGCCCCAGAGTTTGTGCTTGTCTAGGAGTGTTCTCCCAAGTCCGTTCCAGCCCATGCATCTCCAGAATTCACTCCAACTACGGAGCTTCACCAAGTATCCCCTGCATCCTCCAATTTGAACACCACATTGAGCCCCGCAAAGAAGAGGAGGCAGAGGAGGAGGATAAGGATTCTGAGGGAATTTTTAATCTAGAGGTTTCTGCACACTCAATCCCAATGCTCTCAGTTGTGCCAAGTCAAATGTCTCGGCGCTAGCCAGTCCGGTGGTCTCCGCACTGCCAGGTCAAATGGGTACAGCGCTGTCCAGTCCAATGGTTTCCGAGCTACTTAACCCAATAGTCTCAACACATCAGAATCAGTTAGGCCCAGAGTTCATGCTACGGTTATGTTCTTTGTCTGTGATGGCAACTGTCTGCTAGTGTGTTGGGCTGTGACAAAGTCCCATCACCATCCCAGTCAACTTAGCACACTACATTTCCCAGCATCCATCCTCTTCCTCACCTGCACTGTTTACTTGCCTGTATTTCCTACTTGCGAATATTACCGATTCCAAAGTTCCTCTCCTCATACCCTGACAATAGCAAATAGCAAAATATGTCAGACTGTGATGCAAGCTAAAGGTTGTTAGTTAATAAAAAAGACAGGCCTTTAATATGTCCCACCCCTTCTATTTCAAGAGCAAATACATCAGCACAGGAAAGACAAATTCTTCAGAACATTTAATGGGGTCTTTTACACTAACCGTACTGTTCCCCTAAAGTACTATAGGATGTAAATGGCTAAATTCTTAAGCTTCTATTGCAAATGCCTGAATGGAGAGATGACTACATGAATAGACCAAAACAATCGATTTTTTTCCCCTTTCTGTGGAACTTCAGCAGTTGCTGAGCATCGTTCAACAGAAGGCCTCACTGGGTGTAGTGGATTCAACTCTGAAGTTTGCATTAAGTGCTTTGTGGAACTTGACCGATGAGACACCTACTGCTTGTCGCCATTTCATTCAGTGCCAAGGACTGGAACTCTACATGGAATTGCTAGAGGTACACAGACACACACCCATGCACAGTTGGACACATTTCAAGTCAAGTAACCTTTATTTATTTATATAGCGCCTTATTCAATACAGAGTCAAAGCAGCTTTACGGTGATAAACAGAAAAAGGAGTTCAATTCTACTGTAAAGCAGCTCTAAAAAGGCAAAAGTAAACAACAGTCATTATTCAGTTGAAATTAGTTCAGTGTTGATTCAGTTTTGGTTCAATAACTGTGTAGTTAATTAATTAATCTATAAAGTAGCTCTAGAGAAAACAGTGATGTCATCCAGCTTAGTTCAGCTCTCATCCAATAGTGTCAATGCATTCAAGTCAATAATATTGTCAAATATTAGGTATCCAAAACTAAGCTAGCCAGAGGCGACAGTGTCAAGGAACCCAATCTCCATCGTTGAGAGAAATGGAGAAAAAACCTTGGGCGAAACCAGGCTCAGTTTAGGGCCAGTCCTCCTCTCGCCAAATTAACATAGTGTGGTTTAATTACAGGTTGCATCACAAGTCAGATTATAGATTGATATCATGACAAGTTTACAACAATGACATAGATTCTGGAACTTAGTAATGTTCTCTCAAAAATAAACCTGTGACCATTCTCTCTTCCTCTTGCTGATCCAATCCAAACTAGTATGACTTACTTTCTTCTGTGAGACACAAAAGAAGATGCTTTAAATAATGTTGATAACCAAACCATTTTGGTTACCATTGGCATTTCTCAAAATATCTTATTTTTGTTTTTCACAGAACACAGAAATTCAAACAGTCTTGGAATTACATAAGTTTGAGTTAATGATGAGTAAAATTAATTTTCATTTTTGTGAGAAAAATGCCTTTTAAATGGATGTTAATTTTCTGGATCTTCTCATCACTCTCTCCTCTCCTCCATAGTCGTATTATTCTGAGTTCTCCATCCAGCAGAAGCTCCTGGGCCTTTTGGTAAATATATTTTATATATCATGTAAAAATTGGTGGAAGTGAACTCACCCACTCTGACATGATTACTTGTGGTCACACAAAAATCTAAATGAACTCAAAATTATTCATTGCTCAGTGTTAACAGAGGATTTGTTGACTAATGGTCCAAAAAAAGGGAATATTACGAATAATTGCTGAACAAATTTCTTCATGCAGTTTTTTAACCTGCAAGGAAAATCAGATAATGTCCTTATTCAACCTTCAGCATCCCCCATGTGGAATCGTGGGGGTTTTAATATTCTGTTCTAGAAGCTTATCTACTTCAAATGACAATAGCTTGCTCAACATTGAAATCAGCGAATCTCCTCTGTGCTCCAGAATAATGTAGCAGAGGTGGAGGAGCTGCGGTCGGAGCTGATGGATGAGGACCTGGTGGAGCACATTCTGTCACTCTTAATCAACCCAGAGGTGGAGGTGGCTGTCCGTTACTTTGCTGGAGGGATCCTGGCACATCTCACCTCAGTCAGGGGGCCTGCGTGGGGTCTGGATGCTGAGCTGCACTGCACAGTGCAGGAGAAACTGGTGTGTGTGTGTGTGTGTTCTTGTGCATATGGTTTATGAGGACGGAAATGTGTGTAATGACACTTCCTGTCCTCGTAAACCAACTGGCTTAAAAAACATACTAAACCGTGCTTTATTGAAATTAAAAAAATGCAGAAGGTTTTCTTTGATGGGTTGGTTTAGGGGATAGAATATACAGTTTGTACAGCATAAAAACTATTACGCCTATGGAGAGTCCACGTAAACCGTGTGTGTGTGCGCATTAGTTGAATTTTATGTGCTCAACCCTGTACCTTAAATGTCTCACTTTTAGCACTCCTCTATCCTGTCATGGAGTTCTCCTGAGCATGCAATGGTTTCATACCGGTAAGTGTTTTAATTTACTTTTTTATTGATTAATCTGTATTTATGTAATATTATACAATAATCAGTCAAAAGACAGGACGCACCTAATCATTCCATATTATTATTATTATTAATATTATTACTTACCAAATTTCAGAAAATGTAGACAAATGGAAATATGGGAATTATGAAGTGATCAAAGTTTGAGTTCATCTTTTAAAATATTTTAAATTTTAGTTCTGGAAAGAAATTCATTTGCAGGCACAATTTATATTTATATGTGTCTACAAGACTAATTTTAAGCATTTAGGCAGAGGCTGTTTGATAAAAAGGATCATGAGAAGCATAAATTCAGTCCGTGCTTCAAGACATTTTTGGTGAACTATCGGGTTGATTTTCACCAAAACTATTAAGGCACTTGAAAAATAACCAGAGCTGCAATTTTTTGCTTATTTTCACATTTATTAAGGCACTCAAAAGTGTAAGTCATGATATATAGCCATTGTGAGCTTTTTGATCAAAGGGGCCATCAGAGGCATAAAGCTGTATATTATAAGAAAATTGACTGGCAAGGAGTAGTAATTTTTGCCATCATTTACTCACGCCACCTACTGGACTGTGTGTAGCGCTAAATGGTGCACAGGAGAACAATGGCTGAAGTCACCATTTACATTTACAATTAAGGGATAGTTTGTCCAAAAATTTAAATTCTGTCTTCATTTACTCACTCTTGTCATTCCAACCCTGTATCTATTACTATTTTTTTTTAAAAAATTAACTATCCCTTTAAATATCAAGTTGTTTTTCACCAAAACAATGGATGCACTTAAAAAATAATCAACATGCCATTTTTATTATTAGTGAGTTGTGATGTGCTGCCATTGTGTTAAATTCACACAACCAACTATTAATTAAAATCTTCTTTTCTATTTATTTCAAACAAGAAAGACTTTTGTCCAGAAGGAGAAAATCCAAAGAATGAGCTGGTCACTTTTTTCCATGCAAATGCACACTGTTTATCGTATTTAAATGGAAAACAGTATAGGAACAGTTTTCATTTGTAATGGAACTGTTAATTTAACATTGCAGTAGCACAGAAAGCTTTTAATGTTTTTCTTTCTCTCTCTCTGTCTTCCAGGACACTCCAGCCCTTCTATCCTTTGCTACACATCTCTCAGTGTTCTGGTGTTCAGCTGTGGGCTCTCTGGGCCATACAATTTGTATGCTCTCAGAACGGTAAGAAAAAAGCCAGAGAGACTAATAAATGGCAAGTTCATTGAGATACACAGCAAATCCCTGAAATCCCTTGCTTTTCACAGAAATGAGTAAAAAAAAAAAGGAAAACAAAGAAAAGATAATGGTGTAATTTGTTTAGTTTGATTATAGCGACATTGCCTACTGGCCCTTATACGCATTTAGACCATTTCATTTTCCCTTACCAGGCTCCATTCAAAACTGAATTGTGAATTCCTTTAAAATTCTATTTTAATTCCTGATTTTAAATTGGAGCTTGGAGGTATCTTGATAATCCAATTTAAGGAATTAGAATTAAAAGGAAATTCAATTATCTGCAATACGTGTACCTAAGGCTGGGCGTACACTGTGCGAGTTTAGACGCTCTTTGTCACGTAATGGTGGCTGTAATGAGCGCACGACGAAAGAGAATCAAACCAATGGAGAATGAGGAGTTACGTCACGATCTTTTCACGCAGCGTTGCATTCCGGGAAGGCACTGCCATATAGACCTCTTTTCAGTTGGTAAACATGATGATGTTTTTATGTGGGCGGAGCTTAGGTGGAGGCAGAACGATCCCTCTGGTCGCTTCACTAACGCTAGTTTGCAAGTTTTGTTAGCTTGTTTTTTAACAATGATGGGAGAAAATCTGATTTTATCTTAATGTGCAAGGTCACTCACTGTCCAGGACCGCGATTGTTATTTGCAAAAGTTAATTTCAACGGAAGGAACCAGATTAGCCGACCGGTACACGCTCAGTCAATGGATGGATTTAACGTTACCTCGGTCGAGTGGCCTGCCTTCTACACCTACCTGGTAGAGAAACCGAGCATAAAGAGAAACTGAGGGCATATAAATCTTTAGATGCCTATAACTATTTGATGAATGGACTTGACTTGTGGCAACGTTACATTGCGCGGTCCTGCCCAGCGCCAAGGCCAGAAGACAACAATGTAAAGAGTGACAATACAGTGCAATTTTAATTATGTGAATATTTTCTAGAAATAAAAATATTTTTTATGTATTAAAATTATATTAATTAACTATGTATTTGATTATACTTTCTTACCAGGTTCTTCAAAAAGTCTATCACAATCAATCACAACAATGTATACAATCATAGATGTTTCACAAATAATCACAATAATTTACAAAACATTATGTGATAATTTCAAATTGGATCCTGTAGGGGATTCTTGCACCCAGAAACACAACAAGATGACATTTAGTAAAAATAATAAAAATTTAAGATCCTTATTATGTAGCCTAATCTGTGCTAGTTTGTATTGGCCGCCTCCAGTTTTCACTTTGTTTTGCCTCCAGCTAACGGCGTGATGTAATTCAAAAGGGGTCTATTAGGTGGTTACGCTATCCGTTGCCATGGTTACTTCGACAGTGAGACCGAGAGAAATAGCGAAAGAGATAGAGCACAGCTTAGTATTTGCTTACATTTTAGCGATACGCCGCAGTTTCTTCGGGAAGATATGGAGGAGGAAGCAAAAGGAAAGGGGCTCTATCGGGAGAGACTAAACACCGCAAAGCAACGTTATTTAGAGAAACTGCATGCAATCAACAACATGGAACCGTACGAACTGCCAGCTACAGAATGGACGAAAGACCTAGAAGCATGTACCACCTTTCACATACCCTGACTTAGTGAATTACTTGGTTTATGGCATCAGTGCCTACACAATGCAAGAGTTCAGAAGTTTCAAGTCTTTTGAAGCTTATGAACAATTCTGCTGTGGCAAGACTTACAAACCCACAGAACTGTGAACTGTGAACTGCGAGAACACAATCATACTTGCCAAGGTAAGGATGCACTTCACTTTTATTAATGTTTTTTTTTTTACAGTTATAATGCTTGTTTATGTTTATGTTAATGTTATATTTATTTTATTAGTTGTTTGTGATGATGGGAGCGCTGTAGACGTGCAAATGAGATGTGATTAGGCTGAATGGCAGGCAGATGGACAATTGTTTTTTAGTTATAATGCTTTTTTTTTATTAAGTGGTTAAATATACTAATAATATAATTGTATTAGGTGTATTGTACCTACTGAGTCATAGATTAAAAGGTTAGTGTGTTTGCTGATGGGAGACATCATGGTGATGATGGGATGCAAATGAGATGTGATTTGGCTGAATGGCAGGTAGATGGACAATTGCTGCAGGCAAAGTAAAATGGAAATGTAGCATGGAATAAAATGTATGTACTTTTGTTGTGTAACAGGTCATGCATTCACAGCGCCTTTCAAGGTGGAGGCAACTGTCCACTGCAGGGAAAAGGCCACAGTCACTGAACGGCCGGCCTACTGGATGCTGCCAAGCAACATTAACAAGCTTCATCCAGAGGTTGGTCACAAAATCAATTACACGTCTGCTGCTGCCACACGTTGGTCTCTGAACAGTCTTCTGGATGGTGAGACTCACAGCAGGCCTGCTTTCCACTAAAACAACAACAACGCCACCAACACCAGAAGAGATGGCTAAATTCTACAGTGATCTCTACAACATGGGTGCAAGATCAGCCATTCTGTGCATGCTACCACATTACAGTGAGGACTTCAAAGACCCTGTTCTGCCCATCGGAAACTTAACATCTCTGACAAGCGTTTGTAACACCAGCCTTGATGGGAGTGACTTTTCAACACTGCGGCAGCACTGCCAGGTGATAATAAGCACAGCGGATGTTTCAGAGGATCAGGCAGCGCAGATTGAGAGAAAGACCAGGGGACAGCACAACTCCGCACTTTGGTTTGCAGCACCTGGGGTATCAGACAGGTGGAGAATGCAAGGAAGGCATACATCTATAAAACAAGAGGACAGCACAGCAATCAGGAGGTGCAAATTTGTGGGGGTTTTTATCAACCCAGCCTTTCCACAAGTAGGAGCATCACCAGATGCCATTGTGAGATGTGCCTGCTGTGGGAAAGGCTGCATTGAAATTAAGTGTCCTTCAAAATACAAACATTGCACAATCCTCGATGCATGTTCCTCCAACGACAGGAACTTCTGCCTTCAACTTGTAGATGTACAGGTGCATCTGAGAAAAGGTCACCAGTACTACAGCCAAGTACAGACACAAAGTTTTGTGACAGACAGCGCTTACTGTGACTTTATCGTCTGGACACTGAAAGATTGTTTTGTTATGCACATCACCCCTGACTTTTGGAAGCCACGACTTCAAAAGGCACTGGAGTTTTTCAAAGAGGTGTCTCTCCCTGAATTGGTAGCACAATATTTCACCGGACAACCTACCGACCAAGCGTCTTTGAACAGCAGAGTGCTCCAGCAACAGAAAGTGAGAGATAAAAAGCCAAGAAAGCAGGTTGAAAAAAAGACTGTTAAGAGGTAGAAAGCACTGCGGTGTCTGTCATAGACCTGAGAGAGATCATATGGTGGCATGTCAAGTCACCTTCATTTATATAGCGCTTTTAACAATATGGACTGTTTCAAAGCAGCTTTACAGTGATAATAGGAAATTAAAGTAACAGAGATTGTTTTGGCTGATTCACTTCCGTCGCAACGATCATTAGTTATTAACTTAGGGGGGCGCTAACACGACACCGCTCTAACAGAAAACCTTTAATGTGATCCGGACGCTCATTTGCATAAAACAGTGCCTGGTGGCTCTGAGAATTTTTATCGCTTCCGCGTAGCACTGTGAATCGCAATTATCCCAACTACGTTTTATCAGTACAGAGATAAAGGGAAGCAGGCCTTCACAAGGGAGAGACTAGTTGACACTTGAGGACTGCGTTGTCGTCGTGTCCAGGCGCATCAGTTCCCGATACGGCCTGGATCCGGCTGACTGCGGAAAACCTCGGGATAAACAGAGACAAATATTAGCGTAGACAGCATCATCCTTATGATGTACAAAGTACATCAGGATTTATGGGAAGTGTTCCCGGTTCCAGCTGATCTTAACTATGCAGCCTAACATTGAATTTAAGACAACCAGAACTGTCCATTTCAGTGGTTTCAATTTGATTGTGTGGGGCTTGTAGAAACCCCTCCTGAAGGGTCTCCCTGGTTTTGTCCATCTTGTGCTGAGTAGTGTTTTAATGCACAATATGCACATTCAATGCACATTGTTTACTTATAGATGCATTCATTATAGCACTGTGAAATTGAAACGTTCATTATAGCACTGTGAAATTGAAACGTTATTGCACATTGTTACCTCAAGTGTATATTTGTAATATATTTATAAACAATTGTACTTTTTTAACTAACTATATAATTGTATTTATACATATCATTTGTCTAAATAAACAGTTAAGTCATATGAAATTGTTGTAAGGTGTTACTTTTTTTATTAAACTGTATATTTCTCTTCTCAAATAAACAATCTCAGGTAGGGCTGTCAAATATATACACAGTTCATTATGCAAATATTTTTTAAATATATACATGCATGTATGTGTGTACTGTGTATAATTATGTAACGGAAAACTTTTATTTTGGATGCAATTCATCATTAGACAGCACAAGTCACAGCAGGCAAAGTCAAACAACAGTTGGGCACATGTTTGTTAAACCACAGCCAAACAGTGACAGTTTTGTCTAAAAAATGTTGTCTAGGGAAACAATGCTGATGGGGACTTTAGAATGCAAAATCTTGTATTTGTTGCGCACAACACCAATTAGTCTCTCCACATGTATTCAAAGATATGCAATGGCCCTAGTCTCTTCCACATCCATCTAGCTGTTCACGACCCTTAGTGTATGCATGTATTTTCACTTCAGCACACAACATACCTACACTTTCCCTGACATTAAATCCCCGATCACCCAACACAATGTCACCCGGTAACAGTTTTCCTAGAAAACCACAACGTTCTGTTATTAGTTTGTCACTGCTGCGCCCACCCCACCCTTTCAAGATGAAAGAAATTACACCTTGTGGTGGGATGACAATCAGATATTTCAGTGTGTGGTTGTGTTTGTATTGTGAAAAAGTCTGCGCCCTTGCCTGGAGATTTGGCGGTCTTTCTATGAAAATCTCGAAACAATCCACAATAGCAGTAACATGCTTTCCAAACGCCTCCACAAACTAATGGGGCATACTGACCAACAATTTTCTCTGTCTGGCCAGTGCACAAGTGGAGACAACCGTGCATACAAGACACCAACAGTCTCTTGAAATGCAGCACTAACAGTTGTTCTGTGCACACGAAACACATGGTCGAGGTGCTGAATAGGCAGGTCTAACCTGAGACGCATCAAAGTCAACAGGGTCATTTGGAAGGGTGTGAGCTTCCTTTTTCCTTGAGACAGAAATGGCATGATACTACGTAATAGCACCCGTAATAAAACGTCACCACCCCTCAGAAACTGTTCATTCATTCTGTGTTTGTCCAGCACCTCCTTTAGCTGTCTGTTTTCCTCCCATATAGTTGATGAAATCTTGCCTAGATCGGCAAAGTGCACATTCCTTACCACTCAGTTCAGGATGCTCTGCGTCCTGGTGGGGCGGCGGATGCTCTGCGTCCTGGTGGGGCGGCGGCTGCTCTGCGTCCTGGTGGGGCGCCGGATGCATAGTGTGCTGGTGGGGCGGCGGATGCTCTGCGTCCTGGTGGGGCGGCGGATGCTCTGCGTCCTGGTGGGGCGGCGGATGCTCTGCGTCCTGGTGGGGCGGCGGATGCTCTGCGTCCTGGTGGGGCGGCGGCTGCTCTGCGTCCTGGTGGGGCGGCGGCTGCTCTGCGTCCTGGTGGGGCGGCGGATGCTCTGCGTCCTGGTGGGGCGGCGGATGCTCTGCGTCCTGGTGGGGCGGCGGATGCTCTGCGTCCTGGTGGGGCGGCGGATGCTATGCGTCCTGGTGGGACGCCGGATGCTCTGCGTCCTGGTGGGGCGCCGGATGCTCTGCGTCCTGGTGGGGCGCGGGATGCTCTGCGTCCTGGTGGGGCGCCGGATGCTCTGCGTCCTGGTGGGGCGCCGGATGCTCTGCGTCCTGGTGGGGCGGCGGCTGCTCTGCGTCCTGGTGGGGCGGCGGCTGCTCTGCGTCCTGGTGGGGCGCCGGATGCTCTGCGTCCTGGTGGGGCGGCGGATGCTCTGCGTCCTGGTGGGGCGGCGGATGCTCTGCGTCCTGGTGGGGCGGCGGATGCTCTGCGTCCTGGTGGGGCGGCGGATGCTCTGCGTCCTGGTGGGGCGGCGGATGCTCTGCGTCCTGGTGGGGCGCCGGATGCTCTGCGTCCTGGTGGAGCGGCGGATGCTCTGCGTCCTGGTGGGGCGCCGGATGCTCTGCGTCCTGGTGGGGCGCCGGATGCTCTGCGTCCTGGTGGAGCGGCGGATGCTCTGCGTCCTGGTGGGGCGCCGGATGCTCTGCGTCCTGGTGGGGCGGCGGATGCTCTGCGTCCTGGTGGGGCGGCGGATGCTCTGCGTCCTGGTGGGGCGGCGGATGCTCAGTTACCACCTAAGATGGCGGCAGCCTGTAACTTACGTCACCTTCTCATTCACTATAGTCTTTATTTTAGATCCACAAGAAAAATCAGGAGATAAACACAACCACTAAACAGACGAGATCGGACAAAGAACTGAAAACACAGGGAGTAAGAGTACTCAGACTAAACGAGGGAACTAATTAATTAATTAATTAATTAATTAACAAAAGGTGAACAGAATGAAAAAGACATGGAAATTAGGACAACTTAGAATGATAGAACCAAATACAATAAACAGAACATAATCCTGACAGTAGTACGTCCACCCCCCAGGAAAGGGGGTGTTGCTGTAATGTTGCAAATTTCTGTAATGCTGCTGCTGCTATAGCTTCAGATAGAAAATAAATTAATAATTAAAAAGACGGCTGTGCAAATGATTCAGTGAATAGTAGAGAACAGCATGGTCATTCCGATTAACACACACCAGCACACACAAATACACTTTCTGTATTCGTTTATGTGCCTGCTAGGGTTGGTAGTAGCCCATGTGATGTGGTTGTATGATGTATGCATTTTTGTATGCGTGTGTTGTATGATTTTGGAATAGGGGAGTGCCTATACACTTAGAGAACCTTACTGAGCATGTCCTGAATAAATGTCATCTTACTTAGTGGTGAAATTTTGAGCCACTTAGAGAAATGCAGCTCTTGTTCTCTTGTTGTAGCTCCTCAGTACTGCAGTATGCTCCAGACGGAAGGAGGAACAGGCCTACTGAGAATCCTGAGCACCCATCCGGACACCCACACTGACGTGAAGTGTCTGGTAGAAAACATCCTTAAGATCCTGGAGCGAAACCTACATCCTGCCAGCCCAGGTTCAAAACGTGCTAACATCTCTCTGCAACGAACATGTTCTGTTAATGTTGTCATTACTTGTAATTTAATCATTTTAGGAATAACTCTTTAAATGTCTGTATTTTCAGAATTTAAAACGCACGTTCTTCATGTTTGATATGTCTGCTTTTTCTAGTGGAGGATTTTCAGTGACGCCACCAAAAAAAACCAATGGATTTAACATGGATGTGCCATTATGTATCCTGTTAAGAAGACATTTCAGAACTCTAATACAAATGAGATTCAACAGAAGAGCACAAGCACTTATCTGGTGGTTGAAGATTAAAAAAAAATATATATATATATTTTCTGCCCAAAACTAAGTGTTTTTTTATAGTTTATTTAAGTGTGTTAACTTGTGAAACACATATTCCCACCCCGAATTCACACCATTGGTGGAGCCAGTCTTGCTGTGTAGGTTGACCTGGATGCTCAAACAACCAGCATATGAAAAGCAAAACATGTATTTGATACACAAGTTGTACTGTTGGTTTAAACTTCTTCAATTTTTTAAAATTCATGTTTCTGGATGAAAAACTACACTACCATAATCCATGTATATGCAGATGCCTCATTAGTGACTGTTTCTATGGGCTGATATTAGCCATCCTCCATATTGGAATGGTCAAAGCTGGTTATTGAGCACAAACAGTTTTACAAAAAATATATAAACACAAGCAAAATAAAATAAACACTTAAAACCAACAACCAGATATTAGTTTATACTTTTTCAAATGATTATGCAAGTGACATCAGGAGTAAAATAAACATTCAGATTTTAGTTTTTCATAGAAAGTGGTTGTATTATTTCTCATATCTTGTTTAGATAACTTGTATTAATCTCAGACAAGTTTGTTGAATAGTTTGCCAGGTCTTCTCAGATAAATGGAAAACCTACTTTTCTCATGCAATATGGGGAGGTAAAAAAATCTTTGAAAAAGGCATGAAAACTATGCTGCATAGAGATGATAAAACTGTCAAACTATTTTTGAGTGATTTAGAGCTCAGTCAGAAAAAGGCTTAAGAATGATTCTGTCAAATAAATTAATTGTATAAAAAATGGGCAGCTTTAAAAATAAAGTGTCTCTGGAGACCCAAGTTTATCTCCTTGCAGACTGCAGTTGAATAAAGTTGCATTTCAGCCACATAACCAAAGCTCACAAAGAGAAACATTTTTATGCGTTCATTTAAAAATCATCCCATATGCCTGTATACAAGTAACATAACTGCAGCTTTTGATCTGACCAAATGAAATGCTAATGCTTTTAAATAAATTACGTTACTGACGTTTAGATCTAGCAATTGCTCGGTCAGATCACACATTACAAATTGTTTAGCAAATTGTCACTTTCCTTTTTGACTGCAAGGCTCTCCATAGTTTGAGTTTTCTTGGTTTTGGTAACTGGTGATTCACCAGAAGTAAACGATGATTGCCGTTAAGTCCTTTCCAGATAAAAAAGCAGCCATCTAGATGACAAATTTAAATTCTAAGCAACTGAATCTTTAGATTATGGCCTATAGTAGCCAGGTCATCTTTCTGTTTACGGATGAAATTTAACTACCCAAAGACAAATGGCATCAAACTGACATTTCCAGTGACCTTACAGCATGGTGGCTCATTTGGTGCTCCAAACAGCCCAGATTCTTCCTTCTTTCCAAAATTAGTAGGCAGTATCCTTGCAAGGCTGCAATTCTCAAGTAAATCATCAAGCACAGTCGAAAGACATGTCAATTTGAAGGATCCTTGTTAGGCAGGCTTCGTTTCGCTCCCTTCATTCGTGTATTTTGATGAAGGCATCAAGTATTAAATCTTTTAGGACTATAGATAAGTCCAATGAAGGAACACAGGCAGAGTGGAAAGTTGTCAGCCATCTCATCCCTAGCATGAAACGAGAAATGAGTGTGCTAAGCAGTATGAATGCCTCCAAAGAACAGTGTTGTGCAAGTTACTCCCAAACTGTAATACATTATATATTACTTGTTACTGTTATTTAAAAGTAATTCATTACCTTACAATATTACTGTCTCATAATTGTAATGCGTTACATTACTCCTGTATTACTTTTGAGTTACTTTCACCAAAATAACTATACAGGAGTAGAACTTAACATTCTAAAATGACTAGGGCTGTAAGGATATGCCATATCATATGAAACCGAAATCGCGACACTCAGATCCTCGAACCTGCAGAATCGCGACACACCCTTTCCAACTCCCAGCGTTATCCATACCGTCCAGATCCAATGCTACCACATATTTAAATTACTATTAGTATTATCTGAAGTTAACTTAACATTATAAAATACGTAGACCTACACCACAAAACTAGTTGAGGATAAATTATTTAAAATTTGGGAATTCCAGCGTTATATGGACATGACATTTGCAGTCAAAACTTGAAATATAAATTCTCAGAAAATGCATTAATACCAAAATGAAACGTCTGTTTATCCATAGGCTCCTCCCTGAAAGGAATCCAGACATTAGAAAAATATCAGTCTACACATACGTTTTATATTTAATATTAGGGAAATAGACAGTCATGCGTGACAAAAAAAAATCTTTAACTTTTAGGAGGCAACGATTTTTATTTTTTTTGTAATTCTGTGAATTACACTGCGCAAATCGGATGAAGAAGGGTTGGCTCTCCACAGAACATAAAATATTCATTTTATTTTATTGTTCGTGTTGGCATTTATGAGGAAAAAACAATGTTACAGATGTGACAGTTCTCCGTTATGGATGCGACCGCTATGAAGCGGCACTAAAAGACTGCTTTAAAACTTTCACAGAGACCTTACACACACAAAGCGTTTCTTTAAAGTGAATTTCGTTTTGTATTAATTGTATCTTAATTTTAATCAATGTTTCGTCAACCAATTGCCTGGATTTAAGCGCGTGAACTGGAGCGCGTCTCATAAATGAACCGAAACTCAGCGTATAAGGTAGCCTATTCACGGACCTGAAATATATATCTATATTGATATGTCTACTTGTAAACAGAACAATTCAAAACGAAAGAAAACAGACTGCTCTCTGCTTATGAAATGAAATGTGCATTTCTCTCTGGTGCATTCACTACTGCGAAGATCGCGAGGCAGCATCGTCAACTTCATCTTGACTTTATTAATAAACAATTAAAATGTCTCCTTGCTATATTTGACATATTCATAATCATTGCTTTTGCCGGTTCTTTGTGACAGCTTTTAGGTGCTTTATCGGCAGCGCCGCCGCCCTTACATGAACGCGTCACCACCGCATCAAAAACATGATTGCCTGATGAAAACATGAAAAATACAACATAAACATAACCTAACTGTTTAGAAAGAAAACACAGAACGAAAAGCCTAATGCGCATACGTCCATCTCGCGAATGTATAGTCTTCTTCATGCCATCTTCACCATTAGCCGCTTTTCAACTGGCCAGCGCGAGCACAGAGGCCGAAATCATACCTCACGGCACTCCTGTAAAAAATAAATCGCTATACAAATATATATCAGACGCTGCCATTTAGTCTTTATTTACAGACTTGGACTCCACACGCGGCTATTGACTGACCACGAACAGGTAATTTAGCGCATTTTTCCTTCTTTAATGTCTCGCGGTCTTGCTGTTTTTTGTTGTTGTTTGTTTTACAATTAAAACTAAAAATCTGTTGTAACGCAAGCCTTACTGAACATGTACCGAGTAAAATATTACTGAAAATTGATAAGTAATGCCTTACACTACTGCGTTACAGCAAAAAGTAATATGTTACTGTAATGCATTACTTTTGTAACGCGTTACTCCCAACACTGCCAAAGAAGCACCATCAACTGGTGCGTTCAGCTGCAATCAGCGCCACATGCTCTTAAAGTGTGGCCCGCAGAGAAACACTAAAAGGAATGCCAGCACTGAATCAACAGGGCAGTGAACCATATCCTAAACTGTGTTGGATATATTAAGTCCCCATGACTTAACTTTTTTTTCTAAAAAAAAAAGAAAAGAAAAAAAAGTTGCCAGCAAGCACCAGCATTTTTTTTTTATCATATTCATAAAACCTTCATGGACACAAAATTATTTCAGCATATGTAAACAGTCACTATACCAAAAGAAAGAACAGAGCCTTTGCTTTAAAAAGAATCAATAAAGTTGGAATATTTTTTTAATCAACATGTGGAAAGTGCCTTAAAAAAACATTTTGACCAAAAATCTAAGAAAATTGCATTTTTGTTAAACACTTGGATCAGATTCAGAATGATGACCAAAACATAGATTTAGTTTATCGAATTCATCAACACCCTCAAAGCTTGCACATCTCTTACACTACTTATATCTCTATTTGGGTTCAACATTATTTAGGTAGTTATGATTTATATGTGCTGTTGAATGTGTAAGACTGGAAGAACTGGAAGATAGCGCAACTGGCTGACAGAACAAAGCACATTTGAATTTCTCTCTTGTGCACCATTCGAGACGCAGTCTCAGCTAAGCAATCCTAATCTACATCTTTTATCCCTTGACCCCCATTCTCCCCCGACTCCTTCTATCTCATGCTGAGATCACCTGAAATTCACCCAAGAATCTATATTGTTTAATGTGAATAATTATCATACAGTATCACACGTTTGATATCATTTGAAATGTCTCAGTGCGACTGGTACAAAGGTCTCATTCTCAAAGATGTAAACCAGAAGGTAATAAGGTATTTAAGAGTTTAGAAATAATTCACATACATAGGAGGTGTGTCTTCCAGGCAAATGGTCTCATGCTCTCAGAAGGTGTTAACTCGATGCAAATTCCCACTGTTAGCAAATGGTTCCATGTAAATCAACTTCTGCCTAAGACGGTGTTGTGAATTCCAACTGTGAACTCGTGTTTACATTTGAAATGAGGTCAGTCTATATAATGAAATGCAACTAGAGCTCGGCACGTTTTCTGTAACCAGATTAGCCCGTGATGCGAAGTGCACCAAAACACTTCGCATCATGCCGTTTTTAGAATGTCAATGTATTGCATCTTCTCTCTTAATTCTATAGCATTTGATGTTTGCAACTATTATCTTTGAACTGATTATGGAACTGGCGTGATACATTTACCTGACATAATAAATTGTAAACATTTGATTTTATTCTAAACGACTAGGAGTTAACCAATAAAGAATAATCAAATATTCGTTCAGTTTTAGTGATGCCCAGATATTATTAAAACCTTTTTCATTTATGGAGTCAGATGAAATAACGAGTTGAGACATATGAGAAAATTTATTCATTTAATCAAATTACTTTGCCATGCAGAAAGACGGTAACGCGCAGGGACCTTCACCCGCTGATCGGAAAACCTTCTTTGGGCCGATCCAGCCGGGCTTTACAAATGTTTGGTTAATTGTGCAAAAGCAACTTCTATGCGCTCCTTCTGGTTTATGCAGATCATCTTCTTCAATTGGTTTTGGATGCTGCACTCTTTCAAAAGATCTGTAGCAGTGCATCTTCTACCATATAACAGTGAAAACATGAAAGCCGGAAAAACTTGTCAATTTTGGGGTTAGTGTTGTGTCATAAATTACTACAAAATCTTGAAAAATGGCAGGGAAAGTGCTTAAAGCATAGTGAGGAGGAGTAGGAGGAACTCTTGCATTCAAAATGGACGCTGTAACTAGAAATAATCAAAGAGGACCCAAACCAAAAGTTTTCAGGGCCAGGGATGCTACACGGAGCCCCAAGCCTGGGAAAGTAGGTCTACTTTAATCGGGATCTCCTAATGAAAACTGGCACCCGATACGATTGGAGTTGTCAAAAAGTACTGACTTCAGTACCAAGTCGGTATTGAAATTTAAAAATGTGACGATAAATGTGGAGCTGTCTATATCTTCAATAACACACGCGATAGTGGAATATACACAACTCAATTCTTCAGCGGCAGCCAAGAATTCAACCCAAGCGCTCTGATGACGTGGATGGTTACGTTACCGTTGCTCATCTGTCCATCATCGTATAAAGCCCGCCCTGACAATTTGATTGGTCAGAACAATTTTCTGTTCGGTCATATTAGCTCCTCAACGGATCGAGTCCAGACCGAACTTCCCGACCTAAAAATTTTGTGGGCGGGGTATGGGCTGACATCCAGGCTAGAGAAGTCTAGTTTTAAATATAAATCTTTTGAAGTTTTGGTGCTTAATGTAACACTATCTAGTATAAATGATAAATCAAGTTTGAGATTTGTGCTGGCTACTGTATACAGGCTACCAGGGTACCATACAGACTTTATCAAAGCATTTGCTGATTTTCTGTCAGAGTTAGTACTGGCTGCAGATAAAGTCCTAATTGTTGTTGATTTTAATACATGTAGATAACGAAAAAGATGCTTTGGGCTTGGCATTTAAAGACATTCTGAACTCTATTAGAGTTAGACAACACGTGGCAGGACCTACTCATTGTCGTAATCATACTCTAGATCTAATATTATCATATGGAATCAATGTTGATGTCGTTGAAATTCTAAAGCAGAGTGATGACATCTCAGATCATTATCTTGTCTCGTGTATACTTAATTTAGCCAAGTCGACTCTGTGTTACAAATATGTTAGACCTACCACTTCTGCCACTAAAGATCGCTTTATTAATAATATTCCTGATCAGTTTCATCTCCTCAGCACCACAGATAGCTTAGAAGAACTCAATATTGCGACAGAAACTTTTGACTCTCTTTTTCCACACTTTAGACACAGTTGCTCCTTGGCGCTTAAAGAAGATTAAAGAAAATAGTCCAACGCCGTGGTACAACGAGCACACTCAGGCCCTTAAAGGGTTAGTTCACCCAAAAATGAAAATTATGTCATTAATGACTCACCCTCATGTCTTTCCAAGCCCGTAAGACCTCCGTTCATCTTCGGAACACAGTTTAAGATATTTTAGATTTAGTCCGAGAGTTTTCTGTCCCTCCATTGAAAATCTATGTACGCTATACTTTCCTTGTCCAGAAAGGAAATAAAGACATCATCAAAGTAGTCCACGTGACCTCAGGGGGTTAGTTAGAATTTTTGTGAGAATACTGGAATACGAGAATACTTTTTGTGCGAAAAAACAAACATAAATAACTGACTTTATTTCAACTATTATTTTCCTTCTCTTTGGGCCTCTAGTCAGTTAACGTAGTGTAATTGCGTAGAGCTACGTCACACGTAGGCTCACTATTGGCCGACGCTGGTCATGTGGGTGATGCGTATGACGTACAACAACAGAAGCGCTGCGCTGTTACACTAGTGAACTGACTCGAGGCCCACAGAGAAGGACATGAATAGTTGAAATAAAGTCGTTATTTTTGTTTTTTTGCGCACAAAAAGTGTTCTCGTCGTTTGATAAACTTAAGATTGAGCCACTGTAGTCACTTGGACTATTTTAACAATGTCTTTAATAACTTTTCGAGGCCGGCAAGTTCAATCCCTGAAGAAGCCTATGGAGGAGTGATCCAGCTCTCAGATTTCATCGAAAATATCTTAATTCGTGTTCCGAAGATGAACGAAGGTCTTACGGGGTTGGAACATCATGAGGGTGAGTAAATACTGACAGAATTTTCATTTTTGGGTGAACTAACCCTTTAAGAGAGCAGACAGAAAAATGGAGTGCAACTGGAAGAAAACAAAACTGGAGTTTTTTCGCCTTTCATGGAAAGACAGCACGATTGCGCACAGAGAGGCCTTAAAAGCTGCTATGTCTGCTTATTTTTCAACCCTATTAGAAGAAAATAAACAAAACCCTAGGTATTTATGTGAAACAGTGGCTAAATTAACGAAAAATAAATCTTCAACCCCAGACGTTTCCAAGCAGCACAGCAGTAATGACTTTATGAACTTCTTTACTTACAAGATTGATAATATCAGGGAGAAAATTAAACTATGCAACCGCCTACAACAGTATCGAATCAGGCAGTGCATTGTAGCCTCCTTGAGAAAAAACTCTATTCATTCATTGCTATAGGAGAGAAAGAATTTTCTAAACTTGTTAAATCATCTAAATCGACAACATGTATGTTAGACCTTATACTGACTAAGCTATTGAAACATGCTTCCAGAGGTCATAGATCTCCTTCTCAATATCATTAATTCATTTTTGTCATTAGGATACGTACCAAAAACATTTAAGCTGGCTATGATTAAACCGCTTGTTAAAAAAACATCAATTACAGGCCGATCTCGAATCTACCTTTTCTGTCAAAGATACTAGAAAAGGCAGTATTCCTCACAACTATGTTCCTTTTTAGAAAGAGATGGTATCTGCGAGGATTTCCAGTCAGGATTTAGACCATATCATAGTACTGAGAATGCTCTGATCAGAGTCACAAATGATTTACTCTTATCATCCGATCATGGTTGTATCTCTCTATTAGTGTTACTTGATCTTAGTGCTGCATTTGATACTATTGACCACAACATTCTTTTAAATAGACTTGAAAATTATGTTGGCATTATTGAAATTGCATTAGAATGGTTTAAATCATACTTATCTGACAGTTATCAGTCGGTAGCAGTAAATGAAGAGATGTCTTATCTATCAAAAGTTCACTATGGCATACCACAAGGCTCAGTACTAGGACCGTTGCTGTTCACTCTGTACATGCTACCCTTAGGAGATATTATTAGGAAGCATGGCATTAGTTTTCACTGTTATGCTCAGCTCTATATTTCTTCACGCCCTGATGAAACTTACCAATTCACAAAATTATCGGAATGCATAGCGGATATAAAAACTGGATGACTAGTAATTTCCTACTACTTAAATATGAAAAAACAGAGATTGATATCTTCCCTTATTGGACAAAACACTTCCTCACGTAATAACCTAGAATACTGTCTAACACTTGATGGCTGCTCTGTCAAGTCTTCGTCGTCGGTTAGGAACCTGGGTGTGCTCTTTGATACCAATCTTTCATTTGAAAGTCATTTGTCTAGTATCTCTAAAAACTGCATTTTTCCATCTTAAAAATATATCTAAATTGCATCATATGCTCTCAATGACAAATGCGGAACACCTAGTTCTTGCATTCATGACATCAAGGCTAGATTATTGTAATGCTCTAATGGGTGGTTGCCCTGCACGCTTAATAAACAAACTACAGCTAGTTCAAAACGCAGCCACTAGAGTTCTTACCAGAACCAGGAAGTATGACCATATTAGCCCAGTTCTGTCTCCCTATTAAACATCATATACATTTTAAAATATTGCTGATTACTTACAAACCACTAAATGGTTTAGCTCCCCTGTACTTGAGCAAGTTCTTAACGCATTATAGTCCTTCACGTCTTTTGCGATCTCAAAATTCCGACCAATTGATAATACCTAAATATCAAAATCAATTGCTGGCGGTAGATCCTTTTCTTATTTAGCACCAAAACTTTGGAACAATCTTCCTAACATTGTCCGGGAAGTAGACACAGTCTGTCAGTTCAAATCTAGACTAAAAACACATCTCTTTAGTTTAGCATACACATAGCACATTATAGACTTCTATAATTCAATGTTAGGCTGCATAGATTAGGTCAGCCGGAACCGGGAACACTTCCCATAAACCCTGATGTACTTGTTACATCATAAGAAGGATGACGTCTATGCTAGTATTAGTCTCTCTGCCTATCCCGTGGTTTAATGCAGTACGCCGGATCCAGGCCGTATCCGGATCTGATGAAGGAACTGCGCCTAGACACGACAACAACGCAGTCTTGAAGTGTCAACTAGTCTCTCCACTGTAAAAGGCCTCCTTCCCTTCCCTTTATCTCTGGACTGATAAAACGTTGTTGGGATAATTCCGGTTGCTACGCGGAAGTGATAAAAAATTCTGTATTATACATTTTTAAAGGCTTGTACCTTGGAACCTATTTCATGGTTTGCGTTCTCGAACCACCAGGAACTGTTTCGTGCAAATGAGCGGCCAGATCGCATTAAAGGTTTTCTGTTAGAGCGGTGTCGTGTTAGCGGACCCTAAATTAATAACTAATGATTGTTGCAATGGAAGTGAATCAATCAAAACTAACTTTAGCTGGACAATAACTTTATTCTAGAGCTGTTGTAAAGCCAAAACAATCTCTCTTACTTTAATTTCCTATTATCACTGTAAAGCTGGTTTGAAACAATCTATTGTTAAAAGCGCTATATAAATGAAGGTGACTATGCAAGCTCCTCTGAATTTTCAGCACATCTCCTCCACCAGCTTCCCATCTGTTATTCCCCTTAGATGGATATTTGACACCGTTACCACCTGCTTAGGATGGGGTAAACTACAGCTGACAGCAGTACCTCACAATTCAGTCCCAGTCTTATCAAGACAAGCGTCATGAATTTGAATCCTACTCTCGCTACTGTTAAAGCCGCGTTACTGCAATGATATAAAAGCACACGTATGCTGCTTACAATATTTTTGAGCTCACTGCTCTCTCCATTATCAAACATAATCTGCAAACTTTATACAATGTTTGTATTGTTGATTTAATGCAGAGTTGGGAGCCAAACACTATGGAAAATTATTTCTGAATCCAACACTGCTAAGAAAGTGGGTATTAATGTGACTCGTGTATAATGCTGCTAAGGACGAATTCAACAAATGTATAAAGAAAATGGTTGATATTTAGAATATGATATAGGTAGTTCTAAAATCCTGTCTTAATTTACCATTTTACTGCATGCATTGACAGAACAAGTGATCCTGCAGATATTTGCTGATATTCTTGGTACCAGACAAACAGGTTAACAGAGGGAGGGGTGAAGGAGAGACAAAAGCGGAGTAGTAACAAACCGGAAGCATGGACTCAGCGGAGTAGTAACAAACCGGAAGCATGGACTCAAATAGTGTCGTCTTCCATTTTATTGTCCCTCCTACGAATACAGAGTACATCGGCCATCACACTTGGAGGTCTTGCTATTTCACATACACAAGAAGCTGGTTCCAACTTTTCTTTTGCAGCACACTGTTGTCCCACCCTGAATTACACATTTTTCAGAAAATGCAAGCAGTAGTGCCATCATAATAATAATTAAAAATAAAAACACAGCAAAGATCACAGAAGGAATAAAAATAAAACAAATGGTACTGATGCAAATAGACCACGTGCTTAGTAGCTATATTTCAAACGTCACCAAAAGTCTAAGTGCAAGATATGTCAACAACCTTAGCTAGAGAAAACTCACTGAAGTCAAACAAAAATTCATGTTAAGAACATGACTTGCTGAAACTTACCATCCAAGCTCACGAAAATAAACTTATGGCAGATGAAATAAAACAGGTTATCTTTCTCTCATACACACACGCACAACACATCACTTATGTATACAGTTCTGAAAGTGGTCCTAAGGTTTCTAAGAGATGAACTTGTATGACTTAAGGACCAGCCTGGATCTACATTGAGCCCTGGGTGATTTAACAAGATAAGGAAGTAATCTCTCTGAGGAACAAAGACAACTATGCATACTAATATCACAGGTCCAGCAAAGGACGACAAGACACCAAAGCAAGATCAAGATGACGCATTTGCTTCCTGCTACCGGTCAAGAAAATAAAAAAATCCAAATAACAAGAGGGTAGCTTGACCTTGGAGCTTTCTTTCAAAACATTTAAAATAGTCAATATACATTACTCATGTATATGTTAATAGTAAAATCATCACTACAAGTCTTGTATTCTCACTTAGTGGTGAGATGGAAAAAAAGAAGGAAAGAAAAATCTGCTTTTGGTAGAGCCATTGAGAGAGTGAGTGCACTCAATTACACGCAGACACCGCCGTGTCCCGAGGGAAGCTTAAGCGTTCACAACACACTTCAACTTCTATCTTGAAAATGCATACATTCAAGCAGCAATAAAAAAATATTTATGGCGAATGCATAATCTCTGGAAAAAAGGGAAAAAAATACTGTATGAACATCCCTGCTATCATGTCTCTAAATACAAAACCTCTACCCATAATTTGCTTCAGTGTAACAAGAAGTCCTTTTTGTGTTTTTCCGCAGGTAAAAGTCAGTTCTCAGTGTATGTATGGATGACAGTCTCATGTATTTCTATTTTCCGGTTTCTATGGTCGAACGATCCATAAGCATGCAAGCGTCAAAGAGGAGGGGAGCCTGGAGGAAGGGTAGGTGGCGGAGCTGAGGTTTAAGCCAGGGCCGGAAAAGCCTCGGGATCATCCACATTGGGAACAGAAACACCTCCACCCTGTCAAATTCAAAAGCAACACACTTCAGGACTACACAGCAATAAGGCCAATAAGGAGAAACAATCATTTATTAATAGATTCACCAATACAGTACATGTATTGCTCTTTTTCCTGTAAATCAAACACCTACTAAATAAGTGAAATCTGGAAAATATATTCAGCATTCTTGTGTCATATTCAAGTTTCCAAAGTCTGTGACATCACAGCTTAGGGTTGTGAAGTCATGACAACCACGTGATGCTTGTTGGACTCGTTTAAACCTCTCTGGAAGTGTTGTGTGATGGAATTATTTTGGCACAAACATTTATACAGGACACTTCCTTTTTTTCTTTCTTTTATATTTGTTGGTATACATTGATATTATACTTTATGATTGTTGTTTTCATTGCCAATATTCACATGTCTGACAACGAGTAATTGTCAATCATCCAACACAAATGACTATAAAGTTCAGAAGTGCGTGAGGACGTGTCCAAGTACTATCAGTAGATGTATGTGTAAACTAGGGAAGCACCGATACCACTTTTCCCAGAAGTCCGATACCTTTATTTGTGAAATATCACAGTTTTCAGGTACAGAAATTGAAGTAATCAAATGTAAAATAAGTATTCACTGTATAAATCTAGATTAATCAGTGTTAAAATGACAAAAGTCACTTCTTTTCTTGCTATATTAACATTGAGGACGAAGACAGCAGCAGGTTTATTAGGCTGCTGTCACTTTAAGAGCTGCACATGACGAAAACACACGTTTACTTTCTCAACTGTTTACGTTCACTTAAAACATAACCGACTATGTTTCACAAGGATACTTGCCTATACAGGCATTTTGAAATATTTTTGTGTGAATTTGTCCATTCACGTGCAAGACGACATGAAAGAGCACTCGATTTAATAGACTATTCTATGCTGTGTGAGAGACAGCTTTTCTGGGCGTGCGCTTGTGGCATAGAAAACTTCTTAAAAACACCATGTGATTACTGTCCCGCCTTCCAGTAATAATGTAGGGAACCACTTGTTCTACATAAATCATGTAACAGTTCATGTTTTTACTTACACATATGATTTAGTTTTACAGGGATTCAAGTGAAAAAAATACTTCTGACTGAATTTTTTTGTTCAGGTCAAGTCATATTCCTTTAACTTTATTTAAATAGTCGAGACCAATAGCGTTTTAAGGGGAGATGTTTTAAACCGCTTTAATGTTTCCAGTTTGCATATTTTAAAAGCTATTTTAATCTATGAAAAAAAATTACTTAGCTTGACAAATAATCAACCATCTACATAACTTTTCAGTGCATGTTTTTATTTATCTTATAAGACCAAACAATGCTAAATTATATTAATATATAGTTTGTTTCATGGCAAATCGTTTTTGGCTGAGGGCAAAGTGAAGTTTCATAACTTTATATATTTAGGCTATTTAACTTTATCTTTGTAGCCTATTAGAGAGCTGACTTATGTTTGACTGAATTGTTTGCTTAATTTCTCATTGCATAGCTTTTTATAGCCTACCTATTAGGCTACTTATACTTTTATACTGGATATTATTGATCATTAAAACTGACATTTAACAAAAAGCAACAGGGTTGTGTAATGTTATATATTCTAAAATATATAAAATATTCTTTATATATTTTACTATGCATTCTCTTGTATGTGTACATGCATAATACAATAAAACGATACAACCCTGTCTCTGTTTGATAAATGTCAGTTTTAATGATCTATAATGTTTCATATTTTTAAAATGAAAACAAAAAGAAGCAGGGTTGTGTTTTATATTTCGTGTTGTTATAAATATATGGAGTGAAGATAATCAATGTGTGTAGTCTGAACCACATTTTTGTTGCCATATAGGCCTAATATGTTTATGATAATTTGTTCTTTTATAAATGAAAAGAGGTGTTTTGTATATATTTCGTTTTATTGTTGATGAAAAGAGGCAGAGTTGAATTTTATACCATATTTCGTTTTATTGTTGCCTAAAATATACATAGAGATAACCGGAGTAGACAGAGCGAGCTGAGTGACGCGATCAAGAACGCCGCGGTTCCGTTTGCAGAATAACCGGACCCGCGCCCTCTCGTCCTCGGGAGATTGTTCTCCTGAGTCGAACTTGGCAAGTCCGAACTATCAAGGACGCAAGTCCAAAGTTTGCGTATTGGGATTGAGAAACGGCCAGTATTGACCCCCGTTCTGTTTTCTATCATGCGCCGTGCACTTTTGCGATGACGTAATATGCACGCAAACGCACCAGGGTTCGATAGAATTAAGTTGAATGTGAAACCAGACCAACGCTGCGGGGGGCGAAGGGAACAAACGCGCTCGGATTCGGACCGCAGCAAACCAGCTGTAGCCTGACATGCACTTCTCCAAAACTAAGATTAATTGAGTGAACACGGAGCAGTTTTTCCGTGAGCGGGAATTGAAAACCCAGACTGGACCATAAGCGAAGTGATTACAGAACGTTAGAGTGGAGAGAGGAATAGGGCTGGGTTTCGATTCAAATTTCAAGAATCGATTCGATTCCGATTCTCAAGATCTTGAATCGATTATCATTATTCGATTCGATCTTCGAGATTTAGATAAGTGTTTTAGAAAAAAGCATTTTTTCCAGCTGTTACCTCAATTACAGGACTGTAGTTATGCAACATATTGATACTATTATTATAGACGTTTAACTGCAAATTAATGGAGTATTGATGGTTGTAAAGAACAATCCCCCTTCCAGAGTGTTGATACAACTGCTTTCACAAACTTGCACTGGTGTAGACGACAGAGGTATTTCAGCAGCAGTACAAGGGGTATCGCGATTAGGCTACCGCAATCTTGTAGTACCGCGCTACTGACAAGTCAACCGCAGAGGATTGCAAGTAACCGCAGCAACCGCGATATTCACGTTTTTTTATAAGGCTATACCCTTCTTGTTTTGAACTTCATGCATGTGTATTGAATGTTAAACAAGTTCATAATGATAACAAACAAGACTGTTTATCGTGGTGATGTGTAGCCTAGGCTTCGCACAGACAGTGAATGAGAGAAATCGGCAGAGCGCGTGCGATTACCTGCGTCTGTCTTTGAAGTCATATGTATTCGTGAAAATTCGTATTGCCGTGTCAAAGGAAAGCGAAATATTTGTCGTATCATCCTTCTAACTTTCACGTCACGGGTATTTACCATAAATGCGCGTCAGCAGCAGCGCTGGTCAGCATTCCACAGCGCGAGGAAGCCGCGGGAAAATAAAATCAGCGAGTCACGCATTGAATCCATGCATTATTGGTCTCTAATAAGTGAAGCATCAGCTTCAGCGTTACCCATGTGACGCATTGCTGCTCAGCTGAGCCTTGAAAAGTGGAACTCAAAGTTAAAAATAATTAACACATTGTTTCATTACATCTCTTTTAATGAATCAGCTTTTTTGAACGTGTTCGTTGAATGAACGGTTTAATGACTCACTCAAAGCCCGTTGTCGTAACAATGTGCGCGCTGAGTGAAAGCCTTTCAATGCGCATACAGGGATCTCCCAGTCGCGGCAAGTTAAAGTTCACGGGGAAAATGTAAGCCCATTATTAAATCGATCCTCTGAGTGACAGATCGATCTTTAGAAATTAATATCAAAATCGATTCAGAATTGGTGAATCGATTTTTTCAACACAGCCCTAGAGAGGAACGTCCTTTCGCTCCAATCCAGGCTTTATCACATACCCCTCAGCAGGGTGAATACACCTCGTCTTTCCTTAATTTAAGACCTATTCAAACTAAAATTAAGACATTAATCACACTATTTGAGAAATTAAAGCCTATTTACGGCCTTAACATTATGAAAAGGGAATTTTCATAATTTTCAAAAAAGACATTAAGGACAGACGGGAACCCTGCAATTGACGGGAATCCGTCATAGACTCGCTGCAATTAACGGAAATCCGTCGTAGCGACGGAGAACTTTAATCCCTGAGTTTTATCTAAATTAAGCATGTGTGCCGGGTGGACGATCAACAATTAAGAGCAACAGAAGAGGTGGTATAATACTGGTATCGGCGCATCCCTAGTTTAAACCATAATAGTAATAATACAAAGTTTTGTATCTCTTTGTTGGGGTATAAGTGAATTGAGTTCATTTAAAAACAATGCATTTTCTAAGTAAAACGTTAATATAATGCATATTGATAATGTTATAGGGGCAGACTATAGTTTTATTTTATATAAGCAGTATCTGTAACAAAAATAGAGTATGTGTCTTTGTTCTTTACCTTCTCAGATCTGCCTCCGCCTCGGCTTGGGCGTCCACCACTGCTGCCTCCTCCTCCTCCTCCTCCTCCTCCACCACCGCCTCCTCCTCCTCCTCCACCACCTCCTCCACGGCCTCCACGTCCTCCACGAGAACCTCCACGACCACGCCCTGGTCGACCCAAGTCTCCGAAGTTTATCTCCAGCTGGGATGTGATGTCATTGGCTGGCTTACGGAAGTGGTGTTCTCCACCTTCTTCAGCCTTTAAGAAAAAATATTACAGGAAACAAATCTAACATTCCCAATTTCACATGACAATAATTTCATCAAAGAAACTATGACCACAGCTGACCCCTCAATCCAGCTTGAAGTACTAACATTAGTGCTGTCAAAATTAATGCAAGCGATTTTTTCCTTGTAACTCATTAAACATATTTAACACTACTAACGCAGCATTGTTTTTTTTCTTGTAATCCTTTGGCAAATCTACAGTATATGATCCCGCAATCATTCATTCAAGAGCTATTGAACCATTCATGTGAGATAAGACGCAAAAAAGAACTCAAATTTTTACCGGCACGATACGGCTGTCTGATTAATGTTAATCAGAGAAAATCCCTCACTGCTCTTGACTGAATAATGTCTGTAGCTTTAAAGTAGGGCTGGACGATTAATTGCATTTGCGATAATATCGCGATATGATGAAATGCGATTTTGTAACCGCAAAAGCTGCGATTACACTGGTCATGTGACACGCGAGAGAAAAGCAGTCTGCAAATCAAGCATCAACTTGGCACGCTACGCATAGTTCTGGCATACAGGAAAGAACAGTTTATTTTTTATGTATGTGATATTGTGTTATTTATTCTCTCTCCACAATTCAGAGAATTTCAGAATCGAATCTGAGCTTAGTTTTTAAACACACATGCGTGATGAAGCTGCGCGTGCTTTAGAAACAACCGTATTCTGCTTGCTTCTAATTTCTCTCTCTCTCTCGCTCTCTCACACACACACACACACACATACACACACACACCTTCCGAAAAATAAGCTTTCATAAAGTTCGGGGTTTAAGCGAATTACAAGGACAGTCGCGGGCTTCATTGCACAGGTTTTGCCGCTTTGATGTTACTCTTGCTGTGCGCGGTCTTGGCCGCCGGAATTTTCTTTACAAATGCTCCACAAAGGCATTATTTATGTCTTTTGGAATGCAGTTGGCTTATATATTAAAATTATGAAAATCACTGAGAAAGCTGCTTTCATTTTAAAATACTTACGCGCGCTTTGTGAAGAGTGCTCGTGCATGCGGCTGTGAGCGACTCATTGGGTAAATGTACTTGCATCTCAAAATGCTTTTGACGCGAAATTAATGTAAACACGGTCAGTTATATCTTAAACCAATAGGACAAACTACATTTACAATTTCAAAAGAGATATGTGCATTAGTGTGAATGCAATTTATCGTATAGGGGGAAAATCACTCCAGCTCTTGAATGGAAAACGTTCAGACAGCCTACTTTTAAATACTGAAAGCACTCTTTGTTTATTGCTTGTAATGTTTTTTTTTTGTTCCTCTTTATTTACTAGCTTTTATATGTTGAAGCTATATTAGTTTATTGTCCATTTAAAATTCTTAACATGTAATTGGTTTAATTAATATATATATATATGTTTATATATATTTAATGTATGTATATTTACACATGTAATTAAATACATATTTTAAGTATTATTAAGATTAATTAATAAGAAAAAAATTAGATTGGATCATGAGCCGGCTAAAGATTCCAATCCCTACTGTACAATGATTTATTGCTCGTCTTTGTCGACTAATACAGAAGGTAAAGAACTTAAAGTAATCGCATATTAAATCGCAATCGCAATATTGGTTAAAAAAATCGCAATTAGATTATTTTCCATAATCGTACAGCCCTACTTTAAAGAGGATTAATCTTTATTTAATTTATGCAGTGAAAACTGTAGTGTTTTATAACTATTCAATGTTTATTTCCTACTTGTTAGACCTACCTGAAAATCTTAAAGCACTGTTTACCAGGGTTTCTGCAGGTATCTTCAAATTAAATGTAATGCTTTTTAATGCCCTTTTTATTTATTTTTTTTTTTTACATTTTTAATGCCATACACGACCCATGACTAACCACAGATATCATATATCCGATCTCGATCACGCGCCACTGTTACTAGGAGATCCAGACTCTGGATTTTGAGTGAAGAAATACATTGAATTCACCTCAGAATTAATAACATCATCGCTGCGAGATCCAGTGAGAAACATTCAGATTCGTTCGTGACTCTCCTGTTCGAACTCGTTCATCAAAATTAACAAATCTTTTTTCGAGTCATTTCGTTCATTCATCGAACAAAATGACTCGAAAAAAGATTTGTTCATTTTGATGAACGAGCTTGAAAAGGAGAACGTGCATCACAGAACAGAGCAAGGCGAGCATTTGTGCTTCTAAAACTTAAACTTTTTTATTTATTTTGGAAATGACCGATCGTTTCGCAAGATAAGACCCTTATGCACCGTCTGGTGTCGTTTAAAGCCATTTGAAGCTGCACTGAAACTGTCATTTGGACCTTGGACCGTTTGGTACCCAGTGAAGTCCATTATATGGAGAAAAATCCTAGAATGTTTTCATCAAAAACCTTAATTTCTTTTCGACTGAAGAAAGAAAGACATGGACATCTTGGATGACATGTGCGTGAGTAAATTATCAGCAAGTTTTTTAAAAAGTGAACTAATCCTTTAAAACATTTTTGAATAAAAAAGTCTCGGTGTGGGGGGGTTGGGAATTGTCTCAGCAGACGAGGGAAACGGAGGCAGAGTTAGTGGTGCTTCGGAGGCTGCTACTGCTGGAGATGATTCAGGAGAGGTCCCAAGAAGAGAAATCTTGGAGATCTCCTTAATAAACGGAGGTCTGAAATTTCTGCCCCTTTACAGATCAGAGCGCGCGCTGACACGGAGTTAACCCGCTATCTCCAATATGGCTGTGCTCAGAATATCGATACAACGCCATGAACTCCTGACGATGCGCGTATCGATACAGTCGTGTTTTTGAATGTAGCCAATTCAGGGCTCAAATTTTGGCGGGATTGCGGGTATTGCGCATAATTTTAATAATTCCCGCAGGTCTCCCACTTATAATGCGGGAAATTCCCATGTGCATTTAGGTTGTATTAGTAAATGAATCCACACAGCTTATAAAATCAAATCAGTCATTTTAAAACTTTCTGCACCGACCGAAGCTCAAAAGTTGAATAGAGAGATATAATGGCTTGCAAACGAGCGAAGCATGGCAGTTGATCAGTGTTCGGATGTACAAATGAACACAAATGTATTTTTTAGTTCCTTCATCCGAGCCTCTGAAGAAACAATGGGTTAATTTTATTTTCTCTGGAAATGCGCCGATACAACTTGCCAAAGTTTTGGATGGTCCAAACATTTCACCGACGACTGTTTCCTCAACTTGGGCCAATACAGAGCTGGCCTCGATGAACGTCTGAAAATAAATCGATCGAGCTACCAAGCAACAATTCAAGTTCAAGTTCAGAAAGGTAATCTTTCTCTCAAAATCGTTCAATACTGTTAATGCATCAGTAAGTCAAGCCAGTGACTAAAATATCACCTTCACATCGTTTCTTTTAGTAGGATAAAAATAATCTTATTTCAATTGTGAACAAATTATTTACAGAAATCGATCAAAGAACAATTTTTCACACAGCGCGAGTTTATCTGGACAACTCGTTATGAAATCAATGACGCACGTGACTGCACAACGAAGCTCTTACTGTATGTACATCATCGTGTTTGCATTGGTGAAAGCATTAGAGAGAGTGCAGAAACTGCGTTGCAATGATAAGATCTTCAGTCTCGCGATCTACAGACTGTCATCTGCTTGCTCAATGCTCATCACAGCAACATTTTATGTGATGGGAATAGATCTAAATACTTTAAAAACTTCTCACGATTCGTTAATCTCGATAGCTGTATTAGTAAAAACGTATAATAGCAGTAGTAAAGGTATTCGAGAGACTTTCAAATGTAATACGTAGCTATTTCATATGCACGCATGTCAGCCAATCACAGCACTGGCCGCGTTTACACTGAATCCCACTGCAGACACGACCCTTCAAACAGAGTGTTCAAATCAGAGGCTAAAATCAGGCTAGGAAAAATGCCTTTTATTTCTAAATTATGACTATTTTCGATCTAAAAAACATACTAACATTATAAGGGCAACCCAGGAAACATTATAAAATAATACAATAACCCCATGTCAGGGGACCTTTAATATACCTTTACTGGGAACATGAACCAAATATGTATATATTTTATAACAAGTGGAAGGTATGAAAGGAAACAAGCGGGCGGTTCATTAGAGCAATGACAGAGCTGAGCATGGACATGATGCCATCAGGGTAGGAAAACTAAATTAACAGGAGCGGTTGGGAAGAAAAGTTGGTAAACCAGAGGAAGAGGATGGATGAGGAATAGACTCTTGCAAGAGAGTGAATTTTGGTTTTAAAAAGTCAGCATGTCATCAAGTGTTAATAGCCATAGATTCTTGAATTCTGGCAATGTACTAATTCAACTGAACTTTAGTTTAAAAGAACCATATACAAACTGAACAACAACTTTAAAAGGTGACCAAGAGGGTGACCACCCAAGTGCCTAAATGACAAAAGAAAAAAAAGATCAAATAATCCAAACACAAATTTAGACAAATACCTTGTGGAACGAGTCGGGATCAACATCTCCAGATTCAATCACAGCTCCAGCATGCCGCTGGAAACGCACAAAAGCAGAAATTAGTCTTGGAACCATAAAATGACTGAAATTTACAAGACAAGAAAATTGGATAATTCAACCTACCGTGCCAACTTCCTCACTCTTTGACTTGTGCAGTACGTAGCCCTTCTTCCACTGACCATCGTTACCTTCGTTGGGCTTGCGGATGTTGAATTCAACTTTGGACCGTTCTTTGTCTTGCATAGCCTTCCATTCATCCAGTGTCATCTCCTTAGGACCTTCCTCCTTCACCTCCTCTACTTCATTCTCCCTACACACACACACAACCATCCATCGGCATGCTCTTTTGTACATGAAGCATTTTCATTTCTTCACATCAACTTATCGTGAACAGAATTGAACTCACTTGTTTTCAGAGTCGACAGGGGCGTGTTCTTCACCTTCAGGAACAGGCTCAGGTGCAGCGGACTGATCAAGCTCACTGTCAAATCAGACAATGTTATTAGATCTGGTGAACCATCCAAATGATCAAACTAAACCTTTAAACATTTCAGAAATGTACCCTGAATTTGGCAGTGTTCATTTCACACTATGGTAATGATCAGATTGATACTATGGCAATGATTAGGCATTACTCTTATCTAGAGCACAAGTGGTACAAGTTTCATGTCAAAATGTTATACTTGGTGTTAGGGCTGCACAATTAATCGAATTTATAATTGCGATTAGGATTACGATTAATGATGCCACGATTACGTAATCGTTCAAAGCCGCGATTACAAAAGAAAATCCACTCTGCGTGTGTGTGTTTAGAGCATAATTATGTTATGAGAGGAGAATCACGACTACTTCAGAAAACCCAGCACAATATGACATACCAGGCAGTGACGTAAGTGTACGCTGAAATAAAAAGACTTTCACCTCAGAAAAACTGACTTTACTGTCCTGTCAGCCGTTATACTGTGCTCGTAGCGGGCACTCTACAATTGCACGTGCAAATGCGGCGACGCGCGCTGTGTATCGCTTCACTGTATAAAGTGCAAAAGAAACTACGTGCATGCAACGTCGTAACAATGTGAATTATTAAGACACGAAATAAAAGTAAAATACCAATAAATCACGTGTTAGCTGAGAAGGATTTGCACGCAGGTGTGATTTTCATTCTATTCACCAGGAGCTGTTTCATTAACAGTTCTTGTTAGTATTGTGTATTCACCATGGTAAGTGTCGTTTCCATAACCCAAAAATGCCACTTTATTTTCACTTTGTGTTATTTTCTATATTATTAAATGACTGTGGTGGCTCATATCAACATTGTATTAACAAAAACTAGTTTGGGACTGCTATTTAATTGCTTTAGCATAGTCCTAATGTTTATCTAGTCTTTACTACGAGTCATTCTTACAATTTATGTGTATGTTAAGTAAAGGGGGACAGTACTTGTGTGTGTTAACAATTTTTTTGCAAACATGTATTATAATATGCCTATATATATTCAATGTAAATTGTGATAATCGTAATTAATAATCGCAATTACAATTTCAAGGGAATAATCGGCAATTATGATTTTTGTCATAATCGTGCAGCTCTTACTTGGTGTTGAATAAATAAAAACGATTTATTTGCCTTACCAAGCACCACTAATTAGAATCAACAAGAGTCACATCACATAAGCGGTTCAGGTATTTCTCAACAGGGGTCGGCAACAGGCGAGCCAAAACTGGCCAATGCCAGCAATCATATCTGTCCCGCACACACAGCCAGATTATTCTGATATCGCCTGGTTCTGAAATAGATCTGTCATGACAGCAACAGTTACTTACAATCACTTCGTCTTTAGTGATTTTCAGGGTTCCCACTCTAAACCAAATGTCAAATTCCCTGACTTTTACTGACTAAAAAGATGAATTTCCATGACCTATAATATGGAAGTAAAATAATGCCAAATGATTTTTAAACAAAAAGCCTGTTGAATTGTAGATGGAAATTAGCCTAAGGCTATAATCTGACATATTTACATTTGTGAAAATGTTCATTAATATGTATTGCCCCTTTTGTTTTTTCAAAAATAAAAATAAATAAATTGTACTACTTGAAAAAATATGCATTGCATTAACCCTGCTTGTATTTTAATGCATTGTATTTTTAGGGCTTGCATTTTTATGGGCTGAAATTTAGCATGGTTGAATATTTAAGCTGTGAATATTTAAATTCAAAACATTTCAAACACACTTTCATTAGTAAAATTTCAATAATCCATATTCACCTTTCATATTTCACTTCCAAAATATTCAAACTGATTAAAAATACAACCTATAATATTCAACAGCCGGATTGAACAAATTCAGTGGTTCAAATTCGACAGTAAATTCAACGTTGACGTCCAGGAACTGCAGGAAACGCAGTAGATTACTGAGCATAATCTCCATCTGCTGTTAGTCGACCTCACCAGCAGGGGGTGCAAGCGCGTGTTGTTGACGAAGACCGAGCAACAGTTAAGGCCTCATTATGCTTCTGCGTCAACTCCACGGCGTAGCTACGCCGTCACTCCCACGGAGTCGTGGCCGTTTTATGGTTCTGCGTCAGGTTGAGCTGCATCACGGTGCATCTGACCAATCACAGCCCTTGTGGTCTACGTCGCCTCGACGCGTAGTTACAATTTTTTGGAGGTGCATGTCGAGCTACGGCGGAGGGGTTCGCGGCGACGCAGAGGGGTCTGTGGGGGTACGCCGTCGATTCGACGCAGAAGCATAAAACAGGCTTTAGAGCAAGCCATTCATTCATAAATACTCATTTACAACAATGTAAGTGTATCTGTGACTATTATGTTTTATGTGAAATTCAGTGTCTTCACGATTACTTTTCCTGTGTAGCCTACATGCATCTCTACCGTGAACGAGATTATAATGTTATTCCACCGATGTGGGTGTATACAGATCCAATGTTACATTTGGGTTTGACATATCTATTGGTTGTTTAGTTGCCTCAACCTTATATTGAGGCGATTGTGCTTCATGCAGTAGGCTAGGGTTTCCCTCAATACGTCAGGATTCCCCTGCTGGACATATAAAGCGCTTAACGTAGCTTAATGGACTAATACAGTGATATAAAAGACCAAACTCGTAGGCAAGCAGAAGGACTCAGAATATGAACTTAACGCGCAAAGTTTAAAGATGCGCGTTTCTCAGTGATACTGACATAAGTTGGCTTGACATTGGACATTCGCACATTTAAGGACCGTCTCTAAAGTAACATACGACATTGGTAAACACGTTTCTAACTTCAATAGCATTTGAAGAGAACAACTTGAAGTCATAAAACCAACTTTAAAGTGTTCATGTAGGTGTCAGGCATAATGCGCAATTTATTCAAATAAATTGAAGTTTGCTATTGAAGTTAGAAACGTTTAGGCCTATAGGACTACCAATGTTACTTTAGAGACGGTCCCTAAATGTGCGAATGTCAAGACATTTTTACATTTAGTCTTGTAGCTGACGCTTTTATCCAAAGCGACTTAAGTTTCAGTTAAACTAACAATATAGGACAACAATATGAAAGTGGTATGACCCTTCCCAGATTAATGGTGTATGTAGGAATATTAACATGTATGTAGGCATACTTATACATACATCCCTATAAGGTGCGAGTTTGGTATTTTATATCACTGTATTAATCCATTAAACTACGTTAAGCGTTTTGTCCTGATGGAAGGGGAATCCTTGAGTATGATGAGGTATTGAGGGAAACCAATTATAATCCTGTTCATGGTAGACAAAGTTGATAACATATAGCCTAAGGCTACACAGGGAAAGTAACAATGAAGTTAATGAATGAAACACAAAAAACAGCTTTTGTGCCTTTATCATCTTTTCCGCGTATATACTGACCCAGATAATCATCACAAAAAACTTAATGCATGCTCAATTGTTGCAAATGAGTATTTATGAATGAATGTCTTGCTCTAACTGTTGCTCTGTTCTTCGTCAACAACGCGCGCTTGCTGGTGAGAATCGGTATAGAAAAATTTCATTTTGATAAATGGAAACTAAAATTTAAAGCAACAAACTAAATTCCCTGATATTCCATGACTTGGAGAGAAATATATATAAAATTCCCTGACTTTCAATGTCTGGAACAGAAATTCCATGACCCTGGATTTTGCCTGTTTTACTTTGAGATTAATTGAGAACTTTTCATTTGAAAAGTTCTGTAAGACATGAAAGTTCTGCCGACCCCTAATCTACAATATTTCTGTTCGACACATTGGACGAGCTTGAAACTTCCCAAATAAGCTGCTACAACCCCAAGCCTCAAATATTTCCCATCTACAATCCTACCTGGCTTCTTCCTTCACATTGCCCCAGTTGTGCGGGCCACTCCCACCGCGCTTCTCCTCTCCTTTCTGTCGACTAAGACATGAAGAACATTCCAGTGAGACTAATGCAACAAGACCCCTTTAAGCATTTGTTATTGATGGCTTCTCACACTTACGATTTGTCATTGCCGCTGTGTCTATCAAAGTCACGTTTGCCCCGGGAATCAAAACCATCTCCGCGTCCCATGCCTCGTCCACGGCCACCTCTGGCGCCGCGTCCTCCTCCACGCCCCCGAGAAGGCTTATCCCCAACTGGCCTGAGGACCACATTATAACATTTTATGACAAAGACAACTGGCAATCTTGAATTACAAATAAAATAAAAAGATGCTTAGATGTAGATATTCATCACATGGGGTTTCAGTGGATTTATTTACCATGGTGGTTAAACAACTTTCTGAGAATCTCAACCAGACAGACACTGCAACACAGCCAATGGCATGAGTTTGGGGAGTATGACTTCCTGTCTGTCTAACCAATGGCAGATGCAGGACTTAGACAGTATTTTGAAAATTTGTTTGATGATATCAGTAGTTTTAAAGTTTTATTTTATTTTTAGGCTTAGGTTTTTCTAAATGAAATAACCCTCACTCAGCTAGAACAATCTCTCAAAATTGTAAACTATACAGGGAACACTGTCTTTCAGTACATCACTATAATATTAAAGTTTAAAATTAACAAAAGCATCCAAATTTAAATGCTTAGAAGTTCACTTTTTATTTAAGCTTAATTATATAATTGTTTCTAATCCAACTTGTTTTCATGACAGAATTATTCAAACATACAATGAATAAGACATTACTAACAAATTAGATAAAAAAAACAATGTATTACAGAGTGCATATATTAAGCAAAAGTTGTTGTTTTTCCTAGCTGACTAATAAGCAATTGATACTGAATGGCTATCCTGAAGTAAATGTTGCCTGACAGTGTGTACAATCTGTTTCACTGATGTCTTTCTGCAGTCAAAACACTGATTGAGGGACTACATAAAACGTAATTCATTTTAGTAAGTTGTATGGATTCTTTCAACATACCTTCTGATGTTCATGCATGTTTTTCATGCTATAACTAGTTAAGTTGAAGAGATGATAGGTTCTTGAATTGAGGTTTCTACAGTGATCTGTCACTCAACATTAAATAACTATTTAGTGATCAACCGATAATCAGTTTTACCGATATTTTAACTTGCCTCCCATTTGTAAGTTTGACATAACAGCCATCAATGCAGAGATGCTGCATGCTTGATATGTAGTTTAAACTTGCCAATAAATAATGGAGACGAACTCACAGAGACACGCAATTAATCAAGTCATGTCCCAATAAAGATGGACTTTATTGGGACCAACTTGATGAATTACGTGAGTCTTGTGATTTTCAAGAATTAAGTAAAACAGCCATAAATTAGTGCATGTTAGAAGTAAAAGCACTGAATATAATTCTCTCTCTGTTGTCTATGCTCATCATTAGTCTCGTGAAGTCACTTTCCAGATAATATTCAAACATATTCAATTTGCTTCACTCTTTAAACAACATATAAACCTTTAAAATTTAAAGCAAATGCTTACATTCATGCAAAGTTGATAGACTCCCGTCATTTATTTATGTTCTACATTTGAAAACAGACTTTTATTAGACATTTATTTTCCTCTGTTATATTACTGCTGCTGTTTAAAAAAAAAGGTACAACTGTGAGTACTAAGGTCCAGTAAAACAGCAATGTCTTTTATTCAGGATGTTTTGTGTGTGTGTGTGTGTTTATTTCACATGCTATATTTGTTATCTGTTTGTTCACCTGATCAAAGCTTTCATTTAAAAGACACTTCAATGTGTTTTTTATTTTTTTCACTCTTTCAGACCCCTTTATTTACTGATGCAGAAGTGTGTTTTGTTATGAATGAAGGGAGAGAGTGAAATTACAGTATAAAAGAAAGTGTTAAAGTTTTATTCAGTACCCAGACCCGTCGCTATAGGCGGGCCATAGGGGGCCAGGCCCGCCCCAAAAAATGCTTGTGCCCCCCCACTTGAGGCACAGGTAATTAAATTTTTATTAAATTTTAATATTATCAGTTGCTAATTTTGTGTTGCATTAATGTTGCATTCTTTATCACTAAAGCATTAAAAATATAAAAAAACAATGGTGTGATTTTGTTTGATTGATGGGAATCTACACTGCAACAGCCTATCACGGCCTTACTAAAAAGAACACTAGGCTACGTACTTGACGTACAACGAAGCCGCTCAACAGTTACCGCGCATTTTTGAAAGCTGTTTCAAAACGAGTTTTCGCCGGCTTACTCGCTTCAGTTCCTTCCGAGTGGAAGGATACTTTGATGTGGAGGTTCTGCTCTGAGAATCGCCGCCTCCCGGTGTACTGACAGGAGGGACTGGAGAGAGGACAGCGCTGCCTCCACTCAAAGTACCGGTAGGTTCAAAGTCTCTGTGCGAGTGTATGTGCGTGCGTGTGTATGTGTCTCATGGCAATGCATATCCCTCTGTTCACTCCTTTAAAATGCAAAGTTTGAGAGATGCTTCTGGTGTTACATCTAATATGTTGTATAGTCAAGTGTTATATGGATATTCATAACATTGCTTCTGTGTAATGTGGTGTAGGCTATAGGCTACCTGGTCATATTGCTGTTGGTTACATGTTTAACGTGATGATTAGGCTACGTGCTGCGCGACTAGAGTTGATTATTATAAATATACGTACTGTAGGCTAATAATAATTGTGCCGCCCCATGCATTTCATATGCCCCCCTTAAGACTGAGGTCTGGCGACGGGTCTGTCAGTACCATTACAAATGTCAAAAACAGAAATAATAAAAATATATCAGTTCTGTATTCAGTTATCAGGTACTTAAACATGCATATAATTAGCAATAGTTATATAAAGTCAATATCAGTCGATCTCGATTCAAAACGGCATTTACTCTTTGAATCTCATGATAAAATTAATAGAATTTGAAAGCTGAGACATTGTTTTATATCAAAGGTAACAAAGATTATTTGGAATATTGGACGGAAGGCAAGCTACAAACAAATGTTTAGTGAAGTTTTGTTCTCGCATAAACTGAAAACAGCATAGACTAAAAGATTGATTCAAGAATCTATAGTAGTCAACATTTAAAGTGGATCAAAACCTTTCAAAGTTATACATGAATTTTGAACAATACCTGTTCTTGTTTTAGGACAATTTTTATGAACTTTTTTGATCCACTTCAAATGTTGACTACTGTATATAGGTTCAATAAAAATGATGATAGACCGATATATTCCACCCAGACCTAATGCCGTCAGTTACATTGTTATGATTATAACAAAACTCACTTGTCCACAGAGAACTCGCCCCCCTCTGGCTTTTCCTCAGCTGGTTTGTCGAAGCGTCGCTCACGAGGAGGTCGTCTCTCTGGCCGCCGGTCACCGGGACGTCCCTCTCCTTGACCTCCGGGATGCTGGGAGCTGGCCTGACCCTGCTGACCCTCCGGCCTCCGCCCAACTCTCCTCATTCCTAAAACAGAGATTCAGACATTCATTTAACACGGGTGAAAAAGCCCAACACTAAGAACCTATGAGTTGTTCAAATCAAATTCACACTTTACTCAGTTCACCCAAAAATGTAAATTCTGTCATCATTTACTCACCCTCAAGCTGTTCCAAACCTGTATGGGTTTCAGTGAACACAAAAGAACATATTTAAAGAATGTCGGTAACTAGACAGTTGACGATAGCCATCGACTTCCATAGATTTTTTTTTTTCATACTATGAAAGTAGATGGCTACTAAAAGTCTTTAAATATATTATTTTGTGTTTGAGAAGAAAAAATCGTACAGGTTCGTAACTACTTGAGGGTGAGTAACTTAAGTAATGAAAAAATGTTCATTTTTTTGTTAACCATTCCTATAAAATATGGGTGAGCTAACTGTTACTCATTTTAGTGTTTTGCACGAAGTCACAATCGTTCATGAATCAATCCTAGTGATGTTTGAAGACACCCTTTCACTTACTAACGTTAGCTCAGATCTTAAAGCACTACAGATATTGTCATTTCAACAAAAAAGAATAAAAAAATAACTTTAAACATGACAATATGAAATGAATCATCAGACTGGTGAACATTAGCCTCTCTCCTTTAGACATTTTCTCCATGTGCACATCAGCACGGTGTGAAGTAAAACATCACATTATATATTCACATAGAGCTAGCACATTAGCATGTAGCTAAGGAAGCTACGCAGTTCTAAATAAAGTGAGGATGATCAAATCACAAACAAATAGAGATGTTGACATGTCAGAGGAAGAAAACTGGTGAAAGACACGTATACTGAACCTTACTGGGGGCATTTCGCTCTCAAAATATGGTGTTAGTGGACATGAAGTGTCGACAACAACACCAGCAGCAGCCTCTCCATGTTGACTTCACTGCTGTGTTTATATGCACACGAGCGCTTCGTCAGTTGCCCTGTCCAATAACCCACTGAGTTGCCTACCTAGACAGCATTTTTGGGCACCACATGTGCGTTACGAACTCATTTATGGCGCGTTTGAGGGGTTCGCGTCAACAGTTATCAATCGCGTTGCGACTCGCCTGCGTTTTGTTGATCGGAGCGTGTCTATAATATCCAAATGTGTTATTTAGGCTCATTCAGTTGAGATATTTAACGTTACTACTGAAACTTCTACATACCCTCCTTCTTAAGTGGCACAGGGGCCTGGATTTCTTCTTTCTTCTCCTGCGTTGTGTTTTTCCTGTCTTTCTGGGACTCTTTCTTCAGCTGTTTAGCGGCTTGAGCTGCCGTCTTCGAGCCGCCCGACGCGGCCGCATCTTTCTTCTTGTTTTCGGCCGCCTTTAAAATCTCGAACGGGTCGGATTCGTCGTCCAATAGCTGGTCGAACCGATTGGTAACGACGCAGCCGAAGCCTTCTTGCAGATGCCCGGGCATGATGGCGCCCCAACAACGGGATTCTCCTCCGATTCTTCGAGCAAACGGCTCACGGTGGACAACCGCAAGATGGCCAAGGAAGACACACACACCTGCTTCTCTTCCGGCGCTCTCAGTATCCGGGACATTACCGCTCTCGCGCCACATGGGGGGTGTAGTTCTGTGTAGCCTAGGCCTACTACTGATATGTGCATTGTGCAGTTCACTCATGCATTATTGTCAAACAACATGAAGTGATGATGATTATTTTGAACCGAACCGAACAACACTGAACTGCAACTTTGTTACATTGTTTTCTTATGACTGTAAAGTTGTTTTGAAACAATCTGTAGTTTAAAAAGCGCTATAGAATAAAGGTTATTTGACTTCACTTGAACTGACTTAGGCTGCATAATTACATTATTCATTAGTAATTATAATTAAACTCGGTTTGCATCATTGATCATTATTTTCCTGTTTATCACTTATTCTAAAAGGCAAAAAAAATAAAGATGAGTTTTACTTGATTATATGTAAAATGTAGCCCATCATCAATAGAAGTATAATTTTGGGCAAAAATTTAGTGTTCGGCAATGACTGGTAAATAAAACACAATTTGATGTTCCAAATCTTGTCATAGGTTTTAAATCAAAGGCTGCATCCCGAAATCTCATTCTTCCCTACTACCGTATCGGCAAAAATCAGTAGGTGGCAAAACTCGGATGACCAACTTCTTCCAGTGAGCATCTGAAGTGTGTATATGATGAACACTTTACTATCCCATTAGGCCACAGGAGAGGATTTATAAACGGCAGTGCAACTGTATGTCTAGATTACATTCATACCACACACATTCATGTACTATATAGAACATACTTTTTTTAATTATTAAAAATAAGAACCTACTCAAGAGAGTACAGTATGTGATTTCGGACGCAGCCGTAAATGTGTATTGTTATGGGGCCTCCAAGAAAAGGATCATGCTGAACTGAATTTTGAACTTGCAGATCATTAAATTAAAAATTAGCAAGTGTCACAAAATGATATTAGTTTTAAGCAAGCTACTTAAAAATGTATAGTTAAAATACAAACAACTACTTCACAAAAAATAGCTTAAGAGCTACGCTACAATACATGTTTGCTACATCTAAGTTAGCCTACTTTATTTATTTTTTTAAATACAAAAGCAAAAGAGCAGATGTAATTAGATTAAATACACGATTGTCATAAAATAAGCATGTAAAAACATAAGAACAAAACTAGAAAACTTGTGTATGCAAAACTGTGGGGATCAAATATTCTGACAAAGAAAACCTGAAATCAACAACAATGTACTGAGCAAAGAAATTGAGTGGTTAAAAAAACAATACAAGATACATGATGTCAAAGAATCAGTGTCCCAAGAACATTAAAAAAACTTTAAAAATAGCCTAAGTTGTCTAGCTATATGTCAGATGGTTTTACCATGATATACATTAATAAAGTGTTTCTCAGTCCTCATGACCGACCTCCCAGAATGTCTAGATGTCTATTCAACGCACTAAGAAGCTGATGAGCTGAATCAGGTGTTTTATTTAGTGCTATTTCATTTCAGTGCAATGGGATGTCATCATAATGTGAGCGACACTGAGGAGAATGAAGAAGCTCTGCTGAAAACAACACAGGTGAGGTTGCAGCAGCGAAGGAAGCTCCACCTTCTGTGGACGGAGGACATTTTGGGAGTGTTGTTGGAGGTTGCTTTACTCACTATTCAGGGGGAAATGTTTACACGACAATGATGTATTAAAAACAGGCGACAACGTTTAGCTGCAGCCTAGAGATCTCCAAAACAGGGTGAGACTTCCTCCTATAGACAGACTGACACATGATACGCATGTTTGTTTTTTTCACCCAAACCAGTTCAGTGCAAACTCCACCCTGCAGACGATTCTAAAATTGTTTGTTCATGTCAATAACAGCAGGAACTATTGAAGGTGCACAGTGTCCTTCACACATATACTAAACAACCTCATGGTAACACACATGAAAGAAAAGTAATGCAATAAACATTTATTTAACATCAACTTTAACAAAACCCTAATGTACATTATAAAAACTAAGAAACATGGTTATTTCAATTAAAATACATGTGAAGGCTCACGCAGGGAATTCTGGGAACTTACATTTTTTGTTTTTTCACTGTAATTATACAATTACTTTTTTTTTCACTAAAAACTGTATTTAACAGTATTGAATTTAACAGTATTTTACAGTAAATGTAGGGTTAGATCCAATACATTTTCTATATTTAGTAAGGAAACTTACTGTTAACCAATGTACAGGTTTTTACCGTTTTTACATTCACGTAAGACATATATTTACTAGGATACTTGCCCGAGACGGGAATTTTTTTAAAATAATTTTGCGATACACAATATTATAAACACTTATTCAACTGAGCGATATTACTTACTAATTCATTGATCAAAATTTCTTGTTAGTAAATAGTAGTAGTGTTAATAATGCGTTACTCATTTGTTCCTGTGTAGTTATTCATTAATGACAGAACAGTATTCTAAAGTGTTACCTTTATTATTATTATCATTTTTATGTGACATTTGTTCCGTACAACTGTATATACATTTATTCGTTTTGTAGACGCTTTTATCCAAAGCGACTTACAAAAAAGAGGCAAACAAACACAAGAAGTGTTCAAAATACAGTTTAAGACATTGCTTAGGTAGCATAAGCTAGAATAGGGAGGGATTCAAGAAAAGTGAAAGCATATATTTTTTTATGGGGTTAAGTGCTCACGGAAGAGACATGTTTTCAGCTATCTTTAGAGTATTGTCAGGGATTTTGCATTCCGGATGAAAGCGGGGAGATCATTCCACCAGCAAGGAACAGTGAACTAAAATGTTCTGGAGAGTGATTTTGTGCTTCGAGCCATCGCTCACTGTCCGATCGTAGGTTTCTGGTAGGGATGTAGACTCATAAGAGCGAGTGGAAGTAGGAGGGAGCTGAGCCTGTGTTAGATCTGTAAGAAAGCGTCAATGCCTTGAACTTGATGCGAGCAGCGAGTGGTAGCCAGTGCAGGGAGATGGAGAGAGGAGTGACGTGGGCCCATTTGGACTCGATGAAGACAAGATGTGCTGCGGCTTTCTGAATCATTTCTAGAGGTTTGATTGCACACGATGGAAGTCCAGCCAGAAGAGCATTGCAGTAATGCTCATGTTCTTGTTTGAAGACAACAACAAACTGTTTTTTTGTGTATAATGTTACAGCAACAAGGGAAAGGGTTAGAATATTACTTTCTTACACTTCACCATTATTAGATTTGGTCTGGAACTGCAGGCCTATCGATTGTTTATGGATGAACCTCATAGATCGGTGCAATGTGAGCAACACTGAGGAGAATAAAGAACCTCCGCTGAAAACAACAGGTGAGGTTTCTGCAGCGAAAGGAGCTCTGCCTTCTGTGGACTGAGGACATTTTGTGAGTGTTATTGAAGATTGCTTAGGCAACCACAATTGACTACGGCATGTGCAGTAGGACAATGATAAAGCTGCAAGAACAACACTGGTATCTGCAGTACAGCTTTACTTACTATTTAATCACACAAAAACAGGAAGGATTTGTTAATACCTTGTTGTAGTGGTGATCATGAATTGTAAAAGTGAGCAAATGTGTCTCAAAAAAGTTCAAAGACTTACAAAGCCATTTGTGTCATTAGTTGCATAATTTTGAATGCCGTCTAAAAGTTGAGACATGCAGAAGTTGGACATCGCAGAAGATTTGAATTTCAGATGTGTCAGTGACTTAATACAATTACCCCCCTCCCCCCCCCAAAAAAGAAGGAGGCCAACTGTTACGGTTGGTGGTGCTGAGAAATGCCCACGATGAGGAAGAACGTTGGAAGGAAGACTTTAATCATCAAACACATTGGAACAAGGGAAAACACAGGAGAAATACAACCAAATATCAACAAGAACTGACGAAGACTAAGGGACAGCACAGGGAATATATACATGGAAAACATGGGGAGCTAACGAGACTGATTAACAAGACACATCTGAAATAAGTTAACTAATGAGGATGGTGATCATGGAAACAAGGAGTGGCGGGAACCTGAGCACAATGAAAACAGAAGGAAGTCCAGAAACAGACAGACATGTGACACCAACACAGGAATATAAATACCAGCAACTGAACACAAAACTGGTGGCAAAAAAATCAGTAACCATGGAAACTAACAAGACAATCAGAAACCAAGGGAGCTAATGAGACAGGAACTAAGGGTACATTTACATGAAAAAAATGTACAAAAAAAGTAAAGTAATTTACATATAGACAACAATGTTGTCAAACCGATCCCAGTTCCCACTGATTCAAAATAAGATGCAGTTTGCGTAGTTGGTAATGTCACTGTATAAAGAAACACTACACGTTTATAGACCGAACGCATAATACACATGCGCATTTTGTGTGTATGCGACAAACACTCTGACTCGGCTTTCATTGAGGCAGCGGTACCAGCCCCAGAGCCCTCTCCAGTCCATGAATCCGCTCCAGAGCCCTCTCCAGTCCATGAGTCAACTCCAGAACCCTTTCCAGTCCATGAGTCAACACCAGAGCCCACTCCAGTACATGAATCCGCTCCAGAGCCCTCTCCAGTCCATGAGTCAACTCCAGAGCCCTCTCTAGTCCATGAGCCAACTCCAGAGCCCTCTCCAGTCCATGAGTCAACTCCAGAGCCCTCTCCAGTCCATGAATCTGCTCCAGAGCCCTCCCAGTCCATTAATCTGCTCAAGAGCCCTCTCCAGTCCATGAGTCAACTCCAGAGCCCTCTCCAGTCCATGAGTCAACTCCAGAGCCCTCTCCAGTCCATGAGTCAACTCCAGAGCCCTTTCCAGTCCATGAGTCAACTCCAGAGACCACTCCAGTAAATGAATCCGCTCCAGAGCCCTCTCCAGTCCATGAGTTAACTCCAGAGCCCTCTCCAGTCCATGAGTCAACTCCAGAGCCCTCTCCAGTCCATGAGTCAACTCCAGAGCCCTCTCCAGTCCATGAGTCAACTCCAGAGCCCTCTCCAGTCCATGAATCTGCTCCAGAGCCCTCCCAGTCCATTAATCTGCTCCAGAGCCCTCTCCAGTCCATGAGTCAACTCCAGAGCCCTCTCCAGTCCATGAGTCAACTCCAGAGCCCTCTCCAGTCCATGAGTCAACTCCAGAGTCCTCTCCAGTCCATGAGTCAACTCCAGAGCCCACTCCAGTACATGAGCCAACTCCAGAGCCCACTCCAGTACATGAGTCAACTCCAGAGCCCTCTCCAGTACGAGTCAAATCCAGAGCCCTCTCCAGTCCATGAGTCAACTCCAGAGGCCTCTCCAGTCCATGAGTCAACTCCAGAGCCCTCTTCAGTCCACGAGTCAACTCCAGAGTCCTCTCCAGTCCATGAGTCAACTCCAGAGCCCTCTCCAGTCCATGAGTCAACTCCAGAGCCCTCTCCAGTCCATGAGTCAACTCCAGAGCCCTCTCCAGTCCATGAGTCAACTCCAGAGCCCACTCCAGTCCATGAGTCAACTCAAGAGCCCGCTCCAATACGTGAATCCGCTACAGAGTCCTCTCCAGTCCATGAGTCAACTCCAGGGCCCTCTGCAGTCCATGAATCCGCTCCAGAGCCCTCTCCAGTCCATGAGTCAACTCCTGAGTCCACTTCAGTAAATGAATCCGCTCCAGAGCCCTCTCCAGTCCATGAGTTAACTCCAGAGCCCTCTCCAGTCCATGAGTCAACTCCAGAGTCCTCTCCAGTCCATGAGTCAACTCCAGAGCCCACTCCAGTACATGAGCCAACTCCAGAGCCCACTCCAGTACATGAGTCAACTCCAGAGCCCTCTCCAGTACGAGTCAAATCCAGAGCCCTCTCCAGTCCATGAGTCAACTCCAGAGCCCTCTCCAGTCCATGAGTCAACTCCAGAGCCCTCTTCAGTCCACGAGTCAACTCCAGAGTCCTCTCCAGTCCATGAGTCAACTCCAGAGCCCTCTCCAGTCCATGAGTCAACTCCAGAGCCCTCTCCAGTCCATGAGTCAACTCCAGAGCCCACTCCAGTCCATGAGTCAACTCAAGAGCCCGCTCCAATACGTGAATCCGCTACAGAGTCCTCTCCAGTCCATGAGTCAACTCCAGGGCCCTCTGCAGTCCATGAATCCGCTCCAGAGCCCTCTCCAGTCCATGAGTCAACTCCTGAGTCCACTTCAGTAAATGAATCCGCTCCAGAGCCCTCTCCAGTCCATGAGTTAACTCCAGAGCCCTCTCCAGTCCATGAGTCAATGCCAGAGCCCTCTCCAGTCCATGAGTCAACTCCAGAGCCCTCTCCAGTCCACGAGTCAACTCCAGAGCCCTCTCCAGTCCATGAGTCAACTCCAGAGCACTTTCCAGTCCATGAGTCAACACAAGAGCCCACTTCAGTACATGAATCCGCTCCAGAGCGCTCTCCAGTCCATGAGTCAACACCACAGCCCTCTCCAGTACATGAGTCAACTCCAGAGGCCTCTCCAGTCCATGAGTCAACTCCAGAGCCCACTCCAGCCCATGAGTCAACTCCAGAGCCCGCTCCAATACGTGAATCCGCTACAGAGCCCTCTCCAATCCATGAGTCAACTCCAGAGCCCTCTCCAGTCCATGAATCCGCTCCAGAGCCCTCTCCAGTCCATGAGTCAACTCAAGAGTCCACTTCCGTAAATGAATCCGCTCCAGAGCCCTCTCCAATCCATGAGTTAACTCCAGAGCCCTCTCCAGTCCATGAGTCAACGCCAGAGCCCTCTCCAGTCCATGAGTCAACTCCAGAGCCCTCTCCAGTCCATGAGTCAACTCCAGAGTCCTCTCCAGTCCATGAGTCAACTCCAGAGCCCACTCCAGTAAATGAGCCAACTCCAGAGCCCACTCCAGTACATGAGTCAACTCCAGAGCCCTCTCCAGTACGAGTCAAATCCAGAGCCCTCTCCAGTCCACGAGTCAACTCCAGAGCCCTCTCCAGTCCATGAGTCAACTCCAGAGCCCACTCCAGTACATGAATCCGCTACAGAGCCCTCTCCAGTCCATGAGTCAACTCCAGAGCCCTCTCCAGTCCATGATTCCGTTCCAGAGCTCTCTCCAGTCCATGAGTCAACTCCAGAGCTCTCTCCAGTCCATGAATCCGCTCCAGAGCCCTCTCCAGTATGAGTCAACTCCAGAGCCCTTTCCAGTCCATGAGTCAACTCCAGAGCCCTCTCCAGTCCATGATTCAACTCCAGAGCCCTCTACAGTCCATGAGTCAACTCCAGAGCCCACTCCTGTACATGAATCCGCTACAGAGCCCTCTCCAGTCCATGAGGCAATTCCAGAGCCCTCTCCAGTCCATGAATCCGCTCCAGATTCCTCTCCAGTCCATGAGTCAACTCCAGAGCCCACTCCAGTCCATGAATCCGCTCCAGAGCCCTCTCCAGTATGAGTCAACTCCAGAGCCCTTTCCAGTCCATGAGTCAACTCCAGAGCCCTCTCCAGTCCATGAGTCAACTCCAGAGCCCTCTCCAGTACATGAGTCGACTCCAGAGCCCTCTCCAGTACATGAGTCAACTCCAGAGCCCGCAGCAGTACATGAGTCAACTCCAGAGCCCTCTCCAGTACAGGAGTCAACTCCAGAGCCCTATCCAGTACATGAGTCAACTCCAGAGCCCACTCCAGTACATGAGTCAACTCCAGAGCCCTCTCCAGTACATGAGTCAACTCCAGAGCCCTCTCCAGTACATGAATCTGCTCCAGAGCCCTCTCCAGTCCATGAGTCAACTCCAGAGACCTCTCCAGTACATGAGTTAACTCCAGAGCCCTCTCCAGTCCGCTATAGGGGCCGTTCACATTTGCGCGCTTAAGTTTGTTATTTCAAATGTAGGCTTTTGAAAAAACTTTTCAGAATGCAGCAAGCACACCAAAGGTCATGTGACAAAACCAACGGATCAGCTTTAGCCTTTCCATAACAACACTGAAAGCTCGGCAGAATTAATGCAAGGGCTAGAAATCAATTAGTTCTTTGCTTATACTTCCTCGTCATCATGGAGAGCGCAGTTCATGGTTGCATAGCAACGACAGACGCCATGGGAGCGCAAGCACTTGTGGAAAGAAGGAGACTTTCCACACGTTTTAAACACGATATGTGAACGGCCCTTTACAGAGTTGGCAAATAACGATATTTTTGTCATCCTTGATGAAATACTTCTACACATCTGATTTTTGTAGTCTAGTGACGTTCACCATTTTGAATTCATTTATGGTTGATGGCATGCACGCTCGAATGTAGTCGAATGTTTACGGCAGCGCCGACTAGTGGTTGAAGTAGTCGATCTCTCAACTACCTGACTAGTATGTGCAAGCCCGAGTTGTAATGGACTTTTATCTCTAAGATCTGTATTTCCATTGTTGCTTTGTTCACCTCATGTTTCCCGTCTGCTCTGTTCTCTTGTTTGTTGCCATGGACACTCATTTGACCACACCCATCTCCTTATCAGTTTCCATAGTAACTCATTAGTTCATTGGTTCTGCTCAGCATTTATAGCCCTGCTTGTCATTAGTTTGGATGTCAGTAATTGTATTCACAGATTTTTTATTATTTTGTTTTCTCTTGTCCCATGCATCGTTGTTTTTTATTGACTTTGTAGATTATTTTAATAAATCTCACTGCACGTGGATCTGTTTCCCAGCCTGCATGAATGCCTCATCATTACACAATCAAAAAACTGTAAAATTTGCAAAGGAATTTTTTAAAATTGTATTATTATTTCCTAAAAAGTATTGTTGTTGGATGAATCTTACAAAAATACATCCATGTTATGTTTCCACCGCAACATCAGAAGAAAAAAGGCATTAAATAGTATTTTTAATGAAGAATATGAAGCCCATTTTAAGACTTAATCCTGTCATTTTCTTATATCCTTTGTTTTTGGGGTCTATTGTCCTGAGACGGTATAACGCCAAGAAACAAAAAAATTTAATTTGAAAAATTCTATTCTAATTTTTTACCTTGAAAGATGTTTGAAAAAAGGAAAACTCAACATGTGAGCTTTTTACTAAATGGTTAAATGTACAGCTTCATGTTTTTTAATGAAGTCATTAAATCAAAACATTTGTAGAAAATGGTATAGTATAGCCTATATAAATGTATCCCTTTCCTAGAACTGTAAGGTTTCTGGTTGCAGCAACGAGCAAACAGGATTTCTGTGCAGCAGACTTTGTTAACAATAAACCTAAAATTACAGAAATGCTCAGGTGACCAAGAAACAAGGCAGAACAACCATTAACGACGACAGACAATTGAACAGGACAAAACACAGGGCTCAAATACAGGAAAACAAGAGGAACTAATGAGATTAATTAACAACACACCTGAAACAAGGAGCCTAAGTAATTAGTAACCAAGGAGACAAACAGGTAGGGAACAGAGGATTAACTGACTAGAATATTAACAAAGAAACTCAAACATACACTGAACAGAAAAGCAGGACAAAAACAACCTCTAAACATGACTAAATAAACCCAAAAACGTGACAAGAACTCCTGAAATTATTACTTGCCTAAGAACTCCTGACACATGCGTATTAAACTGTTTTTAATTCCTTTTCGTCATCTTCACATAATTACTGACACATCCGGAATACGACTGTCCTACAGCAATGAAAGGAAGAAGCGCAGCCACAGAGCTCTCACTCTCTTTCTCACTCACTCACTCACACACACTATTGAGACATTAGTGGGGCTTGTTTTCTCTGTGGAGGCTATTTGGCATATCCATAACCTGTGAAGGCTTCATGAAGCTCGCAGCCACAGCATGTGTATCGGAACCCAGATATTGCTTGTGCTTTTAGTGCATGTGGTGTCCTCGATCCCTTCTGGCTGCCCAGAGCGTTGTGTGTGTGATGACCAGCATGTTGTCCAGTGCGCTGAACAAGATCTCTGCAGATTCCCAACAGGACTCCCGCTTACCACCCGCCAGCTCATCCTGTCCAACAACCGAATCTCTGATTTACCTGCGCTTGAGCTCAATTTCCTGTCAGACCTTATGTATCTGGACTGCAGCAATAACTCTCTCACACACATATCTGAATCCACGTTTGGAAACCTGAGGAAGTTGGCATATCTGGACCTGTCCTTTAATTCCTTGAGTAAGATTGAGGAGCGCTGGAGAGCCTGGTGATGTTGAGACTGACGGATAACCCCAGGCTGTCAGAATTTCACCCTCAGGCTTTCTCGCACCGCAGCGCTCTTCAGGTGCTGGACATCAGCAGGAACAATCTGAGCAGACTCAATGTGAGCTCCCTCATGGCACTCGGCGGGCTCAGGTCTCTCGGGCTGAACGGGAACCCGTGGCTGTGTGCCTGCGATACGGAAGAGCTCTGCTTATGGATGCACACCGACACAGTTAAATTTCAAGGTAGGCTATAGATGTAGGTTACACTAGTTTGGGTCTAGGGTTTGTCGTTTTGCCTCTTTAGGCACATTGGATCATTTCTTTTTAAATAACTTTATTTAATAGCGTTGCTCTAGAATAATAGATCATTATAACATCATTGTATAAAACTCAACAGATTTTTACGTCAGGGAGATGGGCGATGCTTGAACATTGTTTTGTTTTAGCATCTATAACTCACTGATTATGTGCATGTGTGTGTGAGTGAGTGAGTGAGTGAGTGAGTGTTAGTCACAGAGAGGTTTATAATACCGTCATCCAGCAAAGTAGTGTCAACTGTCATGTCATGTCAACCCTGTATTTCATTTATGAAACTGGTGATGTTAAAACTTATCACCTGTAAAACACTCCTCAGTCTCCTACATTCAAATATATTATTATGTAGTTATAGACTGATTAATCATCCAGGGGTGCGTTTCCCAAAAGCATCATTGGCCAACTATGATCGCAATTGACATTGAACTCTATTGCTAACGACGGAACTTGCGACCATAGTTGGCTTTGGGAAACGCACCCCAGGCTGATAATCTGCTGAATTTGAGAGATATGTCCACTTGGCAGATTTTATAGTTTGGGCACTTGATTTAAAATGAAATGCTGTACGGGTAGCTGATACCTTTTAATCCAGCTAATACTTCTTAAAAACATATAGTTACTGACAGTGTTGGGGAAAGTTACTTTAAAAGCAATGTATCACAATATTGTGTTGCTCCCTAAAAAAAGAAATTAATTGCATTGCTTGTAAGTGCTTGTTATTGGACACTATTTTAGATTTAGGGCACTGTAGCCCACTGCTAACAATGAATGCATCACCCAGTCCTATTTTGTCTTTAGGGTTTGATGAAGGGGGGAAAATAGACTAACAGCTGGCAATGGATTTGTAAAGGCCATCTGATTGATATGCAAGAATGTGATGCTTAGAGGATGGAAGAATGACTAGATGGAGACATAGAGGTAGACAAATATATTTAGACATACATACAGTACATACATACATTATATATATATATATATATATATATATATATATATATACAGTGTATATACATACATTCTATACTGTATGTTCTATACTGCAGATCATTGTTTAAGCTAATCTCTTAGTTAATCTTTTTGGAATGTACCAAAATTGAGTCCAGTTATAACCAGTTATGTTTTGGCTTAGGGCCTCTTAGTGTACAAAGCCACACTGAACACACTCAGACATACACAAACACACATAGTGTGAGGAATAATACAGAGACATCTCCTGCTTTTAATTGGCACAGATGTATTCCCTCAAGTGCATCTAATTATTTTTCTCTACAAATTAACATGCAACTATTCACATAGAAATGCAAGATCAAACGCAAACAAAATCTCTCCCTCTGCTGTAAGCTTCTCTAGCTCCATATATGCTGGCCTATTTTTTACCTTTAACTGGCTTTGTAGGGGCTTATTCGTAGGGGCCAATGTAACATTAACTCAGTGGTTCTTAAAGCGTGGGGTGCGCCTACCAGGCATAGGTAGCATTATTATACATCTATACACCTGTCAATACACATTGGCTCAAGAGTCAAAATTGAGCTTTTTATCTTAAAGGGCTCGTTACATAAGCATACCAACTATTTCAATATTTATTTCAATGAAAGTGAAAAGCTTTGAAGACATATTCAAAGAGTGAGGATAAGAAAATATGGCATAAGTACAAAGGATATTGGATGACAGAGAGATAAAGGAAGAGACAGACCATACAAGTACTGCAGATGGGTTGTGGGTATTCAGTCACCACAACTAGGGAGAAAGTAATTGCAAGGATGGAGACAGTGGAAAATGGTGAGATTACTGTAAGGAGTTACATTATATTCCTCGTCCAAACACATTTATTAGTGGTGTTTGTTAAGGAGTATTTTACAATAATACAACTTCTATTCATAGAATAGTTAATGAAGGTAAAATAAAAAGAGAATTGGAGCAGAAGACGTGTCTCCTTACAAAGCACAAGTACAAAGACTAAATGGCTTTGAATTATTGAGTGTGTCAGTGTGTACGGTAACATAATATATCGAAAGGATGCCAAAAGGCACAGCTTTAATTTACTCCTAAATTAGTAATGCTCATTTCCAGTGCTGCTCATAGAGTTAACCATAAAGGAAGACATTAAAGTTGCAGTCCGTGTTTTTAATTCCAGTGGTACTGGTGGATTTCTGTGGGAAATTCGAGCATGTCTTTGCGTCATTACGTCACATCTGTACACATAAAGAAGATGTCCCGGCTAGTGGCTATATTGCGTGTGAGGATGTTGGAGGTGGAGATTTAGCCTTTCCTCACATCACTTGATAATTAATCATCAATTTGATGGTAGATCCAGAAAGGTTCAAACGAAAATCACCATTGACAACTGGAGACTCACCCGTTGTAAAATGCAAAAGACTTCAGACTTCGGAGTGGCTACAGAAGAAAAAAGAGACTACAACCGGGCCCATGCTGATGTTGTTAAAGGGCACCTATTATGCAAAATTCACTTTTACATGGTGTTTGAACATAAATGTGTGTTGGCAGTGTGTGAGCAAAACCACCCTAGAATGATAAAAATCCACCCAGTGTTTTTTTACAATCTCAATAAATCATGAGCACTGTCTCAGAATGAGCTGTTCTAAGATTCGGCTTACCGACGTGTTTTGATTGACACTGTAGTTTTGGCATAGACCCCGCCCTCGGTGATCTGTACACCATCCTCCACTGTTTTAACGAAAGCCAGTGTTCTGACGATTTGTGCTGACTTGTCGAAAATGTCTCCTAAGAAACATAAGTGTTCTGTTGTGGGATGTAATAATGTACATAGTAGTTTTCACTTACTATCAACATCAGAGCCACTGAAAACGCAGTGGATGGATTTTATTTACGAAGGAAAGGCGCCACTTAAACTTCCAAAATACGTTTATGTTGGCGCGAATCATTTTCTGTCTGACTGTTTTGTGAACGAGGGTCAATTCAAAGCAGGTCTTGCTTCAAAGTTAATCCTCAAGTGTGGATCGTTGCCGACTGTTCGCGATCCAACGTCACCTCCAGTAGAAGTAATGTATTTTATGATTTTTGAGCAAATAGTCATTTCAGTCGATGTCAGCCAATTCAACAACAAATGTGTCTAAAGTTGTTGTCGTCATCGTAGGATGTCTGTGTATGTAATTTAAACCTTGTTTGTATAGTGTGTAACCACACGTTTATAAATATATTTTTTAAAGATGTATTAAAAACTGCATGTTTTCTGTAAAGACAAGACATCAAAATTGCTATGTTTATACAAAGGCCAGCACATCGACACGAAGCTGTAGAACGAGGGATATTGGCGTGCAGACAGAAACATCACATAAATGTAATTTCGTTTTGTAAGTAGCAAACGTTATCACAGTATTTGTGTTTGTAGTTTCAAAAAATTGCGCCAAAGTTATCACAGTTTGTGTGTGTCTGTGTGTGTGTTGCACATCCATAATTGCAAAGGGGACGCAATTACAACTCTATAAGTACATAAATGTATAAAATAACCATTCCGAGACGTCCTGGTCCATTCTCATTTCTGTTTCTTCTGCCGGAGTCTCTTCATCATCTGGGTCTGATTCCGGTTCAAACATGTACGGCTGAATGCCATACAAAACAGCGGGATTCTCACTCTCAGTCATTCTGCTTCTACCGACTGTTTATTGCCATGGGTTTGCAAGTTACGCCCTCATCCAAAGGCAGGGCGGGGATATGCAGCTCATTTACATTTAAGGTGGTACACACCAAAACAGCTCTTTTTAAAACAGGCCCCAAAAATGACATTTTTAAATGGTTATAATAAATTAACTGTGGGGTATTTTGTGCTGAAACTTCACAAATACATTCTGGGGACACCCGAGACCAATATTACAACTTGTAAAAAGGGGCATAATAGGTGCCCTTTAACATTAACAATTTGAGAACAAAGTATAATTTGCACGCTTTGACGTGATATGATAAGCGATCGTTAGATTTAATCAGCGTGATTTACTGCAATGCTTTTTTTCCCTTAGTTGGTCAGAACAAAAGAGGATGTTACTTACTTGTTCAGATGACATTTTCCAGTGAAAATTCTTATGTTAGTCATACTTCCAAAAAGTAGAATCTGTGATTCCACACCAGCGTAGTGACTGACAGCCGCACATTCTCCTCAAAACATTGGATTCATCCACGCTGTGCCGTGCTGTGCCGAGGCATAACCCACATAAATCTGATAATTCCGCGAATAACTGCAATTGCAGATTTCGAACAGCGATGGTGACAAAGAGGAAAAACTACGGACTGCAGCTTTAAATCTCATGTATAGTACATGGAGCTGACTTGTATTTTAAAATACCAGTATGTAATTACATCTGTTTTTTCATCATTTGATTTGCAAATCATCAAAAACAAACAAAAGCAAAAATAACATTTACATTTATCAACCGATTTCAGTGGTTTGTACGTGGTGTACAAACAGTTCCATCTCTGGTTATTTAAAATCTCTATAGTTAGACTTATAAAATATTTTTTTAATAAGGAATTGTCAAAGCTCAGGCTGGTCATGTATTTGGCTTATTATTCTTGGATAAGAATTGTGAAGACCCCCATACTGAGATATAATTTTATTTTCACATTAAATGAAATAAAGTTTTCTTATTGTGGAAAAAGCATCTTCTGTCTTTAAAGTATGATGCAATTGACCATTCGCAAAGACCCGCCCCCTTTAGTTACTGTTGCTATGTCCGACAAAGTCTCAACTTTTGAATTTGGTCATTTTTAAAGAATTTTAATATATATACCGTTTTGTGGCTCTTTAATGTGTCTGACAGATAGCTGTAGAGCCTCGATTAAAGCTTGTGAACCGATCATCTCTTCCTTCTAGTTAATTTAAAGCATCAAATAAACATGAATGAACATAAGAAGGAATGTTGTTTTAGCCGCGGAAAGACGTCAGTACACACCGTTTTTCAAGTTCAAATCCTTCAACGTTAATCTACTAACTCTCCTGACTGCTTTGTCGGACAAAAATGGCGGATTATGATTGTTCAGATCGCCTGTAAATCAAACTCCCTGTGAAGGGTCAATTGTTTCCCCTTTATTTATTAAAGTCCCCGTGAACCGGAAGTTGCAAACGACTTTTCTCCAGTGTTGTGACGTATTTCCGAGAGAAACGGAATACTAAATGAGGCAAAATAGTGGGTGTGGGTTTTTTTCCAACTAGCACCTGATTGGATCTAAAAAAGTAGGTGCTTCATTCAAACACACAGGCAGCCTGTCTACTGTCAGTTGGAGAGGCGTGGTTACGGATGTTAAGCAGACACCGAAACCGTCAAACCTACGTCATCAGGGAAGGTCCTCCAATGCAGAGGGGAGGGGAAATTTCAGATTTTGATTAAAGATTACGAAGCCAAAATTTTTTTTTTTTGATTGACTGGATGACTGGATGCATGGATGAATTGTTCACCACAAAACAATCAATTTAGGCAAACAAAGTAAGTATGGTCAATTTTGAATTCATAGGGACTTTAAAGTGCATAATATCTGCGCCATATCATATGCATAAATGCAGTTATAATAATAGTCATTACAATTCAAGTCTTATCATAACTGGTAAAACCTGAAAGCCAAAGAAAGAAAACATTGGTATTTTTTACGTTTTTTTAGACCATATACAATATCACTCAATATTACTATTAAATACTATGGTAATGCTGTAAATGAGTCCTGCCCCTTATAAAATAACCTTTTTATCATAGTAAAATCTACATATCGTTCCCAACAAAACTATTGTTTAGTGTAAAACATGTTGAAGATTAGCGAACAGGCTTGTCATCTGGTGGCTTTGATACAGACCCTCTCATCTCCCTCTGGTTGAGCTTCTTGGGTCTGTTCAGTAAGGAGCGTTTCTATTGGTGGATTAAAAGCTCACAGCGATTGGCTAAACAGAACATCCTCCAAAAAAAAAGATATTTATAAATCCTAACCTGCCAGGAAGGTCTCAAAAATACCGCACACAAATTCAAAGCAGTCCACGCACATGTGATGATTTGCAAATGCAGATTCAACTATCCATAAATACATGTAACATCATTCATAAATGCGTGATGAAAATGAATTCAAGAACTTGATATATACATATTTGTGTAAACATTTAAAATTTATTTGGGTAAGATGCATTTGTGTGAGCAGTTGGGGAAATATTTATGCTTTTTACTTTGTGCTGTGAACCTAATTGTGCTGTGCATTTATGAATTTTGTTTTGTAAATGTATTATTTTTGAGACTGATCTGGCTCCATAAGGAAAGGAAACAAGCAGAGGTGGAAAGTAACGAATTACATTTACTCGCGTTACGTAATTGAGTAGTTTTTTTGTGTACTTCTACTTTTTACAGTAGTTTTTAAAATCTGTACTTTTACTTTTACTTAAGTACGTTTTCTTTGAAGTATTGTACTTCGCTACATTTGAAATCATATCCGTTACTGAGTAAAAAATAATAATACAAGGGGGAAAAAAAATATCACACACTCCGGAAACTACTGAATTGATTGAAGGGCGGGAGAACAAACGCGCAAAAAAGGTGACGCAGACCCAGCTGAAGCTGAAAGCTAATTAAGCGCCAAGCGAATTATGGCCAGTATGAAAAGTAGGAAAAAAAGCGTGGTTGTCCTGGAGGATAGAAATCCAATTTGCAAAAAATGTGGACGCAAAGTGGCTGCAAAAAGAGGATATAGGACACCATCCCTCCTGCAGATAAAGGTATGTCCGATTTACGTGATGCAGCAGCAGAGGGAATCCCGGAATCCAGTCATGAAAATGGAATTCACTTAATGCAGATGTCACGTAAAACATGCAAAATAATGGATGGATGAATACACGAAAAGTAGAACTGTGCAATAAATCCAATCGCGACATGGTCTGTGAATATTTAAGCTAAGCACAAAAATACTGCATGTAAATATATAACCCTATTTGTTCTGCTGAGCTGCGTTTGTCTACTACTGAAGTACTCGTGACGTTCATGGTGTTTTCAGCGTCTCACAGACAATTTGAGGATATGAATACATGAACATTTCCAGAGCTGCTCTGAGAGAACGCCAAATGAGCATTTTCATAATTTTATTTGAGAAAAACCATTGTCAAATACACTTTGAAACAGGGCTTCACAACCCGTCAAAATAAAAGTTCGGTTTTACTAGGAGAAATTATGACAGAAATATATTACTATTGTAGGCATACAATAGAAGGTAGCCTATTTCTCAAAATAATAATAATAACAACAATAATAATACATTTTATTTGAACATTATTTAAAGGAATATTTTTTTTTGTCCATGGTTTAATTTAGTAAATCTGTTTTTGCAGCGCTTCCCCCAAAAATAAAAGGACACAAGTTTAAATTTACATTTGATAACCACCGTTTTTGATAATATATTTGGATTAAATCATAAAAAGTAGGGGTGTAACGATACCAAAAACTGACGGTTCGGTTTTCCCACGGTTTTGACGTCTCGGTTCGGTTCGGTTTAGAAAGCTAAAAAAAAAAAATTAAACAGTGGTTTAATGAAAAAATGGTGTCTTTGTCTTTAAATTAATTCAATTACAATTAAACGTTTTGCAAAGATTAAAAATCTGCTAATGCTGTATAGGGAGCCGCACATTACTATAACATTAAAGGTTAACAACAGAGCCTAAATTTAGATGCTATTTATTTTTTAGATATAATAATCAACACCAAACACATTGTATGAAAACATGTAAACTGAACAAAAGGCAGTTTTTGCATTAACTTTACTCTAATGAAAATGACAGCAACTGTGTAAATTATTATATTTCAATAACAAATTAAAGATATTTTAAACGTACTTTAAATAATCAAGATATAATTAAGAGGTTAAGTAAAATATAATATATAGGATAATATTGTGCATTTATTTAGTGCAAGAGTTAATTTCTCTAGGAACCAACAAGTTGTGGACACTGAATCACTTCCTGCTGAGGTAAATATAATGCTAGTGACAAGCTATGCAGTTTTATTGACGTCTTTCCGCTGCTGAAACACTGATTGAGCGATTACACGAGTTATGATGCCTTTCAGTAAGTATACTGTATTTTTCAACATACCTTCAGGTGTCCATTCATGTTTATTCTGTAACTGAGGAAGAGATGATCGCGTTTACTCGCGTTTACTCCGCGCTGCCGCTACTGTTACAACTGTTACAGTTACCGTGGTGACAGATAGTTTTAAACTGTGGGTACAGATTGTCAATTTACATCCATGTGGACAGATTGGTAAACTGTGCCTAGTTTTGTAAAACTGTGCACACGGTAGTTTATTTTTCTTCTGTAATGAAGCTTGGCTGTCCATCTAGTGAAAAATGTTGGTACTGCGGCCAAATAAAATCTTACTGAAAGCTCATTTTTTGAGATATCAACCTAAAATTTGGAACACAACTTCTTCAGATTTTTGGGTTACATTTTCTGGCAGTTTTAGAGTAAAATATATTTTGTAATATATATATTTTATATAAAATATAAATAATTATATTTTTATAATTTTATAATTTATAATTTTATAATTATAATTATATTATATTTTATATTTTCATAAACTCAAACTTGTATAACTTTTTTTCTGTTTCACTTTCATAATTTCATAATACTTCACTTCAACATTAATCTGGCAAATGTCTTCTTTAAAACAAGACCAACCATAGGTCTATATTCCAAAGCATTCTTGAATTACAACCATTTAAGTTTGAATAAGGATTTTCATGTCTATGCGAAAAAAGGGGGAGTGACAGTTAAAGGGTTAAACAATATTAAACTATAATATCTATATCTATAATATCTAAAATATAATTTATATATAAAAACTCTCCTACAGTCCAGTCACCATCAGTCGCCATCAGTCGCGACTCGCACGTATTTTCATTTAAACGTCACTCACTGACGTTTTCCTAACCAGAAAAAAAAACCGATTGCCCTGCTCTGCCTCTGATTGGCTAGTACTCATTGCCATCTGGGTCAGAGCCAATTAGAAGCAGGATGTGGGTGGGAAAAAAACTCTGTGTATAGGGAAAGGGGAGAGACAGAGGGAACAGGCAAGACAAACTCCTACGTTTAAATAACATATAGAAAATATCTGCTTGACAACGAGCTGAGAACAAGCTCAAATAAGCAACTACACTTTAGAAACAAGCCCAAAAAAAAACGCGACCCGCGACTACCAATATTTGTAAGCGACTTTACAGAAAAACAAGCCCAAAGTCGCTTATAATAAGCGGACTTGGCAACACTGATTCCAGGTCCAACCAATGAGCCGGGCTGGGCGGGGCCGGGGTAGCTTGCAGGGCGGGGCGTGTTCGGTACGCCATGAGAGTATCGCCATTAGAATTGTGGGTTCTGTATCGCGGTTCTTCGGTTTGGTTCGAATATCGTTACACCCCTAATAAAAAGAAACATTAATTTTCTGAATAAAATACATTTCATAGGACAATATTATTCTTAAACATTTTAATAAATTATTAATGTTAAAAATAAGTTGTTAATCTAATTCATTATTAATTATCGAATTTAATTGATTAGACATGTTTTATTGAAATTTTAATAAACAAACAAATTATTTCAAGTTTGTTATAATAAAAGCATTTGTTCAACCAAAAAAAATTCCTGTTTTCATTAATTTAACTGTCATTTTAACTGATGATAATAATAATAATACCCATAATTTAGTAATACAATTTATTTATTTAACAATTGATTAATACTGTAAACCGTGATATTTTCTGAGACGTTACCATACTGTGAAAATCTTATACCATTACAACCCTACACGGGAGTTGTAAAAACAACTACCCCCGCTGTTAAAAAAGTTACTCAGTAACTTTTACTCTGAGTCAATTTTAAATGAGCTACTTTTTACTTTTACTTGAGTAGATTTTTATACCGGTACTTTTACTTGTACTTAAGTAAAATTTAATTGAAGTAGTAGTACTTTTACTTGAGTAGAATATTTTATTACTCTTTCCACCTCTGGAAACAAGGATGCACAAAATTAGAAATGAGAAGCACCCCAGGTGAGCACTGATCCTCTCTTTCTTCTGTTCCAGAGCAGTGGTTTGCTATTGGTCAATCTCAAATTAGTGACAGGTCGTCCCACCCTCGCACCAGTAAACGCCATCAGAGAAGAGATGTGTCATGATTAGTTTGGGGTTTTGTTCATGTTCTCATTTTCAGGTCTTTTATTTTTAAGTTTAGCCATGGTCATGTTTCCGAGTTTGTCATGTGGTTCCCTTGTCCTCATGTGCCTCCTTGCTTCATGTGTTATGTTGTCTTAACATGAGTCGAGTCAAGTCAAGTCACCTTTCTTTATAAAGAGCTTTTTACAATACAGATTGTTTCAAAGCAGCTTTACAGTGATAAAAGGAAAATAATTCAAGTTTGTTTCGGCTGTACAGCAGATCTAGAAGAAAATAGCGTGGAGAAAAATAGAATGCAGAAAAAAAAACTTTGAAGAAATCAGGCTCAGTCAGGGGGCCAGTTCTCCTCTGTCCAATGAACGAACAGTGTGTATGATTATGATTCAGGCAGCATTACAGGTCAGAAGTCAGATTGGATCAGAACATGCAGAATATTATCCAGTTCCATCTGGTTGAAGATCGGAGTCATGCCAGTATAGGGACGAGTTTGTTGAGGATCAGTGCCGATGGCTATCGTGTTGATGAGGCCTTCGCCGGGGAGAGTCTAGTTGACACAATTTCTGCTGACACTTCACGGATGCGTTGTGGTCGTGTCTAGGCAGTGGTCCTCCATCTGCTCTGGATCCAGCCCGGATCCAGCTGACTACATCATGCGTTGTGGTCCTGTCTAGGCAGTGGTCCTCCATCTGATCTGGATCCAGCCCGGATCCAGCTGACTACATCATGCGTTGTGGTCTTGTCTAGGCACAGGTCCACCATCTGATCTCGATACGGCCCAGATCCGGCTGACTACATCATGCGTTATGGTCGTGTCCAGGCCCAGGTCCACCATCTGATCTGGATACGGCCCGGATCCAGCTGACTACATCATGCGTTGCGGTCCTGTCTAGGCAGTGGTCCTCCATCTGATCTGGATCTCTTCACCTCGGAATGAACAGAAAGACTAACATTAGCGTAGATGTCATTCTTCATATGATGTAACGAGTGAATGCATATACATTCAGTGCATTTATACATGTTCATAATATGCATCAACAACCAATACACAGATTTAAATAGTACAACAAATTCAGGCACTTTACTATATAGTCCATTACTTACTTAGTCTCTTATTCAGTTCTGAAAAATGATGCAGACCCAGAGTACCGCAGGGATGACAGCCCTGGGTGGAGTCGAGGGAGCAGCCATAATGTTGCTGTGGCTGAAGACATCCTGGTGACGACCAATGGAGAAGGAGCCAATGGATCCCAGGGCACAGACAGAGAGCCGATGGTACTGAGCGACATCACTGGCACTGGAGACCTAGGCAAAGCCGCAGCACTGAGGCGAAGCCAGAGTGTCACGTTTGTAGGGCTGCAACTAACGATTATTTTGATAATCGATTAATCGGACGATTATTTTTTCGATTAATCGATTAATCGGATAGAAATTAAATTAGATTTTTTTTTTTATAACTAAATAAAACCGTAAATCAGGGTATTTATGTGTAAAAGTGTACTTTAAAAAGTTCAAAAGCCACACATTGAGTTTTACTAATATCAATATTTGCATTGTTTTTAATGATAATTGCTGATGGCAAGTTGACAAACATGATTATTGTTAAAAAAATGATATCCAACATATTATGTTTTAACACAATTTTTGTTAAAACAAATTTACACAGACATGTTGTTCAGATGTGAATATCTGAACTAAAAACAAACTAAAAACATCTAAAATATATAATTCATTTAATTTTTATTTAAAATTAATTATATATAAGGAATATAAGGATAAAGAATATAATATATATTATATATAATATATAAAAGAATAATATAAGGATAAATTGATTAAATAAATATAGAAAGACTGAAAACAATTGTGTGAACGTAGAGCCGCAGTAGATCGCGTTTGAAAAACAATTAAAACTTAGTAGACAAATGCTATAAAAAGAGAACGGAATGGAGGTAACGTTACCCAGCAAGCTAACAGGCTTGAGTAAAGGACAGGAGAAATTATGCATTAGTGCACAAGCATTCGCTGAAAACCACTGAGTACAGTGACTAAAAAACAATATTTTACTGCTGCTGTTATTAACTGCCTTTATATTTAGTGCTTCGCTTTGTAAAGACCGTTTTAATTTAACCTATTTCTGCGGTAGCGCTATTTTAATCCATCACTTACGTTGCGAGCGAACTGATTGCGCAACCTGATGCTCGAGACAAAATACAGACATCCCAAGATCCCGGAAGTCCCGGGAGTCTCCCGCATATTGATTGCGGCTCCCTGATGCCCGCGAATTAGTTCAAACTCCCGAAATCTAGAGCGCGCAAGAAAGAGCGCGAATGCGAGACAGAAGAGACTGCTCCAAACCGTGTAGCGCGCGCGCTCGGCAGAGCGCCTGAGGGAGAGAGACCTTGCGTGTGTGTGCGTAACAGTAAACGCTCCCCGTGACGTAAGCAGACCAACTAATCGATAATGACATTCGTTGACAACGATTTTCATAATCGATTATAATCGATTTTATCGATTAGTTGTTGCAGCCCTACACGTTTGATCAATTCACTTTCTCTCTCTCGTCTTGTGTGCCGTGTGTGTGTGTGTTTAGTGTGGGCGTGGTCACTGATCACTTCTGATCAGCAGCGCCAGCTGGTTTCACTTTGTATGTGGCTTTATATGTTCAGTAACTGGTGTCTCATGTTGTCAGATCATTGTTCGTCTCCGGTGTGTTCCTGTTCTTCGTGCGTTGCTGAGTGGATTCCTGTTCGTCGTGCTGTCGTTCCCGGTTGGATTGTTATCGTTTCGTGTTCTGGATTACCTTCACTGGACTTCCACACACAGTCACGGATACTCACCACGGGATCACCGAGCACCTTCACCTAGGACATCACCAGCACTGCACCACCTGCTCACCTGGGTCCCTGCGCCACTGTTCCATCTGTGTTGTGCCGTCTCGACCCCAGTGTGTCTGTTCTGACCGTTCTGCTATCTGTTTGTCAATAAAGCGTTCATTGCAATGGCATCCGGTGTCGTTCCGCTATTTCACACAGAAGGCCTGAGGATTGAAGCGGAGCGGTGTGACAAGAGGACTGAGGCAGAGCCGGAGGGAAGGAGGAACCCCCTGCACCTATAGGGGTGGAGGGAATGAGTGGAAGTCTGTGGCGGAAGTAGAGTGAAGTGAGTGAGACTGGTGGTTGCACGACCTGAGGATTTGCGTAGCAGCAAGGCATTCCCGGGGAAGGTGAAGGGCTGTAGGCATCCAGCAGAGGACTGACTGGTTGGAGGACTGACTGAGCTTTGGAGTGAGGGTGATAGAGGTTGATGTGATGATCAATAACGGTAACTCCTATTCCTAACAAGTCAAAGATACAGTCTCAGTTCTGTCTTGAAGCAGCGATGATTCCGGACCAACAGATCCTCAATGTCCCTTTCCCCCTATATTCCCTCAGCTGCTGATGTCGCAGGCTCACACTCCTGGTCAGACTCACTCTGGGGCTCCTGTTTTGGGGTGATGGTCGGCCCCGTCCTCTTTTCCTCGGGATCTGGCTCACTCATCGTGGCGTGCGGTCGCTCTCCATCTGTGGGGGGCACTCATGAATTCTCCAAGGCCAAGGCTGTAGGTGGGTTGGGCTCTTGGTCTGGCTGTGTCCTGGATTGGGGATAGAAGCTCTCCAGAGAGGTCAACGGGATAGTGATAGTTTGCCCCGATTCAGAACAACGACTTCAGGGTTTCGGTGTAGGGGCAGGTAACAGCGATACAGCATAAAATCAAGTAAATTGTGGCTCATCTGAGCCACAGCAGCAAACTACATCATGCGTTTTCTAACAATTCAGTGGTCACTGCCTATCTTTCCCAATTCAGGTCTGTTGTTTTGTCTCTGAAGGAACAGCCAACTACAAACAACACATTCTCACAGTTTTCGAATCTTGTGTCTATCCGGTCAGGTTTTGGTGTACGGAATTAGTCAACGACAGTCAAACAACAGTGATGTTCCTCCACGTCCACCTCCTTTCATAAAATGTGAAGGGCTCTCTGGATAATTTGTATGGTGACTTAGCCACTTTGTCACTCTGCCATCAAGTCTATTATTTTTACGTGTACCATTATGATCACACAAATTTGACACTATTTAAATTTAGACCCTTTTTTTAACCCATAACCGACTCAATCTTCAACTTAACAATTATAATTTACATAAATACTCTCCAACGTATTAATCCAGAGAGTAATTCAAATCAACATCATAAATGACAAAAGTAGTCAAACCAATCTAACAAATTGGTTAGAAAACCAATCCAATTAAAGCTTGTCACGTTTTGATCATTTTTTGATCGATTCACTCAGAATTAACAGCTTCTTTAAAAGTTTTATCGTTTCACTTAACCCATCTGTAATGATAAAACCCTCATTCCAGAGGTTATGGTTATATCCACAAAATCTCCAAATAATAGTACCCCAAACACGTATAAGACATACAATGCAGTCACTATCACACAGACTCATACTAGACACACATGACTATAAACTGCCAATAGTCAAGTTTTTTTTTTTTGTTGGCTCTAAAATTGTGTACTTCACAATATTCTTGTTTTATGTTTTACCTACTTTTACATGGTCTCTTAACCAGTTCAAATCATGTCTATTCATTATTCAATTTTTTTTTTGAAAAGTCATCTGGGTTGTTTTAGTTCTAAAATCATTGCTTTGTTTTATTCAACCTTTAGCAGATAATAGTCAGACATAGCACCATCCCTGCCTCTACTCAGTCTCTCTGACTTGACTTGGAATTATCCTATGCCATAAAACTATGATATAAACATATTAGTTCAATATCATCAATTCCAAACATTTTTCTTCTTGCCCATAAGCCAACCAAAATCATGTTCCTTAATACGTTAAGAAGTTTTGTTACTGTCTCCACAACAAATAATGACAATCACCTCATGGTCTCAGCTGGCTCTTGAAAGTCCATTCCCATCAGTCCTTTATTTATAATGACTGGACTCACCGTTATCGGCTCCACTCTCAGACCCATCTCACATAACACACCTCCCTTCAGGGTAGATGCCCAGTGGCGGCGTGACCCCTGGCCTTAGGTTGCCCTCTGTTTGGCCAAATAGGATCTTACCAGTCATTTAGAAATCACCTCGTTCACACTGGTAACCGCTCTTTCCCATTACAAAATCTTTGACAGTTTTCTTAAACAGAATCAGGTGTTTCCTGGAGTTTACGGAAACGCACATTCAAGACACACCAGAGCTGTCAGGTTGCCTTATAGTGTTAACACAGACAGACAGGTTAATGACAGCAATATTTAATCACTAAAATCCATTAAACATCTTAAAAGCAGCAACCTAGCACTGCTCAGATCACAACCGTCCATTCAATGTAATGTTACATCTGTAACTAGAGCCATCAGCCCTGTATCATGGTGCTGACTAAGATTAGACGTTACGGGTCCTAAATAAACTAGTCAAATGTAATTTCTATCGTTTTAAAGTCTGTATCATTATTTTTAAGACTTCTTTAAAGTCTTTCAGTTTTACTTTTAAAATATTTAAATACAAATTGCCCTCTGAATGGCAATGATTTCTTTTAACATCTCTGTTGATTTTCAATTGAAACACTGTGCTGTACTATAAATAGCTTATGATCACTTATGAAGCAGGCTCGGATAGCAGCTTTTAGCTGACTTTGAATTAGATATAGACTGAGGCAATCAGGACTGGTACTCTGCATTTTCATAAACTTGTAACATCAGACATTATCTACTATCTTTTAACTCTAGCCCAGCTTAAATCAGCTTTGCCAGAAATGACATGCGTTTTCAAATAAACGTGTTGTAGTCATCATCTGTAATTTTACATCCACCTGTATAGTTATCCATTCACTTATAAAAAAGTATTATTATAGGTCTTTCCTTCAAAAGGATTTCCTTAAGACTTTAATCTTTTGACCTTATTTTTATCTCATGTTCTTTCTCAGACGACAAACTTTAATGTCGTATTCGTATTATTAAACACTGATCTACTTTCAAACCCACAATAACACTGGTGGATTCGTGTCAGCCTCAACTACAGCAGCAGACAACTTGCCTATAGTTTGATCATGAGCCTGCAAACGGTTCCAACTTACTTCTCACAATTGAAGCAGTGTGTCCCAATCAGTAATGTAAACAGAGCCACTGATAAGCAGTTCTCTGTATTCTTTTGACAGTCCACCAGTGGTGGATTCAATCACATATGCCGAATCATAATCTTCATCATTATCATTGGCAGCACATTAATTTTCATAAGCTTCACTGAAACGCTTAACATATTCTATAAGGGGTTTTCACAAAGATCTATTTAACTTTAGTCACACTTGTCCAGGAAATTATCCCAGACCAATAATTTCCTTTACTTGCCTTCTGTAAAGCACAGGTATTCATATAGAATTCACTGTGTCTGTACATACCTGTGTATGAATACCTGGCAAAGTTTGTTGCATATTCCATTTGAGGTCGGTTGGATATTCAAACAAAGGAACACATGTGACATAAGAAAAACTCCATGAAAACTGAAACTAACTGAACATAAGTGTGAGACAGTACAGGGGTCGGCAACTTCATGGCACGCGGAGGGATAATCACAGAAGCGCGCACTTCCGGTCGCATGAATGTTTTTTTTGGGATTTCCATGTGGATGCAGGTTAAAATCTCACAATTGAATAGCATTTGTAGCTCATAGCTTAATAAAATAGGCTGTGTGACTACCTCAAAATGTATGTCCGTGTGCAAGTTTGAGGGACTTTTTAGCAGTTCGTCACATGAAGTTGCCCACAATTGTACAAAAAAAAAAAAATCATAATGTTGGTTGATATTTGTAATGTTTTCATTCATGATTCATTAAGAGCAGTGCATTGTGGGATACAGGATTCTGTCCAGTATGATGCTGGGAAATGAGGACTCAATGTAGAGATGCACATAAAACATTTTTTTTTTTGAAAATGAAACAAAAGATAAACTGAAACTAACCCGTAGGAGAAAACCCCCAAGGCCTCCAGCACAGCAGGCAGAGTAGAGCTTGAGCACAAGGCTGGGAACAGGATAGCACACATGGAATATGACGACGTACTGGCACAGGACAGAAAACACAGGGGGAATAAATAGGAGAGCAAATTAGGAGAGTAACAAGGAAGAACAGATGGGGCAAATAAACCAATAATTTTTCATAAGCAGGGCGGGGTTAAGACAATAGACAGGAGAGCACATGGCAGATTAAAACATACATGACACAAGAATGCCTGGCAAATGAAAATGTATACCGGGCACTCTAAAAAAAAAAAAAAAAACGAAACAAGAGCGTACAGCAAACTAGACAGGAGTGGCGGGATTTGAGCACCATGCTCCGCAGATGAGACAAAGCACGTGGAAAAGAGAGCGCACAGCCTAAAGTGACAGACCATGACAGTATTTTTCCATGTGATGTGCTCTGGATACACACTGCACATTTTGGGAAATGTATCTTGCTGTTTTAAACATGAAGAAAATGCTTGTTTTGTGCATAGTCACCCGGCAGCCATCTTTGAAACACCTCTCAAGCATGCAAGTGCAGCTCCCACATTTTTTGAACGGGGAAACATCAAATTGACCAAAACTGTTTGCCAAGCTTACTCTTAAATTTCATATTTGGAATCCCAAATGGATCATACATTTTGTTTCTACACGCTCGAATCATTAATTTTTCAGGCTGGATCAAGCTAATGCGCAGTGGAAGTCCGCATCTGACTTTTTTATAGGAACCGGATTATCTAACGGCAGCTGCAGTGGCGCGATTACTTTACCAATCGTTGATTGGCTCTTATTTAGAGTACGGGAATTATTCCGCCATATTGAGTGTTAAACTTTTTTCCCATTCAAAACTATACAAGTGACACATCTTGTGTTATTCTATAGTCTTTAAAGTAGTGTGCTCCCTACAATGCCATACTTCTTAAATCGTTTTAGAGACTTAAAAAGACTTTTGTTTTCTTAAAAAGACAAATGCAATTGTTTGTACAGAGATTGTATTTTTTACATTTTCAATCTCACCCCAACCAACCCAAAACAACCTGCCTTAATTTTATTATAACCTTTTAATTAAACAGTGATAGTACAAAAGATGATAAAAAAATAATAAATGAATAACAGTAATAATAATAAAACAATATTAAAATAAATAAAATAATAAAAAATAGGGAGAGAGAAAAACAGTTGGACACCACAATCAAAGGTGTAACAATACATCAGTAGACACAAACCCTACATTTTTACATATGTAAATACCTGGAAAAACACCTGGAGCACATATGCATCAAAGACCACAAGATTGTCATATAGAGAGGTATGTGTAAAGGGAAAAGTTACAATACCAATGTAAATCCCACTACTCCCCAGGAAGTACTTTTATGGCAGAGAAATGGGATAATAAGGGTTGCCAAAAATAAGAGATTTTATGGGAACCTCTAATTGAATATTTGATCTTTTCCAAGTGTAGATATAACATCAGATCTTGAAGCCATTGCGATGCCTTAGGTGGATTTGCAGATTTCCAATGTAATAATACCCGTCTACGAGCCAATAATGATGCAAAAGCAATAATGTTTAGTTGTCTCAGAGTCAGATTCGATTCATTACCTGGAGCACCAAATATAGCAAATCCAGCACATGGTTTCAGTTGTACTTTACATGCTTTAGAGAGTGTATCAAATATGGTTGACCAGTAAACAGTAAGTGTGGGGCACGTCCAAAACATGTGAGTCAGATCCGCTTCTGCAGTGTGACATCTTATACAGGTCTTATCAAAAGTAGGATTAAAAGAAGCAATCCTTGTTCTGCTTTGGTGCGCACAATGCAAAACCTTAAACTGTATAAGGCTCAATTGGGCACAAGAGGTACTATCATTCACTCTGTGGAGGGCATTACTCCAGAATTCCTCTGAGAATACTGTTCCAAGCTCTTTCTCCCATCCACTTTTAACTTTGTCTATTCCTACACTTTTTAAAAACATGAAAATTGTTATTATTGTTATTATTCCTGAAATAAAACCTTGTAGATGGAGGGGGGCTTCAAACAGAGAGTCTGCAGGAGACTTAGATGGAATATGTGGAAATTATGGGCTTTGTGCATTAACAAAATGTCGTATCTGAAAATAACGAAAAAGGTCAGTTTGATTAAGATTGAATTTGGAACGCAAATCATTAAAACTAGAAAAAACACTGTCTATATAAAGATCACCAAATCGAGCAATACCCTTATCTTGCCATTGTTTGAATGCAGAGAGTAGTTCAGCAGGGAGAAATGCATGATTAGTACATATTGGGCTCTGAAGCAGAAGTGCTTGTCTTAACTACAAATGCTGGCGTCCATATTTTAAGAGTAGAATGAACAACCGGATTTAATGTATAATGTGCTATAATTTTAATAGGTAAGCTAGATGTTACCATGAGTGCATGCAGTAGATTATCTTTTGAACTTGCGCTGCCCAATAATAATATAATAAATTAGGGAGAGCTAAACCTCCATTACTCCTATTTTTCTGGAGAAACTCTTTCCGAATCCTAGGGGTTTTCCCATCCCATATAAAACTGGAAATAAGTTTGTCTAATCTCTTGAAAAAATCTTTAGATAAGAAGATGGGAAGGCATTGAAATAAATATAAGAATCTCGGAAGAACTGTCATTTTCTTAAATCGTTTTACCTGTGACAAATTTGGTGTATGTGGTTATCATGTTACACTGTCATGTTTATTAAGTTGCAAAATATATAACAAAAATAAAAATGTTTATGGAGTTAATGGAATTTTTTTTCTTGTGTTTTATGTGACTAGAAGAGGGACAGACAGTGTGTGAAGGTCCTCCATACTTACGGGGTCAGCATCTCTCGGAGTTGGGCCTTTGGCTGAGAAGACATTGCCATCCAGGACTAGGTCACCAGGACTACCTGTTTTTTGTGGCCATTGGTTTTGTCATCTTTGGAGTAGGCACTGTACTGGCTTGGGTAGCCGGCATGGTAATAGTGCTCTGCCAACGCTGTGTCAGATGGAGGAAGGCTAGACCAAATGTTGACGCGACCGAAGGGGAAAATAAAAGTGGCATAACAGAGAGAAGTGGTTAAGAGGACTTGAGAAATACCCGAACTAGCATAAACCTGAGTCCGGTCCTGTAACAAGTGTTGACAAGGAACTACGAAAGAAAGTGAGGTGACAATAATTTTGCTCATGATTATGAGCCAGTTGACATAGGGCTGTGTGTGAAAGCTGAAAAATGCTGCCTCACAGGCAACATAAGTAAAACAGGAAGGCATCAAGGCACATCTGAATTGTATCACATCCTGTCTTCTGAGATACATTCATCTGCTGGATTTCTGAAGGCAGGATAGATGTATCCTTCACTGCCTTTGATATCCCACAATCCTGTGCGTTCAATTCTGTGACAGTAGAGCTAAAAAATAAAATGGTGTCTGAAAGCTGCGGATGGTGGTCAATTTGTGTGTAAATGTATGTTTTTAAACAACTTTTTTAACATTTGCTTTCAGTTCTAGTGAGAAATTAGTATTGTAGTAATAAAAAAATTGCTTAGTAATCTCCAAAGCCCTCTCTATTTTGTTGTAGACCATTAGGCAGTTATCTTAAAAGCCTGTCTGAAACTAGCTTTCTTTGTATGTAAACACTACCTGCAAAGTAATTGCTTGATAGGGTAGCACGGGCACTGCTATTGCAAAATATTCATATATGGGCCATTCTACAGAATTGGTGCAAACTGCTGTCCCACAACCAAAAAATGCATTTAAATACACAGTAATATTTAAAATATCAGTAAGCTTAATATATATAAAATCCTCATTTATTGAGTACTTTCAATTGGGAGGTGGCTGGCCCGAATCCTATCTCGTAAATTTCAACTTGTGAAAATGATATTAAATACATTTTTTCCATTGCTGTTTTTAAAAAATATATTTTTTATTTAATTTTTTTTAAAGTTAAGTTAAAAAAATATATTTATTTTGTATTTTTCTTAGTAAATCATGAAACTTTATGTAAAAAATGTGTCCCACATGTCACAACTGAAACAGTGTAGGGTGATATCAGGCAAATTGGAACATATTTAAGGTTTGAGTGTCTTATCTTTTTAAAAGTTCAAAGCCAGTACTTGACATTTAGCAAATGATTTTATTGGTCTGAGGTTGCTAAGGGGGGCGATGCCTCCTTTTGAGACCATCCATCCATCCATCTTCTTCCGCTTATCTGGGGCTGGGTCGCTTGGGCAGCAGTCTAAGCAGAGATGCCAAGACTTCCCTCTCCCTAGACACTTCCTCCAGCACTTCCTGGGGACACCGAGGCGTTCCCAGGCCAGCCGGGAGACATAATCCCTCCAGCGTGTCCTAGGTCTTCCCCGGGGCCTCCTCTGAGAAGGCGTCCAGGAGGCATCCGGAACAGATGCCCGAGCCAGCTCAGCTGGCGCCTCTCGATGTGGAGGAGCAGCGGCTCTACTCTGAGCTCCTCCCGAGTGACCGAGCTCCTCACCCTATCTCTAAGGCATCGCCCAGCCACCCTGCGGAGAAAGCTCATTTCTTAGCAAAGGGCCCTGGGCGTCATACTCCCATAGCACCCTCCACAGGACGCCGCGAGGGACACAGTCGAATGTCTTCTCCAAATCCACAAATCACATGTGGATTGGTTGGGCAAACTTCCATGAACCCTCCAGCACCCTGGAGAGGGTATAGAGTTGGTCGAGTGTTCCACGAGCGGGACGAAAACCGCACTGTTCCTCCTGAATCAGAGGTTCTACTATCGGCTGAATTCTCCTCTCCAGTACCCTGGCATAGACTTTCCCGGGGAGGCTGTGAAGTGTGATCCCCCTGTAGTTGGAACACACCCTCCGGTCCCCCTTCTTAACAAGAGGGACCACCACCCCGGTCTTCCAGCCCAAAGGTACTGTGCAGACTGCCACGCGATGATGTGGAGGCGTGTGAGCCAAGACAGCCCACACAACATCCAGAGACTCGAGGTACTCAGGGCGGATCTCATCCACCCCCGGTGCCTTGCCACCGAGGAGCTTCTTCTGTGAGGGCTACCTCTGTGACTTAGATCTTATCTTAGTGATAAATTAAAATAAAAATTCTGCATCAAAATTTATAGACAAGTAGTTTGTTTAGGCATGGTTTGTAAGGAATTACAAACCTGCGCACATATATTCAAACGCACATAACTATAGAATCAATTCTTAATGCACATGTGAACGCCATCAGCGTCTATCACAGGTTCACGTTTAAAGTCTGTTTAGAGAGAACGGTGTCGTCTTAGCGGCCCCTAATTTAATAACAAATGATCATTTAGACGGAAGTGAATCAATCAAAACTAACTTTAGCTGGAGAAAAAAAACATTTTTCAAGAGCCACTATAAAACCAAACCAAACTCTGTTACCTTAAATTATATGTTTATCTCTGTAAAGCTGCTTTGAAACAATCTACATTGTTAAAAGCGCTATATAAATGAGGATGACTTGACTTGACTTGACTTGACTTCAGCTAGGGTGATGGACGAGTCCACCTCCTAGCCCTCAGCCTTTGCTTCCTCAATGGAAGACGTGTCGGTGGGATTGAGGAGAACCTAAAAGTATTCCTTCCACCGTCCGACGACATCACCAGTTGAGGTCAACAGCTGGCCACCTCCACTGTAAACAGTGTTGGTAGGGCACTGCTTCCCTCTCCTGAGGTGCCGGACAGTTTGCCAGATTCTCTTCGAGGCCAACCGGTAGTCCTTCTCCAAGGCCTCACCGAACTCCTCCCGGGGCCGATTTTTTGCCTCCACAACCACCCGGGCTGCAGTCCGCTTGGCCTGCCGGTACCCGTCAGCTGCCTCAGGAGTCCCACAAGCCAGCCAGGCCGATAGGAATCCATCTTCAGCTTGACGGCATCCCTTACTTCCGATGTCCTCCACCGGGTTCGGGGATTGCCACCTCGACAGGCAACGGAGACAGTTCCGAGTGGCCGCGTCAACAATGGAGGTGGAGAACATGGTCCACTCATACTCAATATCTCCAGACTCCCTCGGGATCCGGTCGAAGCTCCGGCGGAGGTGGAAGTTGAAGATCTCTCTGACAGGGGACTCGGCCAAACGTTCCCAACAGACCCTCACAGTACGTTTGGGTCTGCCGAGTCTGTCGAGTTTCCTCCCCCACCATTGGATCCAATCACCACCAGGTGGTGATCAGTTGACTGCTCCGCCCCTCTCTTCACCCGAGTGTCCAAGACATACAGCCGGAGGTCGGATGAAACGACCACAATGTCGATCATTGACCTGCGGCCTAGGGTGTCATGTGCACTGATGGACACCCTTATGCTTGAACATGGTGTTCGTTATGGACAAGCTGGAACTAGCACAGAAGTCCAACACAGAAAACCTTTCGGGTTCAGATCGTTCCTCCCAATCACGCCCCTCCAGGTGTCACTGTCGCTGCCCACGTAGGTGTTGAAGTCCCCCAGTAGAACAGTCGGAGCACTTTCCAGCACCCCTCCGAGAGACCCGGGTACTCTGCACTGCCGTTCGGCCCGTAGGCACAAACGACAGTGAGAGGCCTATCCCCGACCTGAAGGCGCAGGGAAGCGGCCCTCTCATTCACCGGGGTAAACTCCAACACATGGCGGCTGAGCTGGGGGGCTATAAGCATACCCACATCAGCCCACCGCCTCTCACTATGGGCAACTCCAGAGTGGTAAAGAGTCCATCCTCTCTCAAGGAGTGTGGTTCCAGAGCCCAAGCCATGCGTGGAGGTGATCCCGACTATCTCTAGTCGGTACCTCTCAACCTCACGCAAAATCTCAGACTTCTTTCCCTGCCAGCGAGGTGACATTCCACATCCCTAAAGCTACTTTCCGTGTCCAGGGATCAGGTTGTCAAGGCCCCCACCTTCGACTGCCGCCCCAATCCAATTGCACCGGCCCTTACGGTCCCTCCCGCAGGTGTTGAGCCCACGGGAGGGCGGCCCCACGTCGCTGAGCCCAGCCGGGCCCCATAGGGGGAGGCCCGGACACCAGGTCCTCGCATACGAGCCCCAACCCCTGGCCTGGCTCCAGGGTAGGGCCCCGGCTGCGCCATGCCGGTTGACGTCACAGTCCTTGTTTTTATTTCTAGCATAAAGGGTTTATGAACCGCTCGTAGTCTGACCCGTCACCTAGGACCTGTTTACCTTGGGAGACCCTACCAGGGGCATATAGCCTTGGACAACATAGCTCCTAGGATCGTTCAAGTACTCAAACCCCTCCACCACGGTAAGGTGGCAGTTCAAGGAAGGGTATTTTTGAGACCACGCCAGTAAAAAGCAAGGTAAGTGGCCTTACATATCAAATCTTACTTCTCAATAATAAGGTTTGATATATCAATAAAAAAATAAATGGACATTTAGAAATAATGATTCATAACCCATGTCTTGATGGGAAATGCTGATATTTTGCTAAATAATCTGGATTTTTATTTTCAAAAAAAGCATTTTTAGCTACTGGCCAATTTAACTGAATGTGTCAGATAAAATCGTGTTAAAAATTTAAGTTAAAATGGGTCACCTTCTGAGTTGAGTTTAAGCAGAAATTCTGGTGGTTCCTCTTATTATAAATTATTTGTATTTATATAATTTATTGTATTATTGCATTTGTGACCTATGCAAAATTTCACATTTTACCGTCTAAATGTGTTTGTATGTGATGTGTGTTTATGTGTGCTCGACTATGTTTGTGTGTGCATATTAGTGAGGTATGTGTATGTTTCCACACAAACATAGTTGTGCACACATGTGCTTACACTCACTGAAAAGGGAAAGGGTGAAAGAGATATTTGTTTTAGTCCATTGGCTGAGACGGATTTTAACCACACTCCTACATTTTTGATCAGGAAATATTCCTGTGTCCCTCTCTCTCATATCTACTAACAAACTCCACTACCAAACACCTTTTTTTTTGCAATTAAGCAAACTTTTTTGGGAGTTATTACATAAAATGTTGTCTTTATGTGTGTACATGTAATGCGTCGATCCAGAGAAGACTAAACAGTGTGCTAGTGCACAGACAACAACTGACAAATGGAGGAACTTTAATAAGTGATGATTAACTAAAATGGCGAACAACTGTGAAGAATGGTGTTAGTGTCCATGCATTGTGACAGATTGTGGCGGGAAACTAGATGACATGAATGAAAACAAAACAAACTGAATGTGACTGTTACAGTACAACTGTTCAAGGTAACCCTGTGCTGATCAGCATCTTTGAGCTTGGCTCAAAAGTATCTAAAATTGTCACCACCTAAACAGTGGTTGTGACAACATTGTTTTGGTAGTGACAAAAGGGAACACACAATCCTTTATTTGGGGGAAAATTATAGTACAGTTATGTAAATCATTAGTATTTTAGTATGTTTTAGTAGTGTTTTAAATGTGAGTTAAAGTTCTGTAAAGTGATGTGGTCGCTACCAAAACATTACTGTCACTACCGAAAATGTGCAGTCACGACTGAAACGCGGGATGTCTAGTCAAAAATAAAGTATATTGAAGATGTTTTTATAGTGTTTATTTCAATGTATATTCAAACTAATGAATCCTTAACTTTTATGTTGATTCAATGCAGTTAAAGGTATAGCGGAGGATCTTTCCGAATTTTAGAGAAGCCCTCTCTAATTTTTTAAAAATGCACATAACACTCTATTTGCTCCCGAGAGGGAAGGCCTATTAATTTAAACGTATTGAGTGACCGATGACTCAAGACATGATATGCAATGGAGAAGCTTGTTGCATTTGTGTAATAAATACTATGGTGAACACATTGTAATTATCGAAAATGAACACACAAGGTTTTAGAATATTTCAGCGTTATACCATTTACCATTTGGTCATAAGGCTACTTTAGACAAATTGAGATCTTTACCTTGTCTATGTGGTGCATGACTTGTGCCAGGGCTAGCATCGCTAATCATGGCTTACATTAACTTTTACTAGCAGTGATTTTAAATGGATTTCTCCAAATAGCATGACAAACTTTACCTGTCTAGTATCTTCGTGACTGCGGCATCAGTGGGAACCCCAACCTGTGCTTTTAGTGCACGCCAGCATGTGAAATATTCACCCAAAATCACTCTGGTCTTGTTTCTATATTCTGCGGCCTTTCTCTTCTTATCATACACTTCGTATACATTTTTTCTCTTTCGACCCTCAGCCATTTTCGAAGGAATGGCTGATACCGTAACTCATCACACATAATGCACCTGAAAGTCCATACGCGCAGAAATCTACTACATAGGGACGAGCACGTACGACGGCCTTACGTAAACATATCACCAGAATGATTGACACTTAGGTGGACCAATAGTATAGGCTACCCACCCGGAAAAATAAAATCCTCCGCTATACCTTTACACATTGACACATTAACATTAATTTAACATTGTTTCAATGGTGGCTTGCTATCTGTGTTGTTTTCTAAGGTCAATGTTTACTAGCTATTAGAAGTTAAAAATCATTGAGTACTGAAATTGTGGTCCTGTCCAGCCCAGAGCCCTCGCCGCTGGTCCCGTCCAGTCCTGCACCCTCTCGTTCTCGGAAACGGAGAAGGAGGAAGAGGACTTCCTGCACCCCACAGTGCCCGGAGGTCAGCCCAGAGGCCGCCTCCATGCTCCTAGCCCTGCCGGCGCCGCCCAAGCTCCTGGCCCTGCCTGCATCACCCAAGCTCCTTGCCCTGCCGGCGCCAACCATTCCATCAATCAAGGCCAAATCTGTCCATGTCCCATCTGCCCAGTCAGAGACTGTTCTCGTCCCGTCTGCCCAGCCAGAGACTATCACAAGACCTGTCCCAGAGCCTATCCTAGAACAGTTTCCTGACTCTGTCACTCTCCCCAATATTTTTTTGGAGGGGGGCAATAGGTCCTCGCCGTGGCCGCCAGAAGGTTCTTCACCGCCATGGCCGCCTGCACGTCCTGCTCCGCCCTGGAGGCTTCCTGCTCCAGATCGGCCACGCCCTCGCGCCCACCCCCCCACCCCATCGATGTTATACGGCGCGAGGTCGCGCCTTGCAGGAGGGGGGCAAGAAAAAAAAGATTCTGGATAAGATTAAATATTAAGCAATGTTTCTTAATGGGAAACATACGGAAGAGGATTAGGGCCAAGCAATAATAAAAAAATAAAACCATCTCGAGATTAAAGTCATTATAATGCGAAATTAAACTCGTTAAATTTCGAGAAAAAAATTCATTAAATATCGAGAATAAAGTCGTTGTTTCTCGAGAAAAACTCGTTAAATTTCGAGAAAAAAACTCGAAATACAATCTTGAGAATAAACTCGAGAAAACAAGTCGAAATGAAATGTAGAGAATAACACATTCGATTAGTGTTCATTGCATAGCCTACTGATAGAGGATATGTCAGAGTTGGATCACTCAAGCTATATTTTAGACTTTCTTTCAGTAACAAAGAAATAATATCAACTTTAGCTAATTATGACAGAATTAGCATACATTTAAAGAGAATTTGCAAGCGGCTAGCTCTTTTTAGAAGAAAAAATCAATCCAATTTGCGCGATGTACTCGCTTTTGTCCAACATGAAATGACAACCAGTGGACAAATGCACTCTGGCATATGGATGATAAATTAAAACCATATGGCTTTGCCATTAATGGCTGTATAGATGGTTACAGTCGTTACATTCTGTTGATGGAGGCGTACACAACCAACAACGATCCTAAAGTAATAAGCCAGTGATTTATTCTCACGATTATTTCGACTTTTTTCTCGAAATTTAACAAGTTTTTTTCTCCAAACTCAACGACTTTATTCTCGAAATTTAATGAGTTTATTCTCAAGATTGTATTTAGATTTTTTTCTCAAAATTTAACAAGTTTTTTCTCGAAACACAACGACTTTATTCTCGAAATTTAATGAGTTTAATCTCAAGATTGTATTTCGACTTTTTTCTGGAAATTTAACTAGTTTTTTCTCGAAACACCACGACTTTATTCTCGATATTTAATGAGTTTATTCTCAAGATTGTATTTCGAGTTTTTTTTCTCTAAATTTAACGAGTTTAATTTCGCATTACAATGACTTTAATCTCGAGATGGTTTTATTTTTTTATTATTGCTTGGCCCTAATCCTCTTCCGTAGAAACATGTTTTATTCAATCCATATCTTTTTGTTTGTTTAAACCAAATAATTTCTATTAACTTTTATTGAATATTTTTTCAGAAATGAGAAACAAATGTTTAATTAAATCTATATCTATTTGATTGGAAAATACAAATATTTTCTAATACATTTTATTTCTTAAATGAGAATTTTTGTTTTGATTAAATCTTTTTGTTGAGATCAAAAATAGAATTTAAATTAATTGACTTTCTTCAACAACAAAAAAATATATACTTTCAAGGGAACTTGAGACGCGGTGGGAACGCTCTGCGTGATTACGTCGTGAAGCACGTGTAAAATCAGTCCAATGGAAGCCCGCTACGACATAGGTGACGTCATAGACCAGGAAACTATAAAGCAACCCTGAAATCAGACCGCGATAGCTTCTGCACCTTCAGCAAGCGCTCTCTGTATATCTGTCCTTGTCTATTTATTGTTGTCTGTCAAGCCCCTTATATATATATATATATATATATATATATATATATATATATATCACTATGGCGAGCAAGCAAAGTTATAAACCTTGTGTTGTGCCCTGCCCTCGTTATATCACGGGTGGGGACACACATCCTATGTGTATTGCTTGTTTGGGAGTGGAGCATGCCCAGTCAGTCCTCGAGGGGGCTGACTGTGAGCATTGCTTGAGTTTGTCTATGAAAACTCTCCGCTCTCGCCGGGCGTTCTTTGAGGAGGACGGTTCGGTTCGCGCTCCCCGAGGTGCGGGTCCCGCTGCTGCCGAGGCACAGCGTCGAATTTCATCTTGGGGTTCGCAGATGGATCTAGTAGCGGGGTTTGACACGGGCCCGGCCCTTTCTCAGCCCTTACCTACTGGATTCGGTGTCTTTGCCCAGGAAGGAGCCCGCTCTGCGGCTTCTCCTTCCCAGGCTGAGGCACCAATATTACGGCTATCCAGTTCTGAGGATCTGGATGTCGGTAGTATGGGGGATATTGAGTGTTCGCCAGCTCATACCCCTGCTGATGAGGAGCTTATGGAGGTTTTATCTCGTGCTGTTACTAAATTAAATATTGAGTGGCCAGCCGATGATTTCGATTTTGAATCTAGAAAGAGTCTTTTAGATGAACGTTATTTACCATCTAGATCACGACCTCCTCGTCGGGAACTCCCGTTTTTTCCCGATCTCCACGCCGAGGTTTCGAGATCGTGGATTAAACCGGCGTCGTTCAGAGTGCATAACCCACAAACTAATAATTATAGTAAAGTTCAATTATAGTAAAGATTGATCATTATGGTTATTTGACTATGCCTCGTGCTGAAGACACACTAGCGAGCTATCTCTCCCCTGAGTCTTCTTCTTCTCTGAAAGCCCCGACGTTACCCACCAAACCATTAAAAAATACATCTTTGTTGGTGGGTAAAGCGTATTCGGCAGCAGGTCAGGCCGCAGCATGTTTGCACACTATGTCGATTCTCCAAGCGTACCAGGCTGACCTGCTGAAGGACATAGACGATAGTGAGGAAGTTAGTGCTGACACAATTCGAGAATTGCGTCGCACGACATATTTATCTCTCCGAGCCACCAAGGAGACGGCCAAGTCTGTGGGCCGCTCTATGGCAGCCTTAGTGGCCACGGAACGCCATTTCTTCTGGACGCACCGCTGTCACCTACAAGTCTGTTCGGCGACGCTATAAATTGTGTCGTCGATAGGTTTCAAGAAAATAAGAAACAAGCGGCTGCGTTTCAGAGGTTTCTTCCTTGCCGGTCTATTGTCCCCCAAGGCTGCTTGTAGTATAAAGTCTGAGCAGCCTCATCCGTCTACGAGCTCCGCTCACAGAGTTCAACAAAAATAGAGCGTCGCCGCTCGGGCACCTCCTCAATCTACGGTTTCTGAGTGGCGCTCGCAGCCCAGACCTGTTAGGGGTAGACAAGATCTGAGGACTGTTATCTCTAGGAGAGCTTGGGCTAAGAAGAAGTCCTGACGCCAAGGCTATCAGGCTTCTGAGGGTGGTCCCCTCCAGGGAGGAACGGTTCCGAGGAACCGTCCCTCCTTGGCACCCTCCGGGGGGCGACTCTCCGAGGAGAGCCGCAGCGCTGCCACTTCGGTTGTTCCCTGCCGGTTCGCCGCTTAAGGGCACCGAGGTGTCAGCGTCCCCGTGCAATCCTCTGGGGAGGGTTGTAGAACGGTCAGTTCGGTTGTTCCCTGCCGCTTCGCCGCTTCAGGGCGCCGAAATGATTGTTCAATCAAATCCAGAGGCCAGTCTCGAGAGACTGGTTCCCTTATCGGAATTTCTGGCAGCGTGGAAACTTCTGCCAAATATTTCTCTATGGGTCCTGCACATAATAGAAAAGGGTTACAGAATTCAGTTCGGTTCTCGTCCGCCCAGATTTCAAGGAGTCCTCCCCACGGTGGTGGACTCACAGCAGGCTCTGGTAATGGAGCAAGAAGTACTGACACTTCTTCGAAAGGGAGCTATAGAAAGGGTTTCTCCTCCCAGCAGAGAGTCAGGGTTTTACAGCCGTTACTTCATTGTTCCAAAGAAGGATGGAGGGCTGCGTCCTATTCTAGACCTGCGCCAGTTAAACAGCAGGGTTCAGAAACTCAAGTTCAGAATGCTTACACTCAAACAGATTGTATCACAGGTTCAGTCCGAGGACTGGTTTGTCACAATAGACTTGAAGGACGCGTACTTCCATGTATCTATCCATCCTCATCACAGGAGGTTCCTGAGGTTCGCTTTCGGGGGCGAAACATACCAATATCGGGTTCTTCCATTTGGCCTAGGTTTATCTCCCCGCACTTTTACAAAATGCGTGGATGCAGCTCTGGCTCCGTTGAGACTCCAGGGCATCCGCGTATTAAATTACATCGACGATTGGTTGATTTTAGCTCAGTCAGAGCAGGTGGCAGTTCAGCATCGAGATGCTGTTCTGTCCCACATAAAGAGTTTGGGGTTGCGGCTAAACACCAAAAAGAGTGTGCTCCTCCCTGCTCAGAGGACCACTTTTCTAGGTGTAATTTGGGATTCGACCACAATGCAGGCACGCCTGTCTCCTGCTCGTATTTCTACGATTCTCACAGCCGCAAGGGGACCAAGGGGTTTTCTCCGAGGGGAAATCCGTTCCGCAAGATCAAGGTCACGCGGCTATGCCTTTGTGCCTTGGCCTTGTGGAAGAAACCTTGGTTCCTCGCCCAGGGCCCAGTGTTGGGGGCTCCTTGTCGACGCGTCACGCTTTCGACGGATGCTTCCCTCACGGGATGGGGGGCGGTCATGAGTGGCCGCTCGGCGCAAGGTCTGTGGCAGGACCATCAATGTTCCTGGCACATAAATCGTTTAGAGTTGATGGCGGTATTTCGAGCACTCAAATATTTCCTGCCAGACCTGAGAGGCCATCACGTGTTGGTCCGCACAGACAACACTTCGGTGGTCTCCTATATCAACCATCAGGGGGGTCTGAGGTCACGTCACCTTTGCAAATTGGCCCATCAGATCCTCCTATGGGCCCAGGGGAAGTTACTGTCGCTCAAGGCGGTATATATTCCGGGGCGTCAGAATGTGGGAGCAGATATTCTGTCGAGACAGGGGCTGAGGCCCGGGGAGTGGAGACTTCACCCAGAAGTGGTGGAGTTCCTGTGGGAAAAGTTTGGTCGTGCTCAGGTAGACCTTTTCGCGTCATCAGATTCAACCCATTGTACCATGTGGTTCTCTCTAACGCACCCAGCTCCTCTCGGTCTGGATGCTATGGTGCAGGTGTGGCCGAGGCTGCACCTGTACGCCTTTCCCCCGATATCTTTGCTTCCGGGGGTTCTGGAGAGGGTTCGCCGAGAAGGGGCTCGTCTGCTACTAGTAGCCCCTTATTGGCCGACCAGAGTTTGGTTCTCGGACTTGGTGTCTCTTCTGGACGGCTCCCCCTTGGAGATCCCAATCAGGGTGGACCTCCTGTCTCAGGCCGGGGGCACGATATTTCACCCTCGGCCGGAGTTGTGGAAACTGTGGGCCTGGCCTCTGAGGGGGCCAGGCTCAGGGAGACCGGTCTTTCGACCGATGTTGTAGAAACCATTCTTCAATCCAGAGCTCCTTCCACGAGAAGGCTGTATGCGCTAAAATGGAAACTTTTCACCACGTGGTGTGTTGAACGTCAGTTAGATCCTGTTAACTGCCCTGTTGGTTCAGTTCTTGATTTTCTGCAAGACCGTTTCTCGGCCAGGTTATCTCCTTCCACCCTAAAGGTTTACGTGGCGGCTATATCTGCCTACCACACCCATCTGGGGGGTACTTCTATTGGGAGAAGCCCTCTAATTACTCGCTTTCTCCGTGGTACATTGAGGTTGAGACCTGCACTGCACTCTAGAGTACCGGCTTGGGACTTGGCCATTGTACTCGAGGGTCTGGCTTTAGCTCCCTTTGAGCCCATCGAGGAGGTTTCTGAAAAGTTCCTCACTCTAAAGACTTTATTTCTCCTTGCTATCTCATCTATCAAGAGAATTGGTGATTTACATGCTTTGTCGGTTGCTCCTTCATGTCTGGAATTTGCACCTGGTATGGTGAAGGCATTTCTCTACCCCAGGCCGGGTTATATTCCTAAGGTCCCACTGAATGTTGGGGGCCCAATAGTGCTGCAGGCCTTTTATCCTCCACCCTTTAATACCCCTGACCAGGAACAGCTTAACCTGTTATGTCCAGTCCGGGCTTTAGATGCCTACGTTCACAGAGCTGCCCTGTGGCGTAAATCTGAGCAACTATTTGTTTGTTTTGGGTCACTCAAGAGAGGATGCCCTGCATCTAAGCAGGTTATGAGTAAATGGATAGTCGAGGCTATTTCATTGGCTTATGAAGCGGCCGGACAGCCTTCACCTATGGCTGTGCGGGCCCATTCTACTCGGAGTATGGCGGCCTCTATGGCCTTAATTCCGGGAGTTTTGCCTTCTTGACGTATGTAATGCGGCAGGATGGTCCTCTCCGCATACATTTGTCAGGTTTTATGACCTTGACCTCTCCACTCCTGGGGCGAGGTTGCTTGCTTCTTAGTGTGCGCAGGACCTCACACAGAACGGGCATTTGTCATTATGGCGTAGTGGGTATAGGGTTCCCACCGCGTCTCAAACGCAGCTCAAGTTCCCTTGAAAGGGAACGTCTCAGGTTACGTATGTAACCCTGGTTCCCTGATAGGGAACGAGACGCTGCGTTTGCCTGCCATACTTCCTGCATGCCCTGATCGACTTGCTTCAGGTTTTTCAGAAGCTATCGCGGTCTGATTTCAGGGTTGCTTTATAGTTTCCTGGTCTATGACGTCCCCTATGTCGTAGCGGGCTTCCATTGGACTGATTTTACACGTGCTTCACGACGTAATCACGCAGAGCGTTCCCACCGCGTCTCAAACGCAGCGTCTCGTTCCCTATCAGGGAACCAGGGTTACATACGTAACCTGAGACGTTTTCAAAGAAAATGTCTAAAAAGTTATTCATCATTTCATTGGCTAAATATATGAAATATAGACGTGAACCATAGCATACCCCTCTTTTTTTTTAAATTGGATGAATAAAAATATTTTTTTCAGTGTAATTTTTTTAATTGGGTGAATACATTTTTTTTCAGTGTGCGGATAAAATCGGTCACTAGTCCACACATTTACTATTTTCTACATGGTGAATGGCACATAGTGCACTATATAGAGGATAGGCAACGAATCAGACATATGCTTTTCATTGAGGCGAATGAAGTCTGGTTTCATGGAAAGGCTGATTTAAGCCCAATTTATACTTCTGCGTCGAACTTACGCCGTAGCTACGCCATAGGCTGTGCGTAGCGCGCGTACCCTTCGGCGTACCCTGACGTGCACCTCTCCAAAAATGTAACAACGTGTCAATTCTACGCGGACGCAAGCGCTGTGATTGGTCTGCTCAAACCGCTTCCTCGGGTTTCACATGCTCCCTCTGCGTGCGTCAACGCGGACAACGACGCAGAAGTATAAATTAAAACCAAAGCGTAGGCTACGGCGTAGAGGCCCCGGCGTAAGTCCGACGCATAAGTATAAATCAGCCTTTATACTTCTGCGTCGGACCTACGCAGGAGCCTCTACGCTGTAGACTACGCTTTTGTTTTAATTTATACTTCTGCGTCGAACTTACGCCGTAGCTACGTCGTAGGCTGTGCGTAGCACGCGTACCCTTTGGCGTACACCTCTACAAAAATGTAACAACGCGTCAATTCTACGCGGACGCAAGCACTGGGATTGGTCTGCTCAAACCGCTCCCTCGGGTTTCACATGCTCCCTCTGCGTGCGTCAACGCGGACAACGACGCAGAAGTATAAACACTTCAGTTCACAGTCACAGTTCACAGTCACATGAACTGCCGCAGCTCGGTCCAGAGACACGATACCAAATGGTGGATCAAGCCCAATTTATACTTCTGTGTCGAACTTACGCCGGAGCCTCTACGCCGTAGCCTACGCTTTGGTTTTAATTTATACTTCTGCGTCGTTGTCCGCGTTGACGCACGCAGAGGGAGCATGTCAAACCCGAGGAAGCGGTTTGAGCAGACCAATCACAGCGCTTGCGTCCGTGTAGAATTGACGCGTTGTTACATTTTTGGAGAGGTGCACGTCAGGGTACGCCGAAGGGTATGCGCGCTACGCACAGCCTACGACGTAGCTACGGCGTGAGTTCGACGCAGAAGTATAAATTGGGCTTCATGTGCGAGTCAGCACAGACCAGAAAACATATCAGACCCTTTTGATTGAATTCTGCACAGTATTTTAAAGCGATATGGAGGAGATTAGGAGGAAACTGGCTTTGCTGAGCTCGACAGCTCTGGCTGAGCAGTGCTATTTTTATTTGCTCCTCCTATTTTTAAGAAAAGGAGGAGCGGTTCGATATGTCCCTCCCTGTCTTCCTGTTTCAGTGGAAATTACGTCAAAACATTGAATAATCCTTAACGTTTCAAGGGACTTCAGTGGGTTTTTAAACTCTACCAATCCAGTCCACTGAGGGGAAGCTGGACATCATGTTGGCTCAGTGAGCAGCTTCAGGCCAGAGGTGCACAATCAGGGTTGGGGGGTTACTTTTTAAATGTATTCTGTTACAGTTACAAATTACTTCACTTACATAATCCAAGCACCAAATAATGAAAGTAATGTAATCTGATTACTTCTGGATTCCTTCAAGGTCATAAATAAAGTCAGGTAAAAATAAAAAAGTAATTTTATTTAACTATGAATTTAAAATAAAATCTATTAAAACTATGCAATCGTGTCTTGTACACCAACTAGATTTCACAGCCCCGTATATATTTAAAGGCTATGCAGACTAGTGGCTACAGTATGGTAGGCTATTACAGATGGTTTTATTTTAATTTTTTTACATGTACAAGGGAAACATAGTAGCCTACTTATAGTTTAAAAACAATATATATAAAAAAGTCTACACCATCTACATATTAGTCTACTTTAAAATCGGGTTGATCAAGGCTGTCATCTTTTTTTAATTTCACTGACTGACCAGAATTAGTGTAGGCCTACATTAGTGGGAGTTCCCCTTTGAGAGTTTTTCCTTTTCCTATTTGCGATTTACAATGTGAACGCAAACATTTTGAGCGTGTCTTAAATGCCATTCCAAAAAGTATTATAAATCTTGTACAAAACACTTCTGTCAACATGCCTGATGGACCTTGTGAACTTCCATCCCTTCTCTTCAATGGTAATGATCTCAGAGCAATGATTCCCAACAAACTTATCCGCTCTTGTTTCAATTCTATATTATATCCGACGCTTCTGTATAAAAACTGTTTTGCAATCTTATGACAAACAAACTATTAATAAAATGCGAACACAGTATATTAGCTTTCCAGTGGCTCCTGAAGCAAAGGAAATTCATTTTAGAATATTCAATGGGGTATACCCGTCAAGTGAATTTAAGACAACGGTTTAATTTTGAAGGAAAATGCCTGTACTTTTTGTCAAGTTGACATAGAGACAACTGATCATCTTTTTTTTTTTCTTGTGTTTCTTCAAATACTTTTTGGGAAAAAAGGTCTTATTTGTTGGAATCAAAGATTCACTCACTGCCTACTTTTGCTGAAACATATTATGTTTGGAGTGCTGTTGGACGAGAAAATAAATGAATTCCTTATTCATGTAATGTTGATACTGGGCAAATTTTTCATTCATAAGTCCAAATGTATGAAGACGAAACCTTATTTTTCTGTATTTAAAAGAGACTTGATTTGTAATTCCTTTCCAGCGTTGGAATATATGAAAAGTAAAAAAGCCCAGAAATTGGCTGGAATAATAAGAGACCTTGAGCTCTTAAAAGAGGAATAAAGAGACCCCTTTGTAGCCTATTTGTTAAAAAAAAAAAAAAACGCTTGGTGTAGGCCTAGTTCTTTTACTGTCTCTGGGTGTAGCGTTATTATGTCAAAATACACATTTATTTAGTTTTAAATAAAAAATTGTAATCCAGATAGTACCTATTTTTACTAAATGTAACTGTAGGCTATTCTGATTTGGCTACTTTGTTTTTTTTACGTAACTGTAACGAATTAGTTGCGATTTTTGTGTATCCTGATTACATAACGCCTACCGTCATTAACCCTGTGGACAATGAGATAGATAGATAGATAGATAGATAGATAGATAGATAGATAGATAGATAGATAGATAGATAGATAGATAGATAGATAGATAGATAGAATGATAGATAGATAGATAGATAGATAGATAGATAGATAGATAGATAGATAGATAGATAGATAGATAGATAGATAGATAGATAGATAGATAGATAGATAGATAGATAGATACCCTATTATAAATCAGTGGTGCAGATCAGGCCGGGAGAGTTACTGACAACGGAACAAGCATGACGGGGAATACAGTGAACTAATTTATCATTTAAGTATTTATCTGCTAAAAATACTGAAAATGTGCACATCTTTCTCATTTTATTGAAGCTTGAATTTGTTTTCTTTATTGTTCAGATTTTTTTTTTCTGTATTCAGTTCGACTAGATTTTTTTAAATGGGCCTTGCAATGAAGTCACTCTATGTTTATTATTTATGAATATAAGCTCTGAGAATTTTTTTTATTTTTTTTTTAATTTATTTATTATTTATTTATTATTATTTTATTTATTTATTTATTTATTTTTATTATTTTTACATTTGCCAAAGTAGAAAGTAGCCCTATAGGCCTATTATTAATTCATTTTCAGGGATAACATTGAGGTCTTTCTGCAGGAATGTCATGATAAAATTGTCTTAAGAGCAGACCTTATTCGCAAATATTATCGTCAAATTATCGTTCCAAAGAAAAATCACCCAACCCATGACAGACCGGTTGCGCTCACCATGTCATGAAGACGTTTGAGATAGTCCTTCGCTACATCAGGTCTAGTGTGTCAACTCAAATGGACCCTTCACAGTTTGCATATCAGCCCAACATCAGTGTTGATGATGTTCTCATTTATGTTGCAGAGGGCGTATACACACCTGGACACCGCTGATGCATCTGTAGGCCTACAATCATTTAATGAATTCACAGTTTATTGCAATTGACACCACTTCAATTAAAATTATAGACATTTAATTAAGATGTATTTGATTGGGGTTCTTTTTTTATATATAAAAGAAGTGTAGGAATTAATGTAGGCCTAATTAAAATATCAGGGCAAATTACTGCTGTTTTTGCGTCCATCGGAAAAGTGAAGTCAATCACGGAAAGTTTAGAATTTTATTTTATTCATATAAAGTTCATTTTATTTCGATGTATGTTTTATTACCATACATTATTCTTAACGCTTTACCTCCGTAATATTTCAGTCCGAATCGGCACATGACAGCGCAGATAAACTGTTAATAACTTAAATAATCTGTTTAACATTATTTGAGAAAGATAGTTTTAATGATCATTGTAAAATAAATGATGAACGTCATCCTCTACTCCTTGATTAGTAAAATAAATGGGTTTTATTAATTTTGATTTATTTTCTTCACCACTCTACTAACCGGTGTGATGACGCATTGGTGATACTGAAAGCTGATTGGCTTGATGTTTATATGCGGGAATTTATTAATTAATTCTTCTAGACTTTATAATAAAATTATGTCCGATGTATCCTTCCTTGTGCCTTTTTGCACGCATTTTGGACAGAAGCAATGACTATGGGGATCCATTAGACTGTAAGTGCCTTGCGAAGGCGGCGCTTATTTGCTTAATTATTAATAGCTAATGAAGATTTTGGGCAAGAATAATTCCACGGATAATAATAATAATAATAACTGTTTAAAATTAAGTTTGTTACTTTTCGATAAATGTGTTGAGATTCGATGTGCGCTCACGCACGCGAATTCTGGTGCAACGTTACGTACATGGTTATGAATGATTTGAACTTTAGTTGCTATAGCGACGCGTGCTATGAATTTTGACTGCAAATGTTTACACTCGAACTGATCGCTTTCTGAGTTGATTGAGAGACGAGGCGAACAATTCAGAGACTTTTGCAAAGTATTTTCTATGCAAATCTTGTGAAGCTGAAGCTGAGAAAAGACTTTTATTCTAGAAGAAGATCGGAGCATATATCCTTTCCATATATTTATTTTTTAAAGAGTTTATATTTTTTTGTGTGGAGACTTCTATTTAATTGTTATTTTCTTATGCTAGAAGGAGTTTGGCACTTTATTTAATTTTTAGTTTATTATTTAATTTAATTTTAGTATTTCTGAGGAGAGTTGTATTTTGTTCTCTTTTTTGTATTGTTTTTTTGTATTGTTTTTATTGCAGATTGGTGGATGTCAATGGCTCACATGGGGGGAAGAGGAGGTGAGTGCTTTAGTTTTTTATTTGTACATGGTATGTTATGGTATAATATTGTTGTACAATGGTTGAGTAAATTAATGTGAAGAAACTTGTGCAATGCAAATTTGATCCCCCAATTTTCCCAGCTAAGTCCTCACATGTATTTGACTCCTTGCATATGAAATCAACTTTTCAATCTGAGTAACTAAAGTTATGTATAGTGACACTTTGTAATTGACCACTGACATTGAGTATTGGTTATTGTTAAACCATTAATACTAGCTATGTGAAATATTCCAGCATCAGGCCGCTCCAGATGCAGGAGAGCTGCTGTCTCTCAGATGGCTGGTCGGGAGGTTTGGAGACCCGGTTCTGATGGCCGTGATCAGGATCCGCTGCCAGCCCCGACCCAGACACAGATCCAGGAGCTTCATGGTTATTTAACACAGTCTTTGTCTTCTGAGTTGTCTTTTTCTGTGTCCACAGGTCCGGCTCACAGGAAGGAGTGGCAGATCGGCAGCCAGAAGAGCCCAGATGATGGACGTCCGTCCACTTCATCTACACACTCTCGCAGAGGTCAGAATAGGCTTTGAACAATTCTTACGTTGATTCTAAATATTATTACAACAAAAGAAAAAAAATGATTTTTAATATCTGAAATTTTCCAGACTCTTCATCATCTTTGTCCCTCTCTGAGGACAATGTGGAGAGGTGGTTATGCAGAGAGTTGTTGAGGCTGTCCAGGTCCGACAGCTTGGAAGGGTGGCAGTGCCGTCCGCTGCCGGGTCAAGTTCCTGTCGAGCCGACTGAGACTTCGAGTGGCCGAACTGCTCAGGGTGCCATGGATGCTTCTCCTGTGAACAAGAGCTCAACAGGTGAGACTGAAATAAGGCTGGGCAGTGTAAAGTGTACAGATAGAGATTTTGCCATTTCATGCAGAACTGCTTCAAGTTTTTAGCATGTTAATGTCCCGTCACATCTACTGTTGCTCAGCTGAATTTTGATTAAATTTGTTCAGAAATATTTTAATTTGACCATTTTCAGAGCATTAAGAGAACATTCAAAAGTAACGTTCCCATAATGCAAAATTATGAAATATAATGTTCATTTAACCAAGAAATTTCTTTTTTGAAACATTGAAAAGACGCTGTGAACGTTCAGGGAACATTTAGAATAACGATTGCTTAACTTTATGGGAACATTAGCAAAACGTTCTCAATAAGCCGTGAACTAAATGGTACTTGCGCTGTCTGACACACACCAGAAACACGCGCACAGAATGCCGATTCTCAGACAGCATTCCAGCCCCAATAGAATTATATTTTTGATAAATAATTAAATAAAAATTGTGAAATAAAAGGACTATTAATATTGTGAAATAAGATTTTGGGACATTTATGCAGGCATTTAGCAGAAGTCAGGTGGGTAGCTTGGAAATATTTCCATTACTTTGGATTTCTAACATTACAGATAAGAATTCGACAGTAAAATGTAAGTTATCATGATATCATTAATTTGACATCAGAGATGTTTCACTTCATTTCAGGAAAACCTACAAGGAAGAGGAAAAGAATTGGTTGTTTCCTCAACAGGATATGGAAGGCTGTGAAGGGTTATTTCTGCTGCTGTTGCCACAGTTGTGCTGTGGATGTTGTGGAGCCTTTTGTCCCTCCAGCAGATCTGGAGCCAGAGCCTGATCCTGATACATCATCACCCGGTCCTGATACATCATCACCTGATCCTGATACATCATCACCCGGTCCTGATACATCATCACCTGATCCTGATACATCATCACCCGATCCTGATACATCATCACCTGATCCTGATACCTCATCACCCGGTCCTGATACATCATCACCTGATCCTGATACCTCATCACCCGGTCCTGATACATCATCACCTGCACCAGATCTCTCCGGTGTCGTGCCAAATAATGGTAAATCGCCAGTCCTTATTTCTCCCACATTATTTTAAACAATATTGCTGTCTTGTTTTCCACTCAAAATGTCTTAAGGCTTGTTTTCAGAGAATATTTATATTATTTTCCCCATATTAATGTTATTTTCTCAACACAGCCAGGACTGATATTTTCTGAATAAAACAATATCATTTATATTTCTCATATTTTTCTGTTTGTTTTTCAGATTCCTTTGAGTCTCTCTATAAAGTGGGAGATATACTTGGATGCGGAGCGTTTGGCAGTGTGTACAGGGGAACACGCAAATTTGATGGCAAAAAGGTAAATCTTCCCGAATTGTACAAACGTTTGGCTTTTGTGTGCATCAAAACATATTCAAAATAATTTACAAATGGTTTAATACTTAGTGCAAGGTCAAGTGCTTGAATACTGTTACTGTTTTTAACTTGAAACTGTTTTGTGTTTTTATTTCTCTTTTTTTCAGGTTGCCATCAAGCGGATGCGCAAGTTTGACAATTTTCTTTATCTTTATATTGTAAGTTGGCCATAACCTGAATATGTATTTAGTTGTTTAAGTGCAGATTGCTGTAGTTAATACACCCATAGGAAGCATTAGGTGTAAATGTGATTGACAAATAAGAAAAGACTTTGAGCTCTTTTGAGGCTCTTTTAAACGTATCTAAAAAGATCAAAGAAAAGTACGCTTAAAAATGTTTTAGTAAGATTTTTACCCAGCTAAGCTTCTGTCTACTGCTTTTCTCTAGCCTGGACATCCCGAACCTCTCATTACAGAAGTGGCGCTGCTGCTAATGATGAGGCGAGAACCCATGAGCCCATACGTCATACAGCTATACGATTGGTTTGAACACCCTCGAAAATTCACTCTCATCATGGAGTTCCCTGAACCCTGCGAGAGCTTGCTGGACTTCATCACTCGTCATAATCCTGACGTGTGTGAAACAGTAGCACGGGTCTTCATGCCGCAGGCTGTGCTGGCAGTACAACACTGCATCGAGCATGGCGTTTTTCACAATGACATTCATGCGCAGAATTTCCTGTTGAAGAGAAACTCGTTAGACCTCAAGCTGATAGACTTTGGCTGCGGTCAGCTATTCAGTAGTGAGGGCTACGAGAGCGACGTATACTTTGGTGAGCATTTTGGGAATGTGGAAACCTGAATGTAGTGACGCTTTAAGAAAAAAAGCTCAACAATGTGCAAATGTCTTGCTTACAGGAAGACAGGATCACTGCCCACCTGAAGTCTTCACAGAACCCAGATTCCACGCCGTCCCAGCAAATGTCTGGGCTCTAGGAGTGATGTTGTATGAGATGGTGAACGCATCTCGTCCTTTTCGCAGTAGAACGGAAGTCATAGAAGCCAAAGTTACATTTCAGAATTCCAACTTATCCAGAGGTGAGTGAATAATATTGATAACACTGATAAACACACACACACACACACACACACACACACATAAAGTAAAGGCTCTGTACAGAAACAGTTAAAGGTGAAGCATGTAAGATTTTTTATATATGGCTCAACGTGGAGCGAGATTTTGGGCCGTGGTTACTGTAGCAGGCGGAGCCTTGGCAAAAGAAATCCAGCTTTAGTTACAGAAGTGAAAGCCGAAATTCGCTGCATTTATACCTTAAAAGATTAAACGGGTCAAGAACGCGTCAAAGTGAACAGAGCGTTGTGATGCTACGGGCTATAAAGCACGCTTCGATACCATACAGCATCATCACGCACCTGTTCAGAAAGACACATTTTCGTCAAGACAAATGCAACACAGCTAAACGTATTTCTAATATGTTGTTCCTGAAACATGCCTTCACAAGAACAAGTAAGAGCTGGGTTTGTGATGTTTAAGTTGGGGAAGACACGATGCACGAAAGGGGCCTTTGCGGGGTTTGTTTGAAAATATGCTTTATCTTGTAATTCCGCTTGGTGCCACTAGTGTCGCAGAAACGACATGCTTCACTTTTAAAGTAAAGATAAGGAACATTTTACATTATATTAATCACGTTTTAGATGCTGTTTTCATAGATTCCAAGTCACATGACTAACCAGCTCTCTCCTTATTAACATTTGTACAGAATGCAGTGATCTGATTAGCCAGTGCCTAGCCCGGGATCCAACGAAACGGCCCACGTTAGAGCAGATGTCACAACATGAATGGATTAGAAATGGTCTACTGTTGGAGAAGTTCAGGAGATTCACTTGATCAGTGATTTCAGGTGTGAGGAAGTGTAACAGACAGAGAACGATTATTATCATTTGTCTTCAAATCTGGATTGTTTGTAGTGAGATTTTCAAATTTGTGTTCATTGTAATGTTCTTGTTATAGTCAAGTCACCTTCATTTATATAGAGCTTTGTACAATACAGATTGTTTCAAAGCGGCTTCACGGTAAACAGGAAAATAACAGAATCAATGCAAACAGAATTCAATTCTGTTGTAGAACAGCTCTTAAAATATCATTAATGAGTTGACTTGTTCATATAATCTTTGTATCGGATAGGAAAGAACACACCTTCTGTCCTTGGAGGGCTTGAGCCGGAGACTCGACCCGAAGCCTGAAGTCCAACCCCGACCTGACAGGAACTCAAGCGCCACACCAGAGAGATCCGAGCCTGTCCACGTCTGAGCAAGAACATGAGAGACTGAAGACTGGAAACAAGTCATCACAGCTCAATTCACTATGTTTTAAAATTCAAGTTAAGACAAGTCATCTTTATCTATATAGCGCCTTATGTATGACAAATCTGTATTAGGCCTGCTGGGTATCGACTTCCATACTTTTTAGGCACTGACCGAATTGCCTCGATACCATCGAGAATCAAAAATTGTCTTGTCGTTCGGTACCAAATTTCGATACCTGAGGGGTTAATCTTGTCAACGTCAGTGAAACAATAAGCATGCATCATGTATGATGTGCACAAATCAAGTGCTGGTGATTGGCTGTGGTGAGGCATCAAGGAAAAACACTAGTTTACGCCAGCTTGATGGCAACAGCGCGATGCCATTCATCGACACAGAGACACGCAGAACATGAAGGATTCATATTTATACAGTCCTTTTTCGGTTTAATATTCTCACTTTGACAACTTTTAATTTGAGCGAAACTATTATCTATGGAGGCTAGAGGGTCTATCAAGAGTTTCTTATCTCTTTTCTGTAATGATTGTCCTAAGTCATTATGTATTAGATAAATTATTATATAATTTCATGTGGAAAAATAAATCACACACAATTATAAAGGAGGGTCTAAGAAAAGAGGTTAGTGATGGAGGTCTTGGAGTAGTTGACTTTACCCTATTTTACCATGTGCTGAAAGTAAATTGTTTAAAAAGACTTTATATGGAACATGTTTCCTCATTTTGTTCCTCATTTTGAGGAAATTGGAGATATTGGATTTTTGTTACAGTGCCCCTTCTCACTCGGAAAACTACCCATTAAATTATCAAAATTTCACCAACAGGTTTTTATTATCGTGGTTACGGGTTTACAAACATCATTTTTCACCTCAACGTGGTTTTATTTGGAACAACCAGAATATTATTTACAGAAATAGATCAACATTTTTTGAGAGATGGTATTTAAATAACATCTCTATTGTTAATCAGCTGATGGATGACAATTGTCAGTTTTGTTCCTTATCATAATTCTCCAAAAAAAATTGCTTTTGGAGCTTCAGGAAATTAATTTAATATTGTATTCAACGCCATTCCTAGTGTTATAAAAACTCTTGAAAGGAGAGCAAACCTATAGACCTATTTCTTTGTATAACACTTCTATTTCAATTGAAGGGATTTTGCTATTATGTTATTTTATTGGTACTATTTTCTTGACACATGTCCTGGGTTTTATTGTTACTGTTGTTATGTATTTGTTACATTTTCTTTCTGTTGGCATCAATAAAAAAGGCCTATACGGAAACCCGTCAAAATAAAAGTTTGGTTTGACTTAAAGGAACTGTGATAGATATATATTACTCTTGTACAGTATAATGCACATCTTAATGTAATACTATAATACAATTATTATTAAAACAAATTTTCTTCCTCTGTGTAGCACTTGTTTGCCAAACAACTAAAGGGCTTATTTAATTTTCATATGAATAAATGTTTTACGCCTTCATTTGATTAGCAGAAACATTAAAATACACAATACAGAATTTCTTTACAAAAAAAAAAAAAACATTTCATAGGGCCCTATTATTACTTTGGTTTTATGAATTCAATTTATTTGATATGGTTTTGATTAAACCATAAAGATGAGATAAAACAGAAAGCACAGAACTGGGTAAAAATAAAATGAAATTTGAAGAAAAAAACAGTAAGAATGTAGTTGTTGTTAAACTGTTAATAAATTGTTGTTTCATGAAAAGTTTCAATGATTTCAATGAATTACACATGCTTTTTGATTCAACTATTTATCGTGTAAAGTGTTCTTATCCTCAAGGTTGGCTGCACTAAGAGTTTAGCTTTCTTGTTTTTCCCCTCTTCACATTAATGTAACAGCCTCTGCTATAATATTATCTGTACATAAAATTGGTATCGAAAAAAGTATAGTTCAGGAACCGGTGTCGAAGTCATGGTATCGGTATCGATATCAAAAACTTTTGAACAAAACCCAGCCCTACTGTATGACCCTTCTGAATGAATGCTTTCAATGCATAAAAAAAGAAGAAATGATTTTAAACAGTCTCGACCTATGAGAAAGCTTTGAACTGAAACAAAACTGCTGCTTCTCGAAACAAAATCTACATGGTGGCAAACTTCAGTGCATTGTTGAGTCTGTCTAAAACATAAGCCTATAATGAGACTAGAGCCTGTCGACAATAATAATAATAACTGGAATGTACATTTCCTGAAGAAAATGTGAGTGGTGCTTGCAGTGGCAAAACTCAGCACTCGTTTGCTACAGTAGGTAGTTCTGGCTAGTTGCTATGGTGTTGCTAGGTGGTAGGTATTTGTCACAGATGGTTACTTTGGAGTTTTATAGAGTTCTTAACATGTCAACAATCACATCATCACTATAGGGCAAAGTTGATTGGTTCCTGCTGGATCAGTAGCCAATGAGCTTGTGTGGTGCTCAAAGTTCAAATACTTTGTTAGGATTTGCCGTAGTTTCAGTGTGCTTTCCAAACCCTCCACCTTCCCCAGCTCCACCTGTAATAACTGATATGAATACAGTCATGTATGAAAACCTACGGTGAATATAACTAGGCTACAGTAGATCACCGAAGGTTCATTTTCAAAGCCTTAAAGGGTAACTAAACCCCTGGTCAGAGTCTGACTCCACCCACTGGCAATATTTGAAAAATGCTGGAAAAGTGGGCAGAGCCCAGCGGGGGGGGGGGGGGGGGGGGGGGGGGGGGGCGTGCATCTGAGATGCATCTCTCTGTAGGCAAGGGCGTTGTAGGAGCCATAAGTCTGTAATTTTGTCTGTACTATTGTCTGTACTCCCCCGTGTGGTAATGGGAAAGAATTGCACCCCTTTTGGGGACTTCCTGCAGGTAGCCATCTTAAACAGGAAGTGATGTGGCAAGGGAGACAGTTTTTTGACATACATTACACCACACTGCTTGTTTTGGAGGCTAGAGTTTTGTCTTTAAGTTTTCACCTTTTTGTTACAGTAAAGTTCAAGTCATGTTAAAACAGGTGTAGCGTCAAACATACTTTCCCTCACGGAAGTGGCTTAAAAAAAAAGGAAGCCACTACATTAAGTCAAAAAACTCCCAAGAAGGACATGCAGGCATGCGGTAGGCCCAATCAAGGCCTACATTTGGACTGATCAGGCCTTGAGTGACATGCATCGATAGCCAAAAGTATTCTGAAAACAATTCCTGATTGTGCTTGTTTGTGTCAAACATGGCTGATGAAATGTCCAGAAATGAGAAGGATGAAGTTGAACAAAGCATCGGTTCCCTCAGTTCCATGCGTAGGGGAAGGCTTTGTGTGTGCACACGTAGGATGAATGAAGTAAAGGCATTGCTTGCTGATGGTGGTGATGTGGAATCAATAAAAAGAAGTGCAGAGACCTTTTTTATGTCACTTTGAGAATTTAAGACTGCTCATAGGCTTGTGCAAGAAAAGCTATGAAAAGGAAAATGAGCGCATTGACTGGTTTGAGCCTAAAATGGCTACATTTGATTACTTTATGAGTGAATATGAGATGTGGAAAAATGTTCAAAAGGATCCACAAACTCTTATCGAGCCAAGTGATAGTGTTTCGAATGTGTCTCAACTTTTCAAAATCCATCTGTTAGTTGCACAGACGTGGGGCTTACAAATATGAATCTTTCGAATGTGGTACGGAGGCAAAATGACATTGCTGAACTTCTGGTCTTGCAGCAAAAACACACTTTACTCCCATCTAGAGAAATTCCAGTGTTCGAAGGAGATCCACTAAATTTTCGCCCTTTCATGCAAGCCTTTGAACATGCCACAGAAGATAATACAGACAATAATAGGGATAGACTTTACTGTATGGAACAATTTACTTCTGGCCAGTCCAAGGAACTTGTCCGAAGCTGCTTGCATATGGATACTAGAAGGGGTTACGCTGAAGCTAAGAAGCTCCTCAAATGTCATTTTGGTGATGAAGTGAAAATCACCAGTGCTTATATGGAAAAGGCCCTAAGTTGGAGTAATATCAAGACAGATGATGGAAAGGCTCTTAATGCTTATGCAATTTATTTAAGAGGCTGTTGCAATGCTGCGGAAGACCTTCCTAATATGTTTGATCTTGATTTCCCTTCCAATCTTAAACAGATTATATCCAAACTCCCATATAAACTACGTGAAAAGTGGAGAAGCACAGCATGTGACATTCTTGAAAGAACACATAGTAGAGCCAAATTCCAGGACGTGATTGTCTTTATTGAAAAACAGGCAAAGATACTTCAAGACCCTCTCTTCGGCAATATTCTAGACCCTACTTCAGCTACAAAGGGCATTAGGGTCGAGACAGGGTCTCGTCCTTTCAAGTCCGGGAGTAAGAAAAGCTTTGCTACTTCAATATCACAACTGATATCCAGTACAAAAGAAGTAAAGAGCCATGAGTCTACAGGTGTTGCATTACAGGCTCCCTGCTTGTTCTGTTTTGGCAATCATGCATTGGAAGCATGTCGTCAGATAGTGTTAAAGCCTCATCTTGAGAAGATTTTCTAAAGGGAAAAGGGCTATGCTTTGCATGTCTTCTAAAGGGGCATATGAGCAAAGCATGTAGAAAACGTCTGGATTGTAAGAGTTGTCACAAAAGCCACCCAACAGTTCTCCATGTCGAAAGTATGCCCCTCACAGAGCAACACACTTCCCAGAAGGATAAAGGTTGTAGTAACTTAATTACAATCGCCATGGTGTTAGCAGAACAGGCGGAGGTTGGTTCTTTAGACTACAAACTTGATATCTTGCCGGTGAAGATTAAAGCCTGCAATGGGAGTGACATCATAGAGACTTATGCTTTTCTTGATCCTGGAAGTTCTGCCATAAAGACTCAGAAGGATTCTCGAAAAAAGAATTTATTTTGTGAAAGGAGTTTACAGACAAAAATAAAGGTAGATACTCGACAAGCTCCGTCTCTGAGTTCTTTGGCGTAGGCCTCGTCCTCCGTCAGGGTCTGAAGGTTAGCTTATAGGTCCTGCCTGATGTTAGAGGCAGGGGCGGAGCCTACCCCCCGACGAGTGGACGAGAGCCATTCTGGTGGTGGTGGGGAGGATGGGGGAAAACTTTGCTACGACACCTGCGGGCAACAACATGGAACGGTAGGATCAGTCTTTTATATTCAATGTCGAGCTGTGATTGGTAGTGTGGAATTATAAATTAGTGACGTGCAATGGAGTCTTTCTGGTAGAACTTACGCTTACGCTTTCATTTCCACAACTTTCTGTACAGAAAGTCTAACGGAAAAGCTGCATGTGAGAGGGAGGAGAACAGAAGTTCTACTCAGGACTATGGGACAGGAAAGACCATTATATACATACAAATTGGATGGGCTGGAAGTAAGTAGCCTCGACAGTAACAATTTTTTGCCCCTGCCAGAGGTTTTTACTCAAGCTTCTATACCAGTTGGTAAAAAAACATTCCTACTCAAGAGGACATTCAGCACTGGCCATATCTCAATGAGATCAGTTTGAATACCATTGAAGCGGAAGTCGGTCTGTTGATTGGAGTCAATGCTCCAAAGCTTATAGAGCCATGGAAGGTTATTAATAGTCAAGAAGATGGACCCTATGCAGTCCTAACTCAACTGGGATGGCTTATTAATGGACCTTTGGGCAGAAGCCCATCTTTAAGCAGAAATGAACAACTAAAGGTGTCCTGTAATAGGATTTCAATTTCCAGCGTAGAACAGCTCATCCTGAGTCAGCTAAATCATGATTGTCCTGAAAAGGTATGTGATGAGAAGCCTGAGTATTCAGCTGAGGACATGATGTTCCTCAAAATTGCGGCAGACTCTGTTGTTAAACAAGATGGTCACTATCAACTTAAACTTCCATTCCGTCAAGAGGAGGTTTACCTACCTAATAATCGAACGATAGCTGAACAGAGAGCTAATACCCTCATGAAGAGATTCCAAAGGGACGATAAGCTATTTACTGATTATAAGGAATTTATGGGTAACCTCTGTAGTAGAAATTTTAATAGTCATTGATCCCAAACAGGTATCATAAGAGAGAGAACCTATTCAATGTGTAAAAGTATATGTGTGTACGTGCTTGTGCGTGACGTTTCAGGAACATATGGGACAGGACCTCTGACCTTAGGGACGGTCAGTTTTGGCCAGTTTATTTCAGTACCAGTTTGTGTCTTTAAGTAGAAACTGAACAGCAGTAAGGACCTTATCTGGGTGGGTGAAAGGTACAGCAGGTGAGGAAGAACCTTGAAAAGAGTATAAAAGCTGTCTCATATCTTCCTGTTGTGTGTCACTCTCTTGCACAGCGTAACTTCTGTGCACTAGACTGAACATATTCTTGCAAGAATAAATACTTTCCTTTTATTAATTTGACTATGAGTGTCTCTTACTGTCAGGAGCCAATCAAACACAACATCCTTCACCACACAACGATCACTCTCCCCAGAATACTAATCACCTGCACCTGTTCACAATCAGTAAGCCTCATCAACCCCTGCATAAAAACACTCACCACAACCTCAGTCATTGTCAAGCCTCCAACAGGAACAGACTATTTCCCTTGTCTTCCGAAGTCTCTGATATGTCCAGTTCCAGCCAAGTAACGTATACTCACCTGTGAATTACTAACCTCTGCATTCCTGTTCCACTGTCTTCAGAGATCCTGTCCAAATTCGTGTTTCCTGCAATCCTGTCTGGATCCTTGTTCCTCGAAATCCTGTCTGGACCCCTGTTCCCCAAAAACCCTGTATTCTCCTGAGTCCCTGTGTTCACGCCGAGTTGTCGCTCCCACGACGACATCTGAAAGAGAAAAGACAAGTATAAGAGATCTGTGACTGCTTGACATCAGTTAGCCTGAAGAGGACCTGCTCACCTGTAATCTGCCCCGCACGTAGTGATCTTCACCAAATCTGCACTTGAACTTTAAGAATACTCACCTATGCACTTGTGTCACGTTATATAAAGCTGTGTTTGGATTCACTTACCTCTGTCTCTGTGCCTGTATCCTGACAGAAGGCTTGACCAACTACCGCTCTGGATCCAACACAACCGCCATCCGCTGCCATTCCAGGGCACCTTGCAACCGATGCGGCGAGTTCGCTTCCTCAGTCCACAACCACTTCCGCAAACCCCACTCCCACACTGGTATGCATTGCTAGTTCCACCTCTCGACCAGCGCCATTCTCCGGCCGGGCGGAATATTGCAACCGATGGCTCACGAATTTCTTTCATCATTCAGCAATTATCTGGAACAGCATTGAGATGGGCTGAGTCGCAAGAAACTGAGGTTACCATGTCATTACAAAGTTTCATTAACCATTTCAAGGAAGTTTTCGGCCACCCAGTCAATGATTCATCCATCAGCGATAAGTTAATGCAACTTCGACAAGATAAGAAACCCGTTTCAGAGTATTCCATTGAGTTTCGAACTCTAGCTTCAGTGAGTGGTTCGAACGAAAAGGCTCTTCTGGCTGTTTATCGTGGTGGTTTAAATCCTGCACTCCGTCTCCAAATGGTGATCTATGATGATAATCTGGGGCTGGAAAAATTCATACAGCAAACTCTCCGTGTCCATCAACGATCTCAGGGCTGTTATCGAGATGCTCGACATTCTCATGCCACATCCCCTCATGTCCTCATGTCCTCGCTAACCATGAGTCTGAAAGACCCCCAGAAGAAATGCAAGTCGATACTCACCGACTCACCCAGGCTGAACGTTCTCGTCGTAGAGAATTGCAGATATGTCTGTACTGTGGTGTTAATGGTCACTTTCGACTCGCATGCCCCATTCGACCACGTCAGATTACGGTAAGCTCCGTTCAGGATCACCTCGCCGTATCGACACCACTCACTATTCCTGTAACTTTGAAAACCCAAAATTTCCATGTATCTGTAGCAACCATCGTCGATTCCGGATCAGCGGGGAACTTCATATCAGGGCGGCTCTGCAAGAAACTTAACCTCAGGAAGGTCGACATTCCAAAGCCATATTCCATCCATGCAGTGACCGGCGAACCCATTAACAAGGGGTATGTTACAGCTCAAATAACACCTATCCAGTTATCTATTGAACATATTCACCACGAAATGTTCGAACCTTTCATTCTTCAAAATAGTCAAGCAGACATAATCCTAGGCCGTCCATGGCTAATTCGTCACCAACCTACCATAAATTGGCAGTCCGGTAAGATAAACAGTTGGGGATGTCATTGCCCACTTGAGAAAAGCCCACACTCTGCTCCACCTGGTGCTGAACCTAAGAAAGCGCTCACTGTGAGTTCCACCTCCATCAAAAGCCCCACAGAAAATCTGTCCACAAATATTCCCTCATGTTATTCCTCGTTCTCTGACATATTTAACCCTGTCACTGCCTCCAACTTACCACCTCATAGACCATGGGATTGCGCCATTGATCTGGTCGCCGATGCATCGATTCCCAAGGGTAGAATCTATTCTCTATCAATTCCTGAACAGGAATCTATGCGGAAGTACATCGAAGAAGCTTTGCAACAGGGTTACATCCGTCCTTCTACATCCCCTGCTGCCGCTAGTTTCTTTTTTGTTGCCAAGAAAGATGGAGGTTTAAGACCATGTATCGACTACAGAGCCCTGAATCAAATCACCGTGAAATTCAGTTACCCACTACCTCTCATTCCAGCAGCCCTCGAACAGCTCAGGGAAGCCAAGATCTTCACCAAATTGGATCTGAGGAGTGCATACAATCTGGTCAGAATTAGAGAAGGGGATGAGTGGAAAACTGCTTTCATCACGCCTGCAGGGCACTATGAATACCTGGTCATGCCGTATGGGTTGGTGAACGCTCCTTCCGTGTTTCAAAGCTTTATGGACGAGGTACTCCGAGACTTCCTGGGAAAGTTCGTATTGGTGTATATCGATGATATTCTGATTTATTCCAAGAACCCTGGTGAACATCAACATCATGTGTCCCTGGTACTCCAAAGACTCAGAGAATTCACCCTGCTTCTAAAAGCAGAAAAGTGTACTTTTCATCAGACCAGTGTCGAATTCCTGGGATATCAACTGAGTGAAAGAGGAGTGGAAATGGATAAACGAAAGACCGAAGCCATCATGTCCTGGCCAACTCCTCAGTCGGTAAAAGAACTCCAGAGGTTCTTCGGCTTCGCAAATTTTTACAGATGATTTATACACAACTACAGTATCTTGACAGCTCCTCTGACCTCCCTGTTAAAAGGAAAGCCGAAGATGTTACTTTGGACCCCAGAAGCGGAGCTTGCCTTTAATTCACTCAAGGCCGCATTCACCACTGCACCCTTGCTCCACCATCCAGATCCAGAGAGGGTATTTGTGGTGGAAGTAGATGCCTCCACTACTGGGGTAGGAGGAATTATATCCCAGTACTCTGACTCATCCTCCAAGACCATACCTTGCGCGTTCTTTTCCAAGAAGTTATCTACAGCAGAAAGCAACTACGACATTGGAAACCGGGAGCTTCTGGCTGTGAAACTTGCCTTAGAGGAATGGAGGCATTGGTTAGAGGGGGCGAAACATCCATTCCTAGTACTTACCGACAACAAGAACCTCCAGTACTTGAGAGATGCTAAAAGACTCAATCCACGTCAGGCCCGATGGGCACTATTCTTCACCCGTTTCCATTTAAGAATCTCATATCGTCCAGGCTCAAAGAATACTAGAGCGGATGCTCTCTCTCGCATCCATGCCCAAAAAACTCCGATGGAGGAACCTGAGACCATCCTGCCCGAGAAACTGTTTGTCAACCCCATCCAGTGGGAAATCAACAAGCAATTATTGGAATTGTCACGACAACAACCTAGAGTCCCAGGATGCTCCCCCGAGAAGATTTACGTACCTGAGGATTTCCGCAACTCTCTCATTTCATCAGCTCACTCCTCTGTAGGCACAGGTCATCCTGGAATAGGCAAAACTTTCTCAACTCTCCAACTCAAATATTGGTGGCCCAACATGCAACAGGACATCACAACGTTCATACAAGGTTGTATTCCCTGCGCCATGTCCAAAGTTCCCAGAAATCTCCCTGCGGGTAAATTAGTACCACTTCTTGTCCCACATAGACCCTGGTCACACATTGGTGTAGATTTCTTCACGGATCTTCCCCCTTCTGACGGCAACACCTGTATCCTTGTAACCATCGATCGGTTCTCCAAGGCATGCAAACTAATTCCTCTGAAGGGTCTCCCTACGGCTTTTGTCACTGCTGAACTTCTGATGGAACATGTTTTTCGAAACTTCGGCATCCCAGAGGACATCGTGTCCGACAGAGGACCCCAATCCATCTCCCGAGTTTGGCGAGCCTTTTTCACTCTTATGAACGTGACTGTAAGCCTATCATCAGGGTATCATCCGCAAACCAATGGCCAAACCGAACGAAAGATCCAGGATGTAGGACGCTTCCTGCGTTCATTCTGCCACACCAACCAGAATATCTGGAGTCGATATTTAATTTGGGCAGAGTACGCACAAAACTCCCTCACACAGTCATCCACGCAGTTAACTCCTTTCCAGTGTGTGCTGGGTTACCAACCCCCATTGTTTCCATGGTCCGGCGAACCCTCAGAAGTACCAGGAGTAAATAAGTGGTTTCAAGAAAGCGAAAGAGTGTGGAATCAAACCCATCATCACCTCCAGCAAGCGGTGAATCGCCAACAGCATTTCGCAGATGCTCGTCGCCGTCAAACCCCTGAGTATCAACCCGGACAGTTAGTCTGGCTCTCCACAAAAGACATCCGTCTACGTCAACCTTGCCGCAAACTCAACCCCAGATACATCGGACCATTCCCCATTGTAAGACAAATCAACCCAGTCACCTACCAACTTCGTCTACCCCCAGAACATCGGATCCATTCCACGTTTCACGTCTCCCTCCTGAAACCTCATTACCCTCCTGTACCCAACTCAGCCACAGAAACGGTTTCGGAAGATAACCCCCCGATACCGCCTATTGAACCAGAGCCCATTTATCTGATAAAGGAGATATTGGACTCCCGACGTCTAGGTGCTCAGCTCGAGTATCTGATAGATTGGGAGGGGTATGGACCAGAGGAAAGATGTTGGATACCCCGGAACGACGTCCTTGATCCCAATTTGCTCCTCGAGTTTCACGCTCAACATCCTGACAAACCTGCACCATGACCCAGAGGTAGACCACCACGACGTCGGGGTCCAAGGTCCGCTGGCGCGGACTCTGGAGGGGCGGGGTAATGTCAGGAGCCAATCAAACACAACATCCTTCACCACACAACGATCACTCTCCCCAGAATACTAACCACCTGCACCTGTTCACAAACAGTAAGCCTCATCAACCCCTGCATAAAAACACTCACCACAACCTCAGTCATTGTCAAGCCTCCAACAGGAACAGACCATTTCCCTTGTCTTCCGAAGTCTCTGATATGTCCAGTTCCAGCCAAGTAACGTATACTCACCTGTGAATTACTAACCTCTGCATTCCTGTTCCACTGTCTTCAGAGATCCTGTCCAAATTCGTGTTTCCTGCAATCCTGTCTGGATCCTTGTTCCTCGAAATCCTGTCTGGACCCCTGTTCCCCAAAAACCCTGTATTCTTCTGAGTCCCTGTGTTCACGCCGAGTTGTCGCTCCCACGACGACATCTGAAAGATAAAAGACAAGTATAAGAGATCTCTGACTGCTTGACATCAGTTAGCCTGAAGAGGACCTGCTCACCTGTAATTTGCCCCGCACGTAGTGATCTTCACCAAATCTGCACCTGAACTTTAAGAATACTCACCTATGCACTTGTGTCACGTTAAATAAAGCTGTGTTTGGATTCACTTACCTCTGTCTCCGTGCCTGTATCCTGACACTTACGCAGTGATGATGTTTAACAGGATTTCTGCCACAACACCTCTCGGAGGAAGGGTATGCCGAAAAGGTGACATTAGATCAGTTGTCAGGAAAATTCGGAAGAGTATGGTACATACCCCATCACAGCGTGTACCACAAGAGGAAAAAGAAAATTAGGGTTGTATTTGATTGGGGATCTTCATTTCAAGGCACATCCTTAAATAAAGAGCTTCTACAGGGATCTGATCTCTCAAACAGTCTCCTCGGAGTTATCCTTCGATTACGTCAAGAACCCGTGGCAGTCATGGCGGATATCAAAGGAATGTTTCATCAGGTTATAGTCACACCCAGGGATGTGGACTTTCTGCGGTTCTTATGGTGGCCTAGCTGTGACATTAGCCAACCATAGGCAGAGTATTGGATGTAAGTTCACCTCTTCGGTGCCGTCTCTTCACCTAGTTGTGCAAACTATGCACAAGAAAACAGCAGAGGACAACAAGGGCAGCGTTGGTAAAGAGCTCCTTAGTACCATTCGAAGGAACTTCTATATTGACGACTGCCTAACTTCCTTACCCAATGAGGATGCAGCTATTGCCCTGATTCGAGACTTGAGATTGGTCTGCGCCACCGGCGAATTTAGACTGACAAAGTGGATAAGTAATAGTCGCTCTGACCTAGCTTAAATTCCAGTACAGGAGAAGGCCAAAGACATGTAGGCGTTAGATCTTGATATTGGTAAACTCCCTGTGGAAAGAGCTCTTAGAATTCAGTGGAGCACTGAAACAGACTCCTTTTTCTTTAAGGTTAACTTAAAGGATCAACAGTCCACCAAGAGGACTACTCTTTCTACTGTGAATTCCATCTACGATCCAATCGGATTTCTTGCTCCATTGATTCTTCCTTCAAAAAGAATCCAACAGGAACTTTGCAGAGTCAGCTGTGGTTGGGATGATAAGATTCCAGACAACTTAACAAAATACTGGGAGGAATGGCTTGAGGGTTTGAACAAACTTAACCACCTAAGTTTTCGCAGATGTTTCAAACCAGCAAGTTATGGCAAAATAGAAACTGCACAATTACATAATTTTAGTGATGCGAGTGAATCAGGGGATGGTATTGCTAGTTACCTGCGCCTTACCAACATCATTGGTGATGTTCATGTTGCCTTTGTATTGGGCAAGAACAGAGTTGCTCCATTAAAACCAATAACTATACCCAGGCTTGAGTTGGCAGCCGCTGTCCTTGCTACATGTGTTGACAGGATGCTCAAGAGAGAAATTGAAATTTCACTCACACAATCTATTTTCTGGACAGATAGCACATCTGTCTTAAAGTACATTTTTAATGACACAACACGATTCAAAACCTACGTTGCAAATAGAGTCTGCAAAACACGTGATTTATCTGAGAAATCCCAGTGGCATTATGAGAATGGCTCACTAAACCCTGCAGATGCGGCATCACGCGGCCTGTCGATTGATTCCTTTCTTGGTTCAGAAAGATTCCTTTCACTACCTGAATCAAATTGGCCTTGCTTTCCGGAGGAGCAAATGACTATATCTTGTGACGACTCCGGGATAGTGAAAAGGGCTATGGCTTTCACTATAGTTTTAACAGGAGGCTCTGATACTGTTCACAAATTCATCGAACACTTCTCTTCTTGGAATAGCCTCAAAAGGGCTACTGCATGGATCCTGAAGTTTAAAAGGATGCTTTGGATGGCAAGCCAAAAACAAAAAGATGCTCAATCAATTCTTCCTCTACAAAGCACTGATTCTTATTATTTGACCACGTCCAATTACAGGAAAGCTGAGAGCAAAACTCAATTTGGAGATAAAGAGGTTTCAGTGGATGATCTTAAACAAGCAGAGAAGGCGTTAATAGGCTTTATCCAGCAACATACATTTCAATCGGAAATGACTTCTCTGAGAAAAGGGCAACTGTTAAGAAAACTAGCAGTATCTACAAACTGGACCCTTTTCTGATGGATGGTATCTTAAGAGTTGGAGGGAGGCTGCACAAAATGTCGATGCCTGAAGATTTGAAACATCAAGTCATTTTGCCAAAGAACAGTTATCTGTCCACATTACTTTTAGACCACATTCATCAATCAGCAGGTCAATGTGGAAAAAATCAGATACTCTCAAAGCTTCGCCAGAGATACTGGCTAGTTCATGCCAATTCCGCTGCTCGGAAGCTAGTCAGGAACTGCCTGCCATGCAGACGTTGGAACGCACCAGTAATGGAGCAAAAAATGGCCAATCTACCTTTAAGTCGTCTAGCTTGTGATTCCCCTCCATTTACATGCGTAGGTACAGATTATATTGGTCCAGTCGAGGTAAAAAGGGGCCGGAGTCTGGTAAAGAGATATGGTGTCTTGTTTACATGCTTGGCGAGCAGAGCTATCCATCTAGAAATGGCCTATTCATTGGAAACAGATTCCTGCATTTTGGCCTTGAGAAGGTTCATATGTAGAAGAGGTCAAGTTCAAGAAATTATATCAGACAATGGACCTAATTACGTAGGAGCCGAACGAGAGCTTAGAGATTGTCTCGCTCAGCTGGATAACAGCAAGATCAAACGTGCAATGCTGAACGAGGGAATCAAATGGAGTTTTAACTCTCCCTCAGGGACTCATCACGGAGGCATATGGGAAAGGCTTGTCCGCATCATTAAGAGGTCTCTGTATTCCGTCTTAAAACAACAAGCCTTAGATGAAGAGGGACTACAAACAGCACTCTGTGAGGTAGAGGCTATAGTCAATGATCGCCCTATTACCACCATATCTGATGATATCACAGATCCCGAGCCTCTTACACCTAATCATCTCCTACTGCAGAAAGGAAACCCGATTCTGCCACCTGGATTGTTCATAAAAAATGACTTGTATTCAAGACGGAGATGGAGACAAGTCCAGTATATCAGTGATCTATTTTGGAAGAGATGGACAAGAGAGTACTTGCCACTGATGCAAGAGAGGCAGAAATGGCATGAAGTGCGAAAAAAACTTAAGCCGGGGGACATAGTTCTTATAGTAGACGATAAATCACCCAGAAACTCTTGGCCTATGGGACGGATCACAAAGACCTTGCCTGACAAAAGAGGACATGTTCGTCATGCCTTGGCTAAAACAAAGTCCAACACACTGGAAAGACCAATTAATAAACGATGTCTTCTTCAAGAGTAACTAATAGTAATTTCAGTTGCTTGCAGAGTTTACATGCTCTCTTGATGAAGGTAACGATCACCATTTTTGATGAATTTTTTTGGACGTTTGACGTTTTTTTTTTTACCTTTTTCATTGACTTTTCCATTGGACTATTTGAGACACTTTTTTTGTGTGTGAACAGATTGAAAATATTTTCATAAAAAGTATTCATATGGCTCCTCAATATTTTATATAATTGCCTTATCATCGTCAATTAAGGGGCAATGTAGGAGCCATAAGTCTGTAAATTTGTATGTTCTATTGTCTGTACTCCCCTGTGTGGTAATTGCAGTAATTGCACCCCTTTTGGGGACTTCCTGCAGGTAGCAAGTGATGTGGCAAGGGACGGGGGGAAGGGAGACAGTTTTTTGACCTAACTTACACCACACTGCTTGTTTTGGAGGCTAGAGTTTTGTCTTTAAAGGGTAACTAAACCGCTGGTCAGAGCCTGACTCCACCCACTAGCAATATTTGAAAAATGCTGGAAAAGTGGGCAGAGCCCAGCGGAGATAGAGATAGAACCCAGGACGGGCCTGAGCGGAAACATTAAGACACGGATGTACCTAATACAAATAAATAAAACATCTCCAGTTAACTACCAGAGCAGTCATTTAGTTTGCCATTAAATAAGAGATCTAAAGCTAAAATGTGTTGTTTTTGAAATCAAGCTGAGCGCTCGTTTGCCGCTGCTATCAGTGTCATGGATACAGTGTTCTGGCTCGCGCAGTCTTCACTCGGACGCGCTCTTCAATCTATCGCCGTTGTGGAGACTGAAATCACAAAATAAAATGCACACAAACGTGTCCCTGCTTGATACAGACTGTAATCACTGATGAACATATTCAGTTTTGATGAGAGAGAAAAAACAATACGAGTGCGGATTAGAACCTGTAACCTCTGACATGCTTGGCAAAAGATCTACCACTAGATCATTTAAGAACTCAAAAAATTTGCGGATCGATGCATTTATTTACGCGCTGAGCAGAGATGCTGCACAGTTTGACAAGTTTGTACCCGGCACTTCTGAAAATGGACTTCCGAATGTGTCTCTGTCCCCAGCACATTTCAAACCAAACTGACGCCCGTGCAATACAACACTAACAACTATGCTAATTAACTACCTAGGCTACACGAAATAATCTAAATAACTATATAAATGCTATGCTAAATAGACGCTAAAATACTCTATCCTGATTGTTTTCAATACTGGCAATTGCAACTCCTGACGCGCTACAGTGGTTTTGACGAAATAAGTTGTTTTTTATACCAACTTATTTAAACTTTTTTGTACCAAGGGCGTGGTGAGCTGGAACCTGCTTACGTCACCACCCACCCCTTACGTCACGAACCACCGCAAACATCCAATATGACAATTCAACTGCAGTAGCCACCGTTCAACCTGAAGAGGGCAGCACTCAGACGTTTTTACACCATATATTGTAGAATTAAAACACTTTAAACCCAAATGTCAAAAACTTTACTTGAATCAATGAACAACACTAATAAAGCCCCATTCTTACAGATCATTAACTAAAAAAAGTTGGTTTAGGGTTTAGTTACCCTTTAAGTTTTCACCTTTTTGTTACAATAAAGTTTAAGTCATGTTAAAACAGGTGTAGCGTCAAACATACTTTCCCTCACGGAAGTGGCTTAAAAATGAAAGGCCACTACAGGCGTGGTTAGCTGGTACCCTCGGACGTCAGAGGGTACCACACCTTCCAATAGGAAAATTCAACTGCAGTAGCCACCTTTCAACCTGAAGAGGGCAGCACTCAGACGTTTTTACACCATTATTGTAGAATTAAAACACTTTAAACCCAAATGTCGTTTTTTTTTGTAAACCCAAAAAAAAATTCTAAACACATTATAAATGTTAGAAATGTATTGCTAAAACACATTACAAAGACTGTGAACTGTGAAGTACTGAATTGTGGAGTTAGACCATTAAACAGTTTTTCACCATTGATATTTTAGGGATTTTTTGGGCGGGGCTAAAAGGGTACTCGATGATGCACTGGAGCCCCTGAGCACTTGGCCCCGCCCCTACCTGATGACGCACTGGAGCCCCTGAGGCTGGCCGCTCCCCTAACAATATAAGTAGAGCACATTCGCATCAGTTTACCGCTCAAGGAAATGCGTACTACCTGGATGCGATCACGTACAAAACAGATCGGTGTCCTTATTTACATTTCCTAAAAACGATCACATCAAGAAGAGGTGGATTAATTTTGTGAAGAGCCACCTTGATGGAGAGCTGAGGATCACCACCAAAACCCGCCTCTGTAGTGATCATTTTACACGGGATAGTTTTATAAACTTTCGTCGGAGACAACTGGGATTCACTGATAATCCGCTGTTGTGTTACTGGTGAATGGGGCCGAAGCATTTATTTTAGATGTATTTCTTTGATTGGGGTTCTGTTTTTTGATTTAAAAGAAATGTAGGAATTAATGTAATTAAAATATCGGGGCAAATTACTGCTGTTTTTGCGTCCATCGGAAAAATGAAGTCAATAACGGAAAGTTTAGAATTTTATTTTATTCACATAAAGTTCATTTTATTTCGATGTATGTTTTATTACCGTACATTATTCTTAACGCTTTACCTCCGTAATATTTCAGTCCGAATCGGCACATGACAGCGCAGATAAACTGTTAATAACTTAAATAATCTGTTAAACATTATTTGAGAAAGTTAGTGTTAATGATTATTGTAAAATAAATGATGAACGTCATCCTCCACTCCTTGATTAGTAAAATAAATGGGCTTTATTAATATGGATTTCTTTTCTTCACCACTCTAACGTTACTACGAACCGGTGTGATGACGCATATGTGTCACTGAAAACTGATTGGCTTGATGTTTATATGCGGAAATGTATTAATAAATTCTTCTAGACTTTATAATAACATTATATCCGATTTATCCTTCCTTGTGCCTTTTTGCACGCATTTTGGACAGAAGCAATGACTATGGGGATCCATTAGACTGTAAGTGCCTTGCGAAGGCGGCGCTTATTTGCTTAATTATTAATAGCTAATGAAGATTTTGGGCAAGAATAATTCCACGGATAATAATATTAATAATAATAACTGTTTAAAATTAAGGTTGTTACTTTTCGATAAATGTGTTGAGAATCGATGTGCGCTCACGCACGCGAATTCTGGTGCAACGTTACGTACGTGGTTATGAATGATTTGAACTTTAGTTGCTATAGCGACGCGTGCTATGAATTTTGACTGCAAATGTTTACACTCGAACTGATCGCTTTCTGAGTTGATTGAGAGACGAGGCGAACAATTCAGAGACTTTTGCAAAGTATTTTCTATGCAAATCTTGTGAAGCTGAAGCTGAGAAGAGACTTTTATTCTAGAAGAAGATCGGAGCATATATCCTTTCCATATATATATACATTTTTTTAAAGAGTTTATATTTTTTTTTGTGGAGACTTCTATTTAATTGTTATTTTCTTACGCTAGAAGGAGCTTGGCGCTTTATTAATTTTTTTGTTTATTATTTAATTTAATTGTAGTATTTCTGAGGAGATTTGTATTTTGTTCTCTTTTTTGTATTGTTTTTTTGTATTGTTTTTATTGCAGATTGGTGGATGTCAATGGCTCACATCGGGGGAAGAGGAGGTGAGTGCTTTAGTTTTTTATTTGTACATGGTATGTTATGGTATAATATTGTTGTACAATGGTTGAGTAAATTAATGTGAAGAAACTTGTGCAATGTAAATTTGATCCCCCAATTTTCCCAGCTAAGTCCTCACATGTATTTGACTCCTTGCATATGAAATCAACTTTTCAATCTGAGTAACTAAAGTTATGTATAGTGACACTTTGTAATTGACCACTGACATTGAGTATTGGTTATTGTTAAACCATTAATACTAGCTATGTGAAATATTCCAGCATCAGGCCGCTCCAGATGCAGGAGAGCTGCTGTCTCTCAGACGGCTGGTCGGGAGGTTTGGAGACCCGGTTCTGATGGCCGTGATCAGGATCCGCTGCCAGCCCCGACCCAGACACAGATCCAGGAGCTTCATGGTTATTTAACACAGTCTTTGTCTTCTGAGTTGTCTTTTTCTGTGTCCACAGGTCCGGCTCACAGGAAGGAGTGGCAGATCGGCAGCCAGAAGAGCCCAGATGATGGACGTCCGTCCACTTCATCTACACACTCTCGCAGAGGTCAGAATAGGCTTTGAACAATTCTTACGTTGATTCTAAATATTATTACAACAAAAGAAAAAAAATGATTTTTAATATCTGAAATTTTCCAGACTCTTCATCATCTTTGTCCCTCTCTGAGGACAATGTGGAGAGGTGGTTATGCAGAGAGTTGTTGAGGCTGTCCAGGTCCGACAGCTTGGAAGGGTGGCAGTGCCGTCCGCTGCCGGGTCAAGTTCCTGTCGAGCCGACTGAGACTTCGAGTGGCCGAACTGCTCAGGGTGCCATGGATGCTTCTCCTGTGAACAAGAGCTCAACAGGTGAGACTGAAATAAGGCTGGGCAGTGTAAAGTGTACAGATAGAGATTTTGCCATTTCATGCAGAACTGCTTCAAGTTTTTAGCATGTTAATGTCCCGTCACATCTACTGTTGCTCAGCTGAATTTTGATTAAATTTGTTCAGAAATATTTTAATTTGACCATTTTCAGAGCATTAAGAGAACATTCAAAAGTAACGTTCCCATAATGCAAAATTATGAAATATAATGTTCATTTAACCAAGAAATTTCTTTTATGAAACATTGAAAAAACTGGACGCTGTGAACGTTCAGGGAACATTTAGAATAACGATTGCTTAACTTTATGGGAACATTAGCAAAACGTTCTCAATAAGCCGTGAACTCAATGGTACTTGCGCTGTCTGACACACACCAGAAACACGCGCACAGAATGCCGATTCTCAGACAGCATTCCAGCCCCAATAGAATTATATTTTTGATAAATAATTAAATAAAAATTGTGAAATAAAAGGACTATTAATATTGTGAAATAAGATTTTGGGACATTTATGCAGGCATTTAGCAGAAGTCAGGTGGGTAGCTTGGAAATATTTCCATTACTTTGGATTTATAACATTACAGATAAGAATTCAACAGTAAAATGTAAGTTATCATGATATCATTAATTTGACATCAGAGATGTTTCACTTCATTTCAGGAAAACCTACAAGGAAGAGGAAAAGAATTGGTTGTTTCCTCAACAGGATATGGAAGGCTGTGAAGGGTTATTTCTGCTGCTGTTGCCACAGTTGTGCTGTGGATGTTGTGGAGCCTTTTGTCCCTCCAGCAGATCTGGAGCCAGAGCCTGATCCTGATACATCATCACCCGGTCCTGATACATCATCACCTGATCCTGATACATCATCACCCGGTCCTGATACATCATCACCCGGTCCTGATACATCATCACCCGGTCCTGATACATCATCACCCGGTCCTGATACATCATCACCCGGTCCTGATACCTCATCACCCGGTCCTGATACATCATCACCTGATCCTGATACCTCATCACCCGATCCTGATACATCATCACCTGATCCTGATACATCATCACCCGGTCCTGATACATCATCACCTGCACCAGATCTCTCCGGTGTCGAGCCAAATAATGGTAAATCGCCAGTCCTTATTTCTCCCACATTATTTTAAACAGTATTGCTGTCTTGTTTTCCACTCAAAATATCTTAAGGCTTGTTTTCAGAGAATATTTATATTATTTTCCCCATATTAATGTTATTTTCTCGACACAGCCAGGACTGATATTTTCTGAATAAAACAATCTCATATATATTTCTCATATTTTTCTGTTTGTTTTTCAGATTCCTTTGAGTCTCTCTATAAAGTGGGAGATATACTTGGATGCGGAGCGTTTGGCAGTGTGTACAGGGGAACACGCAAATTTGATGGCAAAAAGGTAAATCTTCCCGAATTGTACAAACGTTTGGCTTTTGTGTGCATCAAAACATATTCAAAACAATTTACAAATGGTTTAATACTTAGTGCAAGGTCAAGTGCTTGAATACTGTTACTGTTTTTAACTTGAAACTGTTTTGTGTTTTTATTTCTCTTTTTTTCAGGTTGCCATCAAGCGGATGCGCAAGTTTGACAATTTTCTTTATCTTTATATTGTAAGTTGGCCATAACCTGAATATGTATTTAGTTGTTTAAGTGCAGATTGCTGTAGTTAATACACCCATAGGAAGCATTAGGTGTAAATGTGATTGACAAATAAGAAAAGACTTTGAGCTCTTTTGAGGCTCTTTTAAACGTATCTAAAAAGATCAAAGAAAAGTACGCTTAAAAATGTTTTGGTCAGATTTTTACCCAGCTAAGCTTCTGTCTACTGCTTTTCTCTAGCCTGGACATCCCGAACCTCTCATTACAGAAGTGGCGCTGCTGCTAATGATGAGGCGAGAACCCATGAGCCCATACGTCATACAGCTATACGATTGGTTTGAACACCCTCGAAAATTCACTCTCATCATGGAGTTCCCTGAACCCTGCGAGAGCTTGCTGGACTTCATCACTCGTCATAATCCTGACGTGTGTGAAACAGTAGCACGGGTCTTCATGCCGCAGGCTGTGCTGGCAGTACAACACTGCATCGAGCATGGCGTTTTTCACAATGACATTCATGCGCAGAATTTCCTGTTGAAGAGAAACTCGTTAGACCTCAAGCTGATAGACTTTGGCTGCGGTCAGCTATTCAGTAGTGAGGGCTACGAGAGCGACGTATACTTTGGTGAGCATTTTGGGAATGTGGAAACCTGAATGTAGTGACGCTTTAAGAAAAAAAGCTCAACAATGTGCAAATGTCTTGCTTACAGGAAGACAGGATCACTGCCCACCTGAAGTCTTCACAGAACCCAGATTCCACGCCGTCCCAGCAAATGTCTGGGCTCTAGGAGTGATGTTGTATGAGATGGTGAACGCATCTCGTCCTTTTCGCAGTAGAACGGAAGTCATAGAAGCCAAAGTTACATTTCAGAATTCCAACTTATCCAGAGGTGAGTGAATAATATTGATAACACTGATAAACACACACACATAAAGTAAAGGCTCTGTACAGAAACAGTTAAAGGTGAAGTATGTAAGATTGTTTATATATGGCTCAACGTGGAGCGAGATTTTGGGCCGTGGTTACTGTAGCAGGCGGAGCCGTGGCAAAAGAAATCCAGCTTTAGTTACAGAAGTGAAAACCGAAATTCGCTGCATTTATACCTTAAAAGATTAAACGGGTCAAGAACGCGTCAAAGTGAACAGAGCGTTGTGATGCTACGGGCTATAAAGCACGCTTCGATACCATACAGCATCATCACGCACCTGTTCAGAAAGACACATTTTCATCAAGACAAATGCAACACAGCTAAACGTATTTCTAATATGTTGTTCCTGAAACATGCCTTCACAAGAACCAGTAAGAGCTGGGTTTGTGATGTTTAAGTTGGGGAACACCAGATGCACGAAAGGGGCCTTTGCGGGGTTTGTTTGAAAATATGCTTTATCTTGTAATTCCGCCTGGTGCCACTAGTGTCGCAGAAACGACATGCTTCACTTTTAAAGTAAAGATAAGGAACATTTTACATGATATTAATCACGTTTTAGATGCTGTTTTCATAGATTCCAAGTCACATGACTAACCAGCTCTCTCCTTATTAACATTTGTACAGAATGCTGTGATCTGATTAGCCAGTGCCTAGCCCGGGATCCAACGAAACGGCCCACGTTAGAGCAGATGTCACAACATGAATGGATTAGAAATGGTCTACTGTTGGAGAAGTTCAGGAGATTCACTTGATCAGTGATTTCAGGTGTGAGGAAGTGTAACAGACAGAGAACGATTATTATCATTTGTCTTCAAATCTGGATTGTTTGTAGTGAGATTTTCAAATTTGTGTTCATTGGAATGTTCTTGTTATAGTCAAGTCACCTTCATTTATATAGCGCTTTGTACAATACAGACTTCACGGTAAACAGGAAAATAACAGAATCAATGCAAACAGAATTCAATTCTGTTGTAGAACAGCTCTTAAAATATCATTCATGAGTTGACTTGTTCATATAATCTTTGTATCGGATAGGAAAGAACACACCTTCTGTCCTTGGAGGGCTTGAGCCGGAGACTCGACCCGAAGCCTGAAGTCCAACCCCGACCTGACAGGAACTCAAGCGCCACACCAGAGAGATCCGAGCCTGTCCACGTCTGAGCAAGAACATGAGAGACTGAAGACTGGAAACAAGTTATCAAGTCATCACAGCTCAATTCACTATGTTTTAAAATTCAAGTTATGACAAGTCATCTTTATCTATATAGCGCCTTATGTATGACAAATCTGTATTAGGGCTGCTGGGTATCGACTTCCATACTTTTTAGGCACTGACCGAATTGCCTCGATACCATCGAGAATCAAAAATTGTCTTGTCGTTCGGTACCAAATTTCGATACCTGAGGGGTTAATCTTGTCAACGTCAGTGAAACAATAAGCATGCATCATGTATGATGTGCACAAATCAAGTGCTGGTGATTGGCTGTGGCGAGGCATCAAGGAAAAACACTAGTTTATGCCAGCTTGATGGCAACAGCGCGATGCCATTCATCGACACAGAGACACGCAGAACATGAAGGATTCATATTTATACAGTCCTTTTTCGGTTTAATATTCTCACTTTGACAACTTTTAATTTGAGCGAAACTATTCTCTATGGAGGCTAGAGGGTCTATCAAGAGTTTCTTATCTCTTTTCTGTAATGATTGTCCTAAGTCATTATGTTTTTAGATAAATTATTATATAATTTCATGTGGAAAAATAAATCACACACAATTATAAAGGAGGGTCTAAGAAAAGAGGTTAGTGATGGAGGTCTTGGAGTAGTTGACTTTACCCTATTTTACCATGTGCTGAAAGTAAATTGTTTAAAAAGACTTTATATGGAACATGTTTCCTCATTTTATTCCTCATTTTGAGGAAATTGGAGATATTGGATTTTTGTTACAGTGCCCCTTCTCACTCGGAAAACTACCCATTAAATTATCAAAATTTCACCAACAGGTTTTTATTATCGTGGTTACGGGTTTACAAACATCATTTTTCACCTCAACGTGGTTTTATTTGGAACAACCAGAATATTATTTACAGAAATAGATCAACATTTTTTGAGAGATGGTATTTAAATAACATCTCTATTGTTAATCAGCTGATGGATGACAATTGTCAGTTTTGTTCCTTATCATAATTCTCCAAAAAAAATTGCTTTTGGAGCTTCAGGAAATTAATTTAATATTGTATTCAACGCCATTCCTAGTGTTATAAAAACTCTTGAAAGGAGAGCAAACCTATAGACCTATTTCTTTGTACAACACTTCTATTTCAATTGAAGGGATTTTGATTACTGACGACAAATTCAATATTAACAGAAAATCTATTCCAGCATCATCTTTCAAATGAATGATGACGTTATACAATGTTAATTGGAGTCTTGTCTGGTCTCTTCCACACAAATATCTTTTAACAAACAAAATTACATTTAAGAATGTTGCAGAGATGCTACCCTGGTAATAGTGTACTCAATAAGTATATCCAAAACATTGAAAATAAATGCACTTTCTGTGATGTAGAAGAGACAATTGTACATCTTTTTGTGAATGTGTTTGTGTTAAATCTTTCTTGAACGAGTTATGTACCTATCTCTTGAAAAAACAAATGTCAGAATATGTATTAACACCTTTAATATTATTTTTCTTTACCACAATTCAAATTTGTATTTCCAGTACATTGTTAATCTGTTCATGATACTTGGCAAATTTTTTATTCACAAATACAAATTCTTGGGTAAGATCCCGCTACTGTCAATTTTTCTGGTAGACTATAATTCATATGTTTTGTCTTTAATGGGCATAAAAACAGAAAATCTTTGAAAGAGTCAAAAATTACTTTCAATGTTTAACTTTGTATAATTTTATTTATCTATTTTTTTCCATCCCCTCTGGCTTTATGTTATTTTATTGGTACTATTTTCTTGACACATGTCCTGGGTTTTATTGTTACTGTTGTTATGTATTTGTTACATTTTCTTTCTGTTGGCATCAATAAAAAAGGCCTATACGGAAACCCGTCAAAATAAAAGTTTGGTTTGACTTAAAGGAACTGTGATAGATATATATTACTCTTGTAGAGTATAATGTACATCTTAATGTAATACTATAATACAATTATTATTAAAACAAATTTTCTTCCTCTGTTGTGTTTCTTCCTCTGTCACTTGTTTGCCAAACAACTAAAGGGCTTATTTAATTTTCATATGAATAAATGTTTTACGCCTTCATTTGATTACCAGAAATATTAAAATACACAATACAGAATTTCTTTACAAAAAAAAAAAAAACAACCCTTCATAGGTCCATATTCTTACTTTGCTTTTATGAATTCAATTTATTTGATATGGTTTTGATTAAACCATATAGATGAGATAAAACAGAAAGCACAGAACTGGGTAAAAATAAAATGAAATTTGAAGAAAAAAACAGTAAGAATGTAATTGTTGTTAAACTGTTAATAAATTGTTGTTTCATGAAAAGTTTCAATGATTTCAATGAATTACACATGCTTTTTGATTCAACTATTTATCGTGTAAAGTGTTGTTATCCTCAAGGTTGGCTGCACTAAGAGTTTAGCTTTCTTGTTTTTCCCCTCTTCACACTAATGTAACAGCCTCTGCTATAATATTATCTGTACATAAAATTGGTATCGAAAAAAGTATAGTTCAGGAACCGGTGTCGAAGTCATGGTATCAGTATCGATATCAAAAACTTTTGAACAAAACCCAGCCCTACTGTATATGACCCTTCTGAATGAATGCTTTCAATGGATAAAAAAAGAAGAAATGCTTTTAAACAGTATCGACCTATGAGAAAGCTTTGAACTGAAACAAAACCGCTGCTTCTCGAAACAAAATCTACATTGTTGCAAACTTCAGTGCATTGTTGAGTCTGTCTAAAACATAAGCCTATAATGAGACTAGAGCCTGTGGACAATAATAATAATAACTGGAATGTACATTTCCTGAAGAAAATGTGAGTGGTGCTTGCAGTGGCAAAACTCAGCACTCGTTTGCTACAGTAGGTAGTTCTGGCTAGTTGCTATGGTGTTGCTAGGTGGTAGGTATTTGTCACAGATGGTTACTTTGGAGTTTTATAGCGTTTTTAACATGTCAACAATCACATCATCACTACAGGGCAAAGTCTATTGGTTCCTGCTGGATCAGTAGCCAATGAGCTTGTTTGCTGCTCAAAGTTCAAATACTTTGTTAGGATTTGCCGTAGTTTCAGTGTGCTTTCCAAACCCTCCACCTTCCCCAGCTCCACCTGTAATAACTGAAATGAATACAGTCATGTATGAAAACCTACGGTGAATATAACTAGGCTACAGTAGATCCCCGAAGGTTCATTTTCAAAGCCTTAAAGGGTAACTAAACCCCTGGTCAGAGCCTGACTCCACCCACTGGCAATATTTGAAAAATGCTGGAAAAGTGGGCAGAGGCCAGCGGAGGGCGGGCGTGCATCTGAGATGCATCTCTCTGTAGGCAAGGGCGTTGTAGGAGCCATAAGTCTGTAATTTCGTCTGTACTATTGTCTGTACTCCCCCGTGTGGTAATGGGAAAGAATTGCACCCCTTTTGGGGACTTCCTGCAGGTAGCCATCTTAAACAGGAAGTGATGTGGCAAGGGAGACAGTTTTTTGACATACATTACACCACACTGCTTGTTTTGGAGGCTAGAGTTTTGTCTCTAAGTTTTCACCTTTTTGTTACAGTTAAGTTCAAGTCATGTTAAAACAGGTGTAGCGTCAAACATACTTTCCCTCACATTCCATACATTTGGAATGATCAGGCCATGAGTGACATGCATCGATAGCCAAAAGTGTTCTGAAACTCATCCAATGCTTGAGTAAACAAGGGTGAACTTATTTCTAAGAGCTGTGGTTGAGAATTTTGGCTTTGATCAAAGCATGGTACAAGAAGCTGATGCTTATGTGTATATTGTGGCCTGTTGATTCTATGGAAAGCTGGATACCTGATTGTGCTTGTTTGTGTCAAACCTGGCTGATGAAATGTCCAAAAATTAGAAGGATGAAGTTGAACAAAGCATCGGTTCCCTCAGTTCCATGCGTAGGGGAAGGCTTTGTGTGTGCACACGTAGGATGAATGAAGTAAAGGCATTGCTTGCTGATGGTGCTGATGTGGAATCAATAAAAAGAAGTGCAGAGACCTTTTTTATGTCACTTTGAGAATTTAAGACTGCTCATAGGCTTGTGCAAGAAAAGCTATGAAAAGGAAAATGAGCGCATTGACTGGTTTGAGCCTAAAATGGCTACATTTGATTACTTTATGAGTGAATATGAGATGTGGAAAAATGTTCAAAAGGATCCACAAACTCTTATCGAGCCAAGTGATAGTGTTTCGAATGTGTCCAAGAGGTCACATAAATCTCTTAGTTCTCACAGCTCAAGTATATCATCATCTGTATCATCCATGAAGATAAAAGTAACTGCTGATAAAGCATCTTTTGAATTTATTCAACTTGGAGCTATCCCAAAAACTCCATTGCAAAGAATGTTTCAACCTCCAAAACTCAACCAAGTAGCACACCGAAAGTCCAATGTTGAGGATGCGACAGTAACATCTGATAATCCTGCTACAACTTTTCAAAATCCATCTGTTAGTTGCACAGACGTGGGGCTTACAAATACGAATCTTTCGAATGTGGTACGGAGGCAAAATGACATTGCTGAACTTCTGGTCTTGCAGCAAAAACACACTTTACTCCCATCTAGAGAAATTCCAGTGTTCGAAGGAGATCCACTAAATTTTCGCCCTTTCATGCAAGCCTTTGAACATGGCACAGAAGATAATACAGATAATAATAGGGATAGACTTTACTGTCTGGAACAATTTACTTCTGGCCAGTCCAAGGAACTTGTCCGAAGCTGCTTGCATATGGATACAATAAGGGGTTACGCCGAAGCTAAGAAGCTCCTCAAATGTCATTTTGGTGATGAAGTGAAAATCACCAGTGCTTATATGGAAAAGGCCCTAAGTTGGAGTAATATCAAGACAGATGATGGAAACGCCCTTAATGCTTATGCACTTTATTTAAGAGGCTGTTGCAATGCTGCGGAAGACCTTCCTAATATGTTTGATCTTGATTTCCCTTCCAATCTTAAACAGATTATATCCAAACTCCCATATAAACTACGTGAAAAGTGGAGAAGCACAGCATGTGACTGTGGCGGGGGAGGCGTGGTTCAGCGAGGTCTGCGACGAGAGAGAGAGTGGCGAGACGAGCGGCGGTAAGTGGGTCAAGTGCAAAATGACTAACACCTGTGTCTCGTTGCAGTAATTGGCGTGGGGAGACCGTATAAAGTCAGACGGAAACCAGCATTCGGGGAGAGAGGGCTGAGGACTCGTGGGATCGCGGAGGAAAGAGGACTGTATTTGAAAAGCTACTGAGTACTTTATACTGTGAATGAGTTTTATGTTGACGAGCGCATGTGGCGCGAGTGATCTGAGTTTATTAAATAAAAATAACCACGAGCCTCAGCCAGCCGACCCCGGTCTCCTTCCTTCTCGCACATACATAGAAGGGAAATACTACAGTGACATTCTTGAAAGAACACATAGTAGAGCCAAATTCCAGGACGTGGTTGTCTTTATTGAAAAACAGGCAAAGATACTTCAAGACCCTCTCTTCGGCAATATTCTAGACCCTACTTTAGCTACAAAGGGCATTAGGGTCGAGACAGGGTCTCGTCCTTTCAAGTCCGGGAGTAAGAAAAGCTTTGCTACTTCAATATCACAACTGATATCCAGTACAAAAGAAGTAAAGAGCCATGAGGCTACAGGTGTTGCATTACAGGCTCCCTGCTTGTTCTGTTTTGGCAATCATGCACTGGAAGCATGTCGTCAGATAGTGTTAAAGCCTCATCTTGAGAAGATTTGCTAAAGGGAAAAGGGCTATGCTTTGCATGTCTTCTAAAGGGGCATATGAGCAAAGCATGTAGAAAACTTCTGGATTGTAAGAGTTGTCACAAAAGCCACCCAACAGTTCTCCATGTCGAAAGTATGCCCCTCACAGAGCAACACACTTCCCAGAAGGATAAAGGTTGTAGTAACTTAATTACAATTGCCATGGTGTTAGCAGAACAGGCGGAGGTTGGTTCTTTAGACTACAAACTTGATATCTTGCCAGTGAAGATTAAGGCCTGCAATGGGAGTGACATCATAGAGACTTATGCTTTTCTTGATCCTGGAAGTTCCGCAACTTTCTGTACAGAAAGTCTAACGGAAAAGCTGCATGTGAGAGGGAGGAGAACAGATGTTCTACTCACGACTATGGGACAGGAAAGACCAATATATACATACAAATTGGATGGGCTGGAAGTGAGTAGCCTCGACAGTAACAATTTTTTGCCCCTGCCAGAGGTTTTTACTCAAGCTTCTATACCAGTTGGTAAAGAAAACATTCCTACTCAAGAGGACATTCAGCACTGGCCATATCTCAATGAGATCAGTTTGAATACCATTGAAGCGGAAGTCGGTCTGTTGATTGGAGTCTATGCTCCAAAGCTTATAGAGCCATGGAAGGTTATTAATAGTCAAGAAGATGGACCCTATGCAGTCCTAACTCAACTGGCATGGCTTATTAATGGACCTTTGGGCAGAAGCCCATCTTTAAGCAGAAATGAACGACTAAAGGTGTCCTGTAATAGGATTTCAATTTCCAGCGTAGAACAGCTCATCCTGAGTCAGCTAAATCATGATTGTCCTGAAAAGGTATGTGATGAGAAGCCTGAGTATTCAGCTGAGGACATGATGTTCCTCAAAATTGCGGCAGACTCTGTTGTTAAACAAGATGGTCACTATCAACTTAAACTTCCATTCCGTCAAGAGGAGGTTTACCTACCTAATAATCGAACGATAGCTGAACAGAGAGCTAATACCCTCATGAAGAGATTCCAAAGGGACGATAAGCTATTTACTGATTATAAGGAATTTATGGGTAACCTCTGTAGTAGAAATTTTAATAGTCATTGATCCCAAACAGGTACCATAAGAGAGAGAACCTATTCAATATGTAAAAGTATATGTGTTTACGTGCTTGTGCGTGACGTTTCAGGAACATATGGGACAGGACCTCTGACCTTAGGGACGGTCAGTTTTGGCCAGTTTATTTCAGTACCAGTTTGTGTCTTTAAGTAGAAACTGAACAGCAGTAAGGACCTTATCTGGGTGGGTGAAAGGTACAGCGGGTGAGGAGGAACCTTTAAAAGAGTATAAAAGCTGTCTCATATCTTCCTGTTGTGTGTCACTCTCTTGCACAGCGTAACTTCTGTGCACTAGACTGAACCTATTCTTGCAAGAATAAATACTTTCCCAGATTTTCCCATTAAATTTCCCATTAATTTGTCTCTGAGTGTCTCTTACGCAGTGATGATTTTTAACAGGATTTCTGCCACAGCACCTCTCGGAGAAAGGGTATGCCGAAAAGGTGACATTAGATCAGTTGTCAGGAAAATTCGGAAGAGTATGGTACATACCCCATCACAGCGTGTACCACAAGAGGAAAAAGAAAATTAGGGTTGTATTTGATTGCGGATCTTCATTTCAAGGCACATCCTTAAATAAAGAGCTTCTACAGGGACCTGATCTCTCAAACAGTCTCCTCGGAGTTATCCTTCGATTACGTCAAGAACCCGTGGCAGTCATGGCGGATATCAAAGGAATGTTTCATCAGGTTATAGTCACACCTGGGGATGTGGACTTTCTGCGGTTCTTATGGTGGCCTAGCTGTGACATTAGCCAACCATTGGCAGAGTATCGGATGTTAGTTCACCTTTTCGGTGCCGTCTCTTCACCTAGTTGTGCAAACTATGCACTCAAGAAAACAGCAGAGGACAACAAGGGCAGCGTTGGTAAAGAGATTCTTAGTACCATTCGAAGGAACTTCTATATTGACGACTGCCTAACTTCCTTACCCAATGAGGATGCAGCTATTGCCCTGATTCGAGACTTGAGAATGGTCTGCGCCACCGGCGAATTTAGACTGAATTTAGACTGATAAGTAATAGTCGCTCTGTTCTAGCTTAAATTCCAGTACAGGAGAAGGCCAAAGACATGTAGGCGTTAGATCTTGATATTGGTAAACTCCCTGTGGAAAGAGCTCTTAGAATTCAGTGGAGCACTGAAACAGACTCCTTTTTCTTTAAGGTTAACTTAAAGGATCAACAGTCCACCAAGAGGACTACTCTTTCTACTGTGAATTCCTACTGTGAATCCTGCGCCTTACCAACATCATTGGTGATGTTCATGTTGCCTTTGTATTGGGCAAGGCCAGAGTTGCTCCATTAAAACCAGTAACTATACCCAGGCTTGAGTTGGCAGCCGCTGTCCTTGCTACATGTGTTGACAGGATGCTCAAGAGAGAAATTGAAATTTCACTCACACAATCTTTTTTCTGGACAGATAGCACATCTGTCTTAAAATACATTTTTAATGACACAACACGATTCAAAACATACGTTGCAAATAGAGTCTGCAAAACACGTGATTTATCTGAGAAATCCCAGTGGCATTATGTGAATGGCTCACTGAACCCTGCAGATGCGGCATCACGCGACCTGTCGATTGATTCCTTTCTTGGTTCAGAAAGATGGTGGAATGGTCCAGAATTCCTTTCACTGCCTGAATCAAATTGGCCGTGCTTTCCGGAGGAGCAAATGACTTTATCTTGTGACGACTCCGAGATAGTGAAGAGGGCTATGGCTTTCACTATAGTTTTAACAGGAGGCTCTGACACTGTTCACAAATTCATCGAACACTTCTCTTCTTGGAATAGCCTCAAAAGGGCTACTGCATGGATCCTGAAGTTTAAATGGATGCTTTGGATGGCAAGCCAAAAACAAAAAGATGCTCACTCAATTCTTCCTCTACAAAGCACTGATCCTTATTATTTGACCAGGTCCAATTACAGGAAAGCTGAGAGCAAAACTCAATTTGGAGATAAAGAGCTTTCAGTGGATGATCTTAAACAAGCAGAGAAGGCGTTAATAGGCTTTATCCAGCAACAGACATTTCAATCGGAAATGACGTCTCTGAGAAAAGGGCATACTGTTAAGAAAACTAGCAGTATCTACAAACTGGACCCTTTTCTGATGGATGTTATCTTAAGAGTTGGAGGGAGGCTGCACAAAATGTCGATGCCTGAAGATTTGAAACATCAAGTCATTTTGCTAAAGAACAGTTATCTCTCCACATTACTTTTAGACCACATTCATCAATCAGCAGGTCAATGTGGAAAAAATCAGATACTCTCAAAGCTTCGCCAGAGATACTGGCTAGTTCATGCCAATTCCGCTGCTCGGAAGCTAGTCAGGAACTGCCTGCCATGCAGACGTTGGAACGCACCAGTAATGGAGCAAAAAATGGCCAATCTACCGTTAAGTCGTCTAGCTTGTGATTCCCCTCCATTTACATGCGTAGGTACAGATTATATTGGTCCAGTCGAGGTAAAAAGGGGCCGGAGTCTGGTAAAGAGATATGGTGTCTTGTTTACATGCTGGGCGAGCAGAGCTATCCATCTAGAAATGGCCTATTCATTGGATACAGATTCCTGCATTTTGGCCTTGAGAAGGTTCATATGTAGAAGAGGTCAAGTTCAAGAAATGATATCAGACAATGGACCTAATTACGTAGGTGCCGAAAGAGAGCTTAGAGATTGTCTCGCTCAGCTGGATAACAGCAAGATCAAACGTGCAATGCTGAACGAGGGAATCAAATGGAGTTTTAATTCTCCCTCAGGGGCTCATCACGGAGGCATATGGGAAAGGCTTGTCCGCATCATTAAGAAGTCTCTGTATTCCGTCTTAAAACAACAAGCCTTAGATGAAGAGGGACTACAGACAGCACTCTGTGAGGTAGAGGCTATAGTCAATGATCGCCCTATTACCACCATATCTGATGATATCACAGATCCCGAGCCTCTTACACCTAATCATCTCCTACTGCAGAAAGGAAAACCGATTCTGCCACCTGGATTGTTCATAAAAAATGACTTGTATTCAAGACGGAGATGGAGACAAGTCCAGTATATCAGTGATCTATTTTGGAAGAGATGGACAAGAGAGTACTTGCCACTGATGCAAGAGAGGCAGAAATGGCATGAAGTGCGAAAAAATCTTAAGCCGGGGGACATAGTTCTTATAGTAGACGATACATCACCCAGAAACTCTTGGCCTATGGGACGGATCACAAAGACCTTGCCTGACAAAAGGGGACTTGTTCGTTATGCCTTGGTTAAAACAAAGTCCAACATACTGGAAAGACCTATTAATAAACGATGTCTTCTTCAAGAGTAACTAATAGTAATTTTAGTTGCTTGCAGAGTTTACATGCTCTCTTGATGAAGGTAACGATCACCATTTTTGATGAATTTTTTTGGACGTTTTTTTTAACATTTTTCATTGACTTTTCCATTGGACTATTTTAGACACTTTTTTTGTGTGTGAACAGATTGAAAATATTTTCATAAAAAGTATTCATATGGCTCCTCAATATTTTATATAATTGCCTTATCATCGTCAATTAAGGGGGAATGAAAGAGCCATAAGTCTGTAAATTTGTCTGTTCTATTGTCTGTACTCCCCTGTGTGGTGATTGCAGTAATTGCACCCCTTTTGGGGACTTCCTGCAGGTAGCAAGTGATGTGGCAAGGGACGGGGGGAAGGGAGACAGTTTTTTGACCTAACTTACACCACACTGCTTGTTTTGGAGGCTAGAGTTTTGTCTTTAAAGGGTAACTAAACCGCTGGTCAGAGCCTGACTCCACCGACTAGCAATATTTGAAAAATGCGGGAAAAGTGGGCAGAGCCCAGCGGGGATAGAGATAGAACCCAGGGCGGGCCTGAGCGGAAACATTAAGACACGGATGTACCTAATACAAATAAATAAAAATCTCCAGTTAACTACCAGAGCAGTCATTTAGTTTGCCATTAAATAAGAGATCTAAAGCTAAAATGTGTTGTTTTTGAAATCAAGCTGAGCGCTCGTTTGCCGCTGCTATCAGTGTCATGGATACAGTGTTCTGGCTCGCGCAGTCTTCACTCGGACGCGCTCTTCAATCTATCGCCGTTGTGGAGACTGAAATCACAAAATAAAATGCACACAAACGTGTCCCTGCTTGATACAGACTGTAATCACTGATGAACATATTCAGTTTTGATGAGAGAGAAAAAACAATACAAGTGCGGATTAGAACCTGTAACCTCTGACACGCTTGGCAAAAGATCTACCACTAGATCATTTAAGAACTCAAAAAATTTGCGGATCGATGCATTTATTTACGCGCTGAGCAGAGATCCTGCACAGTTTGACAAGTTTGTACCCGGCACTTCTGAAAATGGACTTCCGAATGTGTCTCTGTCCCCAGCACATTTCAAACCAAACTGACGCCCGTGCAATACAACACTAACAACTATGCTAATTAACTACCTAGGCTACACGAAATAATCTAAATAACTATATAAATGCTATGCTAAATAGACGCTAAAATACTGTATCCTGATCGTTTTCAATACTGGCAATTCCAACTCCTGACTCGCTACAATGGTTTTGACGAAATAAGTTGGTTTTTATACCAACTTATTTAAACTTTTTTGTACCAAGGGCGTGGTGAGCTGGAACCTGCTTACGTCACCACCCACCCCTTACGTCACCACCGCAAACATCCAATAGGACAATTCAACTGCAGTAGCCACCGTTCAACCTGAAGAGGGCAGCACTCAGACGTTTTTACAATATATATTGTAGAATTAAAACACTTTAAACCCAAATGTCAAAAAAATTACTTGAATCAATGAACAACACTAATAAAGCCCCATTCTTACAGATCATTAACTAAAAAAAGTTGGTTTAGGGTTTAGTTACCCTTTAAGTTTTCACCTTTTTGTTACAATAAAGTTTAAGTCATGTTAAAACAGGTGTAGCGTCAAACATACTTTCCCTCACGGAAGTGGCTTAAAAAGGAAAGGAAGCCACTACAGGCGTGGTTAGCTGGTACCCTCGGACGACAGAGGGTACCACACCTTCCAATAGGAAAATTCAACTGCAGTAGCCACCTTTCAACCTGAAGAGGGCAGCACTCAGACGTTTTTACACCATATATTGTAGAATTAAAACACTTTAAACCCAAATGTCAAAAAATTTACTCAAATCAATGAACAGCATTTATGAAGCTCCATTCTTACAGATCATTAACTAAAAAAAGTTGTTTTAGTGTTTAGTTACCCTTTAAATATTCATCATATATAGACTATAGTCCCTAAGCTAATTGAGTGTACTCATTTAATGAATTCACAGTTTATTGCAATTGACACCACTTCAATTAAAAATATAGGCATTTATTTTAGATGTATTTCTTTGATTGGGGTTCTGTTTTTTGATTTAAAAGAAATGTAGGAATTAATGTAATTAAAATATTGGGGCAAATTACTGCTGTTTTTGCGTCCATCGGAAAAATGAAGTCAATAACGGAAAGTTTAGAATTTTATTTTATTCACATAAAGTTCATTTTATTTCGATGTATGTTTTATTACCATACATTATTCTTAACGCTTTACCTCCGTAATATTTCAGTCCGAATCGGCACATGACAGCGCAGATAAACTGTTAATAACTTAAATAATCTGTTAAACATTATTTGAGAAAGTTAGTGTTAATGATTATTGTAAAATAAATGATGAACGTCATCCTCCACTCCTTGATTAGTAAAATAAATGGGCTTTTTTTTTTAATATGGATTTCTTTTCTTCACCACTCTAACGTTACTACAAACCGGTGTGATGACGCATGGGTGTCACTGAAAACTGATTGGCTTGATGTTTATATGCGGAAATGTATTAATAAATTCTTCTAGACTTTATAATTACATTATGTCCGATTTATCCTTCCTTGTGCCTTTGTGCACGCATTTTGGACAGAAGCAATGACTATGGGGATCCATTAGACTGTAAGTGCCTTGCGAAGGCGGCGCTTATTTGCTTAATTATTAATAGCTAATGAAGATTTTGGGCAAGAATAATTCCACGGATAATAATAATAATAATAACTGTTTAAAATTAAGTTTGTTACTTTTCGATAAATGTGTTGAGATTCGATGTGCGCTCACGCACGCGAATTCTGATGCAACGTTACGTACGTGGTTATGAATGATTTGAACTTTAGTTGCTATAGCGACGCGTGCTATGAATTTTGACTGCAAATGTTTACACTCGAACTGATCGCTTTCTGAGTTGATTGAGAGACGAGGCGAACAATTCAGAGACTTTTGCAAAGTATTTTCTATGCAAATCTTGTGAAGCTGAAGCTGAGAAGAGACTTTTATTCTAGAAGAAGATCGGAGCATATATCCTTTCCATATATTTATTTTTTAAAGAGTTTATATTTTTTTTTGTGTGGAGACTTCTATTTAATTGTTATTTTCTTACGCTAGAAGGAGTTTGGCGCTTTATTTAATTTTTAGTTTATTATTTAATTTAATTTTAGTATTTCTGAGGAGAGTTGTATTTTGTTCTCTTTTTTGTATTGTTTTTTTGTATTGTTTTTATTGCAGATTGGTGGATGTCAATGGCTCACATGGGGGGAAGAGGAGGTGAGTGCTTTAGTTTTTTATTTGTACATGGTATGTTATGGTATAACATTGTTGTACAATGGTTGAGTAAATTAATGTGAAGAAACTTGTGCAATGTAAATTTGATCCCCCAATTTTCCCAGCTAAGTCCTCACATGTATTTGACTCCTTGCATATGAAATCAACTTTTCAATCTGAGTAACTAAAGTTATGTATAGTGACACTTTGTAATTGACCACTGACATTGAGTATTGGTTATTGTTAAACCATTAATACTAGCTATGTGAAATATTCCAGCATCAGGCCGCTCCAGATGCAGGAGAGCTGCTGTCTCTCAGACGGCTGGTCGGGAGGTTTGGAGACCCGGTTCTGATGGCCGTGATCAGGATCCGCTGCCAGCCCCGACCCAGACACAGATCCAGGAGCTTCATGGTTATTTAACACAGTCTTTATCTTCTGAGTTGTCTTTTTCTGTGTCCACAGGTCCGGCTCACAGGAAGAAGGAGTGGCAGATCGGCAGCCAGAAGAGCCCAGATGATGGACGTCCGTCCACTTCATCTACACACTCTCGCAGAGGTCAGAATAGGCTTTGAACAATTCTTACGTTGATTCTAAATATTATTACAACAAAAGAAAAAAACTGATTTTTAATATCTGAAATTTTCCAGACTCTTCATCATCTTTGTCCCTCTCTGAGGACAATGTGGAGAGGTGGTTATGCAGAGAGTTGTTGAGGCTGTCCAGGTCCGACAGCTTGGAAGGGTGGCAGTGCCGTCCGCTGCCGGGTCAAGTTCCTGTCGAGCCGACTGAGACTTCGAGTGGCCGAACTGCTCAGGGTGCCATGGATGCTTCTCCTGTGAACAAGAGCTCAACAGGTGAGACTGAAATAAGGCTGGGCAGTGTAAAGTGTACAGATAGAGATTTTGCCATTTCATGCAGAACTGCTTCAAGTTTTTAGCATGTTAATGTCCCGTCACATCTACTGTTGCTCAGCTGAATTTTGATTAAATTTGTTCAGAAATATTTTAATTTGACCATTTTCAGAGCATTAAGAGAACATTCAAAAGTAACGTTCCCATAATGCAAAATTATGAAATATAATGTTCATTTAACCAAGAAATTTCTTTTTTGAAACATTGAAAAAACTGGACGCTGTGAACGTTCAGGGAACATTTAGAATAACGATTGCTGAACTTTATGGGAACATTAGCAAAACGTTCTCAATAAGCCGTGAACTAAATGGTACTTGCGAGGTCTGACACACACCGGAAACACGCGCACAGAATGCCGATTCTCAGACAGCATTCCAGCCACAATAGAATTATATTTTTGATAAATAAATAAATAAAAATTGTGAAATAAAAGGACTATTAATATTGTGAAATAAGATTTTGGGACATTTATGCAGGCATTTAGCAGAAGTCAGGTGGGTAGCTTGGAAATATTTCCATTACTTTGGATTTATGACATTCTTATTATGATAAGAATTTAACAGTAAATTGTAAGTTATGTCATGATATCATTAATTTGACATCAGAGATGTTTCACTTCATTTCAGGAAAACCTACAAGGAAGAGGAAAAGAATTGGTTGTTTCCTCAACAGGATATGGAAGGCTGTGAAGGGTTATTTCTGCTGCTGTTGCCACAGTTGTGCTGTGGATGTTGTGGAGCCTTTTGTCCCTCCAGCAGATCTGGAGCCAGAGCCTGATCCTGATACATCATCACCCGGTCCTGATACATCATCACCTGATCCTGATACATCATCACCTGATCCTGATACATCATCACCCGGTCCTGATACATCATCACCTGCACCAGATCTCTCCGGTGTCGAGCCAAATAATGGTAAATCGCCAGTCCTTATTTCTCCCACATTATTTTAAACAGTATCGCTGTCTTGTTTTCCACTCAAAATATCTTAAGGCTTGTTTTCAGAGAATATTTATATTATTTTCCCCATATTAATGTTATTTTCTCGACACAGCCAGGACTGATATTTTCTGAATAAAACAATCTCATATATATTTCTCATATTTTTCTGTTTGTTTTTCAGATTCCTTTGAGTCTCTCTATAAAGTGGGAGATATACTTGGATGCGGAGCGTTTGGCAGTGTGTACAGGGGAACACGCAAATTTGATGGCAAAAAGGTAAATCTTCCCGAATTGTACAAACGTTTGGCTTTTGTGTGCATCAAAACATATTCAAAACAATTTACAAATGGTTTAATACTTAGTGCAAGGTCAAGTGCTTGAATACTGTTACTGTTCTTAACTTGAAACTGTTTTGTTTTTATTTCTCTTTTTTTCAGGTTGCCATCAAGCGGATGCGCAAGTTTGACAATTTTCTTTATCTTTATATTGTAAGTTGGCCATAACCTGAATATGTATTTAGTTGTTTAAGTGCACATTGCTGTAGTTAATACACCCATAGGAAGCATTAGGTGTAAATGTGATTGACAAATAAGAAAAGACTTTTAGCTCTTTTGAGGCTCTTTTAAACGTATCTAAAAAGATCAAAGAAAAGTACGCTTAAAAATGTTTTGGTCAGATTTTTACCCAGCTAAGCTTCTGTCTACTGCTTTTCTCTAGCCTGGACATCCCGAACCTCTCATTACAGAAGTGGCGCTGCTGCTAATGATGAGGCGAGAACCCATGAGCCCATACGTCATACAGCTATACGATTGGTTTGAACACCCTCGAAAATTCACTCTCATCATGGAGTTCCCTGAACCCTGCGAGAGCTTGCTGGACTTCATCACTCGTCATAATCCTGACGTGTGTGAAACAGTAGCACGGGTCTTCATGCCGCAGGCTGTGCTGGCAGTACAACACTGCATCGAGCATGGCGTTTTTCACAATGACATTCATGCGCAGAATTTCCTGTTGAAGAGAAACTCGTTAGACCTCAAGCTGATAGACTTTGGCTGCGGTCAGCTATTCAGTAGTGAGGGCTACGAGAGCAACGTATACTTTGGTGAGCATTTTGGGAATGTGGAAACCTGAATGTAGTGACGCTTTAAGAAAAAAAGCTCAACAATGTGCAAATGTCTTGCTTACAGGAAGACAGGATCACTGCCCACCTGAAGTCTTCACAGAACCCAGATTCCACGCCGTCCCAGCAAATGTCTGGGCTCTAGGAGTGATGTTGTATGAGATGGTGAACGCATCTCGTCCTTTTCGCAGTAGAACGGAAGTCATAGAAGCCAAAGTTACATTTCAGAATTCCAACTTATCCAGAGGTGAGTGAATAATATTGATAACACTGATAAACACACACACACACACACATAAAGTAAAGGCTCTGTACAGAAACAGTTAAAGGTGAAGTATGTAAGATTTTTTATATATGGCTCAACGTGGAGCGAGAGTTTGGGCCGTGGTTACTGTAGCAGGCGGAGCCTTGGCAAAAGAAATCCAGCTTTAGTTACAGAAGTGAAAGCCGAAATTCGCTGCATTTATACCTTAAAAGATTAAACGGGTCAAGAACGCGTCAAAGTGAACAGAGCGTTGTGATGCTACGGGCTATAAAGCATGCTTCGATACCATACAGCATCATCACGCACCTGTTCAGAAAGACACATTTTCATCAAGACAAATGCAATACAGCTAAACGTATTTCTAATATGTTGTTCCTGAAGCATGCCTTCACAAGAACCAGTAAGAGCTGGGTTTGTGATGTTTAAGTTGGGGAAGACACGATGCACGAAAGGGGCCTTTGCGGGGTTTGTTTGAAAATATGCTTTATCTTGTAATTCCGCTTGGTGCCACTAGTGTCGCAGAAACGACATGCTTCACTTTTAAAGTAAAGATAAGGAACATTTTGCATTATATTAATCACGTTTTAGATGCTGTTTTCATAGATTCCAAGTCACATGACTAACCAGCTCTCTCCTTATTAACATTTGTACAGAATGCAGTGATCTGATTAGCCAGTGCCTAGCCCGGGATCCAACGAAACGGCCCACGTTAGAGCAGATGTCACAACATGAATGGATTAGAAATGGTCTACTGTTGGAGAAGTTCAGGAGATTCACTTGATCAGTGATTTCAGGTGTGAGGAAGTGTAACAGACAGAGAACGATTATTATCATTTGTCTTCAAATCTGGATTGTTTGTAGTGAGATTTTCAAATTTGTGTTCATTGTAATGTTCTTGTTATAGTCAAGTCACCTTCATTTATATAGAGCTTTGTACAATACAGATTGTTTCAAGGCGGCTTCACGGTAAACAGGAAAATAACAGAATCAATGCAAACAGAATTCAATTCTGTTGTAGAACAGCTCTTAAAATATCATTCATGAGTTGACTTGTTCATATAATCTTTGTATCGGATAGGAAAGAACACACCTTCTGTCCTTGGAGGGCTTGAGCCGGAGACTCGACCCGAAGCCTGAAGTCCAACCCCGACCTGACAGGAACTCAAGCGCCACACCAGAGAGATCCGAGCCTGTCCACGTCTGAGCAAGAACATGAGAGACTGAAGACTGGAAACAAGTCATCACAGCTCAATTCACTATGTTTTAAAATTCAAGTTAAGACAAGTCATCTTTATCTATATAGCGCCTTATGTATGACAAATCTGTATTAGGCCTGCTGGGTATCGACTTCCATACTTTTTAGGCACTGACCGAATTGCCTCGATACCATCGAGAATCAAAAATTGTCTTGTCGTTCGGTACCAAATTTCGATACCTGAGGGGTTAATCTTGTCAACGTCAGTGAAACAATAAGCATGCATCATGTATGATGTGCACAAATCAAGTGCTGGTGATTGGCTGTGGTGAGGCATCAAGGAAAAACACTAGTTTACGCCAGCTTGATGGCAACAGCGCGATGCCATTCATCGACACAGAGACACGCAGAACATGAAGGATTCATATTTATACAGTCCTTTTTCGGTTTAATATTCTCACTTTGACAACTTTTAATTTGAGCGAAACTATTATCTATGGAGGCTAGAGGGTCTATCAAGAGTTTCTTATCTCTTTTCTGTAATGATTGTCCTAAGTCATTATGTATTAGATAAATTATTATATAATTTCATGTGGAAAAATAAATCACACACAATTATAAAGGAGGGTCTAAGAAAAGAGGTTAGTGATGGAGGTCTTGGAGTAGTTGACTTTACCCTATTTTACCATGTGCTGAAAGTAAATTGTTTAAAAAGACTTTATATGGAACATGTTTCCTCATTTTGTTCCTCATTTTGAGGAAATTGGAGATATTGGATTTTTGTTACAGTGCCCCTTCTCACTCGGAAAACTACCCATTAAATTATCAAAATTTCACCAACAGGTTTTTATTATCGTGGTTACGGGTTTACAAACATCATTTTTCACCTCAACGTGGTTTTATTTGGAACAACCAGAATATTATTTACAGAAATAGATCAACATTTTTTGAGAGATGGTATTTAAATAACATCTCTATTGTTAATCAGCTGATGGATGACAATTGTCAGTTTTATTCCTTATCATAATTCTCCAAAAAAATGGATTTTGGAGCTTCAGGAAATTAATGTAATATTGTATTCAACGCCATTCCTAGTGTTATAAAAACTCTTGAAAGGAGAGCAAACCTATAGACCTATTTCTTTGTATAACACTTCTATTTCAATTGAAGGGATTTTGATTACTGACGACAAATTCAATATTAACAGAAAATCTATTCCAGCATCATCTTTCAAATGAATGATGACGTTATACAATGTTAATTGGAGTCTTGTCTGGTCTCTTCCACACAAATATCTTTTAACAAACAAAATTACATTTAAGAATGTTGCAGAGATGCTAGCCTGGTAATAGTGTACTCAATAAGTATATCCAAAACATTGAAAATAAATGCACTTTCTGTGATGTAGAAGAGACAATTGTACATCTTTTTGTGAATGTGTTTGTGTTAAATCTTTCTTGAACGAGTTATGTACCTATCTCTTGAAAAAACAAATGTCAGAATATGTATTAACACCTTTAATATTATTTTTCTTTACCACAATTCAAATTTGTATTTCCAGTACATTGTTAATCTGTTCATGATACTTGGCAAATTTTTTATTCACAAATACAAATTCTTGGGTAAGATCCCGCTACTGTCAATTTTTCTGGTAGACTATAATTCATATGTTTTGTCTTTAATGGGCATAAAAACAGAAAATCTTTGAAAAAGTCAAAGATTACTTTCAATGTTTAACCTTGTATAATTTTATTTATCTATTTTTTTTCCATCCCCTCTGGCTTTATGTTATTTTATTTGTACTATTTTCTTGACACATGTCCTGGGTTTTATTGTTACTGTTGTTATGTATTTGTTACATTTTCTTTCTGTTGGCATCAATAAAAAAGGCCTATACGGAAACCCGTCAAAATAAAAGTTTGGTTTGACTTAAAGGAACTGCGATAGATATATATTACTCTTGTACAGTATAATGTACATCTTAATGTAATACTATAATACAATTATTATTAAAACAAATTTTCTTCCTCTGTTGTGTAGCACTTGTTTGCCAAACAACTAAAGAGCTTGTTTAATTTTCATATGAATAAATCTTTTACGCCTTCATTTGATTACCAGAAACATTAAAATACACAATACAGAATTTCTTTACAAAAAAAAAAAATTCATAGGGCCCTATTATTACTTTGCTTTTATGAATTCAATTTATTTGATATGGTTTTGATTAAACCATAAAGATGAGATAAAACAGAAAGCACAGAACTTGGTAAAAATAAAATGAAATTTGAAGAAAAAAACAGTAAGAATGTAATTGTTGTTAAACTGTTAATAAATAGTTGTTTCATGAAAAGTTTCAATGATTTCAATGAATTACACATACTTTTTGATTCAACTATTTATCGTGTAAAGTGTTCTTATCCTCAAGGTTGGCTGCACTAAGAGTTTAGCTTTCTTGTTTTTCCCCTCTTCACACTAATGTAACAGCCTCTGCTATAATATTATCTGTACATAAAATTGGTATCGAAAAAAGTCTTGTTCAGGAAACGGTGTCGAAGTCATGGCATCGGTATCGATATCAAAAACTTTTGAACAAAACCCAGCCCTACTGTATATATGACCCTTCTGAATGAATGCTTTCAATGAATAAAAAAAGTAGAAATGCTTTTAAACAGTCTCGACCTATGAGAAAGCTTTGAACTGAAACAAAACCGCTGCTTCTCGAAACAAAATCTACATGGTTGCAAACTTCAGTGCATTGTTGAGTCTGTCTAAAACATAAGCCTATAATGAGACTAGAGCCTGTGGACAATAATAATAATAACTGGAATGTACATTTCCTGAAGAAAATGTGAGTGGTGCTTGCAGTGGCAAAACTCAGCACTCGTTTGCTACAGTAGGTAGTTCTGGCTAGTTGCTATGGTGTTGCTAGGTGGTAGGTATTTGTCACAGATGGTTACTTTGGAGTTTTATAGAGTTCTTAACATGTCAACAATCACATCATCACTATAGGGCAAAGTTGATTGGTTCCTGCTGGATCAGTAGCCAATGAGCTTGTGTGCTGCTCAAAGTTCAAATACTTTGTTAGGATTTGCCGTAGTTTCAGTGTGCTTTCAAACCCTCCACCTTCCCCAGCTCCACCTGTAATAACTGAAATGAATACAGTCATGTATGAAAACCTACGGTGAATATAACTAGGCTACAGTAGATCAGCGAAGGTTCATTTTCAAAGCCTTAAAGGGTAACTAAACCCCTGATCAGAGTCTGATTCCACCCACTGGCAATATTTGAAAAATGCTGGAAAAGTGGGCAGAGCCCAGCGGAGGGGGGGGGGGGGGGGGGGGGTTGGGGCATCTGAGATGCATCTCTCTGTAGGCAAGGGTGTTGTAGGAGCCATAAGTCTGTAATTTTGTCTGTACTATTGTCTGTACTCCCCCGTGTGGTAATGGGAAAGAATTGCACCCCTTTTGGGGACTTCCTGCAGGTAGCCAACAGGAAGTGATGTGGCAAGGGAGACAGTTTTTTGACATACATTACACCACACTGCTTGTTTTGGAGGCTAGAGTTTTGTCTCTAAGTTTTCACCTTTTTGTTACAGTAAGGTTCAAGTCATGTTAAAACAGGTGTAGCGTCAAACATACTTTCCCTCCCGGAAGTGGCTTAAAGAAAAGGAAGCCACTACATTATGTCAAAAAACTCCCAAGAAGGACATGCAGGCATGCGGTAGGCCCAATCAAGGCCTACATTTGGAATGATCAGGCCATGAGTGACATGCATCGATAGCCAAAAGTATTCTGAAACTCATCCAATGCTTGAGTAAACAAGGGTGAACTTATTTCTAAGAGCTGTGGTTGAGAATTTTGTCTTTGATCAAAGCATGGTACAAGAAGCTGATGCTTATGTGTATATTGTGGCCTGTTGATCCTATGGAAAGCTGGATACCTGATTGTGCTTGTTTGTTTCAAACATGGCTGATGAAATGTCCAAAAATGAGAAGGATGAAGTTGAACAAAGCATCGGTTCCCTAAGTTCCATGCGTAGGGGAAGGCTTTGTGTGTGCACACGTAGGATGAATGAAGTAAATGCATTGCTTGCTGATGGTGCTGATGTGGAATCAATAAAAAGAAGTGCAGAGACCTTTTTTATGTCACTTTGAGAATTTAAGACTGCTCATAGGCTTGTGCAAGAAAAGCTATGAAAAGGAAAATGAGCGCATTGTTTGAGCCTAAAATGGCTACATTTGATTACTTTATGAGTGAATATGAGATGTGGAAAAATGTTCAAAAGGATCCACAAACTCCTATCGAGCCAAGTGATAGTGTTTCGAATGTGTCCAAGAGGTCACATAAATCTCTTAGTTCTCACAGCTCAAGTATATCATCATCTGTATCATCCATGAAGATAAAAGTAACTGCTGATAAAGCATCTTTTGAATTTATTCAACTTGGAGCTATCCCAAAAACTCCATTGCAAAGAATGTTTCAACCTCCAAAACTCAACCAAGTAGCACACCGAAAGTCCAATGTTGAGGATGCGACAGTAACATCTGATAATCCTGCTACAACTTTTCAAAATCCATCTGTTAGTTGCACAGACGTGGGGCTTACAAATACGAATCTTTCGAATGTGGTACGGAGGCAAAATGACATTGCTGAACTTCTGGTCTTGCAGCAAAAACACACTTTACTCCCATCTAGAGAAATTCCAGTGTTCGAAGGAGATCCACTAAATTTTCGCCCTTTAATGCAAGCCTTTGAACATGCCAGAGAAGATAATACAGACAATAATAGGGATAGACTTTACTGTATGGAACAATTTACTTCTGGCCAGTCCAAGGAACTTGTCCGAAGCTGCTTGCATATGGATACTAGAAGGGGTTACGCTGAAGCTAAGAAGCTCCTCAAATGTCATTTTGGTGATGAAGTGAAAATCACCAGTGCTTATATGGAAAAGGCCGTAAGTTGGAGTAATATCAAGACAGATGATGGAAAGGCTCTTAATGCTTATGCACTTTATTTAAGAGGCTGTTGCAATGCTGCGGAAGACCTTCCTAATATGTTTGATCTTGATTTCCCTTCCAATCTTAAACAGATTATATCCAAACTCCCATATAAACTACGTGAAAAGTGGAGAAGCACAGCATGTGACATTCTTGAAAGAACACATAGTAGAGCCAAATCCCAGGACGTGGTTGTCTTTATTGAAAAACAGGCAAAGATACTTCAAGACCCTCTCTTCGGCAATATTCTAGACCCTACTTCAGCTACAAAGGGCATTAGGGTCGAGACAGGGTCTCGTCCTTTCAAGTCCGGGAGTAAGAAAAGCTTTGCTACTTCAATATCACAACTGATATCCAGTACAAAAGAAGTAAAGAGCCATGAGGCTACAGGTGTTGCATTACAGGCTCCCTGCTTGTTCTGTTTTGGCAATCATGCATTGGAAGCATGTCGTCAGATAGTGTTAAAGCCTCATCTTGAGAAGATTTTCTAAAGGGAAAAGGGCTATGCTTTGCATGTCTTCTAAAGGGGCATATGATCAAAGCATGTAGAAAACGTCTGGATTGTAAGAGTTGTCACAAAAGCCACCCAACAGTTCTCCATGTCGAAAGTATGCCCCTCACAGAGCAACACACTTCCCAGAAGGATAAAGGTTGTAGTAACTTAATTACAATTGCCATGGTGTTAGCAGAACAGGCGGAGGTTGGTTCTTTAGACTACAAACTTGATATCTTGCCGGTGAAGATTAAGGCCTGCAATGGGAGTGACATCATAGAGACTTATGCTTTTCTTGATCCTGGAAGTTCTGCCATAAAGACTCAGAAGGATTCTCGAAAAAAGAATTTATTTTGTGAAAGGAGTTTACAGACAAAAATAAAGGTAGATGCTCGACAAGCTCCGTCTCTGAGTTCTTTGGCGTAGGCCTCGTCCACCGTCAGGGTCTGAAGGTTAGCTTATAGGTCCTGCCTGATGTTAGAGGCAGGGGCGGAGCCTACCCCCCGACGAGTGGACGAGAGCCATTCTGGTGGTGGTGGGGAGGATGGGGGAAAACTTTGCTACGACACCTGCGGGCAACCACATGGAACGGTAGGATCAGTCTTTTATATTCAATGTCGAGCTGTGATTGGTAGTGTGGAATTATAAATTAGTGACGTGCAATGGAGTCTTTCTGGTAGAACTTACGCTTACGCTTTCATTTCCACAACTTTTTGTACAGAAAGTCTAACGGAAAAGCTGCATGTGAGAGGGAGGAGAACAGAAGTTCTAATCAGGACTATGGGACAGGAAAGACCATTATATACATACAAATTGGATGGGCTGGAAGTAAGTAGCCTCGACAGTAACAATTTTTTGCCCCTGCCAGAGGTTTTTACTCAAGCTTCTATACCAGTTGGTAAAAAAACATTCCTACTCAAGAGGACATTCAGCACTGGCCATATCTCAATGAGATCAGTTTGAATACCATTGAAGCGGAAGTCGGTCTGTTGATTGGAATCAATGCTCCAAAGATTGTAGAGCCATGGAAGGTTATTAATAGTCAAGAAGATGGACCCTATGCAGTCCTAACTCAACTGGGATGGCTTATTAATGGACCTTTGGGCAGAAGCCCATCTTTAAGCAGAAATGAACAACTAAAGGTGTCCTGTAATAGGATTTCAATTTCCAGCGTAGAACAGCTCATCCTGAGTCAGCTAAATCATGATTGTCCTGAAAAGGTATGTGATGAGAAGCCTGAGTATTCAGCTGAGGACATGATGTTCCTCAAAATTGCGGCAGACTCTGTTGTTAAACAAGATGGTCACTATCAACTTAAACTTCCATTCCGTCAAGAGGAGGTTTACCTACCTAATAATCGAACGATAGCTGAACAGAGAGCTAATACCCTCATGAAGAGATTCCAAAGGGACGATAAGCTATTTACTGATTATAAGGAATTTATGGGTAACCTCTGTAGTAGAAATTTTAATAGTCATTGATCCCAAACAGGTATCATAAGAGAGAGAACCTATTCAATGTGTAAAAGTATATGTGTGTACGTGCTTGTGCGTGACGTTTCAGGAACATATGGGACAGGACCTCTGACCTTAGGGACGGTCAGTTTTGGCCAGTTTATTTCAGTACCAGTTTGTGTCTTTAAGTAGAAACTGAACAGCAGTAAGGACCTTATCTGGGTGGGTGAAAGGTACAGCAGGTGAGGAAGAACCTTGAAAAGAGTATAAAAGCTGTCTCATATCTTCCTGTTGTGTGTCACTCTCTTGCACAGCGTAACTTCTGTGCACTAGACTGAACCTATTCTTGCAAGAATAAATACTTTCCTTTTATTAATTTGACTATGAGTGTCTCTTACTGTCAGGAGCCAATCAAACACAACATCCTTCACCACACAACGATCACTCTCCCCAGAATACTAATCACCTGCACCTGTTCACAATCAGTAAGCCTCATCAACCCCTGCATAAAAACACTCACCACAACCTCAGTCATTGTCAAGCCTTCAACAGGAACAGACTATTTCCCTTGTCTTCCGAAGTCTCTGATATGTCCAGTTCCAGCCAAGTAACGTATACTCACCTGTGAATTACTAACCTCTGCATTCCTGTTCCACTGTCTTCAGAGATCCTGTCCAAATTCGTGTTTACTGCAATCCTGTCTGGATCCTTGTTCCTCGAAATCCTGTCTGGACCCCTGTTCCCCAAAAACCCTGTATTCTCCTGAGTCCCTGTGTTCACGCCGAGTTGTCGCTCCCACGACGACATCTGAAAGAGAAAAGACAAGTATAAGAGATCTGTGACTGCTTGACATCAGTTAGCCTGAAGAGGACCTGCTCACCTGTAATCTGCCCCGCACGTAGTGATCTTCACCAAATCTGCACCTGAACTTTAAGAATACTCACCTATGCACTTGTGTCACGTTATATAAAGCTGTGTTTGGATTCACTTACCTCTGTCTCTGTGCCTGTATCCTGACAGAAGGCTTGACCAACTACCGCTCTGGATCCAACACAACCGCCATCCGCTGCCATTCCAGGGCAACTTGCAACCGATGCGGCGAGTTCGCTTCCTCAGTCCACCACCACTTCCGCAAACCCCACTCCCACACTGGTATGCATTGCTAGTTCCACCTCTCGACCAGCGCCATTCTCCGGCCGGGCGGAATATTGCAACCGATCGCTCACGAATTTCTTTCATCATTCAGCAATTATCTGGAACAGCATTGAGATGGGCTGAGTCGCAAGAAACTGAGGTTACCATGTCATTACAAAGTTTCATTAACCATTTCAAGGAAGTTTTCGGCCACCCAGTCAATGATTCATCCATCAGCGATAAGTTAATGCAACTTCGACAAGATAAGAAACCCGTTTCAGAGTATTCCATTGAGTTTCGAACTCTAGGTTCAGTGAGTGGTTCGAACGAAAAGGCTCTTCTGGCTGTTTATCGTGGTGGTTTAAATCCTGCACTCCGTCTCCAAATGGTGATCTATGATGATAATCTGGGGCTGGAAAAATTCATACAGCAAACTCTCCGTGTCCATCAACGATCTCAGGGCTGTTATCGAGATGCTCGACATTCTCATGCCACATCCCCTCATGTCCTCGCTAACCATGAGTCTGAAAGACCCCCAGAAGAAATGCAAGTCGATACTCACCGACTCACCCAGGCTGAACGTTCTCGTCGTAGAGAATTGCAGATATGTCTGTACTGTGGTGTTAATGGTCACTTTCGACTCGCATGCCCCATTCGACCAAGTCAGATGACGGTAAGCTCCGTTCAGGATCACCTCGCCGTATCGACACCACTCACTATTCCTGTAACCTTGAAAACCCAAAATTTCCATGTATCTGTAGCAGCCATCGTCGATTCCGGATCAGCGGGGAACTTCATATCAGGGCGGCTCTGCAAGAAACTTAACCTCAGGAAGGTCGACATTCCAAAGCCATATTCCATCCATGCAGTGACCGGCGAACCCATTAACAAGGGGTATGTTACAGCTCAAATAACACCTATCCAGTTATGCATTGAAAATATTCACCACGAAATGTTCGAACCTTTCATTCTTCAAAATAGTCAAGCAGACATAATCCTAGGCCGTCCATGGCTAATTCGTCACCAACCTACCATAAATTGGCAGTCCGGTAAGATAAACAGTTGGGGATGTCATTGCCCACTTGAGAAAAGCCCACACTCTGCTCCACCTGGTGCTGAACCTAAGAAAGCGCTCACTGTGAGTTCCACCTCCATTGAAAGCCCCACAGAAAATCTGTCCACAAATATTCCCTCATGTTATTCCTCGTTCTCTGACATATTTAACCCTGTCACTGCCTCCAACTTACCACCTCATAGACCATGGGATTGCGCCATTGATCTGGTCGCCGATGCATCGATTCCCAAGGGTAGAATCTATTCTCTATCAATTCCTGAACAGGAATCTATGCGGAAGTACATCGAAGAAGCTTTGCAACAGGGTTACATCCGTCCTTCTACATCCCCTGCTGCCGCTAGTTTCTTTTTTGTTGCCAAGAAAGATAGAGGTTTAAGACCATGTATCGACTACAGAGCCCTGAATCAAAAATACCGTGAAATTCAGTTACCCACTACCTCTCATTCCAGCAGCCCTCGAACAGCTCAGGGAAGCCAAGATCTTCACCAAATTGGATCTGAGGAGTGCATACAATCTGGTCAGAATTAGAGAAGGGGATGAGTGGAAAACTGCTTTCATCACGCCTGCAGGGCACTATGAATACCTGGTCATGCCGTATGGGTTGGTGAACGCTCCTTCCGTGTTTCAAAGCTTTATGGACGAGGTACTCCGAGACTTCCTGGGAAAGTTCGTATTGGTGTATATCGATGATATTCTGATTTATTCCAAGAACCCTGGTGAACATCAACATCATGTGTCCCTGGTACTCCAAAGACTCAGAGAATTCACCCTGTTTCTAAAAGCAGAAAAGTGTACTTTTCATCAGACCAGTGTCGAATTCCTGGGATACCAACTGAGTGAAAGAGGAGTGGAAATGGATAAACGAAAGACCGAAGCCATCATGTCCTGGCCAACTCCTCAGTCGGTAAAAGAACTCCAGAGGTTCTTCGGCTTCGCAAATTTTTACAGATGATTTATACACAACTACAGTATCTTGACAGCTCCTCTGACCTCCCTGTTAAAAGGAAAGCCGAAGATGTTACTTTGGACCCCAGAAGCGGAGCTTGCCTTTAATTCACTCAAGGCCGCATTCACCACTGCACCCTTGCTCCACCATCCAGATCCAGAGAGGGTATTTGTGGTGGAAGTAGATGCCTCCACTACTGGGGTAGGAGGAATTATATCCCAGTACTCTGACTCATCCTCCAAGACCATACCTTGCGCGTTCTTTTCCAAGAAGTTATCTACAGCAGAAAGCAACTACGACATTGGAAACCGGGAGCTTCTGGCTGTGAAACTTGCCTTAGAGGAATGGAGGCATTGGTTAGAGGGGGCGAAACATCTATTCCTAGTACTTACCGACAACAAGAACCTCCAGTACTTGAGAGATGCTAAAAGACTCAATCAACGTCAGGCCCGATGGGCACTATTCTTCACCCGTTTCCATTTAAGAATCTCATATCGTCCAGGCTCAAAGAATACTAGAGCGGATGCTCTCTCTCGCATCCATGCCCAAAAAACTCCGATGGAGGAACCTGAGACCATCCTGCCCGAGAAACTGTTTGTCAACCCCATCCAGTGGGAAATCAACAAGCAATTATTGGAATTGTCACGACAACAACCTAGAGTCCCAGGATGCCCCCCCCGAGAAGATTTACGTACCTGAGGATTTCCGCAACTCTCTCATTTCATCAGCTCACTCCTCTGTAGGCACAGGTCATCCTGGAATAGGCAAAACTTTCTCAACTCTCCAACTCAAATATTGGTGGCCCAACATGCAACAGGACATCACAACGTTCATACAAGGTTGTATTCCCTGCGCCATGTCCAAAGTTCCCAGAAATCTCCCTGCGGGTAAATTAGTACCACTCTTTGTCCCACATAGACCCTGGTCACAAATTGGTGTAGATTTCTTCACGGATCTTCCCCCTTCTGACGGCAACACCTGTATCCTCGTAACCATCGATCGGTTCTCCAAGGCATGCAAACTAATTCCTCTGAAGGGTCTCCCTACGGCTTTTGTCACTGCTGAACTTCTGTTTTCATGTTCATGTTTTTCGAAACTTCGGCATCCCAGAGGACATCGTGTCCGACAGAGGACCCCAATCCATCTCCCGAGTTTGGCGAGCCTTTTTCACTCTTATGAACGTGACTGTAAGCCTATCATCAGGGTATCATCCGCAAACCAATGGCCAAATCGAACGAAAGATCCAGGATGTAGGACGCTTCCTGCGTACATTCTGCCACACCAACCAGAATATCTGGAGTCGATATCTAATTTGGGCAGAGTACGCACAAAACTCCCTCAGACAGTCATCCACGCAGTTAACTCCTTTCCAGTGTGTGCTGGGTTACCAACCCCCATTGTTTCCATGGTCCGGCGTACCCTCAGAAGTACCAGGAGTAAATAAGTGGTTTCAAGAAAGCGAAAGAGTGTGGAATCAAACCCATCATCACCTCCAGCAAGCGGTGAATCGCCAACAGCATTTCGCAGATGCTCGTCGCCGTCAAACCCCTGAGTATCAACCCGGACAGTTAGTCTGGCTCTCCACAAAAGACATCCGTCTACGTCAACCTTGCCGCAAACTCAACCCCAGATACATCGGACCATTCCCCATTGTAAGACAAATCAACCCAGTCACCTACCAACTTCGTCTACCCCCAGAACATCGGATCCATTCCACGTTTCACGTCTCCCTCCTGAAACCTCATTACCCTCCTGTACCCAACTCAGCCACAGAAACGGTTTCGGAAGATAACCCCCCGATACCGCCTATTGAACCAGAGCCCATTTATCTGATAAAGGAGATATTGGACTCCCGACGTCGAGGTGCTCAGCTCGAGTATCTGATAGATTGGGAGGGGTATGGACCAGAGGAAAGATGTTGGATACCCCGGAACGACGTCCTTGATCCCAATTTGCTCCTCGAGTTTCACGCTCAACATCCTGACAAACCTGCACCATGACCCAGAGGTAGACCACCACGACGTCGGGGTCCAAGGTCCGCTGGCGCGGACTCTGGAGGGGCGGGGTAATGTCAGGAGCCAATCAAACACAACATCCTTCACCACACAACGATCACTCTCCCCAGAATACTAACCACCTGCACCTGTTCACAATCAGTAAGCCTCATCAACCCCTGCATAAAAACACTCACCACAACCTCAGTCATTGTCAAGCCTTCAACAGGAACAGACCATTTCCCTTGTCTTCCGAAGTCTCTGATATGTCCAGTTCCAGCCAAGTAACGTATACTCACCTGTGAATTACTAACCTCTGCATTCCTGTTCCACTGTCTTCAGAGATCCTGTCCAAATTCGTGTTTCCTGCAATCCTGTCTGGATCCTTGTTCCTCGAATGTGTTCCATCGTGTTTCACGTTAAATAAAGCTGTGTTTGGATTCACTTACCTCTGTCTCCGTGCCTGTATCCTGACACTTACGCAGTGATGATGTTTAACAGGATTTCTGCCACAACACCTCTCGGAGGAAGGGTATGCCGAAAAGGTGACATTAGATCAGTTGTCAGGAAAATTCGGAAGAGTATGGTACATACCCCATCACAGCGTGTACCACAAGAGGAAAAAGAAAATTAGGGTTGTATTTGATTGGGGATCTTCATTTCAAGGCACATCCTTAAATAAAGAGCTTCTACAGGGACCTGATCTCTTAAACAGTCTCCTCGGAGTTATCCTTCGATTACGTCAAGAACCCGTGGCAGTCATGGCGGATATCAAAGGAATGTTTCATCAGGTTATAGTCACACCTGGGGATGTGGACTTTCTGCGGTTCTTATGGTGGCCTAGCTGTGACATTAGCCAACCATAGGCAGAGTATTGGATGTAAGTTCACCTCTTCGTCCCGTCTCTTCACCTAGTTGTGCAAACTATGCACAAGAAAACAGCAGAGGACAACAAGGGCAGCGTTGGTAAAGAGCTCCTTAGTACCATTCGAAGGAACTTCTATATTGACGACTGCCTAACTTCCTTACCCAATGAGGATGCAGCTATTGCCCTGATTCGAGACTTGAGAATGGTCTGCGCCACCGGCGAATTTAGACTGACAAAGTGGATAAGTAATAGTCGCTCTGACCTAGCTTAAATTCCAGTACAGGAGAAGGCCAAAGACATGTAGGCGTTAGATCTTGATATTGGTAAACTCCCTGTGGAAAGAGCTCTTAGAATTCAGTGGAGCACTGAAACAGACTCCTTTTTCTTTAAGGTTAACTTAAGGGATCAACAGTCCACCAAGAGGACTACTCTTTCTACTGTGAATTCCATCTACGATCCAATCGGATTTCTTGCTCCATTGATTCTTCCTGCAAAAAGAATCCAACAGGAACTTTGCAGAGTCAGCTGTGGTTGGGATGATAAGATTCCAGACAACTTAACAAAATACTGGGAGGAATGGCTTGAGGGTTTGGACAAACTTAACCACCTAAGTTTTCGCAGATGTTTCAAACCAGCAAGTTACGGCAAAATAGAAACTGCACAATTACATATTTTTAGTGATGCGAGTGAATCAGGGGATGGTATTGCTAGTTACCTGCGCCTTACCAACATCATTGGTGATGTTCATGTTGCCTTTGTATTGGGCAAGGCCAGAGTTGCTCCATTAAAACCAATAACTATACCCAGGCTTGAGTTGGCAGCCGCTGTCCTTGCTACATGTGTTGACAGGATGCTCAAGAGAGAAATTGAAATTTCAATCACAATCTATTTTCTGGACAGATAGCACATCTGTCTTAAAATACTTTTTTAATGACACAACACGATTCAAAACCTACGTTGCAAATAGAGTCTGCAAAACACGTGATTTATCTGAGAAATCCCAGTGGCATTATGAGAATGGCTCACTAAACCCTGCAGATGCGGCATCACGCGGCCTGTCGATTGATTCCTTTCTTGGTTCAGAAAGATGGTGGAATGGTCCAGAATTCCTTTCACTACCTGAATCAAATTGGCCTTGCTTTCCGGAGGAGCAAATGACTATATCTTGTGACGACTCCGGGATAGTGAAAAGGGCTATGGCTTTCACTATAGTTTTAACAGGAGGCTCTGATACTGTTCACAAATTCATCGAACACTTCTCTTCTTGGAATAGCCTCAAAAGGGCTACTGCATGGATCCTGAAGTTTAAAAGGATGCTTTGGATGGCAAGCCAAAAACAAAAAGATGCTCAATCAATTCTTCCTCTACAAAGCACTGATTCTTATTATTTGACCACGTCCAATTACAGGAAAGCTGAGAGCAAAACTCAATTTGGAGATAAAGAGGTTTCAGTGGATGATCTTAAACAAGCAGAGAAGGCGTTAATAGGCTTTATCCAGCAACATACATTTCAATCGGAAATGACGTCTCTGAGAAAAGGGCATACTGTTAAGAAAACTAGCAGTATCTACAAACTGGACCCTTTTCTGATGGATGGTATCTTAAGAGTTGGAGGGAGGCTGCACAAAATGTCGATGCCTGAAGATTTGAAACATCAAGTCATTTTGCCAAAGAACAGTTATCTGTCCACATTACTTTTAGACCACATTCATCAATCAGCAGGTCAATGTGGAAAAAATCAGATACTCTCAAAGCTTCGCCAGAGATACTGGCTAGTTCATGCCAATTCCGCTGCTCGGAAGCTAGTCAGGAACTGCCTGCCATGCAGACGTTGGAACGCACCAGTAATGGAGCAAAAAATGGCCAATCTACCTTTAAGTCGTCTAGCTTGTGATTCCCCTCCATTTACATGCGTAGGTACAGATTATATTGGTCCAGTCGAGGTAAAAAGGGGCCGCAGTCTGGTAAAGAGATATGGTGTCTTGTTTACATGCTTGGCGAGCAGAGCTATCCATCTAGAAATGGCCTATTCATTGGAAACAGATTCCTGCATTTTGGCCTTGAGAAGGTTCATATGTAGAAGAGGTCAAGTTCAAGAAATTATATCAGACAATGGACCTAATTACGTAGGAGCCGAAAGAGAGCTTAGAGATTGTCTCGCTCAGCTGGATAACAGCAAGATCAAACGTGCAATGCTGAACGAGGGAATCAAATGGAGTTTTAACTCTCCCTCAGGGACTCATCACGGAGGCATATGGGAAAGGCTTGTCCGCATCATTAAGAGGTCTCTGTATTCCGTCTTAAAACAACAATCCTTAGATGAAGAGGGACTACAAACAGCACTCTGTGAGGTAGAGGCTATAGTCAATGATCGCCCTATTACCACCATATCTGATGATATCACAGATCCCGAGCCTCTTACACCTAATCATCTCCTACTGCAGAAAGGAAACCCGATTCTGCCACCTGGATTGTTCATAAAAAATGACTTGTATTCAAGACGGAGATGGAGACAAGTCCAGTATATCAGTGATCTATTTTGGAAGAGATGGACAAGAGAGTACTTGCCACTGATGCAAGAGAGGCAGAAATGGCATGAAGTGCGAAAAAATCTTAAGCCGGGGGACATAGTTCTTATAGTAGACGATAAATCACCCAGAAACTCTTGGCCTATGGGACGGATCACAAAGACCTTGCCTGACAAAAGAGGACATGTTCGTCATGCCTTGGCTAAAACAAAGTCCAACACACTGGAAAGACCTATTAATAAACGATGTCTTCTTCAAGAGTAACTAATAGTAATTTCAGTTGCTTGCAGAGTTTACATGCTCTCTTGATGAAGGTAACGATCACCATTTTTGACGAATTTTTTTGGACGTTTGACGTTTTTTTTTTACCTTTTTCATTGACTTTTCCATTGGACTATTTGAGACACTTTTTTTGTGTGTGAACAGATTGAAAATATTTTCATAAAAAGTATTCATATGGCTCCTCAATATTTTATATAATTGCCTTATCATCGTCAATTAAGGGGGAATGTAGGAGCCATAAGTCTGTAAATTTGTCTGTTCTATTGTCTGTACTCCCCTGTGTGGCAATGGGAAAGAATTGCACCCCTTTTGGGGACTTCCTGCAGATAGCAAGTGATGTGGCAAGGGACAGGGGGGAAGGGAGACAGTTTTTTGACCTAACTTACACCACACTGCTTGTTTTGGTGGCTAGAGTTTTGTCTTTAAAGGGTAACTAAACCGCTGGTCAGAGCCTGACTCCACCCACTAGCAATATTTGAAAAATGCTGGAAAAGTGGACAGAGCCCAGCGGAGATAGAGATAGAACCCAGGACGGGCCTGAGCGGAAACATTAAGACACGGATGTACCTAATACAAATAAATAAAACATCTCCAGTTAACTACCAGAGCAGTCATTTAGTTTGCCATTAAATAAGAGATCTAAAGCTAAAATGTGTTGTTTTTGAAATCAAGCTGAGCGCTCGTTTGCCGCTGCTATCAGTGTCATGGATACAGTGTTCTGGCTCGCGCAGTCTTCACTCGGACGCGCTCTTCAATCTATCGCCGTTGTGGAGACTGAAATCACAAAATAAAATGCACACAAACGTGTCCCTGCTTGATACAGACTGTAATCACTGATGAACATATTCAGTTTTGATGAGAGAGAAAAAACAATACGAGTGCGGATTAGAACCTGTAACCTCTGACACGCTTGGCAAAAGATCTACCACTAGATCATTTAAGAACTCAAAAAATTTGCGGATCGATGCATTTATTTACGCGCTGAGCAGAGATGCTGCACAGTTTGACAAGTTTGTACCCGGCACTTCTGAAAATGGACTTCCGAATGTGTCTCTGTCCCCAGCACATTTCAAACCAAACTGACCCCCGTGCAATACAACACTAACAACTATGCTAATTAACTACCTAGGCTACACGAAATAATCTAAATAACTATATAAATGCTATGCTAAATAGACGCTAAAATACTCTATCCTGATTGTTTTCAATACTGGCAATTCCAACTCCTGACTCGCTACAGTGGTTTTGACGAAATAAGTTGTTTTTTTATACCAACTTATTTAAACTTTTTTGTACCAAGGGCGTGGTGAGCTGGAACCTGCTTACGTCACCACCCACCCCTTACGTCACGAACCACCGCAAACATCCAATATGACAATTCAACTGCAGTAGCCACCGTTCAACCTGAAGAGGGCAGCACTCAGACGTTTTTACACCATATATTGTAGAATTAAAACACTTTAAACCCAAATGTCAAAAACTTTACTTGAATCAATGAACAACACTAATAAAGCCCCATTCTTACAGATCATTAACTAAAAAAAGTTGGTTTAGGGTTTAGTTACCCTTTAAGTTTTCACCTTTTTGTTACAATAAAGTTTAAGTCATGTTAAAACAGGTGTAGCATCAAACATACTTTCCCTCACGGAAGTGGCTTAAAAATGAAAGGCCACTACAGGCGTGGTTAGCTGGTACCCTCGGACGTCAGAGGGTACCACACCTTCCAATAGGAAAATTCAACTGCAGTAGCCACCTTTCAACCTGAAGAGGGCAGCACTCAGACGTTTTTACACCATTATTGTAGAATTAAAACACTTTAAACCCAAATGTCGAAAAATGTACTCAAATCAATGAACAGCATTTATGAAGCTCCATTCTTACAGATCATTAAAGTTCCTGTAAAGGCAATTTAAAAAAAAAATTCTAAACACATTATAAATGTTAGAAATGTATTGCTAAAACACATTACAAAGACTGTGAACTGTGAAGTACTGAATTGTGGAGTTAGACCGTTAAACAGTTTTTCACCATTGATATTTTAGGGATTTTTTGGGCGGGGCTAAAAGGGTACTCGATGACGCACTGGAGCCCCTGAGGCTGGCCGCTCCCCTAACAATATAAGTAGAGCACATTCGCATCAGTTTACCGCTCAATCGCGAGTTACTGTCAGTATTATTAGTTACTACAGCTTACAGTTTGCTAGTTAGCTATGTCTTCGTCACGGAAATGCGTACTACCTGGATGCGATCACGTACAAAACAGATCGGTGTCCTTATTTACATTTCCTAAAAACGATCACATCAAGAAGAGGTGGATTAATTTTGTGAAGAGCCACCTTGATGGAGAGCTGAGGATCACCACCAAAACCCGCCTCTGTAGTGATCATTTTACACGGGATAGTTTTATTTCGTCGGAGACAACTGGGATTCACTGATAATCCGCTGTTGTGTTACTGGTGAATGGGGCCGAAGCATTTATTTTAGATGTATTTCTTTGATTGGGGTTCTGTTTTTTGATTTAAAAGAAATGTAGGAATTAATGTAATTAAAATATCGGGGCAAATTACTGCTGTTTTTGCGTCCATCGGAAAAATGAAGTCAATAACGGAAAGTTTAGAATTTTATTTTATTCACATAAAGTTCATTTTATTTCGATGTATGTTTTATTACCATACATTATTCTTAACGCTTTACCTCCGTAATATTTCAGTCCGAATCGGCACATGACAGCGCAGATAAACTGTTAATAACTTAAATAATCTGTTAAACATTATTTGAGAAAGTTAGTGTTAATGATTATTGTAAAATAAATGATGAACGTCATCCTCCACTCCTTGATTAGTAAAATAAATGGGCTTTATTAATATGGATTTCTTTTCTTCACCACTCTACTACGAACCGGTGTGATGACGCATGGGTGTCACAACTGATTGGCTTGATGTTTATATGCGGAAATGTATTAATAAATTCTTCTAGACTTTATAATAACATTATGTCCGATTTATCCTTCCTTGTGCCTTTTTGCACGCATTTTGGACAGAAGCAATGACTATGGGGATCCATTAGACTGTAGTGACTTGCGAAGGCGGCGCTTATTTGCTTAATTATTAATAGCTAATGAAGATTTTGGGCAAGAATAATTCCACGGATAATAATAATAATAACTGTTTAAAATTAAGGTTGTTACTTTTCGATAAATGTGTTGAGAATCGATGTGCGCTCACGCACGCGAATTCTGATGCAACGTTACGTACGTGGTTATGAATGATTTGAACTTTAGTTGCTATAGCGACGCGTTCTATGAATTTTGACTGCAAATGTTTACACTCGAACTGATCGCTTTCTGAGTTGATTGAGAGACGAGGCGAACAATTCAGAGACTTTTGCAAAGTATTTTCTATGCAAATCTTGTGAAGCTGAGGCTGAGAAGAGACTTTTATTCTAGAAGAAGATCGGAGCATATATCCTTTCCATATATATATATATATTTTTTTAAAGAGTTTATATTTTTTTGTGGAGACTTCTATTTAATTGTTATTTTCTTACGCTAGAAGGAGCTTGGCGCTTTATTATTTTTTTTGTTTATTATTTAATTTAATTTTAGTATTTCTGAGGAGATTTGTATTTTGTTCTCTTTTTTGTATTGTTTTTTTGTATTGTTTTTTTTGCAGATTGGTGGATGTCAATGGCTCACATTGGGGGAAGAGGAGGTGAGTGCTTTAGTTTTTTATTTGTACATGGTATGTTATGGTATAATATTGTTGTACAATGGTTGAGTAAATTAATGTGAAGAAACTTGTGCAATGTAAATTTGATCCCCCAATTTTCCCAGCTAAGTCCTCACATGTATTTGACTCCTTGCATATGAAATCAACTTTTCAATCTGAGTAACTAAAGTTATGTATAGTGACACTTTGTAATTGACCACTGACATTGAGTATTGGTTATTGTTAAACCATTAATACTAGCTATGTGAAATATTCCAGCATCAGGCCGCTCCAGATGCAGGAGAGCTGCTGTCTCTCAGACGGCTGGTCGGGAGGTTTGGAGACCCGGTTCTGATGGCCGTGATCAGGATCCGCTGCCAGCCCCGACCCAGACACAGATCCAGGAGCTTCATGGTTATTTAACACAGTCTTTGTCTTCTGAGTTGTCTTTTTCTGTGTCCACAGGTCCGGCTCACAGGAAGGAGTGGCAGATCGGCAGCCAGAAGAGCCCAGATGATGGACGTCCGTCCACTTCATCTACACACTCTCGCAGAGGTCAGAATAGGCTTTGAACAATTCTTACGTTGATTCTAAATATTATTACAACAAAAGAAAAAAACTGATTTTTAATATCTGAAATTTTCCAGACTCTTCATCATCTTTGTCCCTCTCTGAGGACAATGTGGAGAGGTGGTTATGCAGAGAGTTGTTGAGGCTGTCCAGGTCCGACAGCTTGGAAGGGTGGCAGTGCCGTCCGCTGCCGGGTCAAGTTCCTGTCGAGCCGACTGAGACTTCGAGTGGCCGAACTGCTCAGGGTGCCATGGATGCTTCTCCTGTGAACAAGAGCTCAACAGGTGAGACTGAAATAAGGCTGGGCAGTGTAAAGTGTACAGATAGAGATTTTGCCATTTCATGCAGAACTGCTTCAAGTTTTTAGCATGTTAATGTCCCGTCACATTTACTGTTGCTCAGCTGAATTTTGATTAAATTTGTTCAGAAATATTTTAATTTGACCATTTTCAGAGCATTAAGAGAACATTCAAAAGTAACGTTCCCATAATGCAAAATTATGAAATATAATGTTCATTTAACCAAGAAATTTCTTTTTTGAAACATTGAAAAAACTGGACGCTGTGAACGTTCAGGGGACATTTAGAATAACGATTGCTTAACTTTATGGGAACATTAGCAAAACGTTCTCAATAAGCCGTGAACTCAATGGTACTTGCGCTGTCTGACACACACCAGAAACACGCGCACAGAATGCCGATTCTCAGACAGCATTCCAGCCCCAATAGAATTATATTTTTGATAAATAAATAAATAAAAATTGTGAAATAAAAGGACTATTAATATTGTGAAATACGATTTTGGGACATTTATGCAGGCATTTAGCAGAAGTCAGGTGGGTAGCTTGGAAATATTTCCATTACTTTGGATTTATAACATTACAGATAAGAATTCAACAGTAAATTGTAAGTTATGTCATGATATCATTAATTTGACATCAGAGATGTTTCACTTCATTTCAGGAAAACCTACAAGGAAGAGGAAAAGAATTGGTTGTTTCCTCAACAGGATATGGAAGGCTGTGAAGGGTTATTTCTGCTGCTGTTGCCACAGTTGTGCTGTGGATGTTGTGGAGCCTTTTGTCCCTCCAGCAGATCTGGAGCCAGAGCCTGATCCTGATACATCATCACCCGGTCCTGATACATCATCACCCGGTCCTGATACATCATCACCCGGTCCTGATACATCATCACCCGGTCCTGATACATCATCACCCGGTCCTGATACATCATCACCCGGTCCTGATACATCATCACCTGATCCTGATACATCATCACCCGGTCCTGATACATCATCACTCGGTCCTGATACATCATCACCTGATCCTGATACTTCATCACCCGATCCTGATACATCATCACCTGATCCTGATACATCATCACCCGGTCCTGATACATCATCACCTGCACCAGATCTCTCCGGTGTCGAGCCAAATAATGGTAAATCGCCAGTCCTTATTTCTCCCACATTATTTTAAACAGTATTGCTGTCTTGTTTTCCACTCAAAATATCTTAAGGCTTGTTTTCAGAGAATATTTATATTATTTTCCCCATATTAATGTTATTTTCTCGACACAGCCAGGACTGATATTTTCTGAATAAAACAATCTCATATATATTTCTCATATTTTTCTGTTTGTTTTTCAGATTCCTTTGAGTCTCTCTATAAAGTGGGAGAGATACTTGGATGCGGAGCGTTTGGCAGTGTGTACAGGGGAACACGCAAATTTGATGGCAAAAAGGTAAATCTTCCCGAATTGTACAAACATTTGGCTTTTGTGTGCATCAAAACATATTCAAAATAATTTACAAATGGTTTAATACTTAGTGCAAGGTCAAGTGCTTGAATACTGTTACTGTATTTAACCTGTTAACCGTTTCCAGAGCGTCGGCGCACTGAAGCGTTTTTTTTTTATTTAGTTCAAATTTACTATCAGATTTAATGTTATACCTTGACAAACTATACATCATTAAAAAGATATAATACTCAAGATTCAGTATTTGACCACTATTGTATTCTGAGAAACTTATAGTGACAGTTATGTCTTAATTTGTGTCAGGAGTTATGAAATGAAAAAATGAGTCGATACCTTTAATATGAATTATGAGCGTCAGCTGGTCCATTCATAAAAAACACTCCAAGCTGTCGTCATGACAGCGATTCGCAAAACATCGTCCCTCAGGGCTTTAGCTCAAAAATGTGCAGACTTGGAGAAATATTGATATATTCTCATAGATTCACATCATACTTCTATAGACAGGAATAATATTTGTTGAATTTATACCCAAATGCGTCGATGTAATCATTATGATCGCTTCTTACTGAGATGTGCTGTGTTTTCAATTCATACCAATAGCCTGAGGGCGCTATATGCACAATAACAGTCCATATATGGATCACGAAGAAGACCCATAGTCATGTGACATTCCAGGACGTCACTGATACAGAAAGTAGCTGACAGAGATCGCTGTAACATGCAGATAAAGATGTTTTGAAGACAATAAACATGATTGCAATGATATTTGAGTTACCTGTGTTCTTCAAGCCATGCCAGGTATTTCATAATAATAGATTATATTTATAATGTAATGCTAATCGATATAGATTTCATCATCGTGCAGAACACTATAAATAATACATTTTCTGTCGGATTTTTTTTTTTATCTGAAGCCAAATTAGATCACAGAAGATTATTTAAAACACTCGACTTGCGTTATAAAGTAAGTTTGGAGCACAAACATGGTTTTAATCTCATAAATGGTCGTGTATTGATGGTGTGCTAAGCTAACATGCTAGCTAGCCCAGGTGCACCTGCCACCAGCAGTTATTGTTTTATGATTTTTTTCTAAATAGGAATGCTTACTGAAATGTTTCAGTGCATTTGATACCAGTTTCAAATATTTAGTGAGAACTTTGATAAAAGAAATTAGGGTTTGAAACCCTATGAATAGCCTGTGAATAGCCAGTCGTTAGTAGCTATAATGCAGACAAAAGAAATGCATATTTAGAGCCATAACCAGTCTGGAGAGGTGTAAATGTGTGCAGGGAGAGACTGACTCTGAATGGGGCTCGTTTGCACCACAAAATAATAGAGACAATAGACTGATTAGATGACTCAGAAGATGACTAAACATCAGTTTGCATTTTAGAGTCTAATCAAAATAAAGTAATTTGACATGATCTTGAAAAACATTTAACTAAATACAGAGTTTTAGACTTATCATTTTCAGATTTTAAATATAAAATGGTCACACATATGGCTTTAGCTGCAGTGCATTTCTAGATTCCTCCAGGGCCAACTTCAATTTTATTTTTATGAAGATGTTTCATAAAAGTAAATTTCTAATAACTTTACAAAACTTTGAAGCTATTTAAACATTTTTTTTTCATTATGACAATAATTATTTCTACATTTACAATAAACTACTAGGTGTCAGCTTTCAAATGAGATCATACTTGTGCTTTTAGTGCAAAGGGTTCATGAACTGTATCTGTTTAAGTTTGGGTATGCCATTTCTGGGGATTTTTCAAAAGTGGCCTTGAAGGTTAACAGGTTAACTTGAAACTGTTTTGTGTTTTTATTTCTCTTTTTTTCAGGTTGCCATCAAGCGGATGTGCAAGTTTGACAATTTTCTTTATCTTTATATTGTAAGTTGGCCATAACCTGAATATGTATTTAGTTGTTTAAGTGCAGATTGCTGTAGTTAATACACCCATAGGAAGCATTAGGTGTAAATGTGATTGACAAATAAGAAAAGACTTTGAGCTCTTTTGAGGCTCTTTTAAACGTATCTAAAAATATCAAAGAAAAGTACGCTTAAAAATGTTTTGGTCAGATTTTTACCCAGCTAAGCTTCTGTCTACTGCTTTTCTCTAGCCTGGACATCCCGAACCTCTCATTACAGAAGTGGCGCTGCTGCTAATGATGAGGCGAGAACCCATGAGCCCATACGTCATACAGCTATACGATTGGTTTGAACACCCTCGAAAATTCACTCTCATCATGGAGTTCCCTGAACCCTGCGAGAGCTTGCTGGACTTCATCACTCGTCATAATCCTGACGTGTGTGAAACAGTAGCACGGGTCTTCATGCCGCAGGCTGTGCTGGCAGTACAACACTGCATCGAGCATGGCGTTTTTCACAATGACATTCATGCGCAGAATTTCCTGTTGAAGAGAAACTCGTTAGACCTCAAGCTGATAGACTTTGGCTGCGGTCAGCTATTCAGTAGTGAGGGCTACGAGAGCGACGTATACTTTGGTGAGCATTTTGGGAGTGTGGAAACCTGAATGTAGTGACGCTTTAAGAAAAAAAGCTCAACAATATGCAAATGTCTTGCTTACAGGAAGACAGGATCACTGCCCACCTGAAGTCTTCACAGAACCCAGATTCCACGCCGTCCCAGCAAATGTCTGGGCTCTAGGAGTGATGTTGTATGAGATGGTGAACGCATCTCGTCCTTTTCGCAGTAGAACGGAAGTCATAGAAGCCAAAGTTACATTTCAGAATTCCAACTTATCCAGAGGTGAGTGAATAATATTGATAACACTGATAAACACACACACACACACACACATAAAGTAAAGGCTCTGTACAGAAACAGTTAAAGGTGAAGCATGTAAGATTTTTTATATATGGCTCAACGTGGAGCGAGAGTTTGGGCCGTGGTTACTGTAGCAGGCGGAGCCTTGGCAAAAGAAATCCAGTTTTAGTTACAGAAGTGAAAGCCGAAATTCGCTGCATTTATACCTTAAAAAATTAAACGGGTCAAGAACGCGTCAAAGTGAACAGAGCGTTGTGATGCTACGGGCTATAAAGCATGCTTCGATACCATACAGCATCATCACGCACCTGTTCAGAAAGAAACATTTTCATCAAGACAAATGCAACACAGCTAAACGTATTTCTAATATGTTGTTCCTGAAACATGCCTTCACAAGAACAAGTAAGAGCTGGGTTTGTGATGTTTAAGTTGGGGAAGACACGATGCACGAAAGGGGCCTTTGCGGGGTTTGTTTGAAAATATGCTTTATCTTGTAATTCCGCTTGGTGCCACTAGTGTCGCAGAAACGACATGCTTCACTTTTAAAGTAAAGATAAGGAACATTTTACATTATATTAATCACGTTTTAGATGCTGTTTTCATAGATTCCAAGTCACATGACTAACCAGCTCTCTCCTTATTAACATTTGTACAGAATGCAGTGATCTGATTAGCCAGTGCCTAGCCCGGGATCCAACGAAACGGCCCACGTTAGAGCAGATGTCACAACATGAATGGATTAGAAATGGTCTACTGTTGGAGAAGTTCAGGAGATTCACTTGATCAGTGATTTCAGGTGTGAGGAAGTGTAACAGACAGAGAACGATTATTATCATTTGTCTTCAAATCTGGATTGTTTGTAGTGAGATTTTCAAATTTGTGTTCATTGTAATGTTCTTGTTATAGTCAAGTCACCTTCATTTATATAGAGCTTTGTACAATACAGATTGTTTCAAAGCGGCTTCACGGTAAACAGGAAAATAACAGAATCAATGCAAACAGAATTCAATTCTGTTGTAGAACAGCTCTTAAAATATCATTCATGAGTTGACTTGTTCATATAATCTTTGTATCGGATAGGAAAGAACACACCTTCTGTCCTTGGAGGGCTTGAGCCGGAGACTCGACCCGAAGCCTGAAGTCCAACCCCGACCTGACAGGAACTCAAGCGCCACACCAGAGAGATCCGAGCCTGTCCACGTCTGAGCAAGAACATGAGAGACTGAAGACTGGAAACAAGTTATCAAGTCATCACAGCTCAATTCACTATGTTTTAAAATTCAAGTTAAGACAAGTCATCTTTATCTATATAGCGCCTTATGTATGACCAATCTGTATTAGGGCTGCTGGGTATCGACTTCCATACTTTTTAGGCACTGACCGAATTGCCTCGATACCATCGAGAATCAAAAATTGTCTTGTCGTTCGGTACCAAATTTCGATACCTGAGGGGTTAATCTTGTCAACGTCAGTGAAACAATAAGCATGCATCATGTATGATGTGCACAAATCAAGTGCTGGTGATTGGCTGTGGCGAGGCATCAAGGAAAAACACTAGTTTACGCCAGCTTGATGGCAACAGCGCGATGCCATTCATCGACACAGAGACACGCGGAACATGAAGGATTCATATTTTTACAGTCCTTTTTCGGTTTAATATTCTCACTTTGACAACATTTAATTTGAGCGAAACTATTATCTATGGAGGCTAGAGGGTCTATCAAGAGTTTCTTATCTTTTTTCTGTAATGATTGTCCTAAGTCATTATGTATTAGATAAATTATTATATAATTTCATGTGGAAAAATAAATCAAACACTATTATAAAGGAGGGTCTAAGAAAAGAGGTTAGTGATGGAGGTCTTGGAGTAGTTGACTTTACCCTATTTTACCATGTGCTGAAAGTAAATTGTTTAAAAAGACTTTATATGGAACATGTTTCCTCATTTTGAGGAAATTGGAGATATTGGATTTTTGTTACAGTGCCCCTTCTCACTCGGAAAACTACCCATTAAATTATCAAAATTTCACCAACAGGTTTTTATTATCGTGGTTACGGGTTTACAAACATCATTTTTCACCTCAACGTGGTTTTATTTGGAACAACCAGAATATTATTTACAGAAATAGATCAACATTTTTTGAGAGATGGTATTTAAATAACATCTCTATTGTTAATCAGCTGATGGATGACAATTGTCAGTTTTGTTCCTTATCATAATTCTCCAAAAAAATTGATTTTGGAGCTTCAGGAAATTAATGTAATATTGTATTCAACGCCATTCCTAGTGTTATAAAAACTCTTGAAAGGAGAGCAAACCTATAGACCTATTTCTTTGTATAACACTTCTATTTCAATTGAAGGGATTTTGATTACTGACGACAAATTCAATATTAACAGAAAATCTATTCCAGCATCATCTTTCAAATGAATGATGACGTTATACAATGTTAATTGGAGTCTTGTCTGGTCTCTTCCACACAAATATCTTTTAACAAACAAAATTACATTTAAGAATGTTGCAGAGATGCTACCCTGGTAATAGTGTACTCAATAAGTATATCCAAAACATTGAAAATAAATGCACTTTCTGTGATGTAGAAGAGACAATTGTACATCTTTTTGTGAATGTGTTTGTGTTAAATCTTTCTTGAACGAGTTATGTACCTATCTCTTGAAAAAACAAATGTCAGAATATGTATTAACACCTTTAATATTATTTTTCTTTACCACAATTCAAATTTGTATTTCCAGTACATTGTTAATCTGTTCATGATACTTGGCAAATTTTTTATTCACAAATACAAATTCTTGGGTAAGATCCCGCTACTGTAAATTTTTCTGGTAGACTATAATTCATATGTTTTGTCTTTAATGGGCATAAAAACAGAAAATCTTTGAAAAAGTCAAAGATTACTTTCAATGTTTAACCTTGTATAATTTTATTTATCTATTTTTTTTCCATCCCCTCTGGCTTTATGTTATTTTATTTGTACTATTTTCTTGACACATGTCCTGGGTTTTATTGTTACTGTTGTTATGTATTTGTTACATTTTCTTTCTGTTGGCATCAATAAAAAAGGCCTATACGGAAACCCGTCAAAATAAAAGTTTGGTTTGACTTAAAGGAACTGCGATAGATATATATTACTCTTGTACAGTATAATGTACATCTTAATGTAATACTATAATACAATTATTATTAAAACAAATTTTCTTCCTCTGTTGTGTAGCACTTGTTTGCCAAACAACTAAAGGGCTTGTTTAATTTTCATATGAATAAATCTTTTACGCCTTCATTTGATTACCAGAAACATTAAAATACACAATACAGAATTTCTTTACAAAAAAAAAAAAATTCATAGGGCCCTATTATTACTTTGCTTTTATGAATTCAATTTATTTGATATGGTTTTGATTAAACCATAAAGATGAGATAAAACAAAGCACAGAACTGGGTAAAAATAAAATGAAATTTGAAGAAAAAAACAGTAAGAATGTAATTGTTGTTAAACTGTTAATAAATAGTTGTTTCATGAAAAGTTTCAATGATTTCAATGAATTACACATGCTTTTTGATTCAACTATTTATCGTGTAAAGTGTTCTTATCCTCAAGGTTGGTTGCACTAAGAGTTTAGCTTTCTTGTTTTTCCCCTCTTCACACTAATGTAACAGCCTCTGCTATAATATTATCTGTACATAAAATTGGTATCGAAAAAAGTATAGTTCAGGAACCGGTGTCGAAGTCATGGCATCGGTATCGATATCAAAAACTTTTGAACAAAACCCAGCCCTACTGTATATATGACCCTTCTGAATGAATGCTTTCAATGAATAAAAAAAGTAGAAATGCTTTTAAACAGTCTCGACCTATGAGAAAGCTTTGAACTGAAACAAAACCGCTGCTTCTCGAAACAAAATCTACATGGTTGCAAACTTCAGTGCATTGTTGAGTCTGTCTAAAACATAAGCCTATAATGAGACTAGAGCCTGTGGACAATAATAATAATAACTGGAATGTACATTTCCTGAAGAAAATGTGAGTGGTGCTTGCAGTGGCAAAACTCAGCACTCCTTTGCTACAGTAGGTAGTTCTGGCTAGTTGCTATGGTGTTGCTAGGTGGTAGGTATTTGTCACAGATGGTTACTTTGGAGTTTTATAGAGTTCTTAACATGTCAACAATCACATCATCACTATAGGGCAAAGTTGATTGGTTGCTGCTGGATCAGTAGCCAATGAGCTTGTGTGCTGCTCAAAGTTCAAATACTTTGTTAGGATTTACCGTAGTTTCAGTGTGCTTTCAAACCCTCCACCTTCCCCAGCTCCACCTGTAATAACTGAAATGAATACAGTCATGTATGAAAACCTACGGTGAATATAACTAGGCTACAGTAGATCACCGAAGGTTCATTTTCAAAGCCTTAAAGGGTAACTAAACCCCTGATCAGAGTCTGACTCCACCCACTGGCAATATTTGAAAAATGCTGGAAAAGTGGGCAGAGCCCAGCGGAGGGGGGGGGGGGGGGGGCGGGCATCTGAGATGCATCTCTCTGTAGGCAAGGGCGTTGTAGGAGCCATAAGTCTATAATTTTGTCTGTACTATTGTCTGTACTCCCCCGTGTGGTAATGGGAAAGAATTGCACCCCTTTTGGGGACTTCCTGCAGGTAGCCATCTTAAACAGGAAGTGATGTGGCAAGGGAGACAGCATTTTGACATACATTACACCACACTGCTTGTTTTGGAGGCTAGAGTTTTGTCTCTAAGTTTTCACCTTTTTGTTACAGTAAGGTTCAAGTCATGTTAAAACAGGTGTAGCGTCAAACATACTTTCCCTCCCGGAAGTGGCTTAAAGAAAAGGAAGCCACTACATTATGTCAAAAAACTCCCAAGAAGGACATGCAGGCATGCGGTAGGCCCAATCAAGGCCTACATTTGGAATGATCAGGCCATGAGTGACATGCATCGATAGCCAAAAGTATTCTGAAACTCATCCAATGCTTGAGTAAACAAGGGTGAACTTATTTCTAAGAGCTGTGGTTGAGAATTTTGTCATTGATCAAAGCATGGTACAAGAAGCTGATGCTTATGTGTATATTGTGGCCTGTTGATCCTATGGAAAGCTGGATACCTGATTGTGCTTGTTTGTTTCAAACATGGCTGATGAAATGTCCAAAAATGAGAAGGATGAAGTTCAACAAAGCATCGGTTCCCTCAGTTCCATGCGTAGGGGAAGGCTTTGTGTGTGCACACGTAGGATGAATGAAGTAAAGGCATTGCTTGCTGATGGTGCTGATGTGGAATCAATAAAAAGAAGTGCAGAGACCTTTTTTATGTCACTTTGAGAATTTAAGACTGCTCATAGGCTTGTGCAAGAAAAGCTATGAAAAGGAAAATGAGCATTGACTGGTTTGAGCCTAAAATGGCTACATTTGATTACTTTATGAGTGAATATGAGATATGGAAAAATGTTCAAAAGGATCCACAAACTCTTATCGAGCCAAGTGATAGTGTTTCGAATTTGTCCAAGAGGTCACATAAATCTCGTAGTTCTCACAGCTCAAGTATATCATCATCTGTATCATCCATGAAGATAAAAGCAACTGCTGATAAAGCATCTTTTGAATTTATTCAACTTGGAGCTATCCCGAAAACTCCGTTGCAAAGAATGTTTCAACCTCCAAAACTCAACCAAGTAGCACACCGAAAGTCCAATGTTGAGGATGCGACAGTAACATCTGATAATCCTGCTACAACTTTTCAAAATCCATCTGTTAGTTGCACAGACGTGGGGCTTACAAATACAAATCTTTCGAATGTGGTACGGAGGCAAAATGACATTGCTGAACTTCTGGTCTTGCAGCAAAAACACACTTTACTCCCATCTAGAGAAATTCCAGTGTTCGAAGGAGATCCACTAAATTTTCGCCCTTTCATGCAAGCCTTTGAGCATGGCACAGAAGATAATACAGACAATAATAGAGATAGACTTTACTGTCTGGAACAATTTACTTCTGGCCAGTCCAAGGAACTTGTCCGAAGCTGCTTGCATATGGATACTAGAAGGGGTTACGCTGAAGCTAAGAAGCTCCTCAAATGTCATTTTGGTGATGAAGTGAAAATCACCAGTGCTTATATGGAAAAGGCCCTAAGTTGGAGTAATATCAAGACAGATGATGGAAAGGCCCTTAATGCTTATGCACTTTATTTAAGAGGCTGTTGCAATGCTGCGGAAGACCTTCCTAATATGTTTGATCTTGATTTCCCTTCCAATCTTAAACAGATTATATCCAAACTCCCATATAAACTACGTGAAAAGTGGAGAAGCACAGCATGTGACATTCTTGAAAGAACACATAGTAGAGCCAAATTCCAGGACGTGGTTGTCTTTATTGAAAAACAGGCAAAGAATCTTCAAGACCCTCTCTTCGGCAATATTCTAGACCCTACTTCATTTAGAAAGGGCATTAGGGTCGAGACAGGGTCTCGTCCTTTCAAGTTCGGGAGTAAGAAAAGCTTTGCTACTTCAATATCACAACTGATATCCAGTACAAAAGAAGTAAAGAGCCATGAGGCTACAGGTGTTGCATTACAGGCTCCCTGCTTGTTCTGTTTTGGCAATCATGCATTGGAAGCATGTCGTCAGATAGTGTTAAAGCCTCATCTTGAGAAGATTTTCTAAAGGGAAAAGGGACAATGCTTTGCATGTCTTCTAAAGGGGCATATGAGCAAAGCATGTAGAAAACGTCTGGATTGTAAGAGTTGTCACAAAAGCCACCCAACAGTTCTCCATGTCAAAAGTATGCCCCTCACAGAGCAACACACTTCCCAGAAGGATAAAGGTTGTAGTAACTTAATTACAATTGCCATGGTGTTAGCAGAACAGGCGGAGGTTGGTTCTTTAGACTACAAACTTGATATCTTGCCAGTGAAGATTAAGGCCTGCAATGGGAGTGACATCATAAAGACTTATGCTTTTCTTGATCCTGGAAGTTCCGCAACTTTCTGTACAGAAAGTCTAACGGAAAAGCTGCATGTGAGAGGGAGGAGAACAGAAGTTCTACTCAGGACTATGGGACAGGAAAGACCAATATATACATACAAATTGGATGGGCTGGAAGTAAGTAGCCTCGACAGTAACAATTTTTTGCCCCTGCCAGAGGTTTTTACTCAAGCTTCTATACCAGTTGGTAAAGAAAACATTCCTACTCAAGAGGACATTCAGCACTGGCCATATCTCAATGAGATCAGTTTGAATACCATTGAAGCGGAAGTCGGCCTGTTGATTGGAGTCTATGCTCCAAAGCTTATAGAGCCATGGAAGGTTATTAATAGTCAAGAAGATGGACCTATGCAGTCCTAACTCAACTGGGATGGCTTATTAATGGACCTTTGGGCAGAAGCCCATCTTTAAGCAGAAATGAACGACTAAAGGTGTCCTGTAATAGGATTTCAATTTCCAGCGTAGAACAGCTCATCCTGAGTCAGCTAAATCATGATTGTCCTGAAAAGGTATGTGATGAGAAGCCTGAGTATTCAGCTGAGGACATGATGTTCCTCAAAATTGCGGCAGACTCTGTTGTTAAACAAGATGGTCACTATCAACTTAAACTTCCATTCCGTCAAGAGGAGGTTTACCTACCTAATAATCGAACGATAGCTGAACAGAGAGCTAATACCCTCATGAAGAGATTCCAAAGGGACGATAAGCTATTTACTGATTATAAGGAATTTATGGGTAACCTCTGTAGTAGAAATTTTAATAGTCATTGATCCCAAACAGGTACCATAAGAGAGAGAACCTATTCAATATCAGAATCAGAATCAGAATCAGAAAGAGCTTTATTGCCAAGTGTGCTTGCACACACAAGGAATTTGTTTTGGTACTGAGGCTTCCAGTGGACATATACAAATACAACATGAAACATAATACTACAAATTATAAGAATAAAATATATATATATATATATATATATATATATATATATATATATATATATATATATATATATATAAATATATGAGAATAAAACTATCACAGTTGGGTTTAGTCAGAATAGACATTTTCAGATTTACAGATTATCAGAATCAGAATCAGAAAGAGCTTTATTGCCAAGTGTGCTTGCACACACAAGGAATTTGTTTTGGTACTGAGGCTTCCAGTGGACATATACAAATACAACATGAAACATAATACTACAAATTATAGAATAAAAAATAAAAATATAAATATATGAGAATAAAACTATCACAGTTGGGTTTAGTCAGAATAGACATTTTCAGATTTACAGATTATGAACCTATTTACAGTGTTTTGAATATTATAAATAAATAAATCTACATATAAGTATCACCTGAGTTGTGGGATATTGCACTAAACAGTGGGAGTATTGCACTTACAGGCATATGCCTTGGGAGGAGTGTTAACTGTTCAGGAGGGAAATGGCCTGTGGGAAGAAACTGTTCCTGTGCCGAGATGTTCTTGTGGCCAGTGATCTGAGTCGCCGTCTTGACGGTAACAGTTCAAACAGGTGGTGTCCAGGGTGAGTGGAGTCTGTGATGATTTTACCTGCTCTCTTCCTCACTCTGGAAGAGTACAGGTCCTGGAGGGATGGCAGGGGGGCACCAATGATCCTCTCCGCAGTCCGGACTGTCCGTTGTAGTCTCCTGATGTCTGATTTGGTAGCTGAACCAAACCAGACAGTGATGGAAGCGCACAAGACAGACTCAATGACGGCTGAGTAGAACTGAATCAGCAGATCCTGTGGCAGGTTGAACTTCCTCAGCTGGCGAAGGAAGTACAGTCTCTGCTGGGCCTTTTTCACAGTGGAGTCAATGTGATTGTCCCACTTCAGGTCCTGAGAGATGATAGTGCCCAGGAACCTGAATGACTCCACTGCTTCCACAGTGCTGTTCATGATGGTGAGTGGGGGGAGTGCTGGGCTGTTCCTCCTGAAGTCCACGATCATCTCCACTGTTTTGAGCGTGTTCAGCTCAAGGTTGTTATAACTGCACCAGGCAGCCAGCTGTTCAACCTCCAGTCTGTAAGCAGACTCGTCACCGTTTCGGATGAGACCGATGACAGTGGTGTCGTCTGCAAATTTCAGGAGCTTGACAGTGGGGTCTTTAGAAGTGCAGTCATTAGTGTACAGGGAGAAGAGCAGTGGGGAGAGAACGCACCCTTGGGGAGCACCAGTGCTATTATGAACCTGTTTACAGTGTTTTGAATATTATAAATAAATAAATCTACATATAGTATCACCTGAGTTGTGGGATATTGCACTAAACAGTGGGAGTATTGCACTTACAGGCATATGCCTTGGGAGGAGTGTTAACTGTTCAGGAGGGAAATGGCCTGTGGGAAGAAACTGTTCCTGTGCCGAGATGTTCTTGTGGCCAGTGATCTGAGTCTCCGTCTTGACAGTAACAGTTCAAACAGGTGGTGTCCAGGGTGAGTGGAGTCTGTGATGATTTTACCTGCTCTCTTCCTCACTCTGGAAGAGTACAGGTCCTGTAGGTTTGGCAGGGGGGCACCAATGATCCTCTCCGCAGTCCGGACTGTCCGTTGTAGTCTCCTGATGTCTGATTTGGTTGCTGAACCAAACCAGACAGTGATGGAAGCGCACAAGACAGACTCAATGACGGCTGAGTAGAACTGAATCAGCAGATCCTGTGGCAGGTTGAACTTCCTCAGCTGGCGAAGGAAGTACAGTCTCTGCTGGGCCTTTTTCACAGTGGAGTCAATGTGATTGTCCCACTTCAGGTCCTGAGAGATGATAGTGCCCAGAAACCTGAATGACTCCACTGCTTCCACAGTGCTGTTCATGATGGTGAGTGGGGGGAGTGCTGGGCTGTTCCTCCTGAAGTCCACGATCATCTCCACTGTTTTGAGCGTGTTCAGCTCAAGGTTGTTATAACTGCACCAGGCAGCCAGCTGTTCAACCTCCAGTCTGTAAGCAGACTCGTCACCGTTTTGGATGAGACCGATGACAGTGGTGTCGTCTGCAAATTTCAGGAGCTTGACAGTGGGGTCTTTAGAAGTGCAGTCATTAGTGTACAGGGAGAAGAGCAGTGGGGAGAGAACGCACACTTGGGGGGCTCCGGTGCTGATTGTGAGTGTCTTGGATGTGTGTTTCCCCAGTCTCACTCGCTGCTGCCGGTCCGTCAGGAAGCTGGTGATCCACTGACAGATCGAGGATGGTATGGAGAGCTGGGTCAGTTTGGCTGTGAGAAGACCAGGCATGATGGTATTGAAGGCCGAACTGAAGTCCACAAAGAGGATCCTTGCATAAGTCCCTGGTCTGTCGAGATGTTGCATACAATATGTAAAAGTATATGTGTGTACGTGCTTGTGCGTGACGTTTCAGGAACATATGGGACAGGACCTCTGACCTTAGGGACGGTCAGTTTTGGCCAGTTTATTTCAGTACCAGTTTGTGTCTTTAAATAGAAACTGAACAGCAGTAAGGACCTTATCTGGGTGGGTGAAAGGTACAGCGGGTGAGCAGGAACCTTGAAAAGAGTATAAAAGCTGTCTCATATCTTCCTGTTGTGTGTCACTCTCTTGCACAGCGTAACTTCTGTGCACTAGACTGAACCTATTCTTGCAAGAATAAATACTTTCCTTTTATTAATTTGACTCTGAGTGTCTCTTACGCAGTGATGATGTTTAACAGGATTTCTGCCACAGCACCTCTCGGAGAAAGGGTATGCCGAAAAGGTGACATTAGATCAGTTGTCAGGAAAATTCGGAAGAGTATGGTACATACCCCATCACAGCGTGTACCACAAGAGGAAAAAGAAAATTAGGGTTGTATTTGATTGCGGATCTTCATTTCAAGGCACATCCTTAAATAAAGAGCTTCTACAGGGACCTGATCTCTCAAACAGTCTCCTCGGAGTTATCCTTGGATTACGTCAAGAACCCGTGGCAGTCATGGCGGATATCAAAGGAATGTTTCATCAGGTTATAGTCACACCTGGGATGTGGACTTTCTGCGGTTCTTATGTTGGCCTAGCTGTGACATTAGCCAACCATTGGCAGAGTATCGGATGTTAGTTCACCTTTTCGGTGCCGTCTCTTCACCTAGTTGTGCAAACTATGCACTCAAGAAAACAGCAGAGGACAACAAGGGCAGCGTTGGTACAGAGCTTCTTAGTACCATTCGAAGGAACTTCTATATTGACGACTGCCTAACTTCCTTACCCAATGAGGATGCAGCTATTGCCCTGATTCGAGACTTGAGATTGGTCTGCGCCACCGGCGAATTTAGACTGACAAAGTGGATAAGTAATAGTCGCTCTGTTCTAGCTTAAATTCCAGTACAGGAGAAGGCCAAAGACATGTAGGCGTTAGATCTTGATATTGGTAAACTCCCTGTGGAAAGAGCTCTTAGAATTCAGTGGAGCACTGAAACAGACTCCTTTTTCTTTAAGGTTAACTTAAAGGATCAACAGTCCACCAAGAGGACTACTCTTTCTACTGTGAATTCCTACTGTGAACCCTGCGCCTTACCAACATCATTGGTGATGTTCATGTTGCCTTTGTATTGGGCAAGGCCAGAGTTGCTCCATTAAAACCAGTAACTATACCCAGGCTTGAGTTGGCAGCCGCTGTCCTTGCTACATGTGTTGACAGGATGCTCGAGAGAGAAATTGAAATTTCACTCACACAATCTATTTTCTGGACAGATAGCACATCTGTCTTAAAATACATTTTTAATGACACAACACGATTCAAAACATACGTTGCAAATAGAGTCTGCAAAACACGTGATTTATCTGAGAAATCCCAGTGGCATTATGTGAATGGCTCACTGAACCCTGCAAATGCGGCATCACGCGGCCTGTCGATTGATTCCTTTCTTGGTTCAGAAAGATGGTGGAATGGTCCAGAATTCCTTTCACTGCCTGAATCAAATTGGCCTTGCTTTCCGGAGGAGCAAATGACTATATCTTGTGACGACTCCCAGATAGTGAAAAGGGCTATGGCTTTCACTATAGTTTTAACAGGAGGCTCTGATACTGTTCACAAATTCATCGAACACTTCTCTTCTTGGAATAGCCTCAAAAGGGCTACTGCATGGATCCTGAAGTTTAAAAGGATGCTTTGGATGGCAAGCCAAAAACAAAAAGATGCTCACTCAATTCTACCTCTACAAAGCACTGATCCTTATTATTTGACCAGGTCCAATTACAGGAAAGTTGAGAGCAAAACTCAATTTGGAGATAAAGAGCTTTCAGTGGATGATCTTAAACAAGCAGAGAAGGCGTTAATAGGCTTTATCCAGCAATAGACATTTCAATCGGAAATGACGTCTCTGAGAAAAGGGCATACTGTTAAGAAAACTAGCAGTATCTACAAATATATTTCTGGTCATCGCCACAGTTTGCCTGGCTTGCGGGACCTGTTCATGTTGGTCGGGGGCACGGGAGTGATCGGTCGGCTCTACGGGCGGGCCTGGGCCTGGCTCGCGTGGACCGGGGTTGCCGGGTGGATGGCGCGGCGGCGGCTCCATCTACGGGCCTGAGCCTACGGGATTATTTTAATTTAGAACAATTAATTAAAACGCCAACCCGAGTAACTAACCGTTCCAAAACAAGAATAGACCTAATTTTTACAAACAGACCTGAAAGAATCACAAAAACCTACTACCGTTTAACTGGTCTGTCTGATCATAATGGAATCTTTTTTTCACGAAAATTAATCAAAGCACGATCTCGTAACTCCAATATTTTAAATAATTCCTTGTATCATGACATAATCCCCAAAAGTCAACATTCAAATCTGGAAATAGCCCTAAATGAGCAGGATTGGGCTGCTTTTGTTTCATGTGTAGATGTTATAGATAATAGTGTTACTTTTCACAGTAAGGTTAAAATGGTTATGGCATTATTTACTAGAAAGGTGAGGCATAGAAGAACAAATAACAATGATATACCATGGCTTCATGGTAGGATTGCAGGCTGCAAATGAAGATAAGAGATCAATTACTTAAAAGGGCGATTAAAACTGGCCTTACCTCAGATAGACAACTATTTACATCAGCTAGAAATAAAGTCATACAGACAATGCGGAAGGCCAAAGCACATTTTTTTATGACTATTATTGACCGTGCAAAAGGGAATGGGAAAAAAAAAATCTGGCAAAGCATCAACAAACTAACTGGTAAACAGAATAAACAAGATAAATTAACTGAGCTTAAAATTAATAATGTATTGGTGAAAGATCCACTCATCCTAGCATCTGAGTTAAACTTGTTTTTTAAAAACTCTGTTCAAGAAATACCTCAATTATTTATCCCATCTGAAAGTGTTTCTTCTCCTATTAATTACACACAGCCTATATTTATGATAGAAGAAATTACGGAACCAGATGTGGCTTCCATCATTGATGAATTAAAGAGTTCCAAAGCTAAGGATGAGTTTGGATTGGACACAAATTTCATTAAATTGCACAAAAAGTCTTTAGTATGCCCTATTGCACATATGATTAATTTATCTATCAAACACTCTGTTGTTCAACCAGATTGGAAGATGGCCACAATTACACCAATTTTTAAATCAGGGAACAGATTAGACATCAATAACTATAGACCAATCAGTATCTTGCCTGTTATATCTAAAATTATTGAAAAATGGATAGTAAAACAATTAGTAAATCATTTAAATATATGTGGCTCTCCTCTGCATCCTATGCAATTTGGCTTTCGTGCTCATCATTCTACTGAAACAGCTGTTAATGTATTTATTGAAAAGGTCAAACATTCGTTAGACACTCATTCTGTAGTTGGTGCTGTTTTCCTGGATTTGAAAAAGGCATTTGATACCGTCAATCATCAAATGCTCTTGTCTAAATTGACAAACTTCAATTTTTCCAAACAAGCCCTCAGCTGGATGAACTCCTACTTAACCAACAGAACGCACTGTGTCTCTGTTAACAATATTAAATCTCCTCACCTTGAATGTTCAGTAGGAGTCCCCTCAAGGCTCTGTACTTGCACCAATTTTATTTTCCTTATACATTAACGACTTGCCTACAGTATGCCAAAACATCAATATTTTAATGTATGCAGACGATGCAGTAATTTTTACACATGCCAAAACTGTTCAAGACGCCTCTCAGTCACTTACATCTGCACTGACTCGTGTACAGGAGTGGCTCACTAAATCATGTCTACTATTGAATCCTAAAAAAACTGTTTGTATAATGTTTTCTAAGCGGCAGATTGAATTGACACGCTCATATATATTTTTAAAACAAGAAGAAATAAAGATTGTAAATGAATTTAAAAACCTTGGCATTGTATTAGATCCTACACTGTCCTTTAAAAATCATGTCAAATGCCTTTCAAAAACTGTTAAATTTAATCTTGCTAACTTCAAATATATCAGACCATCACTTTCATGTAAGGCAGCCAGAATGTTTCTTCATTCTATGATTTTTTCTAATATTGAATACTGTTTTACAAACTGGTCACTTACAAATGCTACAACGCTTAAACCAATGGAGTCACTTTTTAAACGAGCTTTAAAAATATTTGATAGAAAACCGCTTTCATATCATCACTGCTTAATATTACAGAAATATAATTTATTAAGTTTTGAAAATTTTCTAAAGCTCAAATATGCCTGTGCTATATATAAGATCCTGCATGGACTTGCCCCACCTCCACTAAGTGAATACATTATATTGAAAAAACCGGGAGAGGGAAGAGCTGTGTAAGGGGTATACAGTTAAAGACCCAGAACCAGATATGAAGAATGAAGACCCAGAGTCAGAATTATAAAAAATTTAAGAAAATATTTACTGAAGATAGTTTGCAGTTTCATCAGCAGAAGTCAGCTCCAATACTCGCACAGGAGTTCGTAGGCCGCCCCGCTTACAGTTACAAAGAACACAGCAGTTATACGATTTCCAAGGTCTAAGCTACGTCATTGCTTACAGGATGAATGATTCTCATTGGCCATGAAATAGATAAACACAGTAATTTTCCACAAATATACAGATAGACTGAAGCATATCTCCATCGATTTTGCAGCTGAAGTTAGGCACGTCATGACCTTCCAGGTCGCAGATTTGGGTTGCTGGGTGCCAGCATGTCCAGAACAACAACTCAGTCAATCTCCAATAATTGCAGTGGTTCCTTAACCTGTAACCAAGAAGACTAACACACACACCGACACACAGCTTTTCCAAGGTTGGATTTGGCCAGGCTCTCACTATAAACAGGAGAGTCCTCTCAAAACATCAAGATAATGCGTTCTTTCTCTCAAGGATAGCTAAACTTTAGTCTAACTGGAAAGAAATGGCCCCTTAAACTATTGGCTTCAATGACCCCTATATGTTTTAACACATTGAAGACCTTTCTCAAACACAAAACAAGTCCCTATTTCATTTCTGGAGATAAGCAAGCACTGCATTCAGATATCAAATACAGACATTAAAGAATACATGAAAAGAACATTTCAGTAATCACACTGGTAACTTATATAAAGTAAAATCTTCAGAGAAGTCATTCAACTCATTTGATATTTAGAAGGAAAAATATTGATTAATACCTTAATTATAATCAATCATTACATATACATTGAAGCAGCAGTGGATTCTAATCCACCCCCTTCAGCTGTAACCAGGGCTTCCATCACGGGTGACTGTATAGTGCCTTACAGGCGTACAACATTTGGACAATATGTATTGTGAGTTAAGGGGACAGAGATCTGGAACAAGTTACCGGTTGTTAGAGAATGTCCGACCTACCCCAGTTTTAAGAACCAACTTAAAAAATGGCTCAAGACACATCAAAATTGTGCCCACTAACGATATTTATTGTAATTTAGGTATATGATCACTGTGGTGTTGTGTAAGTATTTGTATGTCTACCAAACCAGATCCAGCACTGCTGTATTTATTAGTATTTTAGCATAATTACAATGTACTTAAAGTACATAGAATAGCACTTTATTGTATATGTGTATATGTATGTGTAACCTGTATGTTACACCCCGTCTAGGGGGAAAGGGGCAACATGAAAGAGTCAACGAAAAGCGAGGAATTGGAACAAAAGTTATTTATTTTCTTACTTTGGGACTTACGATTCAGGAGCTGACAAAGCCAAAACAACAAACAAAACAACCTTAAATTTAAACCGCTTTCCTAAACCTTAACCCAAAAGAAAAGAAAATGAAGATACAATCAATAAACCTATCTCCCTAACCAAAAACAGATTAAACAGTTTACAATAAAGAAAATAATGGCGTCACGCTCCCAACTTTCCCAAAAATCAATCAGTATTTACAATATATACAGCCAGGCAAACAAACTGAAAAGGGCAGTCCAAATCAGTGTCGGTAAACAGGCAAAGGGTCAAATAAACCAATGAGGATATTCAGATACAAACAGCTTTCAAAACAAATAAACAAACAGTACTCACAGTCTCAATACTTGTAACACTCAAACAGTCTCAAATCACAAACTCTCTCTCTGCTCAAAACACAATATCTCCAGACTTCCTGTAAAGGAAGTGATGAGGTCTCTTTTTAAAACAAGCTGCACCAATCAGGATCGAGCAGCAATCATCGTGCAGGAACCAATCAGATGAGCGTTCCAATCATCCGTCAGGAACCAATCAGACGTTCCTAAACAGACACACTGAGAGACTGACAAAGCAACAGAGATAACAAAATACAAATCATAGGGTCGTAACACCCCCACACATATGAGTAAACATGGTTACAAGTTTACAAATGACATCTGGACAAAGAGTCTGCAATTACATTTTCAACACCTTTCTTGTACTTGATGTGCAAATTAAAACTTTGACAAATGAGTCTCTGGTTTTTATTACACATACGCTGCAAAAAGACAAGTGGATTATGATCTGTAAATACATCAACGGGTTGTGAACTGGAACCAACATAAACTTCAAAATGTTGAAGAGCTAACAAAAGAGCTAATGCTTCTTTTTCTATGGTACTGTAATTGAGTTGATGGCGATTAAATTTCTTTGAGTAGAAACATATCGGATGGTCAATTCTTTGGTCATCTTCCTGCAGTAAGACACTACCGGCACCCATACCACTAGCATCTACTTCAAGTAGATTAAAAGGACTAGAGAAGTCTGGGGCAGCCAAAACAGGAGCATTGCACAACAAATTTTTCAAAGACTCAAAGGCAAGTTCACACTCAGAATTCCAGTTAAAAGACACAGCTTTACGAAGGTTGTCTGTGAGAGGTTTGACAACGTCAGAAAAGTTTTTACAGAAATTTCTGTAGTAGCCAGCCATTCCAAGGAACCGTCTGAGGTCCCTTTTAGATTTGGGCACAGGAAACTCAACAATGGACTGAACTTTAGCTTCTAAAGGGCGGACGGAACCATGACCAACCTTTTTACCCAAGTATGTGACAGTGGCATGACAGAATTCACATTTTTCCAAATTAAGAGTAAGATTAGCAGCTTGCAACCTTAAGAACACTTCTTCTAGGGTTTGTAAATGACTACTCCATGTATCGGAGTAACACACTATATCATCGAGGTAAGCCTCACAATTGTTCACATTGGCTAGAACTTTATGCATTAAACGTTGGAAGGTAGCTGGAGCGTTTTTGAGGCCGAAAGCTAAAACGTTATATTGCAGAAAGGCATCTGGGGTGGCAAAGGCTGAGATCTCAGAAGCACGCTCGGTAAGCGGCACCTGCCAATACCCTTTAAGCAAGTCCAACTTAGTTACAAACTTAGCGCTTCCAATGCGATCAATACAATCCTCCATTCTGGGAAGAGGGTAAGAATCTGACTTTGTTAACTGATTAACTCTCCGGTAATCCGTACAAAAACGTGATGTCCCATCAGGTTTTGGAACTATTAAACAAGGAGAACACCATGGACTAGAGCTTGGCGCAGATACTGGGTTTCTTGTTTCATTATCTCACGCTTTACAGGATTGACACGATAAGCGTTTTGTTTAACTGGACGATGATCACCAACATCAATGTCATGTTTCAACATGGGGGGCAGTCATGGCCTAATGGTAACAGAGTTGGACTGGTGACCCAAAGGTTGCTGGTTCGATTCCAGTACCGGCTGGAATCGCTCCAATACCACCCAATCGCTCCCCGGGCGCCACTCAAGGCTGCCCGCTGCTCCGGGTGTGTGTATCCACGTTTGCAGTGTGTGTTTGTTCACTACTCACTACTCTGCTCCTAATGTGTGTGCACTTACTTGGATGGGTTAAATGCAGAGGTCAAATTCCAAGTATGGGTTACCATACTTGGCCATCACGTGTCACTTTCACTTTCACACATTAGTCACAGTAGGTACATCTGAGAAAAGTGTAGAGTATCTATTAATTAACTGTATCAGTTCACTTTGGGGAGATCTGGATAAATGTGAAAGTTTAGAACTGAGACTTACAAGAGTTTCCGAATTTTGCAAACGAGCACCAGAAAGGCAAGCACTTCCTAAGTGAAGATCATCAATAGAAGGAGAGTATTCAGAAGGAGCCACATCCACAGAAGTTACAACAGCAGGAGTAGACACTGGAGAATCGGCAGAATCTTTAAAGTTAGATCGAGAAACATACAGTTTAAGCATGTTTATGTGGCACATGCGAGTCTTTCGCTTTCTTTCAGGAGTTCGTACTACGTAGTCAGTATTACTTAACTTTTCCTCAATCACATACGGCCCCGCAAACTTTGCTTGTAGAGCTGAGCCAGGCAAAGGCAGCAATACAAGAACTTGATCACCAACCTTGAATGAGCGTTGAACAGACTTTTTGTCATATCTGTTTTTCATACGAGACTGGGAGTTTGTTAGTGACTGTTGTGCTAATTGCCACACTGAATGTAAACGTTCACGAAATGAATTCACATGATCTAGCACATTCAAACAAGGAGTAACCGACTGACTTTCAGAGAGTAACTGTTCTTGTAACGCCTTTAATGGACCTCGCAGACAATGTCCAAAAACGAACTCGGCTGGACTGAATCCAAGTGATTCTTGTACTGTATTGCGAACAGCAAACAACAGAAGAGGAACCTCCTCGTCCCACTCTTTCTTATGCTGGAGACAGTAAGTTCTAATCATGGTCTTAAGAGTCTGATGAAATCTTTCGAGCACACCTTGAGACTGAGGATGATAGGCACTAGATACGCAATGTTGAATGTTCAGCTCTTTCATTACCTTACGGAATACTCTAGACATGAAATTAGATCCTTGATCAGACTGAATAAACTTAGGTAGACCAAAGGTTGCACAGAATTTTACAATTGCTTTCACAATTGTAGGGGTCTTCAACGAACGTAGTGGAATGGCTTCTGGAAACCTAGTAGCAGAGCACATCAAAGTTAATAAGTACAAGTGACCAGACTTAGTTCTAGGTAAAGGACCAACACAATCAAATCACAAGCTTCTCGAATGGTTCATTCATCACTGGGATAGGCTTTAAGGGGGCTGGTGAAATAACCTGATTCGGTTTTCATGCAACTTGACAATCATGGCAAGAACGACAATACTTGGACACAGTGGATTTCATACCGGGCCAGAAAAAATGTTTCAAGAGATTAGTATAGGTTTTCTTGATACCTAGATGGGCAGAAAGTTCATGATCATTAGCCACACTCAGCACATAGTCTCTGTAAGACTTTGGAAGGACTACCTGAAAAACAGCACTCCAGTCATGCTTCAAGTTCTCAGGACTCCATTTACACATGAGCACACCGTCATCTAAAAAATAAGCAACAGCGTGATCGGGTAGTTCGGACTTATCAGTCACTGCAGAAATAAGTGAAGTCAAAGTATCATCAGCATTTTGTGCCTCTACTAACTGTTTTCTGTCAAAAGGAAAGTCAAGTCTAGGTTCAAAACTCAAATTCTCTGAACGAGCATCTACAGAATCCTCAACACCTGGAAAATCTAAACTCATGAACGAGTTAGAGAGATCAATCTCGTTTTCAAACTTACGAGCTTGCGCTCGAGTCACAACACAAGAATGGAATACACTAGGAAATTCCTGAGTCAACACATCATTTTCTGATGCACAAGGTACATCAGTGACCTCGGGAAGACAAGAAACTTTACTTCCGGCTAAATCAATCCCCAGAATAAGAGAGATTCCTTTCAGTGGTAACTGAGTACGTACGGCCACTTTAACTAAACCAGTCACAATGTCAGAACGTAAATATACAGAATACAAGGGAACTCTGACTACACCAAGTTCAATTCCCTGAACTAAAACATCTGAATTACAGCTAGACTGTGAAGAAAACGGGAGCACATTTGCCAGAATAAATGACTGCGCAGCACCCGTATCTCGCAAGATACGTACTGGTTTGGGTTCGGAGTCCAACTCAGAAAACGACACTGTCCCTTCACATACAAAAGGTTCAAAGGAGGGATCAATAGATAGTAGAGAATTGGAAGAGTGAGTACGCACAAACGCTACGCTTTTTCTCTGATTTTTCCGCTGCAGCACAGGACAAGCAGCAATCAAATGACCCTTCTCATGGCAATAGAAACATTTCCGCAACATCATTGAAGAATCAGAAGTCTGATCTTTTTGAGCAACCACTGCATTTCTAGAACTGTGATGGCGATCTACAGTAGTGTGATGTGAAGATCGTGGGGGGCGGAAAATAAACTTTGTGCGCGAGTACAAACTCATCAGCAAAGACAGCCGCCTCTGACAGTGACAAAACCTTTTGTTCATTCAAATAAACTACTATCTTTTCCGAAATGCAGTTTTTGAATTCTTCCATTAAAATTAGTTCTTTCAATTGCTCAAAAGTTGTAACTTTACAGGCAGTACACCATTTTTCAAAAAGTGTGGTTCTCACGTGAAAATTCAACAAATGTTTGAACGGGGGTTTTCACATGTTTTCTAAACTTCTGTCGATAAGCCTCCGGAACTAATTCATACGCTCTTAACACGGCCGATTTAACCGCGCTATAGTCTAAAATTTGCTCAAGCGTCAATGCGGAACATATTTCTTGCGCCTTACCAACAAGTTTGCATTGTAACAAAGGCCAAATATTTCTAGGCCACTTTAATGTGGCAGCGATGCGCTCGAAAACAGTGAAATAGGTGTCAACTTCACTCTCTCTAAATATAGGAACTAGTGAAATTTGCCTACTAACATCGAATTCATGACTTACCGGCGACGCTGTAGGGAGAGGAGAGGAGCTGTCTGCTGGGCTTAGCACAGGGGTATTTCCCCGCAACCCAGAAGGTGGATGCCGGGCCTGCTCGAGTTTTAGCTCAAGCTCTTTCAACCGGATGTCTCGTTTTGTCTCAAGCTCAACAGCTCGGACATGTAACATCTGATTTTGGTATTGTTGTCGGCTTAATTCCACTTCCAGTTCTTTCAACCGGATCTCCAACAATTGATCTTTCGGTGCAGGAGGACTACCGGGATCCATGCGAGCCCCATCATCAAATTTGAACTCCGCCTCGACAGTATCCAATTCCTCAGACCGTGCTGAAGATGCAACACCCGTAACCTCACTTTCAACACCAGGCAAGATCTTTTGCTTTACAAGCTCCATATGCAGTACCTCCTTAATCTCTCTCTTAAGCGCATTTCTTGGTACAACTATAGCAAAGAAATCGGCGATTAACAAAAAATCGTCTTTACGACATTTTTCAAATGTCTCCTCTTTAGGAGCGATCGTGAATTTATCGAGCTCACATTTTGATGCCATGCCAATCTCTATATTTCCTCCCACACAAAAAGAAAAACCCCAGGCAAACACTAGCAAAACAAATTCGGCTAATAGAACATATCTAGCCAAGGGACGAGCCCCCAATTTCATGTTACACCCGTCTAGGGGGAAAGGGGCAACATGAAAGAGTCAACGAAAAGCGAGGAATTGGAACAAAAGTTATTCATTTTCTTACTTTGGGACTTACGATTCAGGAGCTGACAAAGCCAAAACAACAAACAAAACAACCTTAAATTTAAACCTCTTTCCTAAACCTTAACCCAAAAGAAAAGAAAATGAAGATACAATCAATAAACCTATCTCCCTAACCAAAAACAGAGATTAAACAGTTTACAATAAAGAAAATAATGGCGTCACGCTCCCAACTTTCCCAAAAATCAATCAGTATTTACAATATATACAGCCAGGCAAACAAACTGAAAAGGGCAGTCCAAATCAGTGTCGGTAAACAGGCAAAGGGTCAAATAAACCAATGAGGATATTCAGATACAAACAGCTTTCAAAACAAATAAACAAACAGTACTCACAGTCTCAATACTCGTAACACTCAAACAGTCTTAACAGTCTCAAATCACAAACTCTCTCTTTTAAATCAAACAAACAAACAAACAGCTACCCAGTCTCAAAACTCTTAACACTCAAATCACAAACTCTCTCTGCTCAAAACACAATATCTCCAGACTTCCTGTAAAGGAAGTGATGATGTCTCTTTTTAAAACAAGCTGCACCAACCAGGATCGAGCAGCAATCATCGTGCAGGAACCAATCAGATGGGCGTTCCAATCATCCGTCAGGAACCAATCAGACGTTCCTAAACAGACACACTGAGAGACTGACAAAGCAACAGAGATAACAAAATACAAATCATAGGGTCGTAACATTGTATTAGATGCCCGGTCTGAAAACGGTGGTATCTCTTATAATATGTCGTTGAATATTGTGGTGTCTTTTAAATTGTTACTTGATATTGTGATGACCTGACGGGGGACTGCAGATGTAAAGAAGCCTTGGGGCTAATTCTGGCATATTTACATTGCTGAAAAGCTAAGAAGTTCATTAATATGCATTGTCCCTTTTAAATAAATAAATAAATATCTGATGATATCACAGATCCCGAGCCTCTTACACCTAATCATCTCCTACTGCAGAAAGGAAAACTGATTCTGCCACCTGGATTGTTCATAAAAAATGACTTGTATTCAAGACGGAGATGGAGACAAGTCCAGCATATCAGTGATCTATTTTGGAAGAGATGGACAAGAGAGTACTTGCCAATGATGCAAGAGAGGCAGAAATGGCATGAAGTGCGAAAAAATCTTAAGCCGGGGGACATAGTTCTTATAGTAGACGATACATCACCCAGAAACTCTTGGCCTATGGGACGGATCACAAAGACCTTGCCTGACAAAAGAGGACTTGTTCGTCATGCCTTGGTTAAAACAAAGTCCAACATACTGGAAAGACCTATTAATAAACGATGTCTTCTTCAAGAGTAACTAATAGTAATTTCAGTTGCTTGCAGAGTTTACATGCTCTCTTGATGAAGGTAACGATCACCATTTTTGATGAATTTTTTTGGACGTTTTTTGAACCTTTTTCATTGACTTTTCCATTGGACTATTTGAGACACTTTTTTTGTGTGTGAACAGATTGAAAATATTTTCATAAAAAGTTTTTATTATGGCTCCTCAATGTTTTATATAATTGCCTTATCATCGTCAATTAAGGGGGAATGAAAGAGCCATAAGTCTGTAAATTTGTCTGTTCTATTGTCTGTACTCCCCTGTGTGGCAATGGGAAAGAATTGCACCCCTTTTGGGGACTTCCTGCAGGTAGCAAGTGATGTGGCAAGGGACAGGGGGAAGGGAGACAGTTTTTTGACCTAACTTACACCACACTGCTTGTTTTGGAGGCTAGAGTTTTGTCTTTAAAGGGTAACTAAACCGTTGGTCAGAGCCTGACTCCACCCACTAGCAATATTTGAAAAATGCTGGAAAAGTGGGCAGAGCCCAGCGGAGATAAAGATAGAACCCAGGGCGGGCCTGAGCGGAAACATTAAGACACGGATGTACCTAATACAAATAATAAAACATCTCCAGTTAACTACCAGAGCAGTCATTTAGTTTGCCATTAAATAAGAGATCTAGCGCTAAAATGTGTTGTTTTTGAAATCAAGCTGAGCGCTCGTTTGCCGCTGCTATCAGTGTCATGGATACAGTGTTCTGGCTCGCGCAGTCTTCACTCGGACGCGCTCTTCAATCTATTGCCGTTGTGGAGACTGAAATCACAAAATAAAATGCACACAAACGTGTCCCTGCTTGATACAGACTGTAATCACTGATGAACATATTCAGTTTTGATGAGAGAGAAAAAACTATACGAGTGCGGATTAGAACCTGTAACCTCTGACACGCTTGGCAAAAGATCTACCACTAGATCATTTAAGAACTCAAAAAATGTGCGGATCGATGCATTTATTTACGCGCTGAGCAGAGATCCTGCACAGTTTGATAAGTTTGTACCCGGCACTTCTGAAAATGGACTTCCGAATGTGTCTCTGTCCCCAGCACATTTCTAACCAAACTGACGCCCGTGCAATACAACACTAACAACTATGCTAATTAACTACCTAGGCTACACGAAATAATCTAAATAACTATATAAATGCTATGCTAAATAGACGCTAAAATACTCTATCCTGATTGTTTTCAATACTGGCAATTCCAACTCCTGACTCGCTACAGTGGTTTTGACGAAATAAGTTGTTTTTTATACCAACTTATTTAAACTTTTTTGTACCAAGGGCGTGGTGAGCTGGAACCTGCTTACGTCACCACCCACCCCTTACGTCACGAACCACCGCAAACATCCAATATGACAATTCAACTGCAGTAGCCACCGTTCAACCTGAAGAGGGCAGCACTCAGACGTTTTTACACCATATATTGTAGAATTAAAACACTTTAAACCCAAATGTCAAAAAATTTACTTGAATCAATGAACAACACTAATAAAGCCCCATTCTTACAGATCATTAACTAAAAAAAGTTGGTTTAGGGTTTAGTTACCCTTTAAGTTTTCACCTTTTTGTTACAATAAAGTTTAAGTCATGTTAAAAGAGGTGTAGCGTCAAACATACTTTCCCTCACGGAAGTGGCTTAAAAATGAAAGGCCACTACAGGCGTGGTTAGCTGGTACCCTCGGACGTCAGAGGGTACCACACCTTCCAATAGGAAAATTCAACTGCAGTAGCCACCTTTCAACCTGAAGAGGGCAGCACTCAGACGTTTTTACACCATTATTGTAGAATTAAAACACTTTAAACCCAAATGTCGAAAAATGTACTCAAATCAATGAACAGCATTTATGAAGCTCCATTCTTACAGATCATTAAAGTTCCTGTAAGGCAATTTAAAAAAAAATTCTAAACACATTATAAATGTTAGAAATGTATTGCTAAAACACATTACAAAGAATGTGAACTGTGAAGTACTGAATTGTGGAGTTAGACCGTCAAACAGTTTTTCACCATTGATATTTTACGGATTTTTTGGGCGGGGCTAAATTATGACGCACTGGAGCCCCTGAGCTCTTGGCCGCGCCCCTACCTGATGACGCACTGGAGCCCCTGAGGCTGGCCGCTCCCCTAACAATATAAGTAGAGCACATTCGCATCAGTTTACCGCTCAATCGCGAGTTACTGTCAGTATTATTAGTTACTACAGCTTACAGTTTGCTAGTTAGCTATGTCTTCGTCACGGAAATGCGTACTACCTGGATGCGATCACGTACAAAACAGATCGGTGTCCTTATTTACATTTCCTAAAAACGATCACATCAAGAAGAGGTGGATTAATTTTGTGAAGAGCCACCTTGATGGAGAGCTGAGGATCACCACCAAAACCCGCCTCTGTAGTGATCATTTTACACGGGATAGTTTTATTTCGTCGGAGACAACTGGGATTCACTGATAATCCGCTGTTGTGTTACTGGTGAATGGGGCCGAAGCATTTATTTTAGATGTATTTCTTTGATTGGGGTTCTGTTTTTTGATTTAAAAGAAATGTAGGAATTAATGTAATTAAAATATCGGGGCAAATTACTGCTGTTTTTGCGTCCATCGGAAAAATGAAGTCAATAACGGAAAGTTTAGAATTTTATTTTATTCACATAAAGTTCATTTTATTTCGATGTATGTTTTATTACCGTACATTATTCTTAACGCTTTACCTCCGTAATATTTCAGTCCGAATCGGCACATGACAGCGCAGATAAACTGTTAATAACTTAAATAATCTGTTAAACATTATTTGAGAAAGTTAGTGTTAATGATTATTGTAAAATAAATGATGAACGTCATCCTCCACTCCTTGATTAGTAAAATAAATGGGCTTTATTAATATGGATTTCTTTTCTTCACCACTCTAACGTTACTACGAACCTGTGTGATGACGCATATGTGTCACTGAAAACTGATTGGCTTGATGTTTATATGCGGAAATGTATTAATAAATTCTTCTAGACTTTATAATAACATTATGTCCGATTTATCCTTCCTTGTGCCTTTTTGCACGCATTTTGGACAGAAGCAATGACTATGGGGATCCATTAGACTGTAAGTGCCTTGCGAAGGCGGCGCTTATTTGCTTAATTATTAATAGCTAATGAAGATTTTGGGCAAGAATAATTCCACGGATAATAATAATAATAATAACTGTTTAAAATTAAGGTTGTTACTTTTCGATAAATGTGTTGAGAATCGATGTGCGCTCACGCACGCGAATTCTGGTGCAACGTTACGTACGTGGTTATGAATGATTTGAACTTTAGTTGCTATAGCGACGCGTTCTATGAATTTTGACTGCAAATGTTTACACTCGAACTGATCGCTTTCTGAGTTGATTGAGAGACGAGGCGAACAATTCAGAGACTTTTGCAAAGTATTTTCTATGCAAATCTTGTGAAGCTGAAGCTGAGAAGAGACTTTTATTCTAGAAGAAGATCGGAGCATATATCCTTTCCATATATATATACATTTTTTTAAAGAGTTTATATTTTTTTTTGTGGAGACTTCTATTTAATTGTTATTTTCTTACGCTAGAAGGAGCTTGGCGCTTTATTAATTTTTTTGTTTATTATTTAATTTAATTTTAGTATTTCTGAGGAGATTTGTATTTTGTTCTCTTTTTTGTATTGTTTTTTTGTATTGTTTTTATTGCAGATTGGTGGATGTCAATGGCTCACATTGGGGGAAGAGGAGGTGAGTGCTTTAGTTTTTTATTTGTACATGGTATGTTATGGTATAATATATTGTTGTACAATGGTTGAGTAAATTAATGTGAAGAAACTTGTGCAATGTAAATTTGATCCCCCAATTTTCCCAGCTAAGTCCTCACATGTATTTGACTCCTTGCATATGAAATCAACTTTTCAATCTGAGTAACTAAAGTTATGTATAGTGACACTTTGTAATTGACCACTGACATTGAGTATTGGTTATTGTTAAACCATTAATACTAGCTATGTGAAATATTCCAGCATCAGGCCGCTCCAGATGCAGGAGAGCTGCTGTCTCTCAGACGGCTGGTCGCGAGGTTTGGAGACCCGGTTCTGATGGCCGTGATCAGGATCCGCTGCCAGCCCCGACCCAGACACAGATCCAGGAGCTTCATGGTTATTTAACACAGTCTTTGTCTTCTGAGTTGTCTTTTTCTGTGTCCACAGGTCCGGCTCACAGGAAGAAGGAGTGGCAGATCGGCAGCCAGAAGACCCCAGATGATGGACGTCCGTCCACTTCATCTACACACTCTCGCAGAGGTCAGAATAGGCTTTGAACAATTCTTACGTTGATTCTAAATATTATTACAACAAAAGAAAAAAACTGATTTTTAATATCTGAAATTTTCCAGACTCTTCATCATCTTTGTCCCTCTCTGAGGACAATGTGGAGAGGTGGTTATGCAGAGAGTTGTTGAGGCTGTCCAGGTCCGACAGCTTGGAAGGGTGGCAGTGCCGTCCGCTGCCGGGTCAAGTTCCTGTCGAGCCGACTGAGACTTCGAGAGGCCGAACTGCTCAGGGTGCCATGGATGCTTCTCCTGTGAACAAGAGCTCAACAGGTGAGACTGAAATAAGGCTGGGCAGTGTAAAGTGTACAGATAGAGATTTTGCCATTTCATGCAGAACTGCTTCAAGTTTTTAGCATGTTAATGTCCCGTCACATCTACTGTTGCTCAGCTGAATTTTGATTAAATTTGTTCAGAAATATTTTAATTTGACCATTTTCAGAGCATTAAGAGAACATTCAAAAGTAACGTTCCCATAATGCAAAATTATGAAATATAATGTTCATTTAACCAAGAAATTTCTTTTTTGAAACATTGAAAAGACGCTGTGAACGTTCAGGGAACATTTAGAATAACGATTGCTTAACTTTATGGGAACATTAGCAAAACGTTCTCAATAAGCCGTGAACTCAATGGTACTTGCGCTGTCTGACACACACCAGAAACACGCGCACAGAATGCCGATTCTCAGACAGCATTCCAGCCCCAATAGAATTATATTTTTGATAAATAATTAAATAAAAATTGTGAGATAAAAGGACTATTAATGTTGTGAAATAAGATTTTGGGACATTTATGCAGGCATTTAGCAGAAGTCAGGTGGGTAGCTTGGAAATATTTCCATTACTTTGAATTTCTAACATTACAGATAAGAATTCAACAGTAAAATGTAAGTTATCATGATATCATTAATTTGAAATCAGAGATGTTTCACTTCATTTCAGGAAAACCTACAAGGAAGAGGAAAAGAATTGGTTGTTTCCTCAACAGGATATGGAAGGCTGTGAAGGGTTATTTCTGCTGCTGTTGCCACAGTTGTGCTGTGGATGTTGTGGAGCCTTTTGTCCCTCCAGCAGATCTGGAGCCAGAGCCTGATCCTGATACATCATCACCCGGTCCTGATACATCATCACCTGATCCTGATACATCATCACCCGGTCCTGATACATCATCACCTGATCCTGATACATCATCACCCGGTCCTGATACATCATCACCTGATCCTGATACATCATCACCCGGTCCTGATACATCATCACCCGATCCTGATACATCATCACCTGATCCTGATACCTCATCACCCGGTCCTGATACATCATCACCTGATCCTGATACATCATCACCTGATCCTGATACATCATCACCCGGTCCTGATACATCATCACCTGATCCTGATACATCATCACCTGATCCTGATACATCATCACCCGGTCCTGATACATCATCACCTGATCCTGATACATCATCACCCGGTCCTGATACATCATCACCCGGTCCTGATACATCATCACCCGGTCCTGATACATCATCACCTGCACCAGATCTCTCCGGTGTCGAGCCAAATAATGGTAAATCGCCAGTCCTTATTTCTCCCACATTATTTTAAACAGTATTGCTGTCTTGTTTTCCACTCAAAATATCTTAAGGCTTGTTTTCAGAGAATATTTATATTATTTTCCCCATATTAATGTTATTTTCTCGACACAGCCAGGACTGATATTTTCTGAATAAAACAATCTCATATATATTTCTCATATTTTTCTGTTTGTTTTTCAGATTCCTTTGAGTCTCTCTATAAAGTGGGAGATATACTTGGATGCGGAGCGTTTGGCAGTGTGTACAGGGGAACACGCAAATTTGATGGCAAAAAGGTAAATCTTCCCGAATTGTACAAACGTTTGGCTTTTGTGTGCATCAAAACATATTCAAAACAATTTACAAATGGTTTAATACTTAGTGCAAGGTCAAGTGCTTGAATACTGTTACTGTTCTTAACTTGAAACTGTTTTGTGTTTTTATTTCTCTTTTTTTCAGGTTGCCATCAAGCGGATGCGCAAGTTTGACAATTTTCTTTATCTTTATATTGTAAGTTGGCCATAACCTGAATATGTATTTAGTTGTTTAAGTGCAGATTGCTGTAGTTAATACACCCATAGGAAGCATTAGGTGTAAATGTGATTGACAAATAAGAAAAGACTTTGAGCTCTTTTGAGGCTCTTTTAAACGTATCTAAAAATATCAAAGAAAAGTACGCTTAAAAATGTTTTGGTCAGATTTTTACCCAGCTAAGCTTCTGTCTACTGCTTTTCTCTAGCCTGGACATCCCGAACCTCTCATTACAGAAGTGGCGCTGCTGCTAATGATGAGGCGAGAACCCATGAGCCCATACGTCATACATCTATACGATTGGTTTGAACACCCTCGAAAATTCACTCTCATCATGGAGTTCCCTGAACCCTGCGAGAGCTTGCTGGACTTCATCACTCGTCATAATCCTGACGTGTGTGAAACAGTAGCACGGGTCTTCATGCCGCAGGCTGTGCTGGCAGTACAACACTGCATCGAGCATGGCGTTTTTCACAATGACATTCATGCGCAGAATTTCCTGTTGAAGAGAAGCTCGTTAGACCTCAAGCTGATAGACTTTGGCTGCGGTCAGCTATTCAGTAGTGAGGGCTACGAGAGCGACGTATACTTTGGTGAGCATTTTGGGAATGTGGAAACCTGAATGTAGTGATGCTTTAAGAAAAAAAGCTCAACAATGTGCAAATGTTTTGCTTACAGGAAGACAGGATCACTGCCCACCTGAAGTCTTCACAGAACCCAGATTCCACGCCGTCCCAGCAAATGTCTGGGCTCTAGGAGTGATGTTGTATGAGATGGTGAACGCATCTCGTCCTTTTCGCAGTAGAACGGAAGTCATAGAAGCCAAAGTTACATTTCAGAATTCCAACTTATCCAGAGGTGAGTGAATAATATTGATAACACTGATAAACACACACACATAAAGTAAAGGCTCTGTACAGAAACAGTTAAAGGTGAAGTATGTAAGATTTTTTATATATGGCTCAACGTGGAGCGAGAGTTTGGGCCGTGGTTACTGTAGCAGGCGGAGCCTTGGCAAAAGAAATCCAGCTTTAGTTACAGAAGTGAAAGCCGAAATTCGCTGCATTTATACCTTAAAAGATTAAACGGGTCAAGAACGCGTCAAAGTGAACAGAGCGTTGTGATGCTACGGGCTATAAAGCATGCTTCGATACCATACAGCATCATCACGCACCTGTTCAGAAAGACACATTTTCATCAAGACAAATGCAACACAGCTAAACGTATTTCTAATATGTTGTTCCTGAAACATGCCTTCACAAGAACCAGTAAGAGCTGGGTTTGTGATGTTTAAGTTGGGGAAGACACGATGCACGAAAGGGGCCTTTGCGGGGTTTGTTTGAAAATATGCTTTATCTTGTAATTCCGCTTGGTGCCACTAGTGTCGCAGAAACGACATGCTTCACTTTTAAAGTAAAGATAAGGAACATTTTACATTATATTAATCACGTTTTAGATGCTGTTTTCATAGATTCCAAGTCACATGACTAACCAGCTCTCTCCTTATTAACATTTGTACAGAATGCAGTGATCTGATTAGCCAGTGCCTAGCCCGGGATCCAACGAAACGGCCCACGTTAGAGCAGATGTCACAACATGAATGGATTAGAAATGGTCTACTGTTGGAGAAGTTCAGGAGATTCACTTGATCAGTGATTTCAGGTGTGAGGAAGTGTAACAGACAGAGAACTATTATTATCATTTGTCTTCAAATCTGGATTGTTTGTAGTGAGATTTTCAAATTTGTGTTCATTGTAATGTTCTTGTTATAGTCAAGTCACCTTCATTTATATAGAGCTTTGTACAATACAGATTGTTTCAAAGCGGCTTCACGGTAAACAGGAAAATAACAGAATCAATGCAAACAGAATTCAATTCTGTTGTAGAACAGCTCTTAAAATATCATTCATGAGTTGACTTGTTCATATAATCTTTGTATCGGATAGGAAAGAACACACCTTCTGTCCTTGGAGGGCTTGAGCCGGAGACTCGACCCGAAGCCTGAAGTCCAACCCCGACCTGACAGGAACTCAAGCGCCACACCAGAGAGATCCGAGCCTGTCCACGTCTGAGCAAGAACATGAGAGACTGAAGACTGGAAACAAGTTATCAAGTCATCACAGCTCAATTCACTATGTTTTAAAATTCAAGTTAAGACAAGTCATCTTTATCTATATAGCGCCTTATGTATGACCAATCTGTATTAGGGCTGCTGGGTATCGACTTCCATACTTTTTAGGCACTGACCGAATTGCCTCGATACCATCGAGAATCAAAAATTGTCTTGTCGTTCGGTACCAAATTTCGATACCTGAGGGGTTAATCTTGTCAACGTCAGTGAAACAATAAGCATGCATCATGTATGATGTGCACAAATCAAGTGCTGGTGATTGGCTGTGGTGAGGCATCAAGGAAAAACACTAGTTTACGCCAGCTTGATGGCAACAGCGCGATGCCATTCATCGACACAGAGACACGCAGAACATGAAGGATTCATATTTATACAGTCCTTTTTCGGTTTAATATTCTCACTTTGACAACATTTAATTTGAGCGAAACTATTATCTATGGAGGCTAGAGGGTCTATCAAGAGTTTCTTATCTCTTTTCTGTAATGATTGTCCTAAGTCATTATGTATTAGATAAAAATGTATTAAATTATCAAAATTTCACCAACAGGTTTTTATTATCGTGGTTACGGGTTTACAAACATCATTTTTCACCTCAACGTGGTTTTATTTGGAACAACCAGAATATTATTTACAGAAATAGATCAACATTTTTTGAGAGATGGTATTTAAATAACATCTCTATTGTTAATCAGCTGATGGATGACAATTGTCAGTTTTGTTCCTTATCATAATTCTCCAAAAAAAATTGCTTTTGGAGCTTCAGGAAATTAATTTAATATTGTATTCAACGCCATTCCTAGTGTTATAAAAACTCTTGAAAGGAGAGCAAACCTATAGACCTATTTCTTTGTATAACACTTCTATTTCAATTGAAGGGATTTTGATTACTGACGACAAATTCAATATTAACAGAAAATCTATTCCAGCATCATCTTTCAAATGAATGATGACGTTATACAATGTTAATTGGAGTCTTGTCTGGTCTCTTCCACACAAATATCTTTTAACAAACAAAATTACATTTAAGAATGTTGCAGAGATGCTACCCTGGTAATAGTGTACTCAATAAGTATATCCAAAACATTGAAAATAAATGCACTTTCTGTGATGTAGAAGAGACAATTGTACATCTTTTTGTGAATGTGTTTGTGTTAAATCTTTCTTGAACGAGTTATGTACCTATCTCTAGAAAAACAAATGTCAGAATATGTATTAACACCTTTAATATTATTTTTCTTTACCACAATTCAAATTTGTATTTCCAGTACATTGTTAATCTGTTCATGATACTTGGCAAATTTTTTATTCACAAATACAAATTCTTGGGTAAGATCCCGCTACTGTCAATTTTTCTGGTAGACTATAATTCATGTTTTGTCTTTAATGGGCATAAAAACAGAAAATCTTTGAAAGAGTCAAAAATTACTTTCAATGTTTAACCTTGAATAATTTTATTTATCTATTTTTTTCCATCCCCTCTGGCTTTATGTTATTTTATTGGTACAACTTTCTTGACACATGTCCTGGGTTTTATTGTTACTGTTGTTATGTATTTGTTACATTTTCTTTCTGTTGGCATCAATAAAAAAGGCCTATACGGAAACCCGTCAAAATAAAAGTTTGGTTTGACTTAAAGGAACTGCGATAGATATATATTACTCTTGTACAGTATAATGTACATCTTAATGTAATACTATAATACAATTATTATTAAAACAAATTTTCTTCCTCTGTTGTGTAGCACTTGTTTGCCAAACAACTAAAGGGCTTATTTAATTTTCATATGAATAAATGTTTTACGCCTTCATTTGATTACCAGAAATATTAAAATACACAATACAGAATTTCTTTACAAAAAAAAAAAAAACAACCCTTCATAGGTCCATATTCTTACTTTGCTTTTATGAATTCAATTTATTTGATATGGTTTTGATTAAACCATATAGATGAGATAAAACAGAAAGCACAGAACTGGGTAAAAATAAAATGAAATTTGAAGAAAAAAACAGTAAGAATGTAATTGTTGTTAAACTGTTAATAAATTGTTGTTTCATGAAAAGTTTCAATGATTTCAATGAATTACACATGCTTTTTGATTCAACTATTTATCGTGTAAAGTGTTGTTATCCTCAAGGTTGGCTGCACTAAGAGTTTAGCTTTCTTGTTTTTCCCCTCTTCACACTAATGTAACAGCCTCTGCTATAATATTATCTGTACATAAAATTGGTATCGAAAAAAGTATAGTTCAGGAACCGGTGTCGAAGTCATGGTATCGGTATCAAAAACTTTTGAACAAAACCCAGCCCTACTGTATATGACCCTTCTGAATGAATGCTTTCAATGGATAAAAAAAGAAGAAATGCTTTTAAACAGTCTCGACCTATGAGAAAGCTCTGAACTGAAACAAAACCGCTGCTTCTCGAAACAAAATCTACATTGTTGCAAACTTCAGTGCATTGTTGAGTCTGTCTAAAACATAAGCCTATAATGAGACTAGAGCCTGTGGACAATAATAATAATAACTGGAATGTACATTTCCTGAAGAAAATGTGAGTGGTGCTTGCAGTGGCAAAACTCAGCACTCGTTTGCTACAGTAGGTAGTTCTGGCTAGTTGCTATGGTGTTGCTAGGTGGTAGGTATTTGTCACAGATGGTTACTTTGGAGTTTTATAGAGTTTTTAACATGTCAACAATCACATCATCACTATAGGGCAAAGTTGATTGGTTCCTGCTGGATCAGTAGCCAATGAGCTTGTTTGCTGCTCAAAGTTCAAATACTTTGTTAGGATTTGCCGTAGTTTCAGTGTGCTTTCCAAACCCTCCACCTTCCCCAGCTCCACCTGTAATAACTGAAATGAATACAGTCATGTATGAAAACCTACGGTGAATATAACTAGGCTACAGTAGATCACCGAAGGTTCATTTTCAAAGCCTTAAAGGGTAACTAAACCCCTGGTCAGAGCCTGACTCCACCCACTGGCAATATTTGAAAAATGCTGGAAAAGTGGGCAGAGGCCAGCGGAGGGCGGGCGTGCATCTGAGATGCATCTCTCTGTAGGCAAGGGCGTTGTAGGAGCCATACGTCTGTAATTTCGTCTGTACTATTGTCTGTACTCCCCCGTGTGGTAATGGGAAAGAATTGCACCCCTTTTGGGGACTTCCTGCAGGTAGCCATCTTAAACAGGAAGTGATGTGGCAAGGGAGACAGTTTTTTGACATACATTACACCACACTGCTTGTTTTGGAGGCTAGAGTTTTGTCTCTAAGTTTTCACCTTTTTGTTACAGTTAAGTTCAAGTCATGTTAAAACAGGTGTAGCGTCAAACATACTTTCCCTCCCGGAAGTGGCTTAAAGAAAAGGAAGCCACTACATTATGTCAAAAAACTCCCAAGAAGGACATGCAGGCATGCGGTAGGCCCAATCAAGGCCTACATTTGGAATGATCAGGCCATGAGTGACATGCATCGATAGCCAAAAGTATTCTGAAACTCATCCAATGCTTGAGTAAACAAGGGTGAACTTATTTCTAAGAGCTGTGGTTGAGAATTTTGGCTTTGATCAAAGCATGGTACAAGAAGCTGATGCTTATGTGTATATTGTGGCCTGTTGATTCTATGGAAAGCTGGATACCTGATTGTGCTTGTTTGTGTCAAACATGGCTGATGAAATGTCCAAAAATTAGAAGGATGAAGTTGAACAAAGCATCGGTTCCCTCAGTTCCATGCGTAGGGGAAGGCTTTGTGTGTGCACACGTAGGATGAATGAAGTAAAGGCATTGCTTGCTGATGGTGCTGATGTGGAATCAATAAAAAGAAGTGCAGAGACCTTTTTTATGTCACTTTGAGAATTTAAGACTGCTCATAGGCTTGTGCAAGAAAAGCTATGAAAAGGAAAATGAGCGCATTGACTGGTTTGAGCCTAAAATGGCTACATTTGATTACTTTATGAGTGAATATGAGATGTGGAAAAATGTTCAAAAGGATCCACAAACTCTTATCGAGCCAAGTGATAGTGTTTCGAATGTGTCCAAGAGGTCACATAAATCTCTTAGTTCTCACAGCTCAAGTATATCATCATCTGTATCATCCATGAAGATAAAAGTAACTGCTGATAAAGCATCTTTTGAATTTATTCAACTTGGAGCTATCCCAAAAACTCCATCGCAAAGAATGTTTCAACCTCCAAAACTCAACCAAGTAGCACACCGAAAGTCCAATGTTGAGGATGCGACAGTAACATCTGATAATCCTGCTACAACTTTTCAAAATCCATCTGTTAGTTGCACAGACGTGGGGCTTACAAATACGAATCTTTCGAATGTGGTACGGAGGCAAAATTACATTGCTGAACTTCTGGTCTTGCAGCAAAAACACACTTTACTCCCATCTAGAGAAATTCCAGTGTTCGAAGGAGATCCACTAAATTTTCGCCCTTTCATGCAAGCCTTTGAACATGGCACAGAAGATAATACAGATAATAATAGGGATAGACTTTACTGTCTGGAACAATTTACTTCTGGCCAGTCCAAGGAACTTGTCCGAAGCTGCTTGCATATGGATACAATAAGGGGTTACGCCGAAGCTAAGAAGCTCCTCAAATGTCATTTTGGTGATGAAGTGAAAATCACCAGTGCTTATATGGAAAAGGCCCTAAGTTGGAGTAATATCAAGACAGATGATGGAAACGCCCTTAATGCTTATGCACTTTATTTAAGAGGCTGTTGCAATGCTGCGGAAGACCTTCCTAATATGTTTGATCTTGATTTCCCTTCCAATCTTAAACAGATTATATCCAAACTCCCATATAAACTACGTGAAAAGTGGAGAAGCACAGCATGTGACATTCTTGAAAGAACACATAGTAGAGCCAAATTCCAGGACGTGGTTGTCTTTATTGAAAAACAGGCAAAGATACTTCAAGACCCTCTCTTCGGCAATATTCTAGACCCTACTTCAGCTACAAAGGGCATTAGGGTCGAGACAGGGTCTCGTCCTTTCAAGTCCGGGAGTAAGAAAAGCTTTGCTACTTTTTATCACAACTGATATCCAGTACAAAAGAAGTAAAGAGCCATGAGGCTACAGGTGTTGCATTACAGGCTCCCTGCTTGTTCTGTTTTGGCAATCATGCATTGGAAGCATGTCGTCAGATAGTGTTAAAGCCTCATCTTGAGAAGATTTTCTAAAGGGAAAAGGGCTATGCTTTGCATGTCTTCTAAAGGGGCATATGAGCAAAGCATGTAGAAAACTTCTGGATTGTAAGAGTTGTCACAAAAGCCACCCAACAGTTCTCCATGTCGAAAGTATGCCCCTCACAGAGCAACACACTTCCCAGAAGGATAAAGGTTGTAGTAACTTAATTACAATTGCCATGGTGTTAGCAGAACAGGCGGAGGTTGGTTCTTTAGACTACAAACTTGATATCTTGCCAGTGAAGATTAAGGCCTGCAATGGGAGTGACATCATAGAGACTTATGCTTTTCTTGATCCTGGAAGTTCCGCAACTTTCTGTACAGAAAGTCTAACGGAAAAGCTGCATGTGAGAGGGAGGAGAACAGATGTTCTACTCAGGACTATGGGACAGGAAAGACCAATATATACATACAAATTGGATGGGCTGGAAGTAAGTAGCCTCGACAGTAACAATTTTTTGCCCCTGCCAGAGGTTTTTACTCAAGCTTCTATACCAGTTGGTAAAGAAAACATTCCTACTCAAGAGGACATTCAGCACTGGCCATATCTCAATGAGATCAGTTTGAATACCATTGAAGCGGAAGTCGGTCTGTTGATTGGAGTCTATGCTCCAAAGCTTATAGAGCCATGGAAGGTTATTAATAGTCAAGAAGATGGACCCTATGCAGTCCTAACTCAACTGGCATGGCTTATTAATGGACCTTTGGGCAGAAGCCCATCTTTAAGCAGAAATGAACGACTAAAGGTGTCCTGTAATAGGATTTCAATTTCCAGCGTAGAACAGCTCATCCTGAGTCAGCTAAATCATGATTGTCCTGAAAAGGTATGTGATGAGAAGCCTGAGTATTCAGCTGAGGACATGATGTTCCTCAAAATTGCGGCAGACTCTGTTGTTAAACAAGATGGTCACTATCAACTTAAACTTCCATTCCGTCAAGAGGAGGTTTACCTACCTAATAATCGAACGATAGCTGAACAGAGAGCTAATACCCTCATGAAGAGATTCCAAAGGGACGATAAGCTATTTACTGATTATAAGGAATTTATGGGTAACCTCTGTAGTAGAAATTTTAATAGTCATTGATCCCAAACAGGTACCATAAGAGAGAGAACCTATTCAATATGTAAAAGTATATGTGTTTACGTGCTTGTGCGTGACGTTTCAGGAACATATGGGACAGGACCCATAGGGACCTTAGGGACGGTCAGTTTTGGCCAGTTTATTTCAGTACCAGTTTGTGTCTTTAAGTAGAAACTGAACAGCAGTAAGGACCTTATCTGGGTGGGTGAAAGGTACAGCGGGTGAGGAGGAACCTTTAAAAGAGTATAAAAGCTGTCTCATATCTTCCTGTTGTGTGTCACTTTCTTGCACAGCGTAACTTCTGTGCACTAGACTGAACCTATTCTTGCAAGAATAAATACTTTCCTTTTATTAATTTGACTATGAGTGTCTCTTACGCAGTGATGATTTTTAACAGGATTTCTGCCACAGCACCTCTCAGAGAAAGGGTATGCCGAAAAGGTGACATTAGATCAGTTGTCAGGAAAATTCGGAAGAGTATGGTACATACCCCATCACAGCGTGTACCACAAGAGGAAAAAGAAAATTAGGGTTGTATTTGATTGCGGATCTTCATTTCAAGGCACATCCTTAAATAAAGAGCTTCTACAGGGACCTGATCTCTCAAACAGTCTCCTCGGAGTTATCCTTCGATTACGTCAAGAACCCGTGGCAGTCATGGCGGATATCAAAGGAATGTTTCATCAGGTTATAGTCACACCTGGGGATGTGGACTTTCTGCGGTTCTTATGGTGGCCTAGCTGTGACATTAGCCAACCATTGGCAGAGTATCGGATGTTAGTTCACCTTTTCGGTGCCGTCTCTTCACCTAGTTGTGCAAACTATGCACTCAAGAAAACAGCAGAGGACAACAAGGGCAGCGTTGGTAAAGAGATTCTTAGTACCATTCGAAGGAACTTCTATATTGACGACTGCCTAACTTCCTTACCCAATGAGGATGCAGCTATTGCCCTGATTCGAGACTTGAGAATGGTCTGCGCCACCGGCGAATTTAGACTGACAAAGTGGATAAGTAATAGTCGCTCTGTTCTAGCTTAAATTCCAGTACAGGAGAAGGCCAAAGACATGTAGGCGTTAGATCTTGATATTGGTAAACTCCCTGTGGAAAGAGCTCTTAGAATTCAGTGGAGCACTGAAACAGACTCCTTTTTCTTTAAGGTTAACTTAAAGGATCAACAGTCCACCAAGAGGACTACTCTTTCTACTGTGAATTCCTACTGTGAACCCTGCGCCTTACCAACATCATTGGTGATGTTCATGTTGCCTTTGTATTGGGCAAGGCCAGAGTTGCTCCATTAAAACCAGTAACAATACCCAGGCTTGAGTTGGCAGCCGCTGTCCTTGCTACATGTGTTGACAGGATGCTCAAGAGAATTCACTCACACAATCTATTTTCTGGACAGATAGCACATCTGTCTTAAAATACATTTTTAATGACACAACACGATTCAAAACATACGTTGCAAATAGAGTCTGCAAAACACGTGATTTATCTGAGAAATCCCAGTGGCATTATGTGAATGGCTCACTGAACCCTGCAGATGCGGCATCACGCGACCTGTCGATTGATTCCTTTCTTGGTTCAGAAAGATGGTGGAATGGTCCAGAATTCCTTTCACTGCCTGAATCAAATTGGCCGTGCTTTCCGGAGGAGCAAATGACTTTATCTTGTGACGACTCCGAGATAGTGAAGAGGGCTATGGCTTTCACTATAGTTTTAACAGGAGGCTCTGACACTGTTCACAAATTCATCGAACACTTCTCTTCTTGGAATAGCCTCAAAAGGGCTACTGCATGGATCCTGAAGTTTAAATGGATGCTTTGGATGGCAAGCCAAAAACAAAAAGATGCTCACTCAATTCTTCCTCTACAAAGCACTGATCCTTATTATTTGACCAGGTCCAATTACAGGAAAGCTGAGAGCAAAACTCAATTTGGAGATAAAGAGCTTTCAGTGGATGATCTTAAACAAGCAGAGAAGGCGTTAATAGGCTTTATCCAGCAACAGACATTTCAATCGGAAATGACGTCTCTGAGAAAAGGGCATAGTGTTAAGAAAACTAGCAGTATCTACAAACTGGACCCTTTTCTGATGGATGGTATCTTAAGAGTTGGAGGGAGGCTGCACAAAATGTCGATGCCTGAAGATTTGAAACATCAAGTCATTTTGCTAAAGAACAGTTATCTCTCCACATTACTTTTAGACCACATTCATCAATCAGCAGGTCAATGTGGAAAAAATCAGATACTCTCAAAGCTTCGCCAGAGATACTGGCTAGTTCATGCCAGCTAATCAGGAACTGCCTGCCATGCAGACGTTGGAACGCACCAGTAATGGAGCAAAAAATGGCCAATCTACCTTTAAGTCATCTAGCTTGTGATTCCCCTCCATTTACATGCGTAGGTACAGATTATATTGGTCCAGTCGAGGTAAAAAGGGGCCGGAGTCTGGTAAAGAGATATGGTGTCTTGTTTACATGCTTGGCGAGCAGAGCTATCCATCTAGAAATGGCCTATTCATTGGATACAGATTCCTGCATTTTGGCCTTGAGAAGGTTCATATGTAGAAGAGGTCAAGTTCAAGAAATGATATCAGACAATGGACCTAATTACGTAGGTGCCGAACGAGAGCTTAGAGGTTGTCTCGCTCAGCTGGATAACAGCAAGATCAAACGTGCAATGCTGAACGAGGGAATCAAATGGAGTTTTAATTCTCCCTCAGGGGCTCATCACGGAGGCATATGGGAAAGGCTTGTCCGCATCATTAAGAGGTCTCTGTATTCCGTCTTAAAACAACAAGCCTTAGATGAAGAGGGACTACAGACAGCACTCTGTGAGGTAGAGGCTATAGTCAATGATCGCCCTATTACCACCATATCTGATGATATCACAGATCCCGAGCCTCTTACACCTAATCATCTCCTACTGCAGAAAGGAAAACCGATTCTGCCACCTGGATTGTTCATAAAAAATGACTTGTATTCAAGACGGAGATGGAGACAAGTCCAGTATATCAGTGATCTATTTTGGAAGAGATGGACAAGAGAGTACTTGCCACTGATGCAAGAGAGGCAGAAATGGCATGAAGTGCGAAAAAATCTTAAGCCGGGGGACATAGTTCTTATAGTAGACGATACATCACCCAGAAACTCTTGGCCTATGGGACGGATCACAAAGACCTTGCCTGACAAAAGGGGACTTGTTCGTCATGCCTTGGTTAAAACAAAGTCCAACATACTGGAAAGACCTATTAATAAACGATGTCTTCTTCAAGAGTAACTAATAGTAATTTTAGTTGCTTGCAGAGTTTACATGCTCTCTTGATGAAGGTAACAATTTTTTTGGACGTTTTTTTTAACATTTTTCATTGACTTTTCCATTGGACTATTTTAGACACTTTTTTTGTGTGTGAACAGATTGAAAATATTTTCATAAAAAGTATTCATATGGCTCCTCAATATTTTATATAATTGCCTTATCATCGTCAATTAAGGGGGAATGAAAGAGCCATAAGTCTGTAAATTTGTCTGTTCTATTGTCTGTACTCCCCTGTGTGGCAATGGGAAAGAATTGCACCCCTTTTGGGGACTTCCTGCAGATAGCAAGTGATGTGGCAAGGGACAGGGGGGAAGGGAGACAGTTTTTTGACCTAACTTACACCACACTGCTTGTTTTGGAGGCTAGAGTTTTGTCTTTAAAGGGTAACTAAACCGCTGGTCAGAGCCTGACTCCACCCACTAGCAATATTTGAAAAATGCGGGAAAAGTGGGCAGAGCCCAGCGGGGATAGAGATAGAACCCAGGGCGGGCCTGAGCGGAAACATTAAGACACGGATGTACCTAATACAAATAAATAAAACATCTCCAGTTAACTACCAGAGCAGTCATTTAGTTTGCCATTAAATAAGAGATCTAAAGCTAAAATGTGTTGTTTTTGAAATCAAGCTGAGCGCTCGTTTGCCGCTGCTATCAGTGTCATGGATACAGTGTTCTGGCTCGCGCAGTCTTCACTCGGACGCGCTCTTCAATCTATTGCCGTTGTGGAGACTGAAATCACAAAATAAAATGCACACAAACGTGTCCCTGCTTGATACAGACTGTAATCACTGATGAACATATTCAGTTTTGATGAGAGAGAAAAAACAATACAAGTGCGGATTAGAACCTGTAACCTCTGACACGCTTGGCAAAAGATCTACCACTAGATCATTTAAGAACTCAAAAAATTTGCGGATCGATGCATTTATTTACGCGCTGAGCAGAGATCCTGCACAGTTTGACAAGTTTGTACCCGGCACTTCTGAAAATGGACTTCCGAATGTGTCTCTGTCCCCAGCACATTTCAAACCAAACTGACGCCCGTGCAATACAACACTAACAACTATGCTAATTAACTACCTAGGCTACACGAAATAATCTAAATAACTATATAAATGCTATGCTAAATAGACGCTAAAATACTCTATCCTGATCGTTTTCAATACTGGCAATTCCAACTCCTGACTCGCTACAATGGTTTTGACGAAATAAGTTGGTTTTTATACCAACTTATTTAAACTTTTTTGTACCAAGGGCGTGGTGAGCTGGAACCTGCTTACGTCACCACCCACCCCTTACGTCACGAACCACCGCAAACATCCAATAGGACAATTCAACTGCAGTAGCCACCGTTCAACCTGAAGAGGGCAGCACTCAGACGTTTTTACAATATATATTGTAGAATTAAAACACTTTAAACCCAAATGTCAAAAAAATTACTTGAATCAATGAACAACACTAATAAAGCCCCATTCTTACAGATCATTAACTAAAAAAAGTTGGTTTAGGGTTTAGTTACCCTTTAAGTTTTCACCTTTTTGTTACAATAAAGTTTAAGTCATGTTAAAACAGGTGTAGCGTCAAACATACTTTCCCTCACGGAAGTGGCTTAAAAAGGAAAGGAAGCCACTACAGGCGAGGTTAGCTGGTACCCTCAGACGACAGAGGGTACCACACCTTCCAATAGGAAAATTCAACTGCAGTAGCCACCTTTCAACCTGAAGAGGGCAGCACTCAGACGTTTTTACACCATATATTGCAGAATTAAAACACTTTAAACCCAAATGTCAAAAAATTTACTCAAATCAATGAACAGCATTTATGAAGCTCCATTCTTACAGATCATTAACTAAAAAAAGTTGTTTTTGTGTTTAGTTACCCTTTAAATATTCATCATAGACTATAGTCCCTAAGCTAATTGAGTGTACTCATTTAATGAATTCACAGTTTATTGCAATTGACACCACTTCAATTAAAAATATAGGCATTTATTTTAGATGTATTTCTTTGATTGGGGTTCTGTTTTTTGATTTAAAAGAAATGTAGGAATTAATGTAATTAAAATATCGGGGCAAATTACTGCTGTTTTTGCGTCCATCGGAAAAATGAAGTCAATAACAGAAAGTTTAGAATTTTATTTTATTCACATAAAGTTCATTTTATTTCGATGTATGTTTTATTACCATACATTATTCTTAACGCTTTACCTCCGTAATATTTCAGTCCGAATCGGCACATGACAGCGCAGATAAACTGTTAATAACTTAAATAATCTGTTAAACATTATTTGAGAAAGTTAGTGTTAATGATTATTGTAAAATAAATGATGAACGTCATCCTCCACTCCTTGATTAGTAAAATAAATGGGCTTTATTAATATGGATTTCTTTTCTTCACCACTCTAACGTTACTACGAACCGGTGTGATGACGCATGGGTGTCACAACTGATTGGCTTGATGTTTATATGCGGAAATGTATTAAATTCTTCTAGACTTTATAATAACATTATGTCCGATTTATCCTTCCTTGTGCCTTTTTGCACGCATTTTGGACAGAAGCATTGACTATGGGGATCCATTAGTGCCTTGCGAAGGCGGCGCTTATTTGCTTAATTATTAATAGCTAATGAAGATTTTGGGCAAGAATAATTGCACGGATAATAATAATAATAATAATAACTGTTTAAAATTAAGGTTGTTACTTTTCGATAAATGTGTTGAGAATCGATGTGCGCTCACGCACGCGAATTCTGGTGCAACGTTACGTACGTGGTTATGAATGATTTGAACTTTAGTTGCTATAGCGACGCGTTCTATGAATTTTGACTGCAAATGTTTACACTCGAACTGATCGCTTTCTGAGTTGATTGAGAGACGAGGCGAACAATTCAGAGACTTTTGCAAAGTATTTTCTATGCAAATCTTGTGAAGCTGAAGCTGAGAAGAGACTTTTATTCTAGAAGAAGATCGGAGCATATATCCTTTCCATATATTTATTTTTTAAAGAGTTTATATTTTTTTTGTGGAGACTTCTATTTAATTGTTATTTTCTTACGCTAGAAGGAGATTGGCGCTTTATTAATTTTTTTGTTTATTATTTAATTTAATTTTAGTATTTCTGAGGAGATTTGTATTTTGTTCTCTTTTTTGTATTGTTTTTTTGTATTGTTTTTATTGCAGATTGGGGGATGTCAATGGCTCACATCGGGGGAAGAGGAGGTGAGTGCTTTAGTTTTTTATTTGTACATGGTATGTTATGGTATAATATTGTTGTACAATGGTTGAGTAAATTAATGTGAAGAAACTTGTGCAATGTAAATTTGATCCCCCAATTTTCCCAGCTAAGTCCTCACATGTATTTGACTCCTTGCATATGAAATCAACTTTTCAATCTGAGTAACTAAAGTTATGTATAGTGACACTTTGTAATTGACCACTGACATTGAGTATTGGTTATTGTTAAACCATTAATACTAGTTATGTGAAATATTCCAACATCAGGCCGCTCCAGATGCAGGAGAGCTGCTGTCTCTCAGAAGGCTGGTCGGGAGGTTTGGAGACCCGGTTCTGATGGCCGTGATCAGGATCCGCTGCCAGCCCCGACCCAGACACAGATCCAGGAGCTTCATGGTTATTTAACACAGTCTTTGTCTTCTGAGTTGTCTTTGTCTGTGTCCACAGGTCCGGCTCACAGGAAGAAGGAGTGGCAGATCGGCAGCCAGAAGAGCCCAGATGATGGACGTCCGTCCACTTCATCTACACACTCTCGCAGAGGTCAGAATAGGCTTTGAACAATTCTTACGTTGATTCTAAATATTATTACAACAAAAGAAAAAAAATGATTTTTAATATCTGAAATTTTCCAGACTCTTCATCATCTTTGTCCCTCTCTGAGGACAATGTGGAGAGGTGGTTATGCAGAGAGTTGTTGAGGCTGTCCAGGTCCGACAGCTTGGAAGGGTGGCAGTGCCGTCCGCTGCCGGGTCAAGTTCCTGTCGAGCCGACTGAGACTTCGAGTGGCCGAACTGCTCAGGGTGCCATGGATGCTTCTCCTGTGAACAAGAGCTCAACAGGTGAGACTGAAATAAGGCTGGGCAGTGTAAAGTGTACAGATAGAGATTTTGCCATTTCATGCAGAACTGCTTCAAGTTTTTAGCATGTTAATGTCCCGTCACATTTACTGTTGCTCAGCTGAATTTTGATTAAATTTGTTCAGAAATATTTTAATTTGACCATTTTCAGAGCATTAAGAGAACATTCAAAAGTAACGTTCCCATAATGCAAAATTATGAAATATAATGTTCATTTAACCAAGAAATTTCTTTTTTGAAACATTGAAAAAACTGGACTCTGTGAACGTTCAGGGAACATTTAGAATAACGATTGCTTAACTTTATGGGAACATTAGCAAAACGTTCTCAATAAGCCGTGAACTCAATGGTACTTGCGCTGTCTGACACACACCAGAAACACGCGCACAGAATGCCGATTCTCAGACAGCATTCCAGCCCCAATAGAATTATATTTTTGATAAATAAATAAATAAAAATTGTGAAATAAAAGGACTATTAATATTGTGAAATACGATTTTGGGACATTTATGCAGGCATTTAGCAGAAGTCAGGTGGGTAGCTTGGAAATATTTCCATTACTTTGGATTTATAACATTACAGATAAGAATTCAACAGTAAATTGTAAGTTATGTCATGATATCATTAATTTGACATCAGAGATGTTTCACTTTATTTCAGGAAAACCTACAAGGAAGAGGAAAAGAATTGGTTGTTTCCTCAACAGGATATGGAAGGCTGTGAAGGGTTATTTCTGCTGCTGTTGCCACAGTTGTGCTGTGGATGTTGTGGAGCCTTTTGTCCCTCCAGCAGATCTGGAGCCAGAGCCTGATCCTGATACATCATCACCCGGTCCTGATACATCATCACCTGATCCTGATACATCATCACCCGGTCCTGATACATCATCACCTGATCCTGATACCTCATCACCCGATCCTGATACATCATCACCTGATCCTGATACATCATCACCCGGTCCTGATACATCATCACCTGCACCAGATCTCTCCGGTGTCGAGCCAAATAATGGTAAATCGCCAGTCCTTATTTCTCCCACATTATTTTAAACAGTATTGCTGTCTTGTTTTCCACTCAAAATATCTTAAGGCTTGTTTTCAGAGAATATTTATATTATTTTCCCCATATTAATGTTATTTTCTCGACACAGCCAGGACTGATATTTTCTGAATAAAACAATCTCATATATATTTCTCATATTTTTCTGTTTGTTTTTCAGAGTCCTTTGAGTCTCTCTATAAAGTGGGAGAGATACTTGGATGCGGAGCGTTTGGCAGTGTGTACAGGGGAACACGCAAATTTGATGGCAAAAAGGTAAATCTTCCCGAATTGTACAAACGTTTGGCTTTTGTGTGCATCAAAACATATTCAAAACAATTTACAAATGGTTTAATACTTAGTGCAAGGTCAAGTTCTTGAATACTGTTACTGTTCTTAACTTGAAACTGTTTTGTGTTTTTATTTCTCTTTTTTTCAGGTTGCCATCAAGCGGATGCGCAAGTTTGACAATTTTCTTTATCTTTATATTGTAAGTTGGCCATAACCTGAATATGTATTTAGTTGTTTAAGTGCAGATTGCTGTAGTTAATACACCCATAGGAAGCATTAGGTGTAAATGTGATTGACAAATAAGAAAAGACTTTGAGCTCTTTTGAGGCTCTTTTAAACGTATCTAAAAAGATCAAAGAAAAGTACGCTTAAAAATGTTTTGGTCAGATTTTTACCCAGCTAAGCTTCTGTCTACTGCTTTTCTCTAGCCTGGACATCCCGAACCTCTCATTACAGAAGTGGCGCTGCTGCTAATGATGAGGCGAGAACCCATGAGCCCATACGTCATACAGCTATACGATTGGTTTGAACACCCTCGAAAATTCACTCTCATCATGGAGTTCCCTGAACCCTGCGAGAGCTTGCTGGACTTCATCACTCGTCATAATCCTGACGTGTGTGAAACAGTAGCACGGGTCTTCATGCCGCAGGCTGTGCTGGCAGTACAACACTGCATCGAGCATGGCGTTTTTCACAATGACATTCATGCGCAGAATTTCCTGTTGAAGAGAAACTCGTTAGACCTCAAGCTGATAGACTTTGGCTGCGGTCAGCTATTCAGTAGTGAGGGCTACGAGAGCAACGTATACTTTGGTGAGCATTTTGGGAATGTGGAAACCTGAATGTAGTGACGCTTTAAGAAAAAAAGCTCAACAATGTGCAAATGTCTTGCTTACAGGAAGACAGGATCACTGCCCACCTGAAGTCTTCACAGAACCCAGATTCCACGCCGTCCCAGCAAATGTCTGGGCTCTAGGAGTGATGTTGTATGAGATGGTGAACGCATCTCGTCCTTTTCGCAGTAGAACGGAAGTCATAGAAGCCAAAGTTACATTTCAGAATTCCAACTTATCCAGAGGTGAGTGAATAATATTGATAACACTGATAAACACACACACACACACACACACACACACACACACACACACACACACACATAAAGTAAAGGCTCTGTACAGAAACAGTTAAAGGTGAAGCATGTAAGATTTTTTATATATGGCTCAACGTGGAGCGAGATTTTGGGCCGTGGTTACTGTAGCAGGCGGAGCCTTGGCAAAAGAAATCCAGCTTTAGTTACAGAAGTGAAAGCCGAAATTCGCTGCATTTATACCTTAAAAGATTAAACGGGTCAAGAACGCGTCAAAGTGAACAGAGCGTTGTGATGCTACGGGCTATAAAGCATGCTTCGATACCATACAGCATCATCACGCACCTGTTCAGAAAGACACATTTTCATCAAGACAAATGCAATACAGCTAAACGTATTTCTAATATGTTGTTCCTGAAACATGCCTTCACAAGAACAAGTAAGAGCTGGGTTTGTGATGTTTAAGTTGGGGAAGACACGATGCACGAAAGGGGCCTTTGCGGGGTTTGTTTGAAAATATGCTTTATCTTGTAATTCCGCTTGGTGCCACTAGTGTCGCAGAAACGACATGCTTCACTTTTAAAGTAAAGATAAGGAACATTTTACATTATATTAATCACGTTTTAGATGCTGTTTTCATAGATTCCAAGTCACATGACTAACCAGCTCTCTCCTTATTAACATTTGTACAGAATGCAGTGATCTGATTAGCCAGTGCCTAGCCCGGGATCCAACGAAACGGCCCACGCTAGAGCAGATGTCACAACATGAATGGATTAGAAATGGTCTACTGTTGGAGAAGTTCAGGAGATTCACTTGATCAGTGATTTCAGGTGTGAGGAAGTGTAACAGACAGAGAACGATTATTATCATTTGTCTTCAAATCTGGATTGTTTGTAGTGAGATTTTCAAATTTGTGTTCATTGTAATGTTCTTGTTATAGTCAAGTCACCTTCATTTATATAGAGCTTTGTACAATACAGATTGTTTCAAAGCGGCTTCACGGTAAACAGGAAAATAACAGAATCAATGCAAACAGAATTCAATTCTGTTGTAGAACAGCTCTTAAAATATCATTCATGAGTTGACTTGTTCATATAATCTTTGTATCGGATAGGAAAGAACACACCTTCTGTCCTTGGAGGGCTTGAGCCGGAGACTCGACCCGAAGCCTGAAGTCCAACCCCGACCTGACAGGAACTCAAGCGCCACACCAGAGAGATCCGAGCCTGTCCACGTCTGAGCAAGAACATGAGAGACTGAAGACTGGAAACAAGTCATCACAGCTCAATTCACTATGTTTTAAAATTCAAGTTAAGACAAGTCATCTTTATCTATATAGCGCCTTATGTATGACAAATCTGTATTAGGCCTGCTGGGTATCGACTTCCATACTTTTTAGGCACTGACCGAATTGCCTCGATACCATCGAGAATCAAAAATTGTCTTGTCGTTCGGTACCAAATTTCGATACCTGAGGGGTTAATCTTGTCAACGTCAGTGAAACAATAAGCATGCATCATGTATGATGTGCACAAATCAAGTGCTGGTGATTGGCTGTGGCGAGGCATCAAGGAAAAACACTAGTTTACGCCAGCTTGATGGCAACAGCGCGATGCCATTCATCGACACAGAGACACGCAGAACATGAAGGATTCATATTTATACAGTCCTTTTTCGGTTTAATATTCTCACTTTGACAACATTTAATTTGAGCGAAACTATTATCTATGGAGGCTAGAGGGTCTATCAAGAGTTTCTTATCTCTTTTCTGTAATGATTGTCCTAAGTCATTATGTATTAGATAAATTATTATATAATTTCATGTGGAAAAATAAATCACACACAATTATAAAGGAGGGTCTAAGAAAAGAGGTTAGTGATGGAGGTCTTGGAGTAGTTGACTTTACCCTATTTTACCATGTGCTGAAAGTAAATTGTTTAAAAAGACTTTATATGGAACATGTTTCCTCATTTTGTTCCTCATTTTGAGGAAATTGGAGATATTGGATTTTTGTTACAGTGCCCCTTCTCACTCGGAAAACTACCCATTAAATTATCAAAATTTCACCAACAGGTTTTTATTATCGTGGTTACGGGTTTACAAACATCATTTTTCACCTCAACGTGGTTTTATTTGGAACAACCAGAATATTATTTACAGAAATAGATCAACATTTTTTGAGAGATGGTATTTAAATAACATCTCTATTGTTAATCAGCTGATGGATGACAATTGTCAGTTTTATTCCTTATCATAATTCTCCAAAAAAATTGATTTTGGAGCTTCAGGAAATTAATGTAATATTGTATTCAACGCCATTCCTAGTGTTATAAAAACTCTTGAAAGGAGAGCAAACCTATAGACCTATTTCTTTGTATAACACTTCTATTTCAATTGAAGGGATTTTGATTACTGACGACAAATTCAATATTAACAGAAAATCTATTCCAGCATCATCTTTCAAATGAATGATGACGTTATACAATGTTAATTGGAGTCTTGTCTGGTCTCTTCCACACAAATATCTTTTAACAAACAAAATTACATTTAAGAATGTTGCAGAGATGCTAGCCTGGTAATAGTGTACTCAATAAGTATATCCAAAACATTGAAAATAAATGCACTTTCTGTTATGTAGAAGAGACAATTGTACATCTTTTTGTGAATGTCTTTGTGTTAAATCTTTCTTGAACGAGTTATGTACCTATCTCTTGAAAAAACAAATGTCAGAATATGTATTAACACCTTTAATATTATTTTTCTTTACCACAATTCAAATTTGTATTTCCAGTACATTGTTAATCTGTTCATGATACTTGGCAAATTTTTTATTCACAAATACAAATTCTTGGGTAAGATCCCGCTACTGTCAATTTTTCTGGTAGACTATAATTCATATGTTTTGTCTTTAATGGGCATAAAAACAGAAAATCTTTGAAAAAGTCAAAGATTACTTTCAATGTTTAACCTTGTATAATTTTATTTATCTATTTTTTTTCCATCCCCTCTGGCTTTATGTTATTTTATTTGTACTATTTTCTTGACACATGTCCTGGGTTTTATTGTTACTGTTGTTATGTATTTGTTACATTTTCTTTCTGTTGGCATCAATAAAAAAGGCCTATACGGAAACCCGTCAAAATAAAAGTTTGGTTTGACTTAAAGGAACTGTGATAGATATATATTACTCTTGTACAGTATAATGTACATCTTAATGTAATACTATAATACAATTATTATTAAAACAAATTTTCTTCCTCTGTGTAGCACTTGTTTGCCAAACAACTCAAGGGCTTGTTTAATTTTCATATGAATAAATGTTTTACGCCTTCATTTGATTAGCAGAAACATTAAAATACACAATACAGAATTTCTTTACAAAAAAAAAAAAAACATTTCATAGGGCCCTATTATTACTTTGGTTTTATGAATTCAATTTATTTGATATGGTTTTGATTAAACCATAAAGATGAGATAAAACAGAAAGCACAGAACTGGGTAAAAATAAAATGAAATTTGAAGAAAAAAACAGTAAGAATGTAGTTGTTGTTAAACTGTTAATAAATTGTTGTTTCATGAAAAGTTTCAATGATTTCAATGAATTACACATGCTTTTTGATTCAACTATTTATCGTGTAAAGTGTTCTTATCCTCAAGGTTGGCTGCACTAAGAGTTTAGCTTTCTTGTTTTTCCCCTCTTCACATTAATGTAACAGCCTCTGCTATAATATTATCTGTACATAAAATTGGTATCGAAAAAAGTATAGTTCAGGAACCGGTGTCGAAGTCATGGTATCGGTATCGATATCAAAAACTTTTGAACAAAACCCAGCCCTACTGTATGACCCTTCTGAATGAATGCTTTCAATGCATAAAAAAAGAAGAAATGATTTTAAACAGTCTCGACCTATGAGAAAGCTTTGAACTGAAACAAAACTGCTGCTTCTCGAAACAAAATCTACATGGTGGCAAACTTCAGTGCATTGTTGAGTCTGTCTAAAACATAAGCCTATAATGAGACTAGAGCCTGTCGACAATAATAATAATAACTGGAATGTACATTTCCTGAAGAAAATGTGAGTGGTGCTTGCAGTGGCAAAACTCAGCACTCGTTTGCTACAGTAGGTAGTTCTGGCTAGTTGCTATGGTGTTGCTAGGTGGTAGGTATTTGTCACAGATGGTTACTTTGGAGTTTTATAGAGTTCTTAACATGTCAACAATCACATCATCACTATAGGGCAAAGTTTATTGGTTCCTGCTGATTCAGTAGCCAATGAGCTTGTGTGGTGCTCAAAGTTCAAATACTTTGTTAGGATTTGCCGTAGTTTCAGTGTGCTTTCCAAACCCTCCACCTTCCCCAGCTCCACCTGTAATAACTGATATGAATACAGTCATGTATGAAAACCTACGGTGAATATAACTAGGCTACAGTAGATCACCGAAGGTTCATTTTCAAAGCCTTAAAGGGTAACTAAACCCCTGGTCAGAGTCTGACTCCACCCACTGGCAATATTTGAAAAATGCTGGAAAAGTGGGCAGAGCCCAGCGGAGGGGGGGGGGGGGGGGGAGGGGCGTGCATCTGAGATGCATCTCTCTGTAGGTAAGGGCGTTGTAGGAGCCATAAGTCTGTAATTTTGTCTGTACTATTGTCTGTACTCCCCCGTGTGGTAATGGGAAAGAATTGCACCCCTTTTGGGGACTTCCTGCAGGTAGCCATCTTAAACAGGAAGTGATGTGGCAAGGGAGACAGTTTTTTGACATACATTACACCACACTGCTTGTTTTGGAGGCTAGAGTTTTGTCTTTAAGTTTTCACCTTTTTGTTACAGTAAAGTTCAAGTCATGTTAAAACAGGTGTAGCGTCAAACATACTTTCCCTCACGGAAGTGGCTTAAAAAAAAGGAAGCCACTACATTAAGTCAAAAAACTCCCAAGAAGGACATGCAGGCATGCGGTAGGCCCAATCAAGGCCTACATTTGGACTGATCAGGCCTTGAGTGACATGCATCGATAGCCAAAAGTATTCTGAAAACAATTCCTGATTGTGCTTGTTTGTGTCAAACATGGCTGATGAAATGTCCAAAAATGAGAAGGATGAAGTTGAACAAAGCATCGGTTCCCTCAGTTCCATGCGTAGGGGAAGGCTTTGTGTGTGCACACGTAGGATGAATGAAGTAAAGGCATTGCTTGCTGATGGTGGTGATGTGGAATCAATAAAAAGAAGTGCAGAGACCTTTTTTATGTCACTTTGAGAATTTAAGACTGCTCATAGGCTTGTGCAAGAAAAGCTATGAAAAGGAAAATGAGCGCATTGACTGGTTTGAGCCTAAAATGGCTACATTTGATTACTTTATGAGTGAATATGAGATGTGGAAAAATGTTCAAAAGGATCCACAAACTCTTATCGAGCCAAGTGATAGTGTTTCGAATGTGTCCAAGAGGTCACAAAAATCTCGTAGTTCTCACAGCTCAAGTATATCATCATCGGTATCATCCATGAGGATAAAAGTAACTGCTGATAAAGCAGCCCTTCTTGCTCGCAAAGCTGAATTAAAACAAAAACATGCCCTAGAAATGGAAAAGGCTGCTTTGAATATGAGATTGGAAACAGTAAATTTGGAATGTGACATAGCTGCAAACGATGCGAAACTCAAGGTCTTTGAAGACTCTGCAACAACAGCATGTCCAAGTTTACAAGCTCGATCTGTTAGTTCCCAGCAATCTTTTGAACCTAAGGACGAAATGAATGAGTATCTTGAAAAGTACGGTGCCGAGAATTCTAAGAAGACATCAACGAAACAGGATCAGACATCACCAGGACCCTCGCCATCTTTTGAATTTATTCAACTTGGAGCTATCCCGAAAAACTCCGTTGCAAAGAATGTTTCAACCTCCAAAACTCAACCAAGTAGCACACTGAAAGTCCAATGTTGAGGATGCGACAGCAACATCTGATAATCTTGCTACAACTTTTCAAAATCCATCTGTTAGTTGCACAGACGTGGGGCTTACAAATATGAATCTTTCGAATGTGGTACGGAGGCAAAATGACATTGCTGAACTTCTGGTCTTGCAGCAAAAACACACTTTACTCCCATCTAGAGAAATTCCAGTGTTCGAAGGAGATCCACTAAATTTTCGCCCTTTCATGCAAGCCTTTGAACATGCCACAGAAGATAATACAGACAATAATAGGGATAGACTTTACTGTATGGAACAATTTACTTCTGGCCAGTCCAAGGAACTTGTCCGAAGCTGCTTGCATATGGATACTAGAAGGGGTTACGCTGAAGCTAAGAAGCTCCTCAAATGTCATTTTGGTGATGAAGTGAAAATCACCAGTGCTTATATGGAAAAGGCCCTAAGTTGGAGTAATATCAAGACAGATGATGGAAAGGCTCTTAATGCTTATGCAATTTATTTAAGAGGCTGTTGCAATGCTGCGGAAGACCTTCCTAATATGTTTGATCTTGATTTCCCTTCCAATCTTAAACAGATTATATCCAAACTCCCATATAAACTACGTGAAAAGTGGAGAAGCACAGCATGTGACATTCTTGAAAGAACACATAGTAGAGCCAAATTCCAGGACGTGATTGTCTTTATTGAAAAACAGGCAAAGATACTTCAAGACCCCCTCTCCGGCAATATTCTAGACCCTACTTCAGCTACAAAGGGCATTAGGGTCGAGACAGGGTCTCGTCCTTTCAAGTCCGGGAGTAAGAAAAGCTTTGCTACTTCAATATCACAACTGATATCCAGTACAAAAGAAGTAAAGAGCCATGAGTCTACAGGTGTTGCATTACAGGCTCCCTGCTTGTTCTGTTTTGGCAATCATGCATTGGAAGCATGTCGTCAGATAGTGTTAAAGCCTCATCTTGAGAAGATTTTCTAAAGGGAAAAGGGCTATGCTTTGCATGTCTTCTAAAGGGGCATATGAGCAAAGCATGTAGAAAACGTCTGGATTGTAAGAGTTGTCACAAAAGCCACCCAACAGTTCTCCATGTCGAAAGTATGCCCCTCACAGAGCAACACACTTCCCAGAAGGATAAAGGTTGTAGTAACTTAATTACAATCGCCATGGTGTTAGCAGAACAGGCGGAGGTTGGTTCTTTAGACTACAAACTTGATATCTTGCCGGTGAAGATTAAAGCCTGCAATGGGAGTGACATCATAGAGACTTATGCTTTTCTTGATCCTGGAAGTTCTGCCATAAAGACTCAGAAGGATTCTCGAAAAAAGAATTTATTTTGTGAAAGGAGTTTACAGACAAAAATAAAGGTAGATACTCGACAAGCTCCGTCTCTGAGTTCTTTGGCGTAGGCCTCGTCCTCCGTCAGGGTCTGAAGGTTAGCTTATAGGTCCTGCCTGATGTTAGAGGCAGGGGCGGAGCCTACCCCCCGACGAGTGGACGAGAGCCATTCTGGTGGTGGTGGGGAGGATGGGGGAAAACTTTGCTACGACACCTGCGGGCAACAACATGGAACGGTAGGATCAGTCTTTTATATTCAATGTCGAGCTGTGATTGGTAGTGTGGAATTATAAATTAGTGACGTGCAATGGAGTCTTTCTGGTAGAACTTACGCTTACGCTTTCATTTCCACAACTTTCTGTACAGAAAGTCTAACGGAAAAGCTGCATGTGAGAGGGAGGAGAACAGAAGTTCTACTCAGGACTATGGGACAGGAAAGACCATTATATACATACAAATTGGATGGGCTGGAAGTAAGTAGCCTCGACAGTAACAATTTTTTGCCCCTGCCAGAGGTTTTTACTCAAGCTTCTATACCAGTTGGTAAAAAAAACATTCCTACTCAAGAGGACATTCAGCACTGGCCATATCTCAATGAGATCAGTTTGAATACCATTGAAGCGGAAGTCGGTCTGTTGATTGGAGTCAATGCTCCAAAGCTTATAGAGCCATGGAAGGTTATTAATAGTCAAGAAGATGGACCCTATGCAGTCCTAACTCAACTGGGATGGCTTATTAATGGACCTTTGGGCAGAAGCCCATCTTTAAGCAGAAATGAACAACTAAAGGTGTCCTGTAATAGGATTTCAATTTCCAGCGTAGAACAGCTCATCCTGAGTCAGCTAAATCATGATTGTCCTGAAAAGGTATGTGATGAGAAGCCTGAGTATTCAGCTGTGGACATGATGTTCCTCAAAATTGCGGCAGACTCTGTTGTTAAACAAGATGGTCACTATCAACTTAAACTTCCATTCCGTCAAGAGGAGGTTTACCTACCTAATAATCGAACGATAGCTGAACAGAGAGCTAATACCCTCATGAAGAGATTCCAAAGGGACGATAAGCTATTTACTGATTATAAGGAATTTATGGGTAACCTCTGTAGTAGAAATTTTAATAGTCATTGATCCCAAACAGGTATCATAAGAGAGAGAACCTATTCAATGTGTAAAAGTATATGTGTGTACGTGCTTGTGCGTGACGTTTCAGGAACATATGGGACAGGACCTCTGACCTTAGGGACGGTCAGTTTTGGCCAGTTTATTTCAGTACCAGTTTGTGTCTTTAAGTAGAAACTGAACAGCAGTAAGGACCTTATCTGGGTGGGTGAAAGGTACAGCAGGTGAGGAAGAACCTTGAAAAGAGTATAAAAGCTGTCTCATATCTTCCTGTTGTGTGTCACTCTCTTGCACAGCGTAACTTCTGTGCACTAGACTGAACATATTCTTGCAAGAATAAATACTTTCCTTTTATTAATTTGACTATGAGTGTCTCTTACTGTCAGGAGCCAATCAAACACAACATCCTTCACCACACAACGATCACTCTCCCCAGAATACTAATCACCTGCACCTGTTCACAATCAGTAAGCCTCATCAACCCCTGCATAAAAGCACTCACCACAACCTCAGTCATTGTCAAGCCTCCAACAGGAACAGACTATTTCCCTTGTCTTCCGAAGTCTCTGATATGTCCAGTTCCAGCCAAGTAACGTATACTCACCTGTGAATTACTAACCTCTGCATTCCTGTTCCACTGTCTTCAGAGATCCTGTCCAAATTCGTGTTTCCTGCAATCCTGTCTGGATCCTTGTTCCTCGAAATCCTGTCTGGACCCCTGTTCCCCAAAAACCCTGTATTCTCCTGAGTCCCTGTGTTCACGCCGAGTTGTCGCTCCCACGACGACATCTGAAAGAGAAAAGACAAGTATAAGAGATCTGTGACTGCTTGACATCAGTTAGCCTGAAGAGGACCTGCTCACCTGTAATCTGCCCCGCACGTAGTGATCTTCACCAAATCTGCACCTGAACTTTAAGAATACTCACCTATGCACTTGTGTCACGTTATATAAAGCTGTGTTTGGATTCACTTACCTCTGTCTCTGTGCCTGTATCCTGACAGAAGGCTTGACCAACTACCGCTCTGGATCCAACACAACCGCCATCCGCTGCCATTCCAGGGCACCTTGCAACCGATGCGGCGAGTTCGCTTCCTCAGTCCACAACCACTTCCGCAAACCCCACTCCCACACTGGTATGCATTGCTAGTTCCACCTCTCGACCAGCGCCATTCTCCGGCCGGGCGGAATATTGCAACCGATGGCTCACGAATTTCTTTCATCATTCAGCAATTATCTGGAACAGCATTGAGATGGGCTGAGTCGCAAGAAACTGAGGTTACCATGTCATTACAAAGTTTCATTAACCATTTCAAGGAAGTTTTCGGCCACCCAGTCAATGATTCATCCATCAGCGATAAGTTAATGCAACTTCGACAAGATAAGAAACCCGTTTCAGAGTATTCCATTGAGTTTCGAACTCTAGCTTCAGTGAGTGGTTCGAACGAAAAGGCTCTTCTGGCTGTTTATCGTGGTGGTTTAAATCCTGCACTCCGTCTCCAAATGGTGATCTATGATGATAATCTGGGGCTGGAAAAATTCATACAGCAAACTCTCCGTGTCCATCAACGATCTCAGGGCTGTTATCGAGATGCTCGACATTCTCATGCCACATCCCCTCATGTCCTCATGTCCTCGCTAACCATGAGTCTGAAAGACCCCCAGAAGAAATGCAAGTCGATACTCACCGACTCACCCAGGCTGAACGTTCTCGTCGTAGAGAATTGCAGATATGTCTGTACTGTGGTGTTAATGGTCACTTTCGACTCGCATGCCCCATTCGACCACGTCAGATTACGGTAAGCTACGTTCAGGATCACCTCGCCGTATCTACACCACTCACTATTCCTGTAACTTTGAAAACCCAAAATTTCCATGTATCTGTAGCAGCCATCGTCGATTCCGGATCAGCGGGGAACTTCATATCAGGGCGGCTCTGCAAGAAACTTAACCTCAGGAAGGTCGACATTCCAAAGCCATATTCCATCCATGCAGTGACCGGCGAACCCATTAACAAGGGGTATGTTACAGCTCAAATAACACCTATCCAGTTATCTATTGAACATATTCACCACGAAATGTTCGAACCTTTCATTCTTCAAAATAGTCAAGCAGACATAATCCTAGGCCGTCCATGGCTAATTCGTCACCAACCTACCATAAATTGGCAGTCCGGTAAGATAAACAGTTGGGGATGTCATTGCCCACTTGAGAAAAGCCCACACTCTGCTCCACCTGGTGCTGAACCTAAGAAAGCGCTCACTGTGAGTTCCACCTCCATCAAAAGCCCCACAGAAAATCTGTCCACAAATATTCCCTCATGTTATTCCTCGTTCTCTGAAATATTTAACCCTGTCACTGCCTCCAACTTACCACCTCATAGACCATGGGATTGCGCCATTGATCTGGTCGCCGATGCATCGATTCCCAAGGGTAGAATCTATTCTCTATCAATTCCTGAACAGGAATCTATGCGGAAGTACATCGAAGAAGCTTTGCAACAGGGTTACATCCGTCCTTCTACATCCCCTGCTGCCGCTAGTTTCTTTTTTGTTGCCAAGAAAGATGGAGGTTTAAGACCATGTATCGACTACAGAGCCCTGAATCAAATCACCGTGAAATTCAGTTACCCACTACCTCTCATTCCAGCAGCCCTCGAACAGCTCAGGGAAGCCAAGATCTTCACCAAATTGGATCTGAGGAGTGCATACAATCTGGTCAGAATTAGAGAAGGGGATGAGTGGAAAACTGCTTTCATCACGCCTGCAGGGCACTATGAATACCTGGTCATGCCGTATGGGTTGGTGAACGCTCCTTCCGTGTTTCAAAGCTTTATGGACGAGGTACTCCGAGACTTCCTGGGAAAGTTCGTATTGGTGTATATCGATGATATTCTGATTTATTCCAAGAACCCTGGTGAACATCAACATCATGTGTCCCTGGTACTCCAAAGACTCAGAGAATTCACCCTGCTTCTAAAAGCAGAAAAGTGTACTTTTCATCAGACCAGTGTCGAATTCCTGGGATATCAACTGAGTGAAAGAGGAGTAGAAATGGATAAACGAAAGACCGAAGCCATCATGTCCTGGCCAACTCCTCAGTCGGTAAAAGAACTCCAGAGGTTCTTCGGCTTCGCAAATTTTTACAGATGATTTATACACAACTACAGTATCTTGACAGCTCCTCTGACCTCCCTGTTAAAAGGAAAGCCGAAGATGTTACTTTGGACCCCAGAAGCGGAGCTTGCCTTTAATTCACTCAAGGCCGCATTCACCACTGCACCCTTGCTCCACCATCCAGATCCAGAGAGGGTATTTGTGGTGGAAGTAGATGCCTCCACTACTGGGGTAGGAGGAATTATATCCCAGTACTCTGACTCATCCTCCAAGACCATACCTTGCGCGTTCTTTTCCAAGAAGTTATCTACAGCAGAAAGCAACTACGACATTGGAAACCGGGAGCTTCTGGCTGTGAAACTTGCCTTAGAGGAATGGAGGCATTGGTTAGAGGGGGCGAAACATCCATTCCTAGTACTTACCGACAACAAGAACCTCCAGTACTTGAGAGATGCTAAAAGACTCAATCCACGTCAGGCCCGATGGGCACTATTCTTCACCCGTTTCCATTTAAGAATCTCATATCGTCCAGGCTCAAAGAATACTAGAGCGGATGCTCTCTCTCGCATCCATGCCCAAAAAACTCAGATGGAGGAACCTGAGACCATCCTGCCCGAGAAACTGTTTGTCAACCCCATCCAGTGGGAAATCAACAAGCAATTATTGGAATTGTCACGACAACAACCTAGAGTCCCAGGATGCTCCCCCGAGAAGATTTACGTACCTGAGGATTTCCGCAACTCTCTCATTTCATCAGCTCACTCCTCTGTAGGCACAGGTCATCCTGGAATAGGCAAAACTTTCTCAACTCTCCAACTCAAATATTGGTGGCCCAACATGCAACAGGACATCACAACGTTCATACAAGGTTGTATTCCCTGCGCCATGTCCAAAGTTCCCAGAAATCTCCCTGCGGGTAAATTAGTACCACTTCTTGTCCCACATAGACCCTGGTCACACATTGGTGTAGATTTCTTCACGGATCTTCCCCCTTCTGACGGCAACACCTGTATCCTTGTAACCATCGATCGGTTCTCCAAGGCATGCAAACTAATTCCTCTGAAGGGTCTCCCTACGGCTTTTGTCACTGCTGAACTTCTGATGGAACATGTTTTTCGAAACTTCGGCATCCCAGAGGACATCGTGTCCGACAGAGGACACCAATCCATCTCCCGAGTTTGGCGAGCCTTTTTCACTCTTATGAACGTGACTGTAAGCCTATCATCAGGGTATCATCCGCAAACCAATGGCCAAACCGAACGAAAGATCCAGGATGTAGGACGCTTCCTGCGTTCATTCTGCCACACCAACCAGAATATCTGGAGTCGATATTTAATTTGGGCAGAGTACGCACAAAACTCCCTCAGACAGTCATCCACGCAGTTAACTCCTTTCCAGTGTGTGCTGGGTTACCAACCCCCATTGTTTCCATGGTCCGGCGAACCCTCAGAAGTACCAGGAGTAAATAAGTGGTTTCAAGAAAGCGAAAGAGTGTGGAATCAAACCCATCATCACCTCCAGCAAGCGGTGAATCGCCAACAGCATTTCGCAGATGCTCGTCGCCGTCAAACCCCTGAGTATCAACCCGGACAGTTAGTCTGGCTCTCCACAAAAGACATCCGTCTACGTCAACCTTGCCGCAAACTCAACCCCAGATACATCGGACCATTCCCCATTGTAAGACAAATCAACCCAGTCACCTAGCAACTTCGTCTACCCCCAGAACATCGGATCCATTCCACGTTTCACGTCTCCCTCCTGAAACCTCATTACCCTCCTGTACCCAACTCAGCCACAGAAACGGTTTCGGAAGATAACCCCCCGATACCGCCTATTGAACCAGAGCCCATTTATCTGATAAAGGAGATATTGGACTCCCGACGTCTAGGTGCTCAGCTCGAGTATCTGATAGATTGGGAGGGGTATGGACCAGAGGAAAGATGTTGGATACCCCGGAACGACGTCCTTGATCCCAATTTGCTCCTCGAGTTTCACGCTCAACATCCTGACAAACCTGCACCATGACCCAGAGGTAGACCACCACGACGTCGGGGTCCAAGGTCCGCTGGCGCGGACTCTGGAGGGGCGGGGTAATGTCAGGAGCCAATCAAACACAACATCCTTCACCACACAACGATCACTCTCCCCAGAATACTAACCACCTGCACCTGTTCACAAACAGTAAGCCTCATCAACCCCTGCATAAAAACACTCACCACAACCTCAGTCATTGTCAAGCCTCCAACAGGAACAGACCATTTCCCTTGTCTTCCGAAGTCTCTGATATGTCCAGTTCCAGCCAAGTAACGTATACTCACCTGTGTATTACTAACCTCTGCATTCCTGTTCCACTGTCTTCAGAGATCCTGTCCAAATTCGTGTTTCCTGCAATCCTGTCTGGATCCTTGTTCCTCGAAATCCTGTCTGGACCCCTGTTCCCCAAAAACCCTGTATTCTTCTGAGTCCCTGTGTTCACGCCGAGTTGTCGCTCCCACGACGACATCTGAAAGAGAAAAGACAAGTATAAGAGATCTGTGACTGCTTGACATCAGTTAGCCTGAAGAGGACCTGCTCACCTGTAATTTGCCCCGCACGTAGTGATCTTCACCAAATCTGCACCTGAACTTTAAGAATACTCACCTATGCACTTGTGTCACGTTAAATAAAGCTGTGTTTGGATTCACTTACCTCTGTCTCCGTGCCTGTATCCTGACACTTACGCAGTGATGATGTTTAACAGGATTTCTGCCACAACACCTCTCGGAGGAAGGGTATGCCGAAAAGGTGACATTAGATCAGTTGTCAGGAAAATTCGGAAGAGTATGGTACATACCCCATCACAGCGTGTACCACAAGAGGAAAAAGAAAATTAGGGTTGTATTTGATTGGGGATCTTCATTTCAAGGCACATCCTTAAATAAAGAGCTTCTACAGGGATCTGATCTCTCAAACAGTCTCCTCGGAGTTATCCTTCGATTACGTCAAGAACCCGTGGCAGTCATGGCGCATATCAAAGGAATGTTTCATCAGGTTATAGTCACACCCAGGGATGTGGACTTTCTGCGGTTCTTATGGTGGCCTAGCTGTGACATTAGCCAACCATAGGCAGAGTATTGGATGTAAGTTCACCTCTTCGGTGCCGTCTCTTCACCTAGTTGTGCAAACTATGCACAAGAAAACAGCAGAGGACAACAAGGGCAGCGTTGGTAAAGAGCTCCTTAGTACCATTCGAAGGAACTTCTATATTGACGACTGCCTAACTTCCTTACCCAATGAGGATGCAGCTATTGCCCTGATTCGAGACTTGAGATTGGTCTGCGCCACCGGCGAATTTAGACTGACAAAGTGGATAAGTAATAGTCGCTCTGACCTAGCTTAAATTCCAGTACAGGAGAAGGCCAAAGACATGTAGGCGTTAGATCTTGATATTGGTAAACTCCCTGTGGAAAGAGCTCTTAGAATTCAGTGGAGCACTGAAACAGACTCCTTTTTCTTTAAGGTTAACTTAAAGGATCAACAGTCCACCAAGAGGACTACTCTTTCTACTGTGAATTCCATCTACGATCCAATCGGATTTCTTGCTCCATTGATTCTTCCTGCAAAAAGAATCCAACAGGAACTTTGCAGAGTCAGCTGTGGTTGGGATGATAAGATTCCAGACAACTTAACAAAATACTGGGAGGAATGGCTTGAGGGTTTGAACAAACTTAACCACCTAAGTTTTCGCAGATGTTTCAAACCAGCAAGTTACGGCAAAATAGAAACTGCACAATTACATAATTTTAGTGATGCGAGTGAATCAGGGGATGGTATTGCTAGTTACCTGCGCCTTACCAACATCATTGGTGATGTTCATGTTGCCTTTGTATTGGGCAAGGCCAGAGTTGCTCCATTAAAACCAATAACTATACCCAGGCTTGAGTTGGCAGCCGCTGTCCTTGCTACATGTGTTGACAGGATGCTCAAGAGAGAAATTGAAATTTCACTCACACAATCTATTTTCTGGACAGATAGCACATCTGTCTTAAAGTACATTTTTAATGACACAACACGATTCAAAACCTACGTTGCAAATAGAGTCTGCAAAACACGTGATTTATCTGAGAAATCCCAGTGGCATTATGAGAATGGCTCACTAAACCCTGCAGATGCGGCATCACGCGGCCTGTCGATTGATTCCTTTCTTGGTTCAGAAAGATGGTGGAATGGTCCAGAATTCCTTTCACTACCTGAATCAAATTGGCCTTGCTTTCCGGAGGAGCAAATGACTATATCTTGTGACGACTCCGGGATAGTGAAAAGGGCTATGGCTTTCACTATAGTTTTAACAGGAGGCTCTGATACTGTTCACAAATTCATCGAACACTTCTCTTCTTGGAATAGCCTCAAAAGGGCTACTGCATGGATCCTGAAGTTTAAAAGGATGCTTTGGATGGCAAGCCAAAAACAAAAAGATGCTCAATCAATTCTTCCTCTACAAAGCACTGATTCTTATTATTTGACCACGTCCAATTACAGGAAAGCTGAGAGCAAAACTCAATTTGGAGATAAAGAGGTTTCAGTGGATGATCTTAAACAAGCAGAGAAGGCGTTAATAGGCTTTATCCAGCAACATACATTTCAATCGGAAATGACTTCTCTGAGAAAAGGGCAACTGTTAAGAAAACTAGCAGTATCTACAAACTGGACCCTTTTCTGATGGATGGTATCTTAAGAGTTGGAGGGAGGCTGCACAAAATGTCGATGCCTGAAGATTTGAAACATCAAGTCATTTTGCCAAAGAACAGTTATCTGTCCACATTACTTTTAGACCACATTCATCAATCAGCAGGTCAATGTGGAAAAAATCAGATACTCTCAAAGCTTCGCCAGAGATACTGGCTAGTTCATGCCAATTCCGCTGCTCGGAAGCTAGTCAGGAACTGCCTGCCATGCAGACGTTGGAACGCACCAGTAATGGAGCAAAAAATGGCCAATCTACCTTTAAGTCGTCTAGCTTGTGATTCCCCTCCATTTACATGCGTAGGTACAGATTATATTGGTCCAGTCGAGGTAAAAAGGGGCCGGAGTCTGGTAAAGAGATATGGTGTCTTGTTTACATGCTTGGCGAGCAGAGCTATCCATCTAGAAATGGCCTATTCATTGGAAACAGATTCCTGCATTTTGGCCTTGAGAAGGTTCATATGTAGAAGAGGTCAAGTTCAAGAAATTATATCAGACAATGGACCTAATTACGTAGGAGCCGAACGAGAGCTTAGAGATTGTCTCGCTCAGCTGGATAACAGCAAGATCAAACGTGCAATGCTGAACGAGGGAATCAAATGGAGTTTTAACTCTCCCTCAGGGACTCATCACGGAGGCATATGGGAAAGGCTTGTCCGCATCATTAAGAGGTCTCTGTATTCCGTCTTAAAACAACAAGCCTTAGATGAAGAGGGACTACAAACAGCACTCTGTGAGGTAGAGGCTATAGTCAATGATCGCCCTATTACCACCATATCTGATGATATCACAGATCCCGAGCCTCTTACACCTAATCATCTCCTACTGCAGAAAGGAAACCCGATTCTGCCACCTGGATTGTTCATAAAAAATGACTTGTATTCAAGACGGAGATGGAGACAAGTCCAGTATATCAGTGATCTATTTTGGAAGAGATGGACAAGAGAGTACTTGCCACTGATGCAAGAGAGGCAGAAATGGCATGAAGTGCGAAAAAAACTTAAGCCGGGGGACATAGTTCTTATAGTAGACGATAAATCACCCAGAAACTCTTGGCCTATGGGACGGATCACAAAGACCTTGCCTGACAAAAGAGGACATGTTCGTCATGCCTTGGCTAAAACAAAGTCCAACACACTGGAAAGACCAATTAATAAACGATGTCTTCTTCAAGAGTAACTAATAGTAATTTCAGTTGCTTGCAGAGTTTACATGCTCTCTTGATGAAGGTAACGATCACCATTTTTGATGAATTTTTTTGGACGTTTGACGTTTTTTTTTTTACCTTTTTCATTGACTTTTCCATTGGACTATTTGAGACACTTTTTTTGTGTGTGAACAGATTGAAAATATTTTCATAAAAAGTATTCATATGGCTCCTCAATATTTTATATAATTGCCTTATCATCGTCAATTAAGGGGCAATGTAGGAGCCATAAGTCTGTAAATTTGTATGTTCTATTGTCTGTACTCCCCTGTGTGGTAATTGCAGTAATTGCACCCCTTTTGGGGACTTCCTGCAGGTAGCAAGTGATGTGGCAAGGGACGGGGGGAAGGGAGACAGTTTTTTGACCTAACTTACACCACACTGCTTGTTTTGGAGGCTAGAGTTTTGTCTTTAAAGGGTAACTAAACTGCTGGTCAGAGCCTGACTCCACCCACTAGCAATATTTGAAAAATGCTGGAAAAGTGGGCAGAGCCCAGCGGAGATAGAGATAGAACCCAGGACGGGCCTGAGCGGAAACATTAAGACACGGATGTACCTAATACAAATAAATAAAACATCTCCAGTTAACTACCAGAGCAGTCATTTAGTTTGCCATTAAATAAGAGATCTAAAGCTAAAATGTGTTGTTTTTGAAATCAAGCTGAGCGCTCGTTTGCCGCTGCTATCAGTGTCATGGATACAGTGTTCTGGCTCGCGCAGTCTTCACTCGGACGCGCTCTTCAATCTATCGCCGTTGTGGAGACTGAAATCACAAAATAAAATGCACACAAACGTGTCCCTGCTTGATACAGACTGTAATCACTGATGAACATATTCAGTTTTGATGAGAGAGAAAAAACAATACGAGTGCGGATTAGAACCTGTAACCTCTGACATGCTTGGCAAAAGATCTACCACTAGATCATTTAAGAACTCAAAAAATTTGCGGATCGATGCATTTATTTACGCGCTGAGCAGAGATGCTGCACAGTTTGACAAGTTTGTACCCGGCACTTCTGAAAATGGACTTCCGAATGTGTCTCTGTCCCCAGCACATTTCAAACCAAACTGACGCCCGTGCAATACAACACTAACAACTATGCTAATTAACTACCTAGGCTACACGAAATAATCTAAATAACTATATAAATGCTATGCTAAATAGACGCTAAAATACTCTATCCTGATTGTTTTCAATACTGGCAATTGCAACTCCTGACGCGCTACAGTGGTTTTGACGAAATAAGTTGTTTTTTATACCAACTTATTTAAACTTTTTTGTACCAAGGGCGTGGTGAGCTGGAACCTGCTTACGTCACCACCCACCCCTTACGTCACGAACCACCGCAAACATCCAATATGACAATTCAACTGCAGTAGCCACCGTTCAACCTGAAGAGGGCAGCACTCAGACGTTTTTACACCATATATTGTAGAATTAAAACACTTTAAACCCAAATGTCAAAAACTTTACTTGAATCAATGAACAACACTAATAAAGCCCCATTCTTACAGATCATTAACTAAAAAAAGTTGGTTTAGGGTTTAGTTACCCTTTAAGTTTTCACCTTTTTGTTACAATAAAGTTTAAGTCATGTTAAAACAGGTGTAGCGTCAAACATACTTTCCCTCACGGAAGTGGCTTAAAAATGAAAGGCCACTACAGGCGTGGTTAGCTGGTACCCTCGGACGTCAGAGGGTACCACACCTTCCAATAGGAAAATTCAACTGCAGTAGCCACCTTTCAACCTGAAGAGGGCAGCACTCAGACGTTTTTACACCATTATTGTAGAATTAAAACACTTTAAACCCAAATGTCGTTTTTTTTTGTAAACCCAAAAAAAAATTCTAAACACATTATAAATGTTAGAAATGTATTGCTAAAACACATTACAAAGACTGTGAACTGTGAAGTACTGAATTGTGGAGTTAGACCATTAAACAGTTTTTCACCATTGATATTTTAGGGATTTTTTGGGCGGGGCTAAAAGGGTACTCGATGATGCACTGGAGCCCCTGAGCACTTGGCCCCGCCCCTACCTGATGACGCACTGGAGCCCCTGAGGCTGGCCGCTCCCCTAACAATATAAGTAGAGCACATTCGCATCAGTTTACCGCTCAAGGAAATGCGTACTACCTGGATGCGATCACGTACAAAACAGATCGGTGTCCTTATTTACATTTCCTAAAAACGATCACATCAAGAAGAGGTGGATTAATTTTGTGAAGAGCCACCTTGATGGAGAGCTGAGGATCACCACCAAAACCCGCCTCTGTAGTGATCATTTTACACGGGATAGTTTTATAAACTTTCGTCGGAGACAACTGGGATTCACTGATAATCCGCTGTTGTGTTACTGGTGAATGGGGCCGAAGCATTTATTTTAGATGTATTTCTTTGATTGGGGTTCTGTTTTTTGATTTAAAAGAAATGTAGGAATTAATGTAATTAAAATATCGGGGCAAATTACTGCTGTTTTTGCGTCCATCGGAAAAATGAAGTCAATAACGGAAAGTTTAGAATTTTATTTTATTCACATAAAGTTCATTTTATTTCGATGTATGTTTTATTACCGTACATTATTCTTAACGCTTTACCTCCGTAATATTTCAGTCCGAATCGGCACATGACAGCGCAGATAAACTGTTAATAACTTAAATAATCTGTTAAACATTATTTGAGAAAGTTAGTGTTAATGATTATTGTAAAATAAATGATGAACGTCATCCTCCACTCCTTGATTAGTAAAATAAATGGGCTTTATTAATATGGATTTCTTTTCTTCACCACTCTAACGTTACTACGAACCGGTGTGATGACGCATATGTGTCACTGAAAACTGATTGGCTTGATGTTTATATGCGGAAATGTATTAATAAATTCTTCTAGACTTTATAATAACATTATATCCGATTTATCCTTCCTTGTGCCTTTTTGCACGCATTTTGGACAGAAGCAATGACTATGGGGATCCATTAGACTGTAAGTGCCTTGCGAAGGCGGCGCTTATTTGCTTAATTATTAATAGCTAATGAAGATTTTGGGCAAGAATAATTCCACGGATAATAATATTAATAATAATAACTGTTTAAAATTAAGGTTGTTACTTTTCGATAAATGTGTTGAGAATCGATGTGCGCTCACGCACGCGAATTCTGGTGCAACGTTACGTACGTGGTTATGAATGATTTGAACTTTAGTTGCTATAGCGACGCGTGCTATGAATTTTGACTGCAAATGTTTACACTCGAACTGATCGCTTTCTGAGTTGATTGAGAGACGAGGCGAACAATTCAGAGACTTTTGCAAAGTATTTTCTATGCAAATCTTGTGAAGCTGAGGCTGAGAAGAGACTTTTATTCTAGAAGAAGATCGGAGCATATATCCTTTCCATATATATATACATTTTTTTAAAGAGTTTATATTTTTTTTTGTGGAGACTTCTATTTAATTGTTATTTTCTTACGCTAGAAGGAGCTTGGCGCTTTATTAATTTTTTTGTTTATTATTTAATTTAATTTTAGTATTTCTGAGGAGATTTGTATTTTGTTCTCTTTTTTGTATTGTTTTTTTGTATTGTTTTTATTGCAGATTGGTGGATGTCAATGGCTCACATCGGGGGAAGAGGAGGTGAGTGCTTTAGTTTTTTATTTGTACATGGTATGTTATGGTATAATATTGTTGTACAATGGTTGAGTAAATTAATGTGAAGAAACTTGTGCAATGTAAATTTGATCCCCCAATTTTCCCAGCTAAGTCCTCACATGTATTTGACTCCTTGCATATGAAATCAACTTTTCAATCTGAGTAACTAAAGTTATGTATAGTGACACTTTGTAATTGACCACTGACATTGAGTATTGGTTATTGTTAAACCATTAATACTAGCTATGTGAAATATTCCAGCATCAGGCCGCTCCAGATGCAGGAGAGCTGCTGTCTCTCAGACGGCTGGTCGGGAGGTTTGGAGACCCGGTTCTGATGGCCGTGATCAGGATCCGCTGCCAGCCCCGACCCAGACACAGATCCAGGAGCTTCATGGTTATTTAACACAGTCTTTGTCTTCTGAGTTGTCTTTTTCTGTGTCCACAGGTCCGGCTCACAGGAAGGAGTGGCAGATCGGCAGCCAGAAGAGCCCAGATGATGGACGTCCGTCCACTTCATCTACACACTCTCGCAGAGGTCAGAATAGGCTTTGAACAATTCTTACGTTGATTCTAAATATTATTACAACAAAAGAAAAAAAATGATTTTTAATATCTGAAATTTTCCAGACTCTTCATCATCTTTGTCCCTCTCTGAGGACAATGTGGAGAGGTGGTTATGCAGAGAGTTGTTGAGGCTGTCCAGGTCCGACAGCTTGGAAGGGTGGCAGTGCCGTCCGCTGCCGGGTCAAGTTCCTGTCGAGCCGACTGAGACTTCGAGTGGCCGAACTGCTCAGGGTGCCATGGATGCTTCTCCTGTGAACAAGAGCTCAACAGGTGAGACTGAAATAAGGCTGGGCAGTGTAAAGTGTACAGATAGAGATTTTGCCATTTCATGCAGAACTGCTTCAAGTTTTTAGCATGTTAATGTCCCGTCACATCTACTGTTGCTCAGCTGAATTTTGATTAAATTTGTTCAGAAATATTTTAATTTGACCATTTTCAGAGCATTAAGAGAACATTCAAAAGTAACGTTCCCATAATGCAAAATTATGAAATATAATGTTCATTTAACCAAGAAATTTCTTTTATGAAACATTGAAAAAACTGGACGCTGTGAACGTTCAGGGAACATTTAGAATAACGATTGCTTAACTTTATGGGAACATTAGCAAAACGTTCTCAATAAGCCGTGAACTCAATGGTACTTGCGCTGTCTGACACACACCAGAAACACGCGCACAGAATGCCGATTCTCAGACAGCATTCCAGCCCCAATAGAATTATATTTTTGATAAATAATTAAATAAAAATTGTGAAATAAAAGGACTATTAATATTGTGAAATAAGATTTTGGGACATTTATGCAGGCATTTAGCAGAAGTCAGGTGGGTAGCTTGGAAATATTTCCATTACTTTGGATTTATAACATTACAGATAAGAATTCAACAGTAAAATGTAAGTTATCATGATATCATTAATTTGACATCAGAGATGTTTCACTTCATTTCAGGAAAACCTACAAGGAAGAGGAAAAGAATTGGTTGTTTCCTCAACAGGATATGGAAGGCTGTGAAGGGTTATTTCTGCTGCTGTTGCCACAGTTGTGCTGTGGATGTTGTGGAGCCTTTTGTCCCTCCAGCAGATCTGGAGCCAGAGCCTGATCCTGATACATCATCACCCGGTCCTGATACATCATCACCCGGTCCTGATACATCATCACCCGGTCCTGATACATCATCACCCGGTCCTGATACATCATCACCCGGTCCTGATACATCATCACCCGGTCCTGATACATCATCACCCGGTCCTGATACCTCATCACCCGGTCCTGATACATCATCACCCGGTCCTGATACATCATCACCCGGTCCTGATACATCATCACCTGATCCTGATACCTCATCACCCGATCCTGATACATCATCACCTGATCCTGATACATCATCACCCGGTCCTGATACATCATCACCTGCACCAGATCTCTCCGGTGTCGAGCCAAATAATGGTAAATCGCCAGTCCTTATTTCTCCCACATTATTTTAAACAGTATTGCAGTCTTGTTTTCCACTCAAAATATCTTAAGGCTTGTTTTCAGAGAATATTTATATTATTTTCCCCATATTAATGTTATTTTCTCGACACAGCCAGGACTGATATTTTCTGAATAAAACAATCTCATATATATTTCTCATATTTTTCTGTTTGTTTTTCAGATTCCTTTGAGTCTCTCTATAAAGTGGGAGATATACTTGGATGCGGAGCGTTTGGCAGTGTGTACAGGGGAACACGCAAATTTGATGGCAAAAAGGTAAATCTTCCCGAATTGTACAAACGTTTGGCTTTTGTGTGCATCAAAACATATTCAAAACAATTTACAAATGGTTTAATACTTAGTGCAAGGTCAAGTGCTTGAATACTGTTACTGTTTTTAACTTGAAACTGTTTTGTGTTTTTATTTCTCTTTTTTTCAGGTTGCCATCAAGCGGATGCGCAAGTTTGACAATTTTCTTTATCTTTATATTGTAAGTTGGCCATAACCTGAATATGTATTTAGTTGTTTAAGTGCAGATTGCTGTAGTTAATACACCCATAGGAAGCATTAGGTGTAAATGTGATTGACAAATAAGAAAAGACTTTGAGCTCTTTTGAGGCTCTTTTAAACGTATCTAAAAAGATCAAAGAAAAGTACGCTTAAAAATGTTTTGGTCAGATTTTTACCCAGCTAAGCTTCTGTCTACTGCTTTTCTCTAGCCTGGACATCCCGAACCTCTCATTACAGAAGTGGCGCTGCTGCTAATGATGAGGCGAGAACCCATGAGCCCATACGTCATACAGCTATACGATTGGTTTGAACACCCTCGAAAATTCACTCTCATCATGGAGTTCCCTGAACCCTGCGAGAGCTTGCTGGACTTCATCACTCGTCATAATCCTGACGTGTGTGAAACAGTAGCACGGGTCTTCATGCCGCAGGCTGTGCTGGCAGTACAACACTGCATCGAGCATGGCGTTTTTCACAATGACATTCATGCGCAGAATTTCCTGTTGAAGAGAAACTCGTTAGACCTCAAGCTGATAGACTTTGGCTGCGGTCAGCTATTCAGTAGTGAGGGCTACGAGAGCAACGTATACTTTGGTGAGCATTTTGGGAATGTGGAAACCTGAATGTAGTGACGCTTTAAGAAAAAAAGCTCAACAATGTGCAAATGTCTTGCTTACAGGAAGACAGGATCACTGCCCACCTGAAGTCTTCACAGAACCCAGATTCCACGCCGTCCCAGCAAATGTCTGGGCTCTAGGAGTGATGTTGTATGAGATGGTGAACGCATCTCGTCCTTTTCGCAGTAGAACGGAAGTCATAGAAGCCAAAGTTACATTTCAGAATTCCAACTTATCCAGAGGTGAGTGAATAATATTGATAACACTGATAAACACACACACATAAAGTAAAGGCTCTGTACAGAAACAGTTAAAGGTGAAGTATGTAAGATTGTTTATATATGGCTCAACGTGGAGCGAGATTTTGGGCCGTGGTTACTGTAGCAGGCGGAGCCGTGGCAAAAGAAATCCAGCTTTAGTTACAGAAGTGAAAACCGAAATTCGCTGCATTTATACCTTAAAAGATTAAACGGGTCAAGAACGCGTCAAAGTGAACAGAGCGTTGTGATGCTACGGGCTATAAAGCACGCTTCGATACCATACAGCATCATCACGCACCTGTTCAGAAAGACACATTTTCATCAAGACAAATGCAACACAGCTAAACGTATTTCTAATATGTTGTTCCTGAAACATGCCTTCACAAGAACCAGTAAGAGCTGGGTTTGTGATGTTTAAGTTGGGGAACACCAGATGCACGAAAGGGGCCTTTGCGGGGTTTGTTTGAAAATATGCTTTATCTTGTAATTCCGCTTGGTGCCACTAGTGTCGCAGAAACGACATGCTTCACTTTTAAAGTAAAGATAAGGAACATTTTACATTATATTAATCACGTTTTAGATGCTGTTTTCATAGATTCCAAGTCACATGACTAACCAGCTCTCTCCTTATTAACATTTGTACAGAATGCTGTGATCTGATTAGCCAGTGCCTAGCCCGGGATCCAACGAAACGGCCCACGTTAGAGCAGATGTCACAACATGAATGGATTAGAAATGGTCTACTGTTGGAGAAGTTCAGGAGATTCACTTGATCAGTGATTTCAGGTGTGAGGAAGTGTAACAGACAGAGAACGATTATTATCATTTGTCTTCAAATCTGGATTGTTTGTAGTGAGATTTTCAAATTTGTGTTCATTGGAATGTTCTTGTTATAGTCAAGTCACCTTCATTTATATAGCGCTTTGTACAATACAGACTTCACGGTAAACAGGAAAATAACAGAATCAATGCAAACAGAATTCAATTCTGTTGTAGAACAGCTCTTAAAATATCATTCATGAGTTGACTTGTTCATATAATCTTTGTATCGGATAGGAAAGAACACACCTTCTGTCCTTGGAGGGCTTGAGCCGGAGACTCGACCCGAAGCCTGAAGTCCAACCCCGACCTGACAGGAACTCAAGCGCCACACCAGAGAGACCCGAGCCTGTCCACGTCTGAGCAAGAACATGAGAGACTGAAGACTGGAAACAAGTTATCAAGTCATCACAGCTCAATTCACTATGTTTTAAAATTCAAGTTATGACAAGTCATCTTTATCTATATAGCGCCTTATGTATGACAAATCTGTATTAGGGCTGCTGGGTATCGACTTCCATACTTTTTAGGCACTGACCGAATTGCCTCGATACCATCGAGAATCAAAAATTGTCTTGTCGTTCGGTACCAAATTTCGATACCTGAGGGGTTAATCTTGTCAACGTCAGTGAAACAATAAGCATGCATCATGTATGATGTGCACAAATCAAGTGCTGGTGATTGGCTGTGGCGAGGCATCAAGGAAAAACACTAGTTTATGCCAGCTTGATGGCAACAGCGCGATGCCATTCATCGACACAGAGACACGCAGAACATGAAGGATTCATATTTATACAGTCCTTTTTCGGTTTAATATTCTCACTTTGACAACTTTTAATTTGAGCGAAACTATTCTCTATGGAGGCTAGAGGGTCTATCAAGAGTTTCTTATCTCTTTTCTGTAATGATTGTCCTAAGTCATTATGTATTAGATAAATTATTATATAATTTCATGTGGAAAAATAAATCACACACAATTATAAAGGAGGGTCTAAGAAAAGAGGTTAGTGATGGAGGTCTTGGAGTAGTTGACTTTACCCTATTTTACCATGTGCTGAAAGTAAATTGTTTAAAAAGACTTTATATGGAACATGTTTCCTCATTTTATTCCTCATTTTGAGGAAATTGGAGATATTGGATTTTTGTTACAGTGCCCCTTCTCACTCGGAAAACTACCCATTAAATTATCAAAATTTCACCAACAGGTTTTTATTATCGTGGTTACGGGTTTACAAACATCATTTTTCACCTCAACGTGGTTTTATTTGGAACAACCAGAATATTATTTACAGAAATAGATCAACATTTTTTGAGAGATGGTATTTAAATAACATCTCTATTGTTAATCAGCTGATGGATGACAATTGTCAGTTTTGTTCCTTATCATAATTCTCCAAAAAAAATTGCTTTTGGAGCTTCAGGAAATTAATTTAATATTGTATTCAACGCCATTCCTAGTGTTATAAAAACTCTTGAAAGGAGAGCAAACCTATAGACCTATTTCTTTGTATAACACTTCTATTTCAATTGAAGGGATTTTGATTACTGACGACAAATTCAATATTAACAGAAAATCTATTCCAGCATCATCTTTCAAATGAATGATGACGTTATACAATGTTAATTGGAGTCTTGTCTGGTCTCTTCCACACAAATATCTTTTAACAAACAAAATTACATTTAAGAATGTTGCAGAGATGCTACCCTGGTAATAGTGTACTCAATAAGTATATCCAAAACATTGAAAATAAATGCACTTTCTGTGATGTAGAAGAGACAATTGTACATCTTTTTGTGAATGTGTTTGTGTTAAATCTTTCTTGAACGAGTTATGTACCTATCTCTTGAAAAAACAACTGTCAGAATATGTATTAACACCTTTAATATTATTTTTCTTTACCACAATTCAAATTTGTATTTCCAGTACATTGTTAATCTGTTCATGATACTTGGCAAATTTTTTATTCACAAATACAAATTCTTGGGTAAGATCCCGCTACTGTCAATTTTTCTGGTAGACTATAATTCATATGTTTTGTCTTTAATGGGCATAAAAACAGAAAATCTTTGAAAGAGTCAAAAATTACTTTCAATGTTTAACCTTGTATAATTTTATTTATCTATTTTTTTCCATCCCCTCTGGCTTTATGTTATTTTATTGGTACTATTTTCTTGACACATGTCCTGGGTTTTATTGTTACTGTTGTTATGTATTTGTTACATTTTCTTTCTGTTGGCATCAATAAAAAAGGCCTATACGGAAACCCGTCAAAATAAAAGTTTGGTTTGACTTAAAGGAACTGTGATAGATATATATTACTCTTGTAGAGTATAATGTACATCTTAATGTAATACTATAATACAATTATTATTAAAACAAATTTTCTTCCTCTGTTGTGTTTCTTCCTCTGTCACTTGTTTGCCAAACAACTAAAGGGCTTATTTAATTTTCATATGAATAAATGTTTTACGCCTTCATTTGATTACCAGAAATATTAAAATACACAATACAGAATTTCTTTACAAAAAAAAAAAAAAAACCCTTCATAGGTCCATATTCTTACTTTGCTTTTATGAATTCAATTTATTTGATATGGTTTTGATTAAACCATATAGATGAGATAAAACAGAAAGCACAGAACTGGGTAAAAATAAAATGAAATTTGAAGAAAAAAACAGTAAGAATGTAATTGTTGTTAAACTGTTAATAAATTGTTGTTTCATGAAAAGTTTCAATGATTTCAATGAATTACACATGCTTTTTGATTCAACTATTTATCGTGTAAAGTGTTGTTATCCTCAAGGTTGGCTGCACTAAGAGTTTAGCTTTCTTGTTTTTCCCCTCTTCACACTAATGTAACAGCCTCTGCTATAATATTATCTGTACATAAAATTGGTATCGAAAAAAGTATAGTTCAGGAACCGGTGTCGAAGTCATGGTATCAGTATCGATATCAAAAACTTTTGAACAAAACCCAGCCCTACTGTATATGACCCTTCTGAATGAATGCTTTCAATGGATAAAAAAAGAAGAAATGCTTTTAAACAGTCTCGACCTATGAGAAAGCTTTGAACTGAAACAAAACCGCTGCTTCTCGAAACAAAATCTACATTGTTGCAAACTTCAGTGCATTGTTGAGTCTGTCTAAAACATAAGCCTATAATGAGACTAGAGCCTGTGGACAATAATAATAATAACTGGAATGTACATTTCCTGAAGAAAATGTGAGTGGTGCTTGCAGTGGCAAAACTCAGCACTCGTTTGCTACAGTAGGTAGTTCTGGCTAGTTGCTATGGTGTTGCTAGGTGGTAGGTATTTGTCACAGATGGTTACTTTGGAGTTTTATAGCGTTTTTAACATGTCAACAATCACATCATCACTACAGGGCAAAGTCTATTGGTTCCTGCTGGATCAGTAGCCAATGAGCTTGTTTGCTGCTCAAAGTTCAAATACTTTGTTAGGATTTGCCGTAGTTTCAGTGTGCTTTCCAAACCCTCCACCTTCCCCAGCTCCACCTGTAATAACTGAAATGAATACAGTCATGTATGAAAACCTACGGTGAATATAACTAGGCTACAGTAGATCACCGTAGGTTCATTTTCAAAGCCTTAAAGGGTAACTAAACCCCTGGTCAGAGCCTGACTCCACCCACTGGCAATATTTGAAAAATGCTGGAAAAGTGGGCAGAGGCCAGCGGAGGGCGGGCGTGCATCTGAGATGCATCTCTCTGTAGGCAAGGGCGTTGTAGGAGCCATAAGTCTGTAATTTCGTCTGTACTATTGTCTGTACTCCCCCGTGTGGTAATGGGAAAGAATTCCACCCCTTTTGGGGACTTCCTGCAGGTAGCCATCTTAAACAGGAAGTGATGTGGCAAGGGAGACAGTTTTTTGACATACATTACACCACACTGCTTGTTTTGGAGGCTAGAGTTTTGTCTCTAAGTTTTCACCTTTTTGTTACAGTTAAGTTCAAGTCATGTTAAAACAGGTGTAGCGTCAAACATACTTTCCCTCACATTCCATACATTTGGAATGATCAGGCCTTGAGTGACATGCATCGATAGCCAAAAGTGTTCTGAAACTCATCCAATGCTTGAGTAAACAAGGGTGAACTTATTTCTAAGAGCTGTGGTTGAGAATTTTGGCTTTGATCAAAGCATGGTACAAGAAGCTGATGCTTATGTGTATATTGTGGCCTGTTGATTCTATGGAAAGCTGGATACCTGATTGTGCTTGTTTGTGTCAAACATGGCTGATGAAATGTCCAAAAATTAGAAGGATGAAGTTGAACAAAGCATCGGTTCCCTCAGTTCCATGCGTAGGGGAAGGCTTTGTGTGTGCACACGTAGGATGAATGAAGTAAAGGCATTGCTTGCTGATGGTGCTGATGTGGAATCAATAAAAAGAAGTGCAGAGACCTTTTTTATGTCACTTTGAGAATTTAAGACTGCTCATAGGCTTGTGCAAGAAAAGCTATGAAAAGGAAAATGAGCGCATTGACTGGTTTGAGCCTAAAATGGCTACATTTGATTACTTTATGAGTGAATATGAGATGTGGAAAAATGTTCAAAAGGATCCACAAACTCTTATCGAGCCAAGTGATAGTGTTTCGAATGTGTCCAAGAGGTCACATAAATCTCTTAGTTCTCACAGCTCAAGTATATCATCATCTGTATCATCCATGAAGATAAAAGTAACTGCTGATAAAGCATCTTTTGAATTTATTCAACTTGGAGCTATCCCAAAAACTCCATTGCAAAGAATGTTTCAACCTCCAAAACTCAACCAAGTAGCACACCGAAAGTCCAATGTTGAGGATGCGACAGTAACATCTGATAATCCTGCTACAACTTTTCAAAATCCATCTGTTAGTTGCACAGACGTGGGGCTTACAAATACGAATCTTTCGAATGTGGTACGGAGGCAAAATGACATTGCTGAACTTCTGGTCTTGCAGCAAAAACACACTTTACTCCCATCTAGAGAAATTCCAGTGTTCGAAGGAGATCCACTAAATTTTCGCCCTTTCATGCAAGCCTTTGAACATGGCACAGAAGATAATACAGATAATAATAGGGATAGACTTTACTGTCTGGAACAATTTACTTCTGGCCAGTCCAAGGAACTTGTCCGAAGCTGCTTGCATATGGATACAATAAGGGGTTACGCCGAAGCTAAGAAGCTCCTCAAATGTCATTTTGGTGATGAAGTGAAAATCACCAGTGCTTATATGGAAAAGGCCCTAAGTTGGAGTAATATCAAGACAGATGATGGAAACGCCCTTAATGCTTATGCACTTTATTTAAGAGGCTGTTGCAATGCTGCGGAAGACCTTCCTAATATGTTTGATCTTGATTTCCCTTCCAATCTTAAACAGATTATATCCAAACTCCCATATAAACTACGTGAAAAGTGGAGAAGCACAGCATGTGACTGTGGCGGGGGAGGCGTGGTTCAGCGAGGTCTGCGACGAGAGAGAGAGTGGTGAGACGAGCGGCGGTAAGTGGGTCAAGTGCAAAATGACTAACACCTGTGTCTCGTTGCAGTAATTGGCGTGGGGAGACCGTATAAAGTCAGACGGAAACCAGCATTCGGGGAGAGAGGGCTGAGGACTCGTGGGATCGCGGAGGAAAGAGGACTGTATTTGAAAAGCTACTGAGTACTTTATACTGTGAATGAGTTTTATGTTGACGAGCGCATGTGGCGCGAGTGATCTGAGTTTATTAAATAAAAATAACCACGAGCCTCAGCCAGCCGACCCCGGTCTCCTTCCTTCTCGCACATACATAGAAGGGAAATACTACAGTGACATTCTTGAAAGAACACATAGTAGAGCCAAATTCCAGGACGTGGTTGTCTTTATTGAAAAACAGGCAAAGATACTTCAAGACCCTCTCTTCGGCAATATTCTAGACCCTACTTTAGCTACAAAGGGCATTAGGGTCGAGACAGGGTCTCGTCCTTTCAAGTCCGGGAGTAAGAAAAGCTTTGCTACTTCAATATCACAACTGATATCCAGTACAAAAGAAGTAAAGAGCCATGAGGCTACAGGTGTTGCATTACAGGCTCCCTGCTTGTTCTGTTTTGGCAATCATGCATTGGAAGCATGTCGTCAGATAGTGTTAAAGCCTCATCTTGAGAAGATTTTCTAAAGGGAAAAGGGCTATGCTTTGCATGTCTTCTAAAGGGGCATATGAGCAAAGCATGTAGAAAACTTCTGGATTGTAAGAGTTGTCACAAAAGCCACCCAACAGTTCTCCATGTCGAAAGTATGCCCCTCACAGAGCAACACACTTCCCAGAAGGATAAAGGTTGTAGTAACTTAATTACAATTGCCATGGTGTTAGCAGAACAGGCGGAGGTTGGTTCTTTAGACTACAAACTTGATATCTTGCCAGTGAAGATTAAGGCCTGCAATGGGAGTGACATCATAGAGACTTATGCTTTTCTTGATCCTGGAAGTTCCGCAACTTTCTGTACAGAAAGTCTAACGGAAAAGCTGCATGTGAGAGGGAGGAGAACAGATGTTCTACTCACGACTATGGGACAGGAAAGACCAATATATACATACAAATTGGATGGGCTGGAAGTGAGTAGCCTCGACAGTAACAATTTTTTGCCCCTGCCAGAGGTTTTTACTCAAGCTTCTATACCAGTTGGTAAAGAAAACATTCCTACTCAAGAGGACATTCAGCACTGGCCATATCTCAATGAGATCAGTTTGAATACCATTGAAGCGGAAGTCGGTCTGTTGATTGGAGTCTATGCTCCAAAGCTTATAGAGCCATGGAAGGTTATTAATAGTCAAGAAGATGGACCCTATGCAGTCCTAACTCAACTGGCATGGCTTATTAATGGACCTTTGGGCAGAAGCCCATCTTTAAGCAGAAATGAACGACTAAAGGTGTCCTGTAATAGGATTTCAATTTCCAGCGTAGAACAGCTCATCCTGAGTCAGCTAAATCATGATTGTCCTGAAAAGGTATGTGATGAGAAGCCTGAGTATTCAGCTGAGGACATGATGTTCCTCAAAATTGCGGCAGACTCTGTTGTTAAACAAGATGGTCACTATCAACTTAAACTTCCATTCCGTCAAGAGGAGGTTTACCTACCTAATAATCGAACGATAGCTGAACAGAGAGCTAATACCCTCATGAAGAGATTCCAAAGGGACGATAAGCTATTTACTGATTATAAGGAATTTATGGGTAACCTCTGTAGTAGAAATTTTAATAGTCATTGATCCCAAACAGGTACCATAAGAGAGAGAACCTATTCAATATGTAAAAGTATATGTGTTTACGTGCTTGTGCGTGACGTTTCAGGAACATATGGGACAGGACCCATAGGGACCTTAGGGACGGTCAGTTTTGGCCAGTTTATTTCAGTACCAGTTTGTGTCTTTAAGTAGAAACTGAACAGCAGTAAGGACCTTATCTGGGTGGGTGAAAGGTACAGCGGGTGAGGAGGAACCTTTAAAAGAGTATAAAAGCTGTCTCATATCTTCCTGTTGTGTGTCACTCTCTTGCACAGCGTAACTTCTGTGCACTAGACTGAACCTATTCTTGCAAGAATAAATACTTTCCCAGATTTTCCCATTAAATTTCCCATTAATTTGACTCTGAGTGTCTCTTACGCAGTGATGATTTTTAACAGGATTTCTGCCACAGCACCTCTCGGAGAAAGGGTATGCCGAAAAGGTGACATTAGATCAGTTGTCAGGAAAATTCGGAAGAGTATGGTACATACCCCATCACAGCGTGTACCACAAGAGGAAAAAGAAAATTAGGGTTGTATTTGATTGCGGATCTTCATTTCAAGGCACATCCTTAAATAAAGAGCTTCTACAGGGACCTGATCTCTCAAACAGTCTCCTCGGAGTTATCCTTCGATTACGTCAAGAACCCGTGGCAGTCATGGCGGATATCAAAGGAATGTTTCATCAGGTTATAGTCACACCTGGGGATGTGGACTTTCTGCGGTTCTTATGGTGGCCTAGCTGTGACATTAGCCAACCATTGGCAGAGTATCGGATGTTAGTTCACCTTTTCGGTGCCGTCTCTTCACCTAGTTGTGCAAACTATGCACTCAAGAAAACAGCAGAGGACAACAAGGGCAGCGTTGGTAAAGAGATTCTTAGTACCATTCGAAGGAACTTCTATATTGACGACTGCCTAACTTCCTTACCCAATGAGGATGCAGCTATTGCCCTGATTCGAGACTTGAGAATGGTCTGCGCCACCGGCGAATTTAGACTGACAAAGTGGATAAGTAATAGTCGCTCTGTTCTAGCTTAAATTCCAGTACAGGAGAAGGCCAAAGACATGTAGGCGTTAGATCTTGATATTGGTAAACTCCCTGTGGAAAGAGCTCTTAGAATTCAGTGGAGCACTGAAACAGACTCCTTTTTCTTTAAGGTTAACTTAAAGGATCAACAGTCCACCAAGAGGACTACTCTTTCTACTGTGAATTCCTACTGTGAATCCTGCGCCTTACCAACATCATTGGTGATGTTCATGTTGCCTTTGTATTGGGCAAGGCCAGAGTTGCTCCATTAAAACCAGTAACTATACCCAGGCTTGAGTTGGCAGCCGCTGTCCTTGCTACATGTGTTGACAGGATGCTCAAGAGAGAAATTGAAATTTCACTCACACAATCTTTTTTCTGGACAGATAGCACATCTGTCTTAAAATACATTTCTAATGACACAACACGATTCAAAACATACGTTGCAAATAGAGTCTGCAAAACACGTGATTTATCTGAGAAATCCCAGTGGCATTATGTGAATGGCTCACTGAACCCTGCAGATGCGGCATCACGCGACCTGTCGATTGATTCCTTTCTTGGTTCAGAAAGATGGTGGAATGGTCCAGAATTCCTTTCACTGCCTGAATCAAATTGGCCGTGCTTTCCGGAGGAGCAAATGACTTTATCTTGTGACGACTCCGAGATAGTGAAGAGGGCTATGGCTTTCACTATAGTTTTAACAGGAGGCTCTGACACTGTTCACAAATTCATCGAACACTTCTCTTCTTGGAATAGCCTCAAAAGGGCTACTGCATGGATCCTGAAGTTTAAATGGATGCTTTGGATGGCAAGCCAAAAACAAAAAGATGCTCACTCAATTCTTCCTCTACAAAGCACTGATCCTTATTATTTGACCAGGTCCAATTACAGGAAAGCTGAGAGCAAAACTCAATTTGGAGATAAAGAGCTTTCAGTGGATGATCTTAAACAAGCAGAGAAGGCGTTAATAGGCTTTATCCAGCAACAGACATTTCAATCGGAAATGACGTCTCTGAGAAAAGGGCATACTGTTAAGAAAACTAGCAGTATCTACAAACTGGACCCTTTTCTGATGGATGGTATCTTAAGAGTTGGAGGGAGGCTGCACAAAATGTCGATGCCTGAAGATTTGAAACATCAAGTCATTTTGCTAAAGAACAGTTATCTCTCCACATTACTTTTAGACCACATTCATCAATCAGCAGGTCAATGTGGAAAAAATCAGATACTCTCAAAGCTTCGCCAGAGATACTGGCTAGTTCATGCCAATTCCGCTGCTCGGAAGCTAGTCAGGAACTGCCTGCCATGCAGACGTTGGAACGCACCAGTAATGGAGCAAAAAATGGCCAATCTACCTTTAAGTCGTCTAGCTTGTGATTCCCCTCCATTTACATGCGTAGGTACAGATTATATTGGTCCAGTCGAGGTAAAAAGGGGCCGGAGTCTGGTAAAGAGATATGGTGTCTTGTTTACATGCTGGGCGAGCAGAGCTATCCATCTAGAAATGGCCTATTCATTGGATACAGATTCCTGCATTTTGGCCTTGAGAAGGTTCATATGTAGAAGAGGTCAAGTTCAAGAAATGATATCAGACAATGGACCTAATTACGTAGGTGCCGAAAGAGAGCTTAGAGATTGTCTCGCTCAGCTGGATAACAGCAAGATCAAACGTGCAATGCTGAACGAGGGAATCAAATGGAGTTTTAATTCTCCCTCAGGGGCTCATCACGGAGGCATATGGGAAAGGCTTGTCCGCATCATTAAGAAGTCTCTGTATTCCGTCTTAAAACAACAAGCCTTAGATGAAGAGGGACTACAGACAGCACTCTGTGAGGTAGAGGCTATAGTCAATGATCGCCCTATTACCACCATATCTGATGATATCACAGATCCCGAGCCTCTTACACCTAATCATCTCCTACTGCAGAAAGGAAAACCGATTCTGCCACCTGGATTGTTCATAAAAAATGACTTGTATTCAAGACGGAGATGGAGACAAGTCCAGTATATCAGTGATCTATTTTGGAAGAGATGGACAAGAGAGTACTTGCCACTGATGCAAGAGAGGCAGAAATGGCATGAAGTGCGAAAAAATCTTAAGCCGGGGGACATAGTTCTTATAGTAGACGATACATCACCCAGAAACTCTTGGCCTATGGGACGGATCACAAAGACCTTGCCTGACAAAAGGGGACTTGTTCGTTATGCCTTGGTTAAAACAAAGTCCAACATACTGGAAAGACCTATTAATAAACGATGTCTTCTTCAAGAGTAACTAATAGTAATTTTAGTTGCTTGCAGAGTTTACATGCTCTCTTGATGAAGGTAACGATCACCAATTTTGATGAATTTTTTTGGACGTTTTTTTTAACATTTTTCATTGACTTTTCCATTGGACTATTTTAGACACTTTTTTTGTGTGTGAACAGATTGAAAATATTTTCATAAAAAGTATTCATATGGCTCCTCAATATTTTATATAATTGCCTTATCATCGTCAATTAAGGGGGAATGAAAGAGCCATAAGTCTGTAAATTTGTCTGTTCTATTGTCTGTACTCCCCTGTGTGGCAATGGGAAAGAATTGCACCCCTTTTGGGGACTTCCTGCAGATAGCAAGTGATGTGGCAAGGGACAGGGGGGAAGGGAGACAGTTTTTTGACCTAACTTACACCACACTGCTTGTTTTGGAGGCTAGAGTTTTGTCTTTAAAGGGTAACTAAACCGCTGGTCAGAGCCTGACTCCACCCACTAGCAATATTTGAAAAATGCGGGAAAAGTGGGCAGAGCCCAGCGGAGATAGAGATAGAACCCAGGGCGGGCCTGAGCGGAAACATTAAGACACGGATGTACCTAATACAAATAAATAAAACATCTCCAGTTAACTACCAGAGCAGTCATTTAGTTTGCCATTAAATAAGAGATCTAAAGCTAAAATGTGTTGTTTTTGAAATCAAGCTGAGCGCTCGTTTGCCGCTGCTATCAGTGTCATGGATACAGTGTTCTGGCTCGCGCAGTCTTCACTCGGACGCGCTCTTCAATCTATCGCCGTTGTGGAGACTGAAATCACAAAATAAAATGCACACAAACGTGTCCCTGCTTGATACAGACTGTAATCACTGATGAACATATTCAGTTTTGATGAGAGAGAAAAAACAATACAAGTGCGGATTAGAACCTGTAACCTCTGACACGCTTGGCAAAAGATCTACCACTAGATCATTTAAGAACTCAAAAAATTTGCGGATCGATGCATTTATTTACGCGCTGAGCAGAGATCCTGCACAGTTTGACAAGTTTGTACCCGGCACTTCTGAAAATGGACTTCCGAATGTGTCTCTGTCCCCAGCACATTTCAAACCAAACTGACGCCCGTGCAATACAACACTAACAACTATGCTAATTAACTACCTAGGCTACACGAAATAATCTAAATAACTATATAAATGCTATGCTAAATAGACGCTAAAATACTCTATCCTGATTGTTTTCAATACTGGCAATTCCAACTCCTGACTCGCAACAATGGTTTTGACGAAATAAGTTGGTTTTTATACCAACTTATTTAAACTTTTTTGTACCAAGGGCGTGGTGAGCTGGAACCTGCTTACGTCACCACCCACCCCTTACGTCACCACCGCAAACATCCAATAGGACAATTCAACTGCAGTAGCCACCGTTCAACCTGAAGAGGGCAGCACTCAGACGTTTTTACAATATATATTGTAGAATTAAAACACTTTAAACCCAAATGTCAAAAAAATACTTGAATCAATGAACAACACTAATAAAGCCCCATTCTTACAGATCATTAACTAAAAAAAGTTGGTTTAGGGTTTAGTTACCCTTTAAGTTTTCACCTTTTTGTTACAATAAAGTTTAAGTCATGTTAAAACAGGTGTAGCGTCAAACATACTTTCCCTCACGGAAGTGGCTTAAAAAGGAAAAGAAGCCACTACAGGCGTGGTTAGCTGGTACCCTCGGACGACAGAGGGTACCACACCTTCCAATAGGAAAATTCAACTGCAGTAGCCACCTTTCAACCTGAAGAGGGCAGCACTCAGACGTTTTTACACCATATATTGTAGAATTAAAACACTTTAAACCCAAATGTCAAAAAATTTACTCAAATCAATGAACAGCATTTATGAAGCTCCATTCTTACAGATCATTTACTAAAAAAAGTTGTTTTAGTGTTTAGTTACCCTTTAAATATTCATCATATATAGACTATAGTCCCTAAGCTAATTGAGTGTACTCATTTAATGAATTCACAGTTTATTGCAATTGACACCACTTCAATTAAAAATATAGGCATTTATTTTAGATGTATTTCTTTGATTGGGGTTCTGTTTTTTGATTTAAAAGAAATGTAGGAATTAATGTAATTAAAATATTGGGGCAAATTACTGCTGTTTTTGCGTCCATCGGAAAAATGAAGTCAATAACGGAAAGTTTTGAATTTTATTTTATTCACATAAAGTTCATTTTATTTCGATGTATGTTTTATTACCATACATTATTCTTAACGCTTTACCTCCGTAATATTTCAGTCCGAATCGGCACATGACAGCGCAGATAAACTGTTAATAACTTAAATAATCTGTTAAACATTATTTGAGAAAGTTAGTGTTAATGATTATTGTAAAATAAATGATGAACGTCATCCTCCACTCCTTGATTAGTAAAATAAATGGGCTTTTTTTTTTAATATGGATTTCTTTTCTTCACCACTCTAACGTTACTACAAACCGGTGTGATGACGCATGGGTGTCACTGAAAACTGATTGGCTTGATGTTTATATGCGGAAATGTATTAATAAATTCTTCTAGACTTTATAATTACATTATGTCCGATTTATCCTTCCTTGTGCCTTTTTGCACGCATTTTGGACAGAAGCAATGACTATGGGGATCCATTAGACTGTAAGTGCCTTGCGAAGGCGGCGCTTATTTGCTTAATTATTAATAGCTAATGAAGATTTTGGGCAAGAATAATTCCACGGATAATAATAATAATAATAATAACTGTTTAAAATTAAGTTTGTTACTTTTCGATAAATGTGTTGAGATTCGATGTGCGCTCACGCACGCGAATTCTGGTGCAACGTTACGTATGTGGTTATGAATGATTTGAACTTTAGTTGCTATAGCGACGCGTGCTATGAATTTTGACTGCAAATGTTTACACTCGAACTGATCGCTTTCTGAGTTGATTGAGAGACGAGGCGAACAATTCAGAGACTTTTGCAAAGTATTTTCTATGCAAATCTTGTGAAGCTGAGGCTGAGAAGAGACTTTTATTCTAGAAGAAGATCGGAGCATATATCCTTTCCATATATTTATTTTTTAAAGAGTTTATATTTTTTTTGTGTGGAGACTTCTATTTAATTGTTATTTTCTTACGCTAGAAGGAGTTTGGCGCTTTATTTAATTTTTAGTTTATTATTTAATTTAATTTTAGTATTTCTGAGGAGAGTTGTATTTTGTTCTCTTTTTTGTATTGTTTTTTTGTATTGTTTTTATTGCAGATTGGTGGATGTCAATGGCTCACATGGGGGGAAGAGGAGGTGAGTGCTTTAGTTTTTTATTTGTACATGGTATGTTATGGTATAACATTGTTGTACAATGGTTGAGTAAATTAATGTGAAGAAACTTGTGCAATGTAAATTTGATCCCCCAATTTTCCCAGCTAAGTCCTCACATGTATTTGACTCCTTGCATATGAAATCAACTTTTCAATCTGAGTAACTAAAGTTATGTATAGTGACACTTTGTAATTGACCACTGACATTGAGTATTGGTTATTGTTAAACCATTAATACTAGCTATGTGAAATATTCCAGCATCAGGCCGCTCCAGATGCAGGAGAGCTGCTGTCTCTCAGACGGCTGGTCGGGAGGTTTGGAGACCCGGTTCTGATGGCCGTGATCAGGATCCGCTGCCAGCCCCGACCCAGACACAGATCCAGGAGCTTCATGGTTATTTAACACAGTCTTTATCTTCTGAGTTGTCTTTTTCTGTGTCCACAGGTCCGGCTCACAGGAAGGAGTGGCAGATCGGCAGCCAGAAGAGCCCAGATGATGGACGTCCGTCCACTTCATCTACACACTCTCGCAGAGGTCAGAATAGGCTTTGAACAATTCTTACGTTGATTCTAAATATTATTACAACAAAAGAAAAAAAATGATTTTTAATATCTGAAATTTTCCAGACTCTTCATCATCTTTGTCCCTCTCTGAGGACAATGTGGAGAGGTGGTTATGCAGAGAGTTGTTGAGGCTGTCCAGGTCCGACAGCTTGGAAGGGTGGCAGTGCCGTCCGCTGCCGGGTCAAGTTCCTGTCAAGCCGACTGAGACTTCGAGTGGCCGAACTGCTCAGGGTGCCATGGATGCTTCTCCTGTGAACAAGAGCTCAACAGGTGAGACTGAAATAAGGCTGGGCAGTGTAAAGTGTACAGATAGAGATTTTGCCATTTCATGCAGAACTGCTTCAAGTTTTTAGCATGTTAATGTCCCGTCACATCTACTGTTGCTCAGCTGAATTTTGATTAAATTTGTTCAGAAATATTTTAATTTGACCATTTTCAGAGCATTAAGAGAACATTCAAAAGTAACGTTCCCATAATGCAAAATTATGAAATATAATGTTCATTTAACCAAGAAATTTCTTTTTTGAAACATTGAAAAAACTGGACGCTGTGAACGTTCAGGGGACATTTAGAATAACGATTGCTTAACTTTATGGGAACATTAGCAAAACGTTCTCAATAAGCCGTGAACTCAATGGTACTTGCGCTGTCTGACACACACCACAAACACGCGCACAGAATGCCGATTCTCAGACAGCATTCCAGCCACAATAGAATTATATTTTTGATAAATAAATAAATAAAAATTGTGAAATAAAAGGACTATTAATATTGTGAAATAAGATTTTGGGACATTTATGCAGGCATTTAGCAGAAGTCAGGTGGGTAGCTAGGAAATATTTCCATTACTTTGGATTTATAACATTACAGATAAGAATTTAACAGTAAATTGTAAGTTATGTCATGATATCATTAATTTGACATCAGAGATGTTTCACTTCATTTCAGGAAAACCTACAAGGAAGAGGAAAAGAATTGCTTGTTTCCTCAACAGGATATGGAAGGCTGTGAAGGGTTATTTCTGCTGCTGTTGCCACAGTTGTGCTGTGGATGTTGTGGAGCCTTTTGTCCCTCCAGCAGATCTGGAGCCAGAGCCTGATCCTGATACATCATCACCCGGTCCTGATACATCATCACCTGATCCTGATACATCATCACCCGGTCCTGATACATCATCACCTGATCCTGATACATCATCACCTGATCCTGATACATCATCACCCGGTCCTGATACATCATCACCTGCACCAGATCTCTCCGGTGTCGAGCCAAATAATGGTAAATCGCCAGTCCTTATTTCTCCCACATTATTTTAAACAATATTGCTGTCTTGTTTTCCACTCAAAATATCTTAAGGCTTGTTTTCAGAGAATATTTATATTATTTTCCCCATATTAATGTTATTTTCTCGACACAGCCAGGACTGATATTTTCTGAATAAAACAATCTCATATATATTTCTCATATTTTTCTGTTTGTTTTTCAGATTCCTTTGAGTCTCTCTATAAAGTGGGAGATATACTTGGATGCGGAGCGTTTGGCAGTGTGTACAGGGGAACACGCAAATTTGATGGCAAAAAGGTAAATCTTCCCGAATTGTACAAACGTTTGGCTTTTGTGTGCATCAAAACATATTCAAAACAATTTACAAATGGTTTAATACTTAGTGCAAGGTCAAGTGCTTGAATACTGTTACTGTTTTTAACTTGAAACTGTTTTGTGTTTTTATTTCTCTTTTTTTCAGGTTGCCATCAAGCGGATGCGCAAGTTTGACAATTTTCTTTATCTTTATATTGTAAGTTGGCCATAACCTGAATATGTATTTAGTTGTTTAAGTGCAGATTGCTGTAGTTAATACACCCATAGGAAGCATTAGGTGTAAATGTGATTGACAAATAAGAAAAGACTTTGAGCTCTTTTGAGGCTCTTTTAAACGTATCTAAAAAGATCAAAGAAAAGTACGCTTAAAAATGTTTTGGTCAGATTTTTACCCAGCTAAGCTTCTGTCTACTGCTTTTCTCTAGCCTGGACATCCCGAACCTCTCATTACAGAAGTGGCGCTGCTGCTAATGATGAGGCGAGAACCCATGAGCCCATACGTCATACAGCTATACGATTGGTTTGAACACCCTCGAAAATTCACTCTCATCATGGAGTTCCCTGAACCCTGCGAGAGCTTGCTGGACTTCATCACTCGTCATAATCCTGACGTGTGTGAAACAGTAGCACGGGTCTTCATGCCGCAGGCTGTGCTGGCAGTACAACACTGCATCGAGCATGGCGTTTTTCACAATGACATTCATGCGCAGAATTTCCTGTTGAAGAGAAGCTCGTTAGACCTCAAGCTGATAGACTTTGGCTGCGGTCAGCTATTCAGTAGTGAGGGCTACGAGAGCGACGTATACTTTGGTGAGCATTTTGGGAATGTGGAAACCTGAATGTAGTGATGCTTTAAGAAAAAAAGCTCAACAATGTGCAAATGTCTTGCTTACAGGAAGACAGGATCACTGCCCACCTGAAGTCTTCACAGAACCCAGATTCCACGCCGTCCCAGCAAATGTCTGGGCTCTAGGAGTGATGTTGTATGAGATGGTGAACGCATCTCGTCCTTTTCGCAGTAGAACGGAAGTCATAGAAGCCAAAGTTACATTTCAGAATTCCAACTTATCCAGAGGTGAGTGAATAATATTGATAACACTGATAAACACACACACACACACACATAAAGTAAAGGCTCTGTACAGAAACAGTTAAAGGTGAAGTATGTAAGATTGTTTATATATGGCTCAACGTGGAGCGAGAGTTTGGGCCGTGGTTACTGTAGCAGGCGGAGCCGTGGCAAAAGAAATCCAGCTTTAGTTACAGAAGTGAAAGCCGAAATTCGCTGCATTTATACCTTAAAAGATTAAACGGGTCAAGAACGCGTCAAAGTGAACAGAGCGTTGTGATGCTACGGGCTATAAAGCATGCTTCGATACCATACAGCATCATCACGCACCTGTTCAGAAAGACACATTTTCATCAAGACAAATGCAATACAGCTAAACGTATTTCTAATATGTTGTTCCTGAAACATGCCTTCACAAGAACCAGTAAGAGCTGGGTTTGTGATGTTTAAGTTGGGGAAGACACGATGCACGAAAGGGGCCTTTGCGGGGTTTGTTTGAAAATATGCTTTATCTTGTAATTCCGCTTGGTGCCACTAGTGTCGCAGAAACGACATGCTTCACTTTTAAAGTAAAGATAAGGAACATTTTACATGATATTAATCACGTTTTAGATGCTGTTTTCATAGATTCCAAGTCACATGACTAACCAGCTCTCTCCTTATTAACATTTGTACAGAATGCAGTGATCTGATTAGCCAGTGCCTAGCCCGGGATCCAACGAAACGGCCCACGTTAGAGCAGATGTCACAACATGAATGGATTAGAAATGGTCTACTGTTGGAGAAGTTCAGGAGATTCACTTGATCAGTGATTTCAGGTGTGAGGAAGTGTAACAGACAGAGAACGATTATTATCATTTGTCTTCAAATCTGGATTGTTTGTAGTGAGATTTTCAAATTTGTGTTCATTGTAATGTTCTTGTTATAGTCAAGTCACCTTCATTTATATAGAGCTTTGTACAATACAGATTGTTTCAAAGCGGCTTCACGGTAAACAGGAAAATAACAGAATCAATGCAAACAGAATTCAATTCTGTTGTAGAACAGCTCTTAAAATATCATTCATGAGTTGACTTGTTCATATAATCTTTGTATCGGATAGGAAAGAACACACCTTCTGTCCTTGGAGGGCTTGAGCCGGAGACTCGACCCGAAGCCTGAAGTCCAACCCCGACCTGACAGGAACTCAAGCGCCACACCAGAGAGATCCGAGCCTGTCCACGTCTGAGCAAGAACATGAGAGACTGAAGACTGGAAACAAGTTATCAAGTCATCACAGCTCAATTCACTATGTTTTAAAATTCAAGTTAAGACAAGTCATCTTTATCTATATAGCGCCTTATGTATGACCAATCTGTATTAGGGCTGCTGGGTTTCGACTTCCATACTTTTTAGGCACTGACCGAATTGCCTCGATACCATCGAGAATCAAAAATTGTCTTGTCGTTCGGTACCAAATTTCGATACCTGAGGGGTTAATCTTGTCAACGTCAGTGAAACAATAAGCATGCATCATGTATGATGTGCACAAATCAAGTGCTGGTGATTGGCTGTGGCGAGGCATCAAGGAAAAACACTAGTTTACGCCGGCTTGATGGCAACAGCGCGATGCCATTCATCGACACAGAGACACGCAGAACATGAAGGATTCATATTTATACAGTCCTTTTTCGGTTTAATATTCTCACTTTGACAACATTTAATTTGAGCGAAACTATTATCTATGGAGGCTAGAGGGTCTATCAAGAGTTTCTTATCTCTTTTCTGTAATGATTGTCCTAAGTCATTATGTATTAGATAAATTATTATATAATTTCATGTGGAAAAATAAATCACACACAATTATAAATGAGGGTCTAAGAAAAGAGGTTAGTGATGGAGGTCTTGGAGTAGTTGACTTTACCCTATTTTACCATGTGCTGAAAGTAAATTGTTTAAAAAGACTTTATATGGAACATGTTTCCTCATTTTATTCCTCATTTTGAGGAAATTGGAGATATTGTATTTTTGTTACAGTGCCCCTTCTCACTCGGAAAACTACCCATTAAATTATCAAAATTTCACCAACAGGTTTTTATTATCGTGGTTACGGGTTTACAAACATCATTTTTCACCTCAACGTGGTTTTATTTGGAACAACCAGAATATTATTTACAGAAATAGATCAACATTTTTTGAGAGATGGTATTTAAATAACATCTCTATTGTTAATCAGCTGATGGATGACAATTGTCAGTTTTGTTCCTTATCATAATTCTCCAAAAAAAATTGCTTTTGGAGCTTCAGGAAATTAATTTAATATTGTATTCAACGCCATTCCTAGTGTTATAAAAACTCTTGAAAGGAGAGCAAACCTATAGACCTATTTCTTTGTATAACACTTCTATTTCAATTGAAGGGATTTTGATTACTGACGACAAATTCAATATTAACAGAAAATCTATTCCAGCATCATCTTTCAAATGAATGATGACGTTATACAATGTTAATTGGAGTCTTGTCTGGTCTCTTCCACACAAATATCTTTTAACAAACAAAATTACATTTAAGAATGTTGCAGAGATGCTACCCTGGTAATAGTGTACTCAATAAGTATATCCAAAACATTGAAAATAAATGCACTTTCTGTGATGTAGAAGAGACAATTGTACATCTTTTTGTGAATGTGTTTGTGTTAAATCTTTCTTGAACGAGTTATGTACCTATCTCTTGAAAAAACAAATGTCAGAATATGTATTAACACCTTTAATATTATTTTTCTTTACCACAATTCAAATTTGTATTTCCAGTACATTGTTAATCTGTTCATGATACTTGGCAAATTTTTTATTCACAAATACAAATTCTTGGGTAAGATCCCGCTACTGTCAATTTTTCTGGTAGACTATAATTCATATGTTTTGTCTTTAATGGGCATAAAAACAGAAAATCTTTGAAAGAGTCAAAAATTACTTTCAATGTTTAACCTTGTATAATTTTATTTATCTATTTTTTTCCATCCCCTCTGGCTTTATGTTATTTTATTGGTACTATTTTCTTGACACATGTCCTGGGTTTTATTGTTACTGTTGTTATGTATTTGTTACATTTTCTTTCTGTTGGCATCAATAAAAAAGGCCTATACGGAAACCCGTCAAAATAAAAGTTTGGTTTGACTTAAAGGAACTGTGATAGATATATATTACTCTTGTAGAGTATAATGTACATCTTAATGTAATACTATAATACAATTATTATTAAAACAAATTTTCTTCCTCTGTTGTGTAGCACTTGTTTGCCAAACAACTAAAGGGCTTATTTAATTTTCATATGAATAAATGTTTTACGCCTTCATTTGATTACCAGAAATATTAAAATACACAATACAGAATTTCTTTACAAAAAAAAAAAAACAACCCTTCATAGGTCCATATTCTTACTTTGCTTTTATGAATTCAATTTATTTGATATGGTTTTGATTAAACCATATAGATGAGATAAAACAGAAAGCACAGAACTGGGTAAAAATAAAATGAAATTTGAAGAAAAAAACAGTAAGAATGTAATTGTTGTTAAACTGTTAATAAATTGTTGTTCCATGAAAAGTTTCAATGATTTCAATGAATTACACATGCTTTTTGATTCAACTATTTATCGTGTAAAGTGTTGTTATCCTCAAGGTTGGCTGCACTAAGAGTTTAGCTTTCTTGTTTTTCCCCTCTTCACACTAATGTAACAGCCTCTGCTATAATATTATCTGTACATAAAATTGGTATCGAAAAAGTATAGTTCAGGAACCGGTGTCGAAGTCATGGTATCAGTATCGATATCAAAAACTTTTGAACAAAACCCAGCCCTACTGTATATGACCCTTCTGAATGAATGCTTTCAATGGATAAAAAAAGAAGAAATGCTTTTAAACAGTCTCGACCTATGAGAAAGCTTTGAACTGAAACAAAACCGCTGCTTCTCGAAACAAAATCTACATTGTTGCAAACTTCAGTGCATTGTTGAGTCTGTCTAAAACATAAGCCTATAATGAGACTAGAGCCTGTGGACAATAATAATAATAACTGGAATGTACATTTCCTGAAGAAAATGTGAGTGGTGCTTGCAGTGGCAAAACTCAGCACTCGTTTGCTACAGTAGGTAGTTCTGGCTAGTTGCTATGGTGTTGCTAGGTGGTAGGTATTTGTCACAGATGGTTACTTTGGAGTTTTATAGCGTTTTTAACATGTCAACAATCACATCATCACTACAGGGCAAAGTCTATTGGTTCCTGCTGGATCAGTAGCCAATGAGCTTGTTTGCTGCTCAAAGTTCAAATACTTTGTTAGGATTTGCCGTAGTTTCAGTGTGCTTTCCAAACCCTCCACCTTCCCCAGCTCCACCTGTAATAACTGAAATGAATACAGTCATGTATGAAAACCTACGGTGAATATAACTAGGCTACAGTAGATCACCGAAGGTTCATTTTCAAAGCCTTAAAGGGTAACTAAACCCCTGGTCAGAGCCTGACTCCACCCACTGGCAATATTTGAAAAATGCTGGAAAAGTGGGCAGAGGCCAGCGGAGGGCGGGCGTGCATCTGAGATGCATCTCTCTGTAGGCAAGGGCGTTGTAGGAGCCATAAGTCTGTAATTTCGTCTGTACTATTGTCTGTACTCCCCCGTGTGGTAATGGGAAAGAATTGCACCCCTTTTGGGGACTTCCTGCAGGTAGCCATCTTAAACAGGAAGTGATGTGGCAAGGGAGACAGTTTTTTGACATACATTACACCACACTGCTTGTTTTGGAGGCTAGAGTTTTGTCTCTAAGTTTTCACCTTTTTGTTACAGTTAAGTTCAAGTCATGTTAAAACAGGTGTAGCGTCAAACATACTTTCCCTCACATTCCATACATTTGGAATGATCAGGCCTTGAGTGACATGCATCGATAGCCAAAAGTGTTCTGAAACTCATCCAATGCTTGAGTAAACAAGGGTGAACTTATTTCTAAGAGCTGTGGTTGAGAATTTTGGCTTTGATCAAAGCATGGTACAAGAAGCTGATGCTTATGTGTATATTGTGGCCTGTTGATTATATGGAAAGCTGGATACCTGATTGTGCTTGTTTGTGTCAAACATGGCTGATGAAATGTCCAAAAATTAGAAGGATGAAGTTGAACAAAGCATCGGTTCCCTCAGTTCCATGCGTAGGGGAAGGCTTTGTGTGTGCACACGTAGGATGAATGAAGTAAAGGCATTGCTTGCTGATGGTGCTGATGTGGAATCAATAAAAAGAAGTGCAGAGACCTTTTTTATGTCACTTTGAGAATTTAAGACTGCTCATAGGCTTGTGCAAGAAAAGCTATGAAAAGGAAAATGAGCGCATTGACTGGTTTGAGCCTAAAATGGCTACATTTGATTACTTTATGAGTGAATATGAGATGTGGAAAAATGTTCAAAAGGATCCACAAACTCTTATCGAGCCAAGTGATAGTGTTTCGAATGTGTCCAAGAGGTCACATAAATCTCTTAGTTCTCACAGCTCAAGTATATCATCATCTGTATCATCCATGAAGATAAAAGTAACTGCTGATAAAGCATCTTTTGAATTTATTCAACTTGGAGCTATCCCAAAAACTCCATTGCAAAGAATGTTTCAACCTCCAAAACTCAACCAAGTAGCACACCGAAAGTCCAATGTTGAGGATGCGACAGTAACATCTGATAATCCTGCTACAACTTTTCAAAATCCATCTGTTAGTTGCACAGACGTGGGGCTTACAAATACGAATCTTTCGAATGTGGTACGGAGGCAAAATGACATTGCTGAACTTCTGGTCTTGCAGCAAAAACACACTTTACTCCCATCTAGAGAAATTCCAGTGTTCGAAGGAGATCCACTAAATTTTCGCCCTTTCATGCAAGCCTTTGAACATGGCACAGAAGATAATACAGATAATAATAGGGATAGACTTTACTGTCTGGAACAATTTACTTCTGGCCAGTCCAAGGAACTTGTCCGAAGCTGCTTGCATATGGATACAATAAGGGGTTACGCCGAAGCTAAGAAGCTCCTCAAATGTCATTTTGGTGATGAAGTGAAAATCACCAGTGCTTATATGGAAAAGGCCCTAAGTTGGAGTAATATCAAGACAGATGATGGAAACGCCCTTAATGCTTATGCACTTTATTTAAGAGGCTGTTGCAATGCTGCGGAAGACCTTCCTAATATGTTTGATCTTGATTTCCCTTCCAATCTTAAACAGATTATATCCAAACTCCCATATAAACTACGTGAAAAGTGGAGAAGCACAGCATGTGACTGTGGCGGGGGAGGCGTGGTTCAGCGAGGTCTGCGACGAGAGAGAGAGTGGTGAGACGAGCGGCGGTAAGTGGGTCAAGTGCAAAATGACTAACACCTGTGTCTCGTTGCAGTAATTGGCGTGGGGAGACCGTATAAAGTCAGACGGAAACCAGCATTCGGGGAGAGAGGGCTGAGGACTCGTGGGATCGCGGAGGAAAGAGGACTGTATTTGAAAAGCTACTGAGTACTTTATACTGTGAATGAGTTTTATGTTGACGAGCGCATGTGGCGCGAGTGATCTGAGTTTATTAAATAAAAATAACCACGAGCCTCAGCCAGCCGACCCCGGTCTCCTTCCTTCTCGCACATACATAGAAGGGAAATACTACAGTGACATTCTTGAAAGAACACATAGTAGAGCCAAATTCCAGGACGTGGTTGTCTTTATTGAAAAACAGGCAAAGATACTTCAAGACCCTCTCTTCGGCAATATTCTAGACCCTACTTTAGCTACAAAGGGCATTAGGGTCGAGACAGGGTCTCGTCCTTTCAAGTCCGGGAGTAAGAAAAGCTTTGCTACTTCAATATCACAACTGATATCCAGTACAAAAGAAGTAAAGAGCCATGAGGCTACAGGTGTTGCATTACAGGCTCCCTGCTTGTTCTGTTTTGGCAATCATGCATTGGAAGCATGTCGTCAGATAGTGTTAAAGCCTCATCTTGAGAAGATTTTCTAAAGGGAAAAGGGCTATGCTTTGCATGTCTTCTAAAGGGGCATATGAGCAAAGCATGTAGAAAACTTCTGGATTGTAAGAGTTGTCACAAAAGCCACCCAACAGTTCTCCATGTCGAAAGTATGCCCCTCACAGAGCAACACACTTCCCAGAAGGATAAAGGTTGTAGTAACTTAATTACAATTGCCATGGTGTTAGCAGAACAGGCGGAGGTTGGTTCTTTAGACTACAAACTTGATATCTTGCCAGTGAAGATTAAGGCCTGCAATGGGAGTGACATCATAGAGACTTATGCTTTTCTTGATCCTGGAAGTTCCGCAACTTTCTGTACAGAAAGTCTAACGGAAAAGCTGCATGTGAGAGGGAGGAGAACAGATGTTCTACTCACGACTATGGGACAGGAAAGACCAATATATACATACAAATTGGATGGGCTGGAAGTGAGTAGCCTCGACAGTAACAATTTTTTGCCCCTGCCAGAGGTTTTTACTCAAGCTTCTATACCAGTTGGTAAAGAAAACATTCCTACTCAAGAGGACATTCAGCACTGGCCATATCTCAATGAGATCAGTTTGAATACCATTGAAGCGGAAGTCGGTCTGTTGATTGGAGTCTATGCTCCAAAGCTTATAGAGCCATGGAAGGTTATTAATAGTCAAGAAGATGGACCCTATGCAGTCCTAACTCAACTGGCATGGCTTATTAATGGACCTTTGGGCAGAAGCCCATCTTTAAGCAGAAATGAACGACTAAAGGTGTCCTGTAATAGGATTTCAATTTCCAGCTTAGAACAGCTCATCCTGAGTCAGCTAAATCATGATTGTCCTGAAAAGGTATGTGATGAGAAGCCTGAGTATTCAGCTGAGGACATGATGTTCCTCAAAATTGCGGCAGACTCTGTTGTTAAACAAGATGGTCACTATCAACTTAAACTTCCATTCCGTCAAGAGGAGGTTTACCTACCTAATAATCGAACGATAGCTGAACAGAGAGCTAATACCCTCATGAAGAGATTCCAAAGGGACGATAAGCTATTTACTGATTATAAGGAATTTATGGGTAACCTCTGTAGTAGAAATTTTAATAGTCATTGATCCCAAACAGGTACCATAAGAGAGAGAACCTATTCAATATGTAAAAGTATATGTGTTTACGTGCTTGTGCGTGACGTTTCAGGAACATATGGGACAGGACCTCTGACCTTAGGGACGGTCAGTTTTGGCCAGTTTATTTCAGTACCAGTTTGTGTCTTTAAGTAGAAACTGAACAGCAGTAAGGACCTTATCTGGGTGGGTGAAAGGTACAGCGGGTGAGGAGGAACCTTTAAAAGAGTATAAAAGCTGTCTCATATCTTCCTGTTGTGTGTCACTCTCTTGCACAGCGTAACTTCTGTGCACTAGACTGAACCTATTCTTGCAAGAATAAATACTTTCCCAGATTTTCCCATTAAATTTCCCATTAATTTGACTCTGAGTGTCTCTTACGCAGTGATGATTTTTAACAGGATTTCTGCCACAGCACCTCTCGGAGAAAGGGTATGCCGAAAAGGTGACATTAGATCAGTTGTCAGGAAAATTCGGAAGAGTATGGTACATACCCCATCACAGCGTGTACCACAAGAGGAAAAAGAAAATTAGGGTTGTATTTGATTGCGGATCTTCATTTCAAGGCACATCCTTAAATAAAGAGCTTCTACAGGGACCTGATCTCTCAAACAGTCTCCTCGGAGTTATCCTTCGATTACGTCAAGAACCCGTGGCAGTCATGGCGGATATCAAAGGAATGTTTCATCAGGTTATAGTCACACCTGGGGATGTGGACTTTCTGCGGTTCTTATGGTGGCCTAGCTGTGACATTAGCCAACCATTGGCAGAGTATCGGATGTTAGTTCACCTTTTCGGTGCCGTCTCTTCACCTAGTTGTGCAAACTATGCACTCAAGAAAACAGCAGAGGACAACAAGGGCAGCGTTGGTAAAGAGATTCTTAGTACCATTCGAAGGAACTTCTATATTGACGACTGCCTAACTTCCTTACCCAATGAGGATGCAGCTATTGCCCTGATTCGAGACTTGAGAATGGTCTGCGCCACCGGCGAATTTAGACTGACAAAGTGGATAAGTAATAGTCGCTCTGTTCTAGCTTAAATTCCAGTACAGGAGAAGGCCAAAGACATGTAGGCGTTAGATCTTGATATTGGTAAACTCCCTGTGGAAAGAGCTCTTAGAATTCAGTGGAGCACTGAAACAGACTCCTTTTTCTTTAAGGTTAACTTAAAGGATCAACAGTCCACCAAGAGGACTACTCTTTCTACTGTGAATTCCTACTGTGAATCCTGCGCCTTACCAACATCATTGGTGATGTTCATGTTGCCTTTGTATTGGGCAAGGCCAGAGTTGCTCCATTAAAACCAGTAACTATACCCAGGCTTGAGTTGGCAGCCGCTGTCCTTGCTACATGTGTTGACAGGATGCTCAAGAGAGAAATTGAAATTACACTCACACAATCTTTTTTCTGGACAGATAGCACATCTGTCTTAAAATACATTTCTAATGACACAACACGATTCAAAACATACGTTGCAAATAGAGTCTGCAAAACACGTGATTTATCTGAGAAATCCCAGTGGCATTATGTGAATGGCTCACTGAACCCTGCAGATGCGGCATCACGCGACCTGTCGATTGATTCCTTTCTTGGTTCAGAAAGATGGTGGAATGGTCCAGAATTCCTTTCACTGCCTGAATCAAATTGGCCGTGCTTTCCGGAGGAGCAAATGACTTTATCTTGTGACGACTCCGAGATAGTGAAGAGGGCTATGGCTTTCTCTATAGTTTTAACAGGAGGCTCTGACACTGTTCACAAATTCATCGAACACTTCTCTTCTTGGAATAGCCTCAAAAGGGCTACTGCATGGATCCTGAAGTTTAAATGGATGCTTTGGATGGCAAGCCAAAAACAAAAAGATGCTCACTCAATTCTTCCTCTACAAAGCACTGATCCTTATTATTTGACCAGGTCCAATTACAGGAAAGCTGAGAGCAAAACTCAATTTGGAGATAAAGAGCTTTCAGTGGATGATCTTAAACAAGCAGAGAAGGCGTTAATAGGCTTTATCCAGCAACAGACATTTCAATCGGAAATGACGTCTCTGAGAAAAGGGCATACTGTTAAGAAAACTAGCAGTATCTACAAACTGGACCCTTTTCTGATGGATGGTATCTTAAGAGTTGGAGGGAGGCTGCACAAAATGTCGATGCCTGAAGATTTGAAACATCAAGTCATTTTGCTAAAGAACAGTTATCTCTCCACATTACTTTTAGACCACATTCATCAATCAGCAGGTCAATGTGGAAAAAATCAGATACTCTCAAAGCTTCGCCAGAGATACTGGCTAGTTCATGCCAATTCCGCTGCTCGGAAGCTAGTCAGGAACTGCCTGCCATGCAGACGTTGGAACGCACCAGTAATGGAGCAAAAAATGGCCAATCTACCTTTAAGTCGTCTAGCTTGTGATTCCCCTCCATTTACATGCGTAGGTACAGATTATATTGGTCCAGTCGAGGTAAAAAGGGGCCGGAGTCTGGTAAAGAGATATGGTGTCTTGTTTACATGCTGGGCGAGCAGAGCTATCCATCTAGAAATGGCCTATTCATTGGATACAGATTCCTGCATTTTGGCCTTGAGAAGGTTCATATGTAGAAGAGGTCAAGTTCAAGAAATGATATCAGACAATGGACCTAATTACGTAGGTGCCGAAAGAGAGCTTAGAGATTGTCTCGCTCAGCTGGATAACAGCAAGATCAAACGTGCAATGCTGAACGAGGGAATCAAATGGAGTTTTAATTCTCCCTCAGGGGCTCATCACGGAGGCATATGGGAAAGGCTTGTCCGCATCATTAAGAAGTCTCTGTATTCCGTCTTAAAACAACAAGCCTTAGATGAAGAGGGACTACAGACAGCACTCTGTGAGGTAGAGGCTATAGTCAATGATCGCCCTATTACCACCATATCTGATGATATCACAGATCCCGAGCCTCTTACACCTAATCATCTCCTACTGCAGAAAGGAAAACCGATTCTGCCACCTGGATTGTTCATAAAAAATGACTTGTATTCAAGACGGAGATGGAGACAAGTCCAGTATATCAGTGATCTATTTTGGAAGAGATGGACAAGAGAGTACTTGCCACTGATGCAAGAGAGGCAGAAATGGCATGAAGTGCGAAAAAATCTTAAGCCGGGGGACATAGTTCTTATAGTAGACGATACATCACCCAGAAACTCTTGGCCTATGGGACGGATCACAAAGACCTTGCCTGACAAAAGGGGACTTGTTCGTTATGCCTTGGTTAAAACAAAGTCCAACATACTGGAAAGACCTATTAATAAACGATGTCTTCTTCAAGAGTAACTAATAGTAATTTTAGTTGCTTGCAGAGTTTACATGCTCTCTTGATGAAGGTAACGATCACCAATTTTGATGAATTTTTTTGGACGTTTTTTTTTAACATTTTTCATTGACTTTTCCATTGGACTATTTTAGACATTTTTTTTGTGTGTGAACAGATTGAAAATATTTTCATAAAAAGTATTCATATGGCTCCTCAATATTTTATATAATTGCCTTATCATCGTCAATTAAGGGGGAATGAAAGAGCCATAAGTCTGTAAATTTGTCTGTTCTATTGTCTGTACTCCCCTGTGTGGCAATGGGAAAGAATTGCACCCCTTTTGGGGACTTCCTGCAGATAGCAAGTGATGTGGCAAGGGACAGGGGGGAAGGGAGACCGTTTTTTGACCTAACTTACACCACACTGCTTGTTTTGGAGGCTAGAGTTTTGTCTTTAAAGGGTAACTAAACCGCTGGTCAGAGCCTGACTCCACCCACTAGCAATATTTGAAAAATGCGGGAAAAGTGGGCAGAGCCCAGCGGGGATAGAGATAGAACCCAGGGCGGGCCTGAGCGGAAACATTAAGACACGGATGTACCTAATACAAATAAATAAAACATCTCCAGTTAACTACCAGAGCAGTCATTTAGTTTGCCATTAAATAAGAGATCTAAAGCTAAAATGTGTTGTTTTTGAAATCAAGCTGAGCGCTCGTTTGCCGCTGCTATCAGTGTCATGGATACAGTGTTCTGGCTCGCGCAGTCTTCACTCGGACGCGCTCTTCAATCTATCGCCGTTGTGGAGACTGAAATCACAAAATAAAATGCACACAAACGTGTCCCTGCTTGATACAGACTGTAATCACTGATGAACATATTCAGTTTTGATGAGAGAGAAAAAACAATACAAGTGCGGATTAGAACCTGTAACCTCTGACACGCTTGGCAAAAGATCTACCACTAGATCATTTAAGAACTCAAAAAATTTGCGGATCGATGCATTTATTTACGCGCTGAGCAGAGATCCTGCACAGTTTGACAAGTTTGTACCCGGCACTTCTGAAAATGGACTTCCGAATGTGTCTCTGTCCCCAGCACATTTCAAACCAAACTGACGCCCGTGCAATACAACACTAACAACTATGCTAATTAACTACCTAGGCTACACGAAATAATCTAAATAACTATATAAATGCTATGCTAAATAGACGCTAAAATACTCTATCCTGATTGTTTTCAATACTGGCAATTCCAACTCCTGACTCGCAACAATGGTTTTGACGAAATAAGTTGGTTTTTATACCAACTTATTTAAACTTTTTTGTACCAAGGGCGTGGTGAGCTGGAACCTGCTTACGTCACCACCCACCCCTTACGTCACCACCGCAAACATCCAATAGGACAATTCAACTGCAGTAGCCACCGTTCAACCTGAAGAGGGCAGCACTCAGACGTTTTTACAATATATATTGTAGAATTAAAACACTTTAAACCCAAATGTCAAAAAAATACTTGAATCAATGAACAACACTAATAAAGCCCCATTCTTACAGATCATTAACTAAAAAAAGTTGGTTTAGGGTTTAGTTACCCTTTAAGTTTTCACCTTTTTGTTACAATAAAGTTTAAGTCATGTTAAAACAGGTGTAGCGTCAAACATACTTTCCCTCACGGAAGTGGCTTAAAAAGGAAAAGAAGCCACTACAGGCGTGGTTAGCTGGTACCCTCGGACGACAGAGGGTACCACACCTTCCAATAGGAAAATTCAACTGCAGTAGCCACCTTTCAACCTGAAGAGGGCAGCACTCAGACGTTTTTACACCATATATTGTAGAATTAAAACACTTTAAACCCAAATGTCAAAAAATTTACTCAAATCAATGAACAGCATTTATGAAGCTCCATTCTTACAGATCATTTACTAAAAAAAGTTGTTTTAGTGTTTAGTTACCCTTTAAATATTCATCATATATAGACTATAGTCCCTAAGCTAATTGAGTGTACTCATTTAATGAATTCACAGTTTATTGCAATTGACACCACTTCAATTAAAAATATAGGCATTTATTTTAGATGTATTTCTTTGATTGGGGTTCTGTTTTTTGATTTAAAAGAAATGTAGGAATTAATGTAATTAAAATATTGGGGCAAATTACTGCTGTTTTTGCGTCCATCGGAAAAATGAAGTCAATAACGGAAAGTTTTGAATTTTATTTTATTCACATAAAGTTCATTTTATTTCGATGTATGTTTTATTACCATACATTATTCTTAACGCTTTACCTCCGTAATATTTCAGTCCGAATCGGCACATGACAGCGCAGATAAACTGTTAATAACTTAAATAATCTGTTAAACATTATTTGAGAAAGTTAGTGTTAATGATTATTGTAAAATAAATGATGAACGTCATCCTCCACTCCTTGATTAGTAAAATAAATGGGCTTTTTTTTTTAATATGGATTTCTTTTCTTCACCACTCTAACGTTACTACAAACCGGTGTGATGACGCATGGGTGTCACTGAAAACTGATTGGCTTGATGTTTATATGCGGAAATGTATTAATAAATTCTTCTAGACTTTATAATTACATTATGTCCGATTTATCCTTCCTTGTGCCTTTTTGCACGCATTTTGGACAGAAGCAATGACTATGGGGATCCATTAGACTGTAAGTGCCTTGCGAAGGCGGCGCTTATTTGCTTAATTATTAATAGCTAATGAAGATTTTGGGCAAGAATAATTCCACGGATAATAATAATAATAATAATAACTGTTTAAAATTAAGTTTGTTACTTTTCGATAAATGTGTTGAGATTCGATGTGCGCTCACGCACGCGAATTCTGGTGCAACGTTACGTATGTGGTTATGAATGATTTGAACTTTAGTTGCTATAGCGACGCGTGCTATGAATTTTGACTGCAAATGTTTACACTCGAACTGATCGCTTTCTGAGTTGATTGAGAGACGAGGCGAACAATTCAGAGACTTTTGCAAAGTATTTTCTATGCAAATCTTGTGAAGCTGAGGCTGAGAAGAGACTTTTATTCTAGAAGAAGATCGGAGCATATATCCTTTCCATATATTTATTTTTTAAAGAGTTTATATTTTTTTTGTGTGGAGACTTCTATTTAATTGTTATTTTCTTACGCTAGAAGGAGTTTGGCGCTTTATTTAATTTTTAGTTTATTATTTAATTTAATTTTAGTATTTCTGAGGAGAGTTGTATTTTGTTCTCTTTTTTGTATTGTTTTTTTGTATTGTTTTTATTGCAGATTGGTGGATGTCAATGGCTCACATGGGGGGAAGAGGAGGTGAGTGCTTTAGTTTTTTATTTGTACATGGTATGTTATGGTATAACATTGTTGTACAATGGTTGAGTAAATTAATGTGAAGAAACTTGTGCAATGTAAATTTGATCCCCCAATTTTCCCAGCTAAGTCCTCACATGTATTTGACTCCTTGCATATGAAATCAACTTTTCAATCTGAGTAACTAAAGTTATGTATAGTGACACTTTGTAATTGACCACTGACATTGAGTATTGGTTATTGTTAAACCATTAATACTAGCTATGTGAAATATTCCAGCATCAGGCCGCTCCAGATGCAGGAGAGCTGCTGTCTCTCAGACGGCTGGTCGGGAGGTTTGGAGACCCGGTTCTGATGGCCGTGATCAGGATCCGCTGCCAGCCCCGACCCAGACACAGATCCAGGAGCTTCATGGTTATTTAACACAGTCTTTATCTTCTGAGTTGTCTTTTTCTGTGTCCACAGGTCCGGCTCACAGGAAGGAGTGGCAGATCGGCAGCCAGAAGAGCCCAGATGATGGACGTCCGTCCACTTCATCTACACACTCTCGCAGAGGTCAGAATAGGCTTTGAACAATTCTTACGTTGATTCTAAATATTATTACAACAAAAGAAAAAAAATGATTTTTAATATCTGAAATTTTCCAGACTCTTCATCATCTTTGTCCCTCTCTGAGGACAATGTGGAGAGGTGGTTATGCAGAGAGTTGTTGAGGCTGTCCAGGTCCGACAGCTTGGAAGGGTGGCAGTGCCGTCCGCTGCCGGGTCAAGTTCCTGTCGAGCCGACTGAGACTTCGAGTGGCCGAACTGCTCAGGGTGCCATGGATGCTTCTCCTGTGAACAAGAGCTCAACAGGTGAGACTGAAATAAGGCTGGGCAGTGTAAAGTGTACAGATAGAGATTTTGCCATTTCATGCAGAACTGCTTCAAGTTTTTAGCATGTTAATGTCCCGTCACATCTACTGTTGCTCAGCTGAATTTTGATTAAATTTGTTCAGAAATATTTTAATTTGACCATTTTCAGAGCATTAAGAGAACATTCAAAAGTAACGTTCCCATAATGCAAAATTATGAAATATAATGTTCATTTAACCAAGAAATTTCTTTTTTGAAACATTGAAAAAACTGGACGCTGTGAACGTTCAGGGGACATTTAGAATAACGATTGCTTAACTTTATGGGAACATTAGCAAAACGTTCTCAATAAGCCGTGAACTCAATGGTACTTGCGCTGTCTGACACACACCACAAACACGCGCACAGAATGCCGATTCTCAGACAGCATTCCAGCCCCAATAGAATTATATTTTTGATAAATAAATAAATAAAAATTGTGAAATAAAAGGACTATTAATATTGTGAAATAAGATTTTGGGACATTTATGCAGGCATTTAGCAGAAGTCAGGTGGGTAGCTTGGAAATATTTCCATTACTTTGGATTTATAACATTACAGATAAGAATTCAACAGTAAATTGTAAGTTATGTCATGATATCATTAATTTGACATCAGAGATGTTTCACTTCATTTCAGGAAAACCTACAAGGAAGAGGAAAAGAATTGCTTGTTTCCTCAACAGGATATGGAAGGCTGTGAAGGGTTATTTCTGCTGCTGTTGCCACAGTTGTGCTGTGGATGTTGTGGAGCCTTTTGTCCCTCCAGCAGATCTGGAGCCAGAGCCTGATCCTGATACATCATCACCCGGTCCTGATACATCATCACCTGATCCTGATACATCATCACCCGGTCCTGATACATCATCACCCGGTCCTGATACATCATCACCTGATCCTGATACATCATCACCCGGTCCTGATACATCATCACCTGATCCTGATACATCATCACCTGATCCTGATACATCATCACCCGGTCCTGATACATCATCACCTGCACCAGATCTCTCCGGTGTCGAGCCAAATAATGGTAAATCGCCAGTCCTTATTTCTCCCACATTATTTTAAACAATATTGCTGTCTTGTTTTCCACTCAAAATATCTTAAGGCTTGTTTTCAGAGAATATTTATATTATTTTCCCCATATTAATGTTATTTTCTCGACACAGCCAGGACTGATATTTTCTGAATAAAACAATATCATATATATTTCTCATATTTTTCTGTTTGTTTTTCAGATTCCTTTGAGTCTCTCTATAAAGTGGGAGATATACTTGGATGCGGAGCGTTTGGCAGTGTGTACAGGGGAACACGCAAATTTGATGGCAAAAAGGTAAATCTTCCCGAATTGTACAAACGTTTGGCTTTTGTGTGCATCAAAACATATTCAAAACAATTTACAAATGGTTTAATACTTAGTGCAAGGTCAAGTGCTTGAATACTGTTACTGTTTTTAACTTGAAACTGTTTTGTGTTTTTATTTCTCTTTTTTTCAGGTTGCCATCAAGCGGATGCGCAAGTTTGACAATTTTCTTTATCTTTATATTGTAAGTTGGCCATAACCTGAATATGTATTTAGTTGTTTAAGTGCAGATTGCTGTAGTTAATACACCCATAGGAAGCATTAGGTGTAAATGTGATTGACAAATAAGAAAAGACTTTGAGCTCTTTTGAGGCTCTTTTAAACGTATCTAAAAAGATCAAAGAAAAGTACGCTTAAAAATGTTTTGGTCAGATTTTTACCCAGCTAAGCTTCTGTCTACTGCTTTTCTCTAGCCTGGACATCCCGAACCTCTCATTACAGAAGTGGCGCTGCTGCTAATGATGAGGCGAGAACCCATGAGCCCATACGTCATACAGCTATACGATTGGTTTGAACACCCTCGAAAATTCACTCTCATCATGGAGTTCCCTGAACCCTGCGAGAGCTTGCTGGACTTCATCACTCGTCATAATCCTGACGTGTGTGAAACAGTAGCACGGGTCTTCATGCCGCAGGCTGTGCTGGCAGTACAACACTGCATCGAGCATGGCGTTTTTCACAATGACATTCATGCGCAGAATTTCCTGTTGAAGAGAAACTCGTTAGACCTCAAGCTGATAGACTTTGGCTGCGGTCAGCTATTCAGTAGTGAGGGCTACGAGAGCAACGTATACTTTGGTGAGCATTTTGGGAATGTGGAAACCTGAATGTAGTGACGCTTTAAGAAAAAAAGCTCAACAATGTGCAAATGTCTTGCTTACAGGAAGACAGGATCACTGCCCACCTGAAGTCTTCACAGAACCCAGATTCCACGCCGTCCCAGCAAATGTCTGGGCTCTAGGAGTGATGTTGTATGAGATGGTGAACGCATCTCGTCCTTTTCGCAGTAGAACGGAAGTCATAGAAGCCAAAGTTACATTTCAGAATTCCAACTTATCCAGAGGTGAGTGAATAATATTGATAACACTGATAAACACACACACACACACACACACACACACACACACACACACACACACACATAAAGTAAAGGCTCTGTACAGAAACAGTTAAAGGTGAAGCATGTAAGATTTTTTATATATGGCTCAACGTGGAGCGAGAGTTTGGGCCGTGGTTACTGTAGCAGGCGGAGCCGTGGCAAAAGAAATCCAGCTTTAGTTACAGAAGTGAAAGCCGAAATTCGCTGCATTTATACCTTAAAAGATTAAACGGGTCAAGAACGCGTCAAAGTGAACAGAGCGTTGTGATGCTACGGGCTATAAAGCATGCTTCGATACCATACAGCATCATCACGCACCTGTTCAGAAAGACACATTTTCATCAAGACAAATGCAACACAGCTAAACGTATTTCTAATATGTTGTTCCTGAAACATGCCTTCACAAGAACCAGTAAGAGCTGGGTTTGTGATGTTTAAGTTGGGGAAGACACGATGCACGAAAGGGGCCTTTGCGGGGTTTGTTTGAAAATATGCTTTATCTTGTAATTCCGCTTGGTGCCACTAGTGTCGCAGAAACGACATGCTTCACTTTTAAAGTAAAGATAAGGAACATTTTACATTATATTAATCACGTTTTAGATGCTGTTTTCATAGATTCCAAGTCACATGACTAACCAGCTCTCTCCTTATTAACATTTGTACAGAATGCAGTGATCTGATTAGCCAGTGCCTAGCCCGGGATCCAACGAAACGGCCCACGTTAGAGCAGATGTCACAACATGAATGGATTAGAAATGGTCTACTGTTGGAGAAGTTCAGGAGATTCACTTGATCAGTGATTTCAGGTGTGAGGAAGTGTAACAGACAGAGAACGATTATTATCATTTGTCTTCAAATCTGGATTGTTTGTAGTGAGATTTTCAAATTTGTGTTCATTGTAATGTTCTTGTTATAGTCAAGTCACCTTCATTTATATAGAGCTTTGTACAATACAGATTGTTTCAAAGCGGCTTCACGGTAAACAGGAAAATAACAGAATCAATGCAAACAGAATTCAATTCTGTTGTAGAACAGCTCTTAAAATATCATTCATGAGTTGACTTGTTCATATAATCTTTGTATCGGATAGGAAAGAACACACCTTCTGTCCTTGGAGGGCTTGAGCCGGAGACTCGACCCGAAGCCTGAAGTCCAACCCCGACCTGACAGGAACTCAAGCGCCACACCAGAGAGATCCGAGCCTGTCCACGTCTGAGCAAGAACATGAGAGACTGAAGACTGGAAACAAGTTATCAAGTCATCACAGCTCAATTCACTATGTTTTAAAATTCAAGTTAAGACAAGTCATCTTTATCTATATAGCGCCTTATGTATGACCAATCTGTATTAGGGCTGCTGGGTATCGACTTCCATACTTTTTAGGCACTGACCGAATTGCCTCGATACCATCGAGAATCAAAAATTGTCTTGTCGTTCGGTACCAAATTTCGATACCTGAGGGGTTAATCTTGTCAACGTCAGTGAAACAATAAGCATGCATCATGTATGATGTGCACAAATCAAGTGCTGGTGATTGGCTGTGGTGAGGCATCAAGGAAAAACACTAGTTTACGCCAGCTTGATGGCAACAGCGCGATGCCATTCATCGACACAGAGACACGCAGAACATGAAGGATTCATATTTATACAGTCCTTTTTCGGTTTAATATTCTCACTTTGACAACATTTAATTTGAGCGAAACTATTATCTATGGAGGCTAGAGGGTCTATCAAGAGTTTCTTATCTCTTTTCTGTAATGATTGTCCTAAGTCATTATGTATTAGATAAATTATTATATAATTTCATGTGGAAAAATAAATCACACACAATTATAAAGGAGGGTCTAAGAAAAGAGGTTAGTGATGGAGGTCTTGGAGTAGTTGACTTTACCCTATTTTACCATGTGCTGAAAGTAAATTGTTTAAAAAGACTTTATATGGAACATGTTTCCTCATTTTGTTCCTCATTTTGAGGAAATTGGAGATATTGGATTTTTGTTACAGTGCCCCTTCTCACTCGGAAAACTACCCATTAAATTATCAAAATTTCACCAACAGGTTTTTATTATCGTGGTTACGGGTTTACAAACATCATTTTTCACCTCAACGTGGTTTTATTTGGAACAACCAGAATATTATTTACAGAAATAGATCAACATTTTTTGAGAGATGGTATTTAAATAACATCTCTATTGTTAATCAGCTGATGGATGACAATTGTCAGTTTTATTCCTTTTCATAATTCTCCAAAAAAATTGATTTTGGAGCTTCAGGAAATTAATGTAATATTGTATTCAACGCCATTCCTAGTGTTATAAAAACTCTTGAAAGGAGAGCAAACCTATAGACCTATTTCTTTGTATAACACTTCTATTTCAATTGAAGGGATTTTGATTACTGACGACAAATTCAATATTAACAGAAAATCTATTCCAGCATCATCTTTCAAATGAATGATGACGTTATACAATGTTAATTGGAGTCTTGTCTGGTCTCTTCCACACAAATATCTTTTAACAAACAAAATTACATTTAAGAATGTTGCAGAGATGCTACCCTGGTAATAGTGTACTCAATAAGTATATCCAAAACATTGAAAATAAATGCACTTTCTGTGATGTAGAAGAGACAATTGTACATCTTTTTGTGAATGTGTTTGTGTTAAATCTTTCTTGAACGAGTTATGTACCTATCTCTAGAAAAACAAATGTCAGAATATGTATTAACACCTTTAATATTATTTTTCTTTACCACAATTCAAATTTGTATTTCCAGTACATTGTTAATCTGTTCATGATACTTGGCAAATTTTTTATTCACAAATACAAATTCTTGGGTAAGATCCCGCTACTGTCAATTTTTCTGGTAGACTATAATTCATATGTTTTGTCTTTAATGGGCATAAAAACAGAAAATCTTTGAAAAAGTCAAAGATTACTTTCAATGTTTAACCTTGTTTAATTTTATTTATCTATTTTTTTTCCATCCCCTCTGGCTTTATGTTATTTTATTTGTACTATTTTCTTGACACATGTCCTGGGTTTTATTGTTACTGTTGTTATGTATTTGTTACATTTTCTTTCTGTTGGCATCAATAAAAAAGGCCTATACGGAAACCCGTCAAAATAAAAGTTTGGTTTGACTTAAAGGAACTGTGATAGATATATATTACTCTTGTACAGTATAATGTACATATTAATGTAATACTATAATACAATTATTATTAAAACAAATTTTCTTCCTCTGTGTAGCACTTGTTTGCCAAACAACTCAAGGGCTTGTTTAATTTTCATATGAATAAATGTTTTACGCCTTCATTTGATTAGCAGAAACATTATAATACACAATACAGAATTTCTTTACAAAAAAAAAAAAACATTTCATAGGGCCCTATTATTACTTTGGTTTTATGAATTCAATTTATTTGATATGGTTTTGATTAAACCATAAAGATGAGATAAAACAGAAAGAACAGAACTGGGTAAAAATAAAATGAAATTTGAAGAAAAAAACAGTAAGAATGTAATTGTTGTTAAACTGTTAATAAATTGTTGTTTCATGAAAAGTTTCAATGATTTCAATGAATTACACATGCTTTTTGATTCAACTATTTATCGTGTAAAGTGTTCTTATCCTCAAGGTTGGCTGCACTAAGAGTTTAGCTTTCTTGTTTTTCCCCTCTTCACATTAATGTAACAGCCTCTGCTATAATATTATCTGTACATAAAATTGGTATCGAAAAAAGTATAGTTCAGGAACCGGTGTCGAAGTCATGGTATCGGTATCGATATCAAAAACTTTTGAACAAAACCCAGCCCTACTGTATGACCCTTCTGAATGAATGCTTTCAATGCATAAAAAAAGAAGAAATGATTTTAAACAGTCTCGACCTATGAGAAAGCTTTGAACTGAAACAAAACCGCTGCTTCTCGAAACAAAATCTACATGGTGGCAAACTTCAGTGCATTGTTGAGTCTGTCTAAAACATAAGCCTATAATGAGACTAGAGCCTGTGGACAATAATAATAATAACTGAAATGTACATTTCCTGAAGAAAATGTGAGTGGTGCTTGCAGTGGCAAAACTCAGCACTCGTTTGCTACAGTAGGTAGTTCTGGCTAGTTGCTATGGTGTTGCTAGGTGGTAGGTATTTGTCACAGATGGTTACTTTGGAGTTTTATAGAGTTCTTAACATGTCAACAATCACATCATCACTATAGGGCAAAGTTGATTGGTTCCTGCTGGATCAGTAGCCAATGAGCTTGTGTGGTGCTCAAAGTTCAAATACTTTGTTAGGATTTGCCGTAGTTTCAGTGTGCTTTCCAAACCCTCCACCTTCCCCAGCTCCACCTGTAATAACTGAAATGAATACAGTCATGTATGAAAACCTACGGTGAATATAACTAGGCTACAGTAGATCACCGAAGGTTCATTTTCAAAGCCTTAAAGGGTAACTAAACCCCTGGTCAGAGTCTGACTCCACCCACTGGCAATATTTGAAAAATGCTGGAAAAGTGGGCAGAGCCCAGCGGAGGGGGGGGGGGGGGTAGGTGGGGGGAAGCGGGGGGGTGCATCTGAGATGCATCTCTCTGTCGGTAAGGGCGTTGTAGGAGCCATAAGTCTGTAGTTTTGTCTGTACTATTGTCTGTACTCCCCCGTGTGGTAATGAGAAAGAATTGCACCCCTTTTGGGGACTTCCTGCAGGTAGCCATCTTAAACAGGAAGTGATGTGGCAAGGGAGACAGTTTTTTGACATACATTACACCACACTGCTTGTTTTGGAGGCTAGAGTTTAGTCTTTAAGTTTTCACCTTTTTGTTACAGTAAAGTTCAAGTCATGTTAAAACAGGTGTAGCGTCAAACATACTTTCCCTCACGGAAGTGGCTTAAAAAAAAGGAAGCCACTACATTAAGTCAAAAAACTCCCAAGAAGGACATGCAGGCATGCGGTAGGCCCAATCAAGGCCTACATTTGGACTGATCAGGCCTTGAGTGACATGCATCGATAGCCAAAAGTATTCTGAAACTCATCCAATGCTTAAGTAAACAAGGGTGAACTTATTTCTAAGAGCTGTGGTTGAGAATTTTGGCTTTGATCAAAGCATGGTACAAGAAGCTGATGCTTATGTGTATATTGTGGCCTGTTGATCCTATGGAAAGCTCGATACCTGATTGTGCTTGTTTGTGTCAAACATGGCTGATGAAATGTCCAAAAATGAGAAGGATGAAGTTGAACAAAGCATCGGTTCCCTCAGTTCCATGCGTAGGGGAAGGCTTTGTGTGTGCACACGTAGGATGAATGAAGTAAAGGCATTGCTTGCTGATGGTGGTGATGTGGAATCAATAAAAGGAAGTGCAGAGACCTTTTTTATGTCACTTTGAGAATTTAAGACTGCTCATAGGCTTGTGCAAGAAAAGCTATGAAAAGGAAAATGAGCGCATTGACTGGTTTGAGCCTAAAATGGCTACATTTGATTACTTTATGAGTGAATATGAGATGTGGAAAAATGTTCAAAAGGATCCACAAACTCTTATCAAGCCAAGTGATAGTGTTTCGAATGTGTCCAAGAGGTCACAAAAATCTCGTAGTTCTCACAGCTCAAGTATATCATCATCGGTATCATCCATGAGGATAAAAGTAACTGCTGATAAAGCAGCCCTTCTTGCTCGCAAAGCTGAATTAAAACAAAAACATGCCCTAGAAATGGAAAAGGCTGCTTTGAATATGAGATTGGAAACAGTAAATTTGGAATGTGACATAGCTGCAAACGATGCGAAACTCAAGGTCTTTGAAGACTCTGCAACAACAGCATGTCCAAGTTTAAAAGCTCGATCTGTTAGTTCCCAGCAATCTTTTGAACCTAAGGACGAAATGAATGAGTATCTTGAAAAGTACGGTGCCGAGAATTCTAAGAAGACATCAACGAAACAGGATCAGACATCACCAGGACCCTCGCCATCTTTTGAATTTATTCAACTTGGAGCTATCCCGAAAAACTCCGTTGCAAAGAATGTTTCAACCTCCAAAACTTAACCAAGTAGCACACCGAAAGTCCAATGTTGAGGATGCGACAGCAACATCTGATAATCCTGCTACAACTTTTCAAAATCCATCTGTTAGTTGCACAGACGTGGGGCTTACAAATATGAATCTTTCGAATGTGGTACGGAGGCAAAATGACATTTTCGCCCTTTCATGCAAGCCTTTGAACATGCCACAGAAGATAATACAGACAATAATAGGGATAGACTTTACTGTATGGAACAATTTACTTCTGGCCAGTCCAAGGAACTTGTCCGAAGCTGCTTGCATATGGATACTAGAAGGGGTTACGCTGAAGCTAAGAAGCTCCTCAAATGTCATTTTGGTGATGAAGTGAAAATCACCAGTGCTTATATGGAAAAGGCCCTAAGTTGGAGTAATATCAAGACAGATGATGGAAAGGCTCTTAATGCTTATGCAATTTATTTAAGAGGCTGTTGCAATGCTGCGGAAGACCTTCCTAATATGTTTGATCTTGATTTCCCTTCCAATCTTAAACAGATTATATCCAAACTCCCATATAAACTACGTGAAAAGTGGAGAAGCACAGCATGTGACATTCTTGAAAGAACACATAGTAGAGCCAAATTCCAGGACGTGATTGTCTTTATTGAAAAACAGGCAAAGATACCTCAAGACCCTCTCTTCGGCAATATTCTAGACCCTACTTCAGCTACAAAGGGCATTAGGGTCGAGACAGGGTCTCGTCCTTTCAAGTCCGGGAGTAAGAAAAGCTTTGCTACTTCAATATCACAACTGATATCCAGTACAAAAGAAGTAAAGAGCCATGAGTCTACAGGTGTTGCATTACAGGCTCCCTGCTTGTTCTGTTTTGGCAATCATGCATTGGAAGCATGTCGTCAGATAGTGTTAAAGCCTCATCTTGAGAAGATTTTCTAAAGGGAAAAGGGCTATGCTTTGCATGTCTTCTAAAGGGGCATATGAGCAAAGCATGTAGAAAACGTCTGGATTGTAAGAGTTGTCACAAAAGCCACCCAACAGTTCTCCATGTCGAAAGTATGCCCCTCACAGAGCAACACACTTCCCAGAAGGATAAAGGTTGTAGTAACTTAATTACAATCGCCATGGTGTTAGCAGAACAGGCGGAGGTTGGTTCTTTAGACTACAAACTTGATATCTTGCCGGTGAAGATTAAGGCCTGCAATGGGAGTGACATCATAGAGACTTATGCTTTTCTTGATCCTGGAAGTTCTGCCATAAAGACTCAGAAGGATTCTCGAAAAAAGAATTTATTTTGTGAAAGGAGTTTACAGACAAAAATAAAGGTAGATACTCGACAAGCTCCGTCTCTGAGTTCTTTGGCGTAGGCCTCGTCCTCCGTCAGGGTCTGAAGGTTAGCTTATAGGTCCTGCCTGATGTTAGAGGCAGGGGCGGAGCCTACCCCCCGACGAGTGGACGAGAGCCATTCTGGTGGTGGTGGGGAGGATGGGGGAAAACTTTGCTACGACACCTGCGGGCAACAACATGGAACGGTAGGATCAGTCTTTTATATTCAATGTCGAGCTGTGATTGGTAGTGTGGAATTATAAATTAGTGACGTGCAATGGAGTCTTTCTGGTAGAACTTACGCTTACGCTTTCATTTCCACAACTTTCTGTACAGAAAGTCTAACGGAAAAGCTGCATGTGAGAGGGAGGAGAACAGAAGTTCTACTCAGGACTATGGGACAGGAAAGACCATTAAATACATACAAATTGGATGGGCTGGAAGTAAGTAGCCTCGACAGTAACAATTTTTTGCCCCTGCCAGAGGTTTTTACTCAAGCTTCTATACCAGTTGGTAAAAAAACATTCCTACTCAAGAGGACATTCAGCACTGGCCATATCTCAATGAGATCAGTTTGAATACCATTGAAGCGGAAGTCGGTCTGTTGATTGGAGTCAATGCTCCAAAGCTTATAGAGCCATGGAAGGTTATTAATAGTCAAGAAGATGGACCCTATGCAGTCCTAACTCAACTGGGATGGCTTATTAATGGACCTTTGGGCAGAAGCCCATCTTTAAGCAGAAATGAACAACTAAAGGTGTCCTGTAATAGGATTTCAATTTCCAGCGTAGAACAGCTCATCCTGAGTCAGCTAAATCATGATTGTCCTGAAAAGGTATGTGATGAGAAGCCTGAGTATTCAGCTGAGGACATGATGTTCCTCAAAATTGCGGCAGACTCTGTTGTTAAACAAGATGGTCACTATCAACTTAAACTTCCATTCCGTCAAGAGGTTTACCTACCTAATAATCGAACGATAGCTGAACAGAGAGCTAATACCCTCATGAAGAGATTCCAAAGGGACGATAAGCTATTTACTGATTATAAGGAATTTATGGGTAACCTCTGTAGTAGAAATTTTAATAGTCATTGATCCCAAACTGGTATCATAAGAGAGAGAACCTATTCAATGTGTAAAAGTATATGTGTGTACGTGCTTGTGCGTGACGTTTCAGGAACATATGGGACAGGACCTCTGACCTTAGGGACGGTCAGTTTTGGCCAGTTTATTTCAGTACCAGTTTGTGTCTTTAAGTAGAAACTGAACAGCAGTAAGGACCTTATCTGGGTGGGTGAAAGGTACAGCAGGTGAGGAAGAACCTTGAAAAGAGTATAAAAGCTGTCTCATATCTTCCTGTTGTGTGTCACTCTCTTGCACAGCGTAACTTCTGTGCACTAGACTGAACCTATTCTTGCAAGAATAAATACTTTCCTTTTATTAATTTGACTATGAGTGTCTCTTACTGTCAGGAGCCAATCAAACACAACATCCTTCACCACACACCGATCACTCTCCCCAGAATACTAATCACCTGCACCTGTTCACAATCAGTAAGCCTCATCAACCCCTGCATAAAAACACTCACCACAACCTCAGTCATTGTCAAGCCTCCAACAGGAACAGACTATTTCCCTTGTCTTCCGAAGTCTCTGATATGTCCAGTTCCAGCCAAGTAACGTATACTCACCTGTGAATTACTAACCTCTGCATTCCTGTTCCACTGTCTTCAGAGATCCTGTCCAAATTCGTGTTTCCTGCAATCCTGTCTGGATCCTTGTTCCTCGAAATCCTGTCTGGACCCCTGTTCCCCAAAAACCCTGTATTCTCCTGAGTCCCTGTGTTCACGCCGAGTTGTCGCTCCCACGACGACATCTGAAAGAGAAAAGACAAGTATAAGAGATCTGTGACTGCTTGACATCAGTTAGCCTGAAGAGGACCTGCTCACCTGTAATCTGCCCCGCACGTAGTGATCTTCACCAAATCTGCACCTGAACTTTAAGAATACTCACCTATGCACTTGTGTCACGTTATATAAAGCTGTGTTTGGATTCACTTACCTCTGTCTCTGTGCCTGTATCCTGACAGAAGGCTTGACCAACTACCGCTCTGGATCCAACACAACCGCCATCCGCTGCCATTCCAGGGCAACTTGCAACCGATGCGGCGAGTCCGCTTCCTCAGTCCACAACCACTTCCGCAAACCCCACTCCCACACTGGTATGCATTGCTAGTTCCACCTCTCGACCAGCGCCATTCTCCGGCCGGGCGGAATATTGCAACCGATCGCTCACGAATTTCTTTCATCATTCAGCAATTATCTGGAACAGCATTGAGATGGGCTGAGTCGCAAGAAACTGAGGTTACCATGTCATTACAAAGTTTCATTAACCATTTCAAGGAAGTTTTCGGCCACCCAGTCAATGATTCATCCATCAGCGATAAGTTAATGCAACTTCGACAAGATAAGAAACCCGTTTCAGAGTATTCCATTGAGTTTCGAACTCTAGCTTCAGTGAGTGGTTCGAACGAAAAGGCTCTTCTGGCTGTTTATCGTGGTGGTTTAAATCCTGCACTCCATCTCCAAATGGTGATCTATGATGATAATCTGGGGCTGGAAAAATTCATACAGCAAACTCTCCGTGTCCATCAACGATCTCAGGGCTGTTATCGAGATGCTCGACATTCTCATGCCACATCCCCTCATGTCCTCGCTAACCATGAGTCTGAAAGACCCCCAGAAGAAATGCAAGTCGATACTCACCGACTCACCCAGGCTGAACGTTCTCGTCGTAGAGAATTGCAGATATGTCTGTACTGTGGTGTTAATGGTCACTTTCGACTCGCATGCCCCATTCGACCACGTCAGATTACGGTAAGCTCCGTTCAGGATCACCTCGCCGTATCGACACCACTCACTATTCCTGTAACCTTGAAAACCCAAAATTTCCATGTATCTGTAGCAGCCATCGTCGATTCCGGATCAGCGGGGAACTTCATATCAGGGCGGCTCTGCAAGAAACTTAACCTCAGGAAGGTCGACATTCCAAAGCCATATTCCATCCATGCAGTGACCGGCGAACCCATTAACAAGGGGTATGTTACAGCTCAAATAACACCTATCCAGTTATGCATTGAACATATTCACCACGAAATGTTCGAACCTTTCATTCTTCAAAATAGTCAAGCAGACATAATCCTAGGCCGTCCATGGCTAATTCGTCACCAACCTACCATAAATTGGCAGTCCGGTAAGATAAACAGTTGGGGATGTCATTGCCCACTTGAGAAAAGCCCACACTCTGCTCCACCTGGTGCTGAACCTAAGAAAGCGCTCACTGTGAGTTCCACCTCCATCAAAAGCCCCACAGAAAATCTGTCCACAAATATTCCCTCATGTTATTCCTCGTTCTCTGACATATTTAACCCTGTCACTGCCTCCAACTTACCACCTCATAGACCATGGGATTGCGCCATTGATCTGGTCGCCGATGCATCGATTCCCAAGGGTAGAATCTATTCTCTATCAATTCCTGAACAGGAATCTATGCGGAAGTACATCGAAGAAGCTTTGCAACAGGGTTACATCCGTCCTTCTACATCCCCTGCTGCCGCTAGTTTCTTTTTTGTTGCCAAGAAAGATGGAGGTTTAAGACCATGTATCGACTACAGAGCCCTGAATCAAATCACCGTGAAATTCAGTTACCCACTACCTCTCATTCCAGCAGCCCTCGAACAGCTCAGGGAAGCCAAGATCTTCACCAAATTGGATCTGAGGAGTGCATACAATCTGGTCAGAATTAGAGAAGGGGATGAGTGGAAAACTGCTTTCATCACGCCTGCAGGGCACTATGAATACCTGGTCATGCCGTATGGGTTGGTGAACGCTCCTTCCGTGTTTCAAAGCTTTATGGACGAGGTACTCCGAGACTTCCTGGGAAAGTTCGTATTGGTGTATATCGATGATATTCTGATTTATTCCAAGAACCCTGGTGAACATCAACATCATGTGTCCCTGGTACTCCAAAGACTCAGAGAATTCACCCTGCTTCTAAAAGCAGAAAAGTGTACTTTTCATCAGACCAGTGTCGAATTCCTGGGATACCAACTGAGTGAAAGAGGAGTGGAAATGGATAAACGAAAGACCGAAGCCATCATGTCCTGGCCAACTCCTCAGTCGGTAAAAGAACTCCAGAGGTTCTTCGGCTTCGCAAATTTTTACAGATGATTTATACACAACTACAGTATCTTGACAGCTCCTCTGACCTCCCTGTTAAAAGGAAAGCCGAAGATGTTACTTTGGACCCCAGAAGCGGAGCTTGCCTTTAATTCACTCAAGGCCGCATTCACCACTGCACCCTTGCTCCACCATCCAGATCCAGAGAGGGTATTTGTGGTGGAAGTAGATGCCTCCACTACTGGGGTAGGAGGAATTCTATCCCAGTACTCTGACTCATCCTCCAAGACCATACCTTGCGCGTTCTTTTCCAAGAAGTTATCTACGGCAGAAAGCAACTACGACATTGGAAACCGGGAGCTTCTGGCTGTGAAACTTGCCTTAGAGGAATGGAGGCATTGGTTATAGGGGGCGAAACATCCATTCCTAGTACTTACCGACAACAAGAACCTCCAGTACTTGAGAGATGCTAAAAGACTCAATCCACGTCAGGCCCGATGGGCACTATTCTTCACCCGTTTCCATTTAAGAATCTCATATCGTCCAGGCTCAAAGAATACTAGAGCGGATGCTCTCTCTCGCATCCATGCCCAAAAAACTCAGATGGAGGAACCTGAGACCATCCTGCCCGAGAAACTGCTTGTCAACCCCATCCAGTGGGAAATCAACAAGCAATTATTGGAATTGTCACGACAACAACCTAGAGTCCCAGGATGCTCCCCCGAGAAGATTTACGTACCTGAGGATTTCCGCAACTCTCTCATTTCATCAGCTCACTCCTCTGTAGGCACAGGTCATCCTGGAATAGGCAAAACTTTCTCAACTCTCCAACTCAAATATTGGTGGCCCAACATGCAACAGGACATCACAACGTTCATACAAGGTTGTATTCCCTGCGCCATGTCCAAAGTTCCCAGAAATCTCCCTGCGGGTAAATTAGTACCACTTCTTGTCCCACATAGACCCTGGTCACACATTGGTGTAGATTTCTTCACGGATCTTCCCCCTTCTGACGGCAACACCTGTATCCTTGTAACCATCGATCGGTTCTCCAAGGCATGCAAACTAATTCCTCTGAAGGGTCTCCCTACGGCTTTTGTCACTGCTGAACTTCTGATGGAACATGTTTTTCGAAACTTCGGCATCCCAGAGGACATCGTGTCCGACAGAGGACCCCAATCCATCTCCCGAGTTTGGCGAGCCTTTTTCACTCTTATGAACGTGACTGTAAGCCTATCATCAGGGTATCATCCGCAAACCAATGGCCAAACCGAACGAAAGATCCAGGATGTAGGACGCTTCCTGCGTTCATTCTGCCACACCAACCAGAATATCTGGAGTCGATATCTAATTTGGGCAGAGTACGCACAAAACTCCCTCAGACAGTCATCCACGCAGTTAACTCCTTTCCAGTGTGTGCTGGGTTACCAACCCCCATTGTTTCCATGGTCCGGCGAACCCTCAGAAGTACCAGGAGTAAATAAGTGGTTTCAAGAAAGCGAAAGAGTGTGTAATCAAACCCATCATCACCTCCAGCAAGCGGTGAATCGCCAACAGCATTTCGCAGATGCTCGTCGCCGTCAAACCCCTGAGTATCAACCCGGACAGTTAGTCTGGCTCTCCACAAAAGACATCCGTCTACGTCAACCTTGCCGCAAACTCAACCCCAGATACATCGGACCATTCCCCATTGTAAGACAAATCAACCCAGTCACCTACCAACTTCGTCTACCCCCAGAACATCGGATCCATTCCACGTTTCACGTCTCCCTCCTGAAACCTCATTACCCTCCTGTACCCAACTCAGCCACAGAAACGGTTTCGGAAGATAACCCCCCGATACCGCCTATTGAACCAGAGCCCATTTATCTGATAAAGGAGATATTGGACTCCCGACGTCTAGGTGCTCAGCTCGAGTATCTGATAGATTGGGAGGGGTATGGACCAGAGGAAAGATGTTGGATACCCCGGAACGACGTCCTTGATCCCAATTTGCTCCTCGAGTTTCACGCTCAACATCCTGACAAACCTGCACCATGACCCAGAGGTAGACCACCACGACGTCGGGGTCCAAGGTCCGCTGGCGCGGACTCTGGAGGGGCGGGGTAATGTCAGGAGCCAATCAAACACAACATCCTTCACCACACAACGATCACTCTCCCCAGAATACTAACCACCTGCACCTGTTCACAAACAGTAAGCCTCATCAACCCCTGCATAAAAACACTCACCACAACCTCAGTCATTGTCAAGCCTCCAACAGGAACAGACCATTTCCCTTGTCTTCCGAAGTCTCTGATATGTCCAGTTCCAGCCAAGTAACGTATACTCACCTGTGAATTACTAACTTCTGCATTCCTGTTCCACTGTCTTCAGAGATCCTGTCCAAAATTCGTGTTTCCTGCAATCCTGTCTGGATCCTTGTTCCTCGAAATCCTGTCTGGACCCCTGTTCCCCAAAAACCCTGTATTCTTCTGAGTCCCTGTGTTCACGCCGAGTTGTCGCTCCCACGACGACATCTGCAAGAGAAAAGACAAGTATAAGAGATCTGTGACTGCTTGACATCAGTTAGCCTGAAGAGGACCTGCTCACCTGTAATCTGCCCCGCACGTAGTGATCTTCACCAAATCTGCACCTGAACTTTAAGAATACTCACCTATGCACTTGTGTCACGTTAAATAAAGCTGTGTTTGGATTCACTTACCTCTGTCTCCGTGCCTGTATCCTGACACTTACGCAGTGATGATGTTTAACAGGATTTCTGCCACAACACCTCTCAGAGAAAGGGTATGCCGAAAAGGTGACATTAGATCAGTTGTCAGGAAAATTCGGAAGAGTATGGTACATACCCCATCACAGCGTGTACCACAAGAGGAAAAAGAAAATTAGGGTTGTATTTGATTGCGGATCTTCATTTCAAGGCACATCCTTAAATAAAGAGCTTCTACAGGGACCTGATCTCTCAAACAGTCTCCTCGGAGTTATCCTTCGATTACGTCAAGAACCCGTGGCAGTCATGGCGGATATCAAAGGAATGTTTCATCAGGTTATAGTCACACCTGGGGATGTGGACTTTCTGCGGTTCTTATGGTGGCCTAGCTGTGACATTAGCCAACCATTGGCAGAGTATCGGATGTTAGTTCACCTTTTCGGTGCCGTCTCTTCACCTAGTTGTGCAAACTATGCACTCAAGAAAACAGCAGAGGACAACAAGGGCAGCGTTGGTAAAGAGATTCTTAGTACCATTCGAAGGAACTTCTATATTGACGACTGCCTAACTTCCTTACCCAATGAGGATGCAGCTATTGCCCTGATTCGAGACTTGAGAATGGTCTGCGCCACCGGCGAATTTAGACTGACAAAGTGGATAAGTAATAGTCGCTCTGTTCTAGCTTAAATTCCAGTACAGGAGAAGGCCAAAGACATGTAGGCGTTAGATCTTGATATTGGTAAACTCCCTGTGGAAAGAGCTCTTAGAATTCAGTGGAGCACTGAAACAGACTCCTTTTTCTTTAAGGTTAACTTAAAGGATCAACAGTCCACCAAGAGGACTACTCTTTCTACTGTGAATTCCTACTGTGAACCCTGCGCCTTACCAACATCATTGGTGATGTTCATGTTGCCTTTGTATTGGGCAAGGCCAGAGTTGCTCCATTAAAACCAGTAACTATACCCAGGCTTGAGTTGGCAGCCGCTGTCCTTGCTACATGTGTTGACAGGATGCTCAAGAGAATTCACTCACACAATCTATTTTCTGGACAGATAGCACATCTGTCTTAAAATACATTTTTAATGACACAACACGATTCAAAACATACGTTGCAAATAGAGTCTGCAAAACACGTGATTTATCTGAGAAATCCCAGTGGCATTATGTGAATGGCTCACTGAACCCTGCAGATGCGGCATCACGCGACCTGTCGATTGATTCCTTTCTTGGTTCAGAAAGATGGTGGAATGGTCCAGAATTCCTTTCACTGCCTGAATCAAATTGGCCGTGCTTTCCGGAGGAGCAAATGACTTTATCTTGTGTGCGACTCCGAGATAGTGAAGAGGGCTATGGCTTTCACTATAGTTTTAACAGGAGGCTCTGACACTGTTCACAAATTCATCGAACACTTCTCTTCTTGGAATAGCCTCAAAAGGGCTACTGCATGGATCCTGAAGTTTAAATGGATGCTTTGGATGGCAAGCCAAAAACAAAAAGATGCTCACTCAATTCTTCCTCTACAAAGCACTGATCCTTATTATTTGACCAGGTCCAATTACAGGAAAGCTGAGAGCAAAACTCAATTTGGAGATAAAGAGCTTTCAGTGGATGATCTTAAACAAGCAGAGAAGGCGTTAATAGGCTTTATCCAGCAACAGACATTTCAATCGGAAATGACGTCTCTGAGAAAAGGGCATACTGTTAAGAAAACTAGCAGTATCTACAAACTGGACCCTTTTCTGATGGATGGTATCTTAAGAGTTGGAGGGAGGCTGCACAAAATGTCGATGCCTGAAGATTTGAAACATCAAGTCATTTTGCTAAAGAACAGTTATCTCTCCACATTACTTTTAGACCACATTCATCAATCAGCAGGTCAATGTGGAAAAAATCAGATACTCTCAAAGCTTCGCCAGAGATACTGGCTAGTTCATGCCAGCTAATCAGGAACTGCCTGCCATGCAGACGTTGGAACGCACCAGTAATGGAGCAAAAAATGGCCAATCTACCTTTAAGTCGTCTAGCTTGTGATTCCCCTCCATTTACATGCGTAGGTACAGATTATATTGGTCCAGTCGAGGTAAAAAGGGGCCGGAGTCTGGTAAAGAGATATGGTGTCTTGTTTACATGCTTGGCGAGCAGAGCTATCCATCTAGAAATGGCCTATTCATTGGATACAGATTCCTGCATTTTGGCCTTGAGAAGGTTCATATGTAGAAGAGGTCAAGTTCAAGAAATGATATCAGACAATGGACCTAATTACGTAGGTGCCGAACGAGAGCTTAGAGGTTGTCTCGCTCAGCTGGATAACAGCAAGATCAAACGTGCAATGCTGAACGAGGGAATCAAATGGAGTTTTAATTCTCCCTCAGGGGCTCATCACGGAGGCACATGGGAAAGGCTTGTCCGCATCATTAAGAGGTCTCTGTATTCCGTCTTAAAACAACAAGCCTTAGATGAAGAGGGACTATAGACAGCACTCTGTGAGGTAGAGGCTATAGTCAATGATCGCCCTATTACCACCATATCTGATGATATCACAGATCCCGAGCCTCTTACACCTAATCATCTCCTACTGCAGAAAGGAAAACCGATTCTGCCACCTGGATTGTTCATAAAAAATGACTTGTATTCAAGACGGAGATGGAGACAAGTCCAGTATATCAGTGATCTATTTTGGAAGAGATGGACAAGAGAGTACTTGCCACTGATGCAAGAGAGGCAGAAATGGCATGAAGTGCGAAAAAATCTTAAGCCGGGGGACATAGTTCTTATAGTAGACGATACATCACCCAGAAACTCTTGGCCTATGGGACGGATCACAAAGACCTTGCCTGACAAAAGGGGACTTGTTCGTTATGCCTTGGTTAAAACAAAGTCCAACATACTGGAAAGACCTATTAATAAACGATGTCTTCTTCAAGAGTAACTAATAGTAATTTTAGTTGCTTGCAGAGTTTACATGCTCTCTTGATGAAGGTAACGATCACCATTTTTGATGAATTTTTTTGGACGTTTTTTTTAACATTTTTCATTGACTTTTCCATTGGACTATTTTAGACACTTTTTTTGTGTGTGAACAGATTGAAAATATTTTCATAAAAAGTATTCATATGGCTCCTCAATATTTTATATAATTGCCTTATCATCGTCAATTAAGGGGGAATGAAAGAGCCATAAGTCTGTAAATTTGTCTGTTCTATTGTCTGTACTCCCCTGTGTGGCAATGGGAAAGAATTGCACCCCTTTTGGGGACTTCCTGCAGATAGCAAGTGATGTGGCAAGGGACAGGGGGGAAGGGAGACAGTTTTTTGACCTAACTTACACCACACTGCTTGTTTTGGAGGCTAGAGTTTTGTCTTTAAAGGGTAACTAAACCGCTGGTCAGAGCCTGACTCCACCCACTAGCAATATTTGAAAAATGCTGGAAAAGTGGGCAGAGCCCAGCGGGGATAGAGATAGAACCCAGGGCGGGCCTGAGCGGAAACATTAAGACACGGATGTACCTAATACAAATAAATAAAACATCTCCAGTTAACTACCAGAGCAGTCATTTAGTTTGCCATTAAATAAGAGATCTAGCACTAAAATGTGTTGTTTTTGAAATCAAGCTGAGCGCTCGTTTGCCGCTGCTATCAGTGTCATGGATACAGTGTTCTGGCTGGCGCAGTCTTCACTCGGACGCGCTCTTCAATCTATCGCCGTTGTGGAGACTGAAATCACAAAATAAAATGCACACAAACGTGTCCCTGCTTGATACAGACTGTAATCACTGATGAACATATTCAGTTTTGATGAGAGAGAAAAAACAATACAAGTGCGGATTAGAACCTGTAACCTCTGACACGCTTGGCAAAAGATCTACCTCTAGATCATTTAAGAACTCAAAAAATTTGCGGATCGATGCATTTATTTACGCGCTGAGCAGAGATCCTGCACAGTTTGACAAGTTTGTACCCGGCACTTCTGAAAATGGACTTCCGAATGTGTCTCTGTCCCCAGCACATTTCAAACCAAACTGACGCCCGTGCAATACAACACTAACAACTATGCTAATTAACTACCTAGGCTACACGAAATAATCTAAATAACTATATAAATGCTATGCTAAATAGACGCTAAAATACTCTATCCTGATCGTTTTCAATACTGGCAATTCCAACTCCTGACTCGCTACAATGGTTTTGACGAAATAAGTTGGTTTTTATACCAACTTATTTAAACTTTTTTGTACCAAGGGCGTGGTGAGCTGGAACCTGCTTACGTCACCACCCACCCCTTACGTCACGAACCACCGCAAACATCCAATAGGACAATTCAACTGCAGTAGCCACCGTTCAACCTGAAGAGGGCAGCACTCAGACGTTTTTACAATATATATTGTAGAATTAAAACACTTTAAACCCAAATGTCAAAAAAATTACTTGAATCAATGAACAACACTAATAAAGCCCCATTCTTACAGATCATTAACTAAAAAAAGTTGGTTTAGGGTTTAGTTACCCTTTAAGTTTTCACCTTTTTGTTACAATAAAGTTTAAGTCATGTTAAAACAGGTGTAGCGTCAAACATACTTTCCCTCACGGAAGTGGCTTAAAAATGAAAGGCCACTACAGGCGTGGTTAGCTGGTACCCTCAGACGACAGAGGGTACCACACCTTCCAATAGGAAAATTCAACTGCAGTAGCCACCTTTCAACCTGAAGAGGGCAGCACTCAGACGTTTTTACACCATATATTGCAGAATTAAAACACTTTAAACCCAAATGTCAAAAAATTTACTCAAATCAATGAACAGCATTTATGAAGCTCCATTCTTACAGATCATTAACTAAAAAAAAGTTGTTTTAGTGTTTAGTTACCCTTTAAATATTCATCATAGACTATAGTCCCTAAGCTAATTGAGTGTACTCATTTAATGAATTCACAGTTTATTGCAATTGACACCACTTCAATTAAAAATATAGGCATTTATTTTAGATGTATTTCTTTGATTGGGGTTCTGTTTTTTGATTTAAAAGAAATGTAGGAATTAATGTAATTAAAATATTGGGGCAAATTACTGCTGTTTTTGCGTCCATCGGAAAAATGAAGTCAATAACGGAAAGTTTAGAATTTTATTTTATTCACATAAAGTTCATTTTATTTCGATGTATGTTTTATTACCATACATTATTCTTAACGCTTTACCTCCGTAATATTTCAGTCCGAATCGGCACATGACAGCGCAGATAAACTGTTAATAACTTAAATAATCTGCTAAACATTATTTGAGAAAGTTAGTGTTAATGATTATTGTAAAATAAATGATGAACGTCATCCTCCACTCCTTGATTAGTAAAATAAATGGGCTTTATTAATATGGATTTCTTTTCTTCACCACTCTAACGTTACTACGAACCGGTGTGATGACGCATGGGTGTCACAACTGATTGGCTTGATGTTTATATGCGGAAATGTATTAAATTCTTCTAGACTTTATAATAACATTATGTCCGATTTATCCTTCCTTGTGCCTTTTTGCACGCATTTTGGACAGAAGCAATGACTATGGGGATCCATTAGTGCCTTGCGAAGGCGGCGCTTATTTGCTTAATTATTAATAGCTAATGAAGATTTTGGGCAAGAATAATTGCACGGATAATAATAATAATAATAACTGTTTAAAATTAAGGTTGTTACTTTTCGATAAATGTGTTGAGAATCGATGTGCGCTCACGCACGCGAATTCTGATGCAACGTTACGTACGTGGTTATGAATGATTTGAACTTTAGTTGCTATAGCGACGCGTTCTATGAATTTTGACTGCAAATGTTTACACTCGAACTGATCGCTTTCTGAGTTGATTGAGAGACGAGGCGAACAATTCAGAGACTTTTGCAAAGTATTTTCTATGCAAATCTTGTGAAGCTGAAGCTGAGAAGAGACTTTTATTCTAGAAGAAGATCGGAGCATATATCCTTTCCATATATTTATTTTTTAAAGAGTTTATATTTTTTTTGTGGAGACTTCTATTTAATTGTTATTTTCTTACGCTAGAAGGAGCTTGGCGCTTTATTAATTTTTTTGTTTATTATTTAATTTAATTTTAGTATTTCTGAGGAGATTTGTATTTTGTTCTCTTTTTTGTATTGTTTTTTTGTATTGTTTTTATTGCAGATTGGTGGATGTCAATGGCTCACATCGGGGGAAGAGGAGGTGAGTGCTTTAGTTTTTTATTTGTACATGGTATGTTATGGTATAATATTGTTGTACAATGGTTGAGTAAATTAATGTGAAGAAACTTGTGCAATGTAAATTTGATCCCCCAATTTTCCCAGCTAAGTCCTCACATGTATTTGACTCCTTGCATATGAAATCAACTTTTCAATCTGAGTAACTAAAGTTATGTATAGTGACACTTTGTAATTGACCACTGACATTGAGTATTGGTTATTGTTAAACCATTAATACTAGTTATGTGAAATATTCCAACATCAGGCCGCTCCAGATGCAGGAGAGCTGCTGTCTCTCAGACGGCTGGTCGGGAGGTTTGGAGACCCGGTTCTGATGGCCGTGATCAGGATCCGCTGCCAGCCCCGACCCAGACACAGATCCAGGAGCTTCATGGTTATTTAACACAGTCTTTGTCTTCTGAGTTGTCTTTGTCTGTGTCCACAGGTCCGGCTCACAGGAAGAAGGAGTGGCAGATCGGCAGCCAGAAGAGCCCAGATGATGGACGTCCGTCCACTTCATCTACACACTCTCGCAGAGGTCAGAATAGGCTTTGAACAATTCTTACGTTGATTCTAAATATTATTACAACAAAAGAAAAAAAATGATTTTTAATATCTGAAATTTTCCAGACTCTTCATCATCTTTGTCCCTCTCTGAGGACAATGTGGAGAGGTGGTTATGCAGAGAGTTGTTGAGGCTGTCCAGGTCCGACAGCTTGGAAGGGTGGCAGTGCCGTCCGCTGCCGGGTCAAGTTCCTGTCGAGCCGACTGAGACTTCGAGAGGCCGAACTGCTCAGGGTGCCATGGATGCTTCTCCTGTGAACAAGAGCTCAACAGGTGAGACTGAAATAAGGCTGGGCAGTGTAAAGTGTACAGATAGAGATTTTGCCATTTCATGCAGAACTGCTACAAGTTTTTAGCATGTTAATGTCCCGTCACATTTACTGTTGCTCAGCTGAATTTTGATTAAATTTGTTCAGAAATATTTTAATTTGACCATTTTCAGAGCATTAAGAGAACATTCAAAAGTAACGTTCCCATAATGCAAAATTATGAAATATAATGTTCATTTAACCAAGAAATTTCTTTTTTGAAACATTGAAAAAACTGGACGCTGTGAACGTTCAGGGAACATTTAGAATAACGATTGCTTAACTTTATGGGAACATTAGCAAAACGTTCTCAATAAGCCGTGAACTCAATGGTACTTGCGCTGTCTGACACACACCAGAAACACGCGCACAGAATGCCGATTCTCAGACAGCATTCCAGCCCCAATAGAATTATATTTTTGATAAATAAATAAATAAAAATTGTGAAATAAAAGGACTATTAATATTGTGAAATACGATTTTGGGACATTTATGCAGGCATTTAGCAGAAGTCAGGTGGGTAGCTTGGAAATATTTCCATTACTTTGGATTTATAACATTACAGATAAGAATTCAACAGTAAATTGTAAGTTATGTCATGATATCATTAATTTGACATCAGAGATGTTTCACTTCATTTCAGGAAAACCTACAAGGAAGAGGAAAAGAATTGGTTGTTTCCTCAACAGGATATGGAAGGCTGTGAAGGGTTATTTCTGCTGCTGTTGCCACAGTTGTGCTGTGGATGTTGTGGAGCCTTTTGTCCCTCCAGCAGATCTGGAGCCAGAGCCTGATCCTGATACATCATCACCCGGTCCTGATACATCATCACCTGATCCTGATACATCATCACCCGGTCCTGATACATCATCACCTGATCCTGATACATCATCACCCGGTCCTGATACATCATCACCTGATCCTGATACATCATCACCCGGTCCTGATACATCATCACCTGATCCTGATACATCATCACCCGGTCCTGATACATCATCACCCGGTCCTGATACATCATCACCCGGTCCTGATACATCATCACCCGGTCCTGATACATCATCACCCGGTCCTGATACATCATCACCCGGTCCTGATACATCATCACCTGATCCTGATACATCATCACCCGGTCCTGATACATCATCACCTGATCCTGATACCTCATCACCCGATCCTGATACATCATCACCTGATCCTGATACATCATCACCCGGTCCTGATACATCATCACCTGCACCAGATCTCTCCGGTGTCGAGCCAAATAATGGTAAATCGCCAGTCCTTATTTCTCCCACATTATTTTAAACAGTATTGCTTTCTTGTTTTCCACTCAAAATATCTTAAGGCTTGTTTTCAGAGAATATTTATATTATTTTCCCCATATTAATGTTATTTTCTCGACACAGCCAGGACTGATATTTTCTGAATAAAACAATCTCATATATATTTCTCATATTTTTCTGTTTGTTTTTCAGATTCCTTTGAGTCTCTCTATAAAGTGGGAGAGATACTTGGATGCGGAGCGTTTGGCAGTGTGTACAGGGGAACACGCAAATTTGATGGCAAAAAGGTAAATCTTCCCGAATTGTACAAACGTTTGGCTTTTGTGTGCATCAAAACATATTCAAAACAATTTACAAATGGTTTAATACTTAGTGCAAGGTCAAGTTCTTGAATACTGTTACTGTTCTTAACTTGAAACTGTTTTGTGTTTTTATTTCTCTTTTTTTCAGGTTGCCATCAAGCGGATGCGCAAGTTTGACAATTTTCTTTATCTTTATATTGTAAGTTGGCCATAACCTGAATATGTATTTAGTTGTTTAAGTGCAGATTGCTGTAGTTAATACACCCATAGGAAGCATTAGGTGTAAATGTGATTGACAAATAAGAAAAGACTTTGAGCTCTTTTGAGGCTCTTTTAAACGTATCTAAAAAGATCAAAGAAAAGTACGCTTAAAAATGTTTTGGTCAGATTTTTACCCAGCTAAGCTTCTGTCTACTGCTTTTCTCTAGCCTGGACATCCCGAACCTCTCATTACAGAAGTGGCGCTGCTGCTAATGATGAGGCGAGAACCCATGAGCCCATACGTCATACAGCTATACGATTGGTTTGAACACCCTCGAAAATTCACTCTCATCATGGAGTTCCCTGAACCCTGCGAGAGCTTGCTGGACTTCATCACTCGTCATAATCCTGACGTGTGTGAAACAGTAGCACGGGTCTTCATGCCGCAGGCTGTGCTGGCAGTACAACACTGCATCGAGCATGGCGTTTTTCACAATGACATTCATGCGCAGAATTTCCTGTTGAAGAGAAACTCGTTAGACCTCAAGCTGATAGACTTTGGCTGCGGTCAGCTATTCAGTAGTGAGGGCTACGAGAGCAACGTATACTTTGGTGAGCATTTTGGGAATGTGGAAACCTGAATGTAGTGATGCTTTAAGAAAAAAAGCTCAACAATGTGCAAATGTCTTGCTTACAGGAAGACAGGATCACTGCCCACCTGAAGTCTTCACAGAACCCAGATTCCACGCCGTCCCAGCAAATGTCTGGGCTCTAGGAGTGATGTTGTATGAGATGGTGAACGCATCTCGTCCTTTTCGCAGTAGAACGGAAGTCATAGAAGCCAAAGTTACATTTCAGAATTCCAACTTATCCAGAGGTGAGTGAATAATATTGATAACACTGATAAACACACACACACACACACATAAAGTAAAGGCTCTGTACAGAAACAGTTAAAGGTGAAGTATGTAAGATTTTTTATATATGGCTCAACGTGGAGCGAGAGTTTGGGCCGTGGTTACTGTAGCAGGCGGAGCCTTGGCAAAAGAAATCCAGCTTTAGTTACAGAAGTGAAAGCCGAAATTCGCTGCATTTATACCTTAAAAGATTAAACGGGTCAAGAACGCGTCAAAGTGAACAGAGCGTTGTGATGCTACGGGCTATAAAGCATGCTTCGATACCATACAGCATCATCACGCACCTGTTCAGAAAGACACATTTTCATCAAGACAAATGCAATACAGCTAAACGTATTTCTAATATGTTGTTCCTGAAGCATGCCTTCACAAGAACCAGTAAGAGCTGGGTTTGTGATGTTTAAGTTGGGGAAGACACGATGCACGAAAGGGGCCTTTGCGGGGTTTGTTTGAAAATATGCTTTACCTTGTAATTCCGCTTGGTGCCACTAGTGTCGCAGAAACGACATGCTTCACTTTTAAAGTAAAGATAAGGAACATTTTACATTATATTAATCACGTTTTAGATGCTGTTTTCATAGATTCCAAGTCACATGACTAACCAGCTCTCTCCTTATTAACATTTGTACAGAATGCAGTGATCTGATTAGCCAGTGCCTAGCCCGGGATCCAACGAAACGGCCCACGTTAGAGCAGATGTCACAACATGAATGGATTAGAAATGGTCTACTGTTGGAGAAGTTCAGGAGATTCACTTGATCAGTGATTTCAGGTGTGAGGAAGTGTAACAGACAGAGAACGATTATTATCATTTGTCTTCAAATCTGGATTGTTTGTAGTGAGATTTTCAAATTTGTGTTCATTGTAATGTTCTTGTTATAGTCAAGTCACCTTCATTTATATAGAGCTTTGTACAATACAGATTGTTTCAAAGCGGCTTCACGGTAAACAGGAAAATAACAGAATCAATGCAAACAGAATTCAATTCTGTTGTAGAACAGCTCTTAAAATATCATTCATGAGTTGACTTGTTCATATAATCTTTGTATCGGATAGGAAAGAACACACCTTCTGTCCTTGGAGGGCTTGAGCCGGAGACTCGACCCGAAGCCTGAAGTCCAACCCCGACCTGACAGGAACTCAAGCGCCACACCAGAGAGATCCGAGCCTGTCCACGTCTGAGCAAGAACATGAGAGACTGAAGACTGGAAACAAGTTATCAAGTCATCACAGCTCAATTCACTATGTTTTAAAATTCAAGTTAAGACAAGTCATCTTTATCTATATAGCGCCTTATGTATGACAAATCTGTATTAGGGCTGCTGGGTATCGACTTCCATACTTTTTAGGCACTGACCGAATTGCCTCGATACCATCGAGAATCAAAAATTGTCTTGTCGTTCGGTACCAAATTTCGATACCTGAGGGGTTAATCTTGTCAACGTCAGTGAAACAATAAGCATGCATCATGTATGATGTGCACAAATCAAGTGCTGGTGATTGGCTGTGTTGAGGCATCAAGGAAAAACACTAGTTTACGCCGGCTTGATGGCAACAGCGCGATGCCATTCATCGACACAGAGACACGCAGAACATGAAGGATTCATATTTATACAGTCCTTTTTCGGTTTAATATTCTCACTTTGACAACATTTAATTTGAGCGAAACTATTATCTATGGAGGCTAGAGGGTCTATCAAGAGTTTCTTATCTCTTTTCTGTAATGATTGTCCTAAGTCATTATGTATTAGATAAATTATTATATAATTTCATGTGGAAAAATAAATCAAACACTATTATAAAGGAGGGTCTAAGAAAAGAGGTTAGTGATGGAGGTCTTGGAGTAGTTGACTTTACCCTATTTTACCATGTGCTAAAAGTAAATTGTTTAAAAAGACTTTATATGGAACATGTTTCCTCATTTTGTTCCTCATTTTGAGGAAATTGGAGATATTGGATTTTTGTTACAGTGCCCCTTCTCACTCGGAAAACTACCCATTAAATTATCAAAATTTCACCAACAGGTTTTTATTATCGTGGTTACGGGTTTACAAACATCATTTTTCACCTCAACGTGGTTTTATTTGGAACAACCAGAATATTATTTACAGAAATAGATCAACATTTTTTGAGAGATGGTATTTAAATAACATCTCTATTGTTAATCAGCTGATGGATGACAATTGTCAGTTTTATTCCTTATCATAATTCTCCAAAAAAATTGCTTTTGGAGCTTCAGGAAATTAATTTAATATTGTATTCAACGCCATTCCTAGTGTTATAAAAACTCTTGAAAGGAGAGCAAACCTATAGACCTATTTCTTTGTATAACACTTCTATTTCAATTGAAGGGATTTTGATTACTGACGACAAATTCAATATTAACAGAAAATCTATTCCAGCATCATCTTTCAAATGAATGATGACGTTATACAATGTTAATTGGAGTCTTGTCTGGTCTCTTCCACACAAATATCTTTTAACAAACAAAATTACATTTAAGAATGTTGCAGAGATGCTACCCTGGTAATAGTGTACTCAATAAGTATATCCAAAACATTGAAAATAAATGCACTTTCTGTGATGTAGAAGAGACAATTGTACATCTTTTTGTGAATGTGTTTGTGTTAAATCTTTCTTGAACGAGTTATGTACCTATCTCTTGAAAAAACAAATGTCAGAATATGTATTAACACCTTTAATATTATTTTTCTTTACCACAATTCAAATTTGTATTTCCAGTACATTGTTAATCTGTTCATGATACTTGGCAAATTTTTTATTCACAAATACAAATTCTTGGGTAAGATCCCGCTACTGTCAATTTTTCTGGTAGACTATAATTCATATGTTTTGTCTTTAATGGGCATAAAAACAGAAAATCTTTGAAAAAGTCAAAGATTACTTTCAATGTTTAACCTTGTATAATTTTATTTATCTATTTTTTTTCCATCCCCTCTGGCTTTATGTTATTTTATTTGTACTATTTTCTTGACATGTCCTGGGTTTTATTGTTACTGTTGTTATGTATTTGTTACATTTTCTTTCTGTTGGCATCAATAAAAAAGGCCTTTACGGAAACCCGTCAAAATAAAAGTTTGGTTTGACTTAAAGGAACTGCGATAGATATATATTACTCTTGTACAGTATAATGTACATCTTAATGTAATACTATAATACAATTATTATTAAAACAAATTTTCTTCCTCTGTTGTGTAGCACTTGTTTGCCAAACAACTAAAGGGCTTGTTTAATTTTCATATGAATAAATCTTTTACGCCTTCATTTGATTACCAGAAACATTAAAATACACAATACAGAATTTCTTTACAAAAAAAAAAAATTCATAGGGCCCTATTATTACTTTGCTTTTATGAATTCAATTTATTTGATATGGTTTTGATTAAACCATAAAGATGAGATAAAACAGAAAGCACAGAACTGGGTAAAAATAAAATGAAATTTGAAGAAAAAAACAGTAAGAATGTAATTGTTGTTAAACTGTTAATAAATAGTTGTTTCATGAAAAGTTTCAATGATTTCAATGAATTACACATGCTTTTTGATTCAACTATTTATCGTGTAAAGTGTTGTTATCCTCAAGGTTGGCTGCACTAAGAGTTTAGCTTTCTTGTTTTTCCCCTCTTCACACTAATGTAACAGCCTCTGCTATAATATTATCTGTACATAAAATTGGTATCGAAAAAAGTATAGTTCAGGAACCGGTGTCGAAGTCATGGCATCGGTATCGATATCAAAAACTTTTGAACAAAACCCAGCCCTACTGTATATATGACCCTTCTGAATGAATGCTTTCAATGAATAAAAAAAGTAGAAATGCTTTTAAACAGTCTCGACCTATGAGAAAGCTTTGAACTGAAACAAAACCGCTGCTTCTCGAAACAAAATCTACATGGTTGCAAACTTCAGTGCATTGTTGAGTCTGTCTAAAACATAAGCCAATAATGAGACTAGAGCCTGTAGACAGTAATAATAATAACAGTGGTGAAAATGTCAGTGGTGCTTGCAGTGTCAAAACTAACTAGTTTTCCTGTAGCTCAAACAATAGAGTGTTGGCACTTGCAATGCCAAGGTCATGGGTTCTTTTCCCAGGGAAAGCAAGAATTTACCTTGGAATGCCTTGGATAAAAGTGTCTGCCAAATGCATAAATGGAAACTAGGTAGTTCTAGCTAGTGGCTAGGTGGTTGTTTTCTGTCACAGATGGTTACTTTGCATAGATATATACACTAGATGCCGCCTTGGCTACGGCAGTTCATTGGAACGAATGCGTCAATAGATCCGCCATCATGGAACAGGGGAGCGCCTCCTCTTTAATGCATCAGCGTCAATGTAGGAAAAGGTCTAATGGAAATAAAATCACCATAAATCGTCTTGAATGCGATTTTCTAGTTGTTTTGTTTCGTTACAACGGTCAGACATGTATTTATCATTGAGTCCAGAGAAATTAAAAAAAATTTACAAAATGTCACATTCTTGTGAAATGTAATCCCTTGCAGTCTGGTTTTTATATTTCGTTTGTGTGAACATCCATACGTAGCACAAAAGTCCGGCATCATCCATGAATTCAGCATTACCTAGCTACTTCCTATGACAAGACCCATGTTCCAAGATGGCGGCGGTTTTTACCCATGCTGAGAAACCCAAGGCGACATCTAGTGTATATATCTATGGTTACTTTGGAGTTTTATAGAGTTCTTAACATGTCAACAATCACATCATCACTATAGGGCAAAGCTGATTGGTTCCTGCTGTATCAGTAGCCAATGAGCTCGCGTGCTGCTCAACGTTCAAATACTTTGTTAGGATTTGCTGTAGTTTCAGTGTGCTTTCCAAACCCTCCACCTTCTCCAGCTCCACCTGCATTAAAGGTGCTCTAAGCGATGTCGGGTGACATCACTTCTTGTTGACGTTTAAAGTATTGTCAAACAAAACGAAGGCTAGCTAGACCCTTCCTCCTCCTCGTCTGCGCACTAACCCCCCCAAACTCTTCTTATCGGTTATTGGCTGGAACAGTTTGTTATGTTTCGTGGTGCGGGTTAGCCCAGTTTGTATTTGTTGCCGTTTGTGGAGCCTGGGGTGTCTCCAGAGACCGTGTTTTTTTACAGTGTGTTCAGGGGACAGACAGCTAGCGGATAGTGAGGAGATGTTTGTTGTATGTGACAAAAAATGTTTTGGCCTAAAAAAGCGTGACATCGCTTTGAGCACCTTTAACTGGAATGAATACAGTCATGAATGAAAACCTACGGTGAATATAACTAGGCTACAGTAGATCACCGAAGGTTCATTTTCAAAGTCTAAATATATTCATCATAGCCCATAGTCCCTAAGCTAATTGAGTACAAGGATCACATTTTTTGACTTCTTGAGTTCCTTTAATACCATTCAGCCTGGACTGCTAGGGGAGAAGATGGGAAGGATGAAGGTGGCTCCATCACTGGTTTGGACTATTTATCCCTCAGACCACAGTATGTAGGCCTGCAGAACCGTGCCTCAAGCACTGTTCTTAGCAGCACAGGGGTGCCACAAGGAACTGTGCTGGCTCTGTCCTTGTTTACCATCTACACAGCTGATTTTCAATACAACAACGACATATGATTCTTGCAGAAATTCTCAGATGACACCACAGTTGTCGGCCTTATAAGAGGAGGTGATGAGAAGGATTACAGAGGAACACTCAACAACTTTGTGCAATGGAGTGCGAACAATCATCTCCATTTAAATACCACAAAAACCAAGGAGATGTTTGTGGACTTCAGGAGGGGGAGGAGGAGGATCCAACCAACACCTATTACCATCAGGGGCACTGAGGTGGAGCTGGTGACCAATCACAAGTACCTTGGTGTGCAACTTGGCAGTAAGCTGGACTGGAAGAGCCATATGGAGGCGTTGTACCGCAAGAGGCAAAGCCGACTTTATTTTTTAAGGAGGTTAAGGTCGTTTGATATCTGTCAACCCTTGCCCTGCAGTGTCTCAGACAGTGGTGGCCAGCACAGCAGACAGAAACAAAGTGGACAAGCTCATCAAGAAGGCCGCTGGTCGGGGCTGAACTAGAGATGGTTCAGCAAGTGGCTGAGGCCAGAACATTGAATAAGCTTGACCAACCCAGCACACCCATTCCACCACCTGAAGGTGATAAACAGCAGCACCTTCAGTCAGAGACTGATGACACCAATGTGCAAGTCGGAGCGGTATAGGAAGTCCTTCATACCAGCTGCTATATGACTCTATAATGCACAAAAATAACTTCCCTTATTTTTAGATTGTTATATTTTAACTTAAAGGTTGTATCAGCGATTGTGGGTGAAGTCACTTCTGTTTGTGTTTGAAGCGAGATCCCAAACAAACAAAGTTAGCTCGCCCCTCCCTCAGCGAATTCCAATTCGTCAGAATCAACTCGCTCACTAGCATGCCAATCTCACACACTAAATCCCTCCCTACAATCTGATATTCGCTAGAGCTATCCAAGTTTAGTCGAGCTTATTTCATATTTTTTAAAGAATTATATTTTCACACACAGTTCACATACAAAAAAGTCATCACTAGCAGCTACTCACCTGTCCAAAAGAAACAGTGCAACCTCGGCGTACGATTTAAAAAATTTCTCTCCACCGTTTAAAAGCCTTCCTGATTATTATTTGTTTCTTTGACGAAAAACGAGGGTATTCCCTCGCCCTAATCCTCCTTCTATTTTTGGGGATTGCCTCTTCCGCGCAGAAACAAACAACACCCGCCCCTGTCCGTGATTGGTTAGAACACTGTTTATTTTGATTTTGAGTGGTGGTTGTACCCATTTGTTTTTGTGTGCAGATCTCAGAGCCTAGGCTGCCTACAGAGACATGGTTTTTTGACAGCCTGTTTATGGGGCGGGCAGCTAGCGGATCTTTAGGAAAGATTAGATGAATGTGATAGTTTTGTTTGGGCCTGAAATCGCTGATACAACCTTTAACTAATGGATATGTTCTGAGTGAATGTATGGTGTTGGGTCTGCCGTGACGTAATTTCCTGCAAAGGATTAATAAAAGGATCTATCTATCTATCAAATATTGTAATATCAGTCCAAACAAAATCCATGTGAAAATAGATAATCTAATACAAGAAAACGACGCCTATAGGTGGCGTTTTGAACGGTTAATTAACAGAAGCTCTTCCGGTCTGTGACCCTGTGGCTGCTGGACTGAATCTGCAGAAATCAAGCGTGTAGGTGTAGGACAGAGGGACAATATTATGAAAGCTCGCTTCAGATTGGGGTTTGTGTTTCAGTGGGAGTGTCTTTAATCCTTCACAGCCCTCCTGTGGACACAAGTGCACCTCAGATGACGACGCATTGGATGTTTGTATAATAAACTTCAGGTGAGAAGGAGAATCCTAATGCAGAAAACAATTCAACTAGCATATTCTCAAGATAGCAGTAAATATAATACATCATATACATGTAGTATAACTATAGTGTTCATAGTATAAGTTTGAATAATTACAGCAGTTGTTTCCTGATTCATCGTTAGCTACTCTGACATGTTTTACTTAAGCTGAGGTTCATAATATCTGTCTGCTCGTATGTTATTTTATTATGTCGCGTTTGTTAATGTATCGTTTATGTGAGACGTCAGTATATTAAGTAACTATAAATTGTGATTTAGATTCTGTTGCGAACAAGGTGTTGGATCTGTTCACAGACATCAAGTGAAATGAAACGAAAACAAAACTAGATTCTACTAGTGAAAACAACTGAACTAGTTGGACAGAATTTATTTCCTTGTTTGAGCGGAAAAGTACGAAAATGAACCATAGTTTTATTATAATAAAAGTAAGCATGTTTTATAGGTGGATTGATTATCATTTGTATAACCACAGTTTTAATACAAAAACCATGGTTAAACTATGGTTAGTGTAGCAAAACTGTTTAATTTGTGGTTACCATAGTTTAACTACAATAACCATTTGGTTTAATTTGCAGTAAAACCATGGTTAATTTTTTTAAGGGAGGGATTACCATGTTAACTACGTTTTACAACTAAAGATTTGTGACAAGCTTGTCTGTGTTTCTCCAGATCAGAAATGAGTGATCCTCTCCTTAACCCACTGACCGTCATATGTGCAGGATCCTGCTTCGCCTTCTCTGGACTGTTTTATAAACTGTACTCCGAAAAAAGACAAGAAATACAGAAGCTGAAGGTAATGACTTTCCCATCACTGTTTCCTAAGTAACAGAATTAAACACTGTTGTAGTGTAGCCTAGATCCCAAAAGCTCTGATTCATAAAGTATCATCATTATTGTGTCTTTGTTGAATACACATATCCTCAGTTTACTCTTCATATGAAAGTTTACAGAATCAGTGGAACAGAATCAGAATCAGCTAAATTGTAATATTTTTATAAAAGCTTGCACGTCCAAACATTGGTCTGTTTCCTCCACTTTGCAGGAGATACCAAACTTTCAAGCAGACCATCACCTGCTCAGGATCCTCAATGCGTCGTCCAACAAGAGACTTAATTATGTTGCTGTAGAAGGTAGATAAAATACTAAACAACACCTCATACTTTGAAAAGTCTTAGTTTATGCATCTTTATTTTGCCTCCATTGCAGGATTGGTGCAGGCCATCGGAGAGCCCATTTCCAGCAGGAATGTGCCACAGTGTTATGGTGTCGTTCAAAAGATAACCGTGCAGGAGCACTGGAAATACTGGAACTCCGTTCTCAAGTCATGGTAAATGCTTCACTGCCAATCATTTAGCTTTTCTGGAGGATTAGTTCACTTCAGAATTAAAATTTCCTGATATTTTACTCTCCTCCACTTCATCCAAGATGTTCATGTCTGTCTGTCTTCAGTCGAAAAGAAATTAAGGTTTTGAGGAAAACATTCCAGGATTTTTCTCCATATAGTGACTTCAATGGAAGGTCCAAATTGCGGTTTCAGTGAAGCTTCAAAGTCTCGACTCGATCCCAGCCGAGGAATAAGTCTTATCTAGACAAACCATCTGTCATTTTCTAAAAAAATAAACATTTATATATTTTTATATATATATAAAACACAAATGCTCATCTTGCTCGAGCTGCGATGCGCCACACATTACGTAACGTGTGACGTAGTCGGAAGTACCGACCTAGTGTTTACAAAGCAAACATGCAAAGACTAAGTTAAACGCCATTTACAAAATAGATAAATAAAGGGTAAAACAACGATGTCGGACGATTTTCATGTTGGAGGAGAAAATGAGATGCAGTTTTTCGCCCTCTCTACATTTTCCGCCTATGTCAGGTTACCGCCTGACCTTTCCAACGTGATTACGCAATGCGTGAAGTCGTGGACGTGCAAGAAGAGCATTTGTGGTTACAAAGTATGTAAATGTTTATTTTTTTTAAATGAGCGATGGTTTGGCTAGATAAGACTCGGCTGGGATCGTGTCGAGACTTTGAAGCTTCACTGAAACTGCAATTTGGACCTTCAACCCGTTGAACCCCATTGAAGTCACTATATGGAGAAAAATCCTGGAATGTTTTCCTCAAAAACCTTCATTTTTTTTGATTGAAGAAAGAAAGACATGAACATCTTGGAGGAAGGGGGGGTGAGTATATTATCAGGATATTGTAATTCTGAAGTGAACTAATCCTTTAAGCTATTGCCTATGAGGAGCCAAGCTGTATTGCGAGTTGAACCAAGGATATAAGGCACGTTATAAAGTGACTTCTCAATAAATAGCAGATATAGTCCCTGGCATACACAGTAGTCAACATTTGAAGTGGATCAAAACCTTTCATCAAAGTTATACATGAATTTTGAACGTTGAACCGTTCTTGTCTTAGGACAACTTAGATTCACTTTTTTGATCCACTTCAAATGTTGATTACTGTAGTGACTACTCCTCATACTGTAATACGGTCTTAAATTTGAACACCTCTCAAAATGCTTGCTACGGATGCGGAAAACACAGAAAAACGAACCCGATCCGAATTTTTTCATGACGGACGAAAGTTTCGAAGGCAGTGTGTAACTGATTGATATAACGTGAGGACGTATTTATTTTTTAACGTGACGACAATTTCGGACTCAGTGTAGCTGAAACACAGTATTGCTTCATTATCTTCCACACAGGGTCTCCAAAAAATTGAACAAGAAGCAGACCACCAACACGGTGCCCTTCAGCCTGATCCAGCCCGGGTCCTTCATCAGTGAGGTGTCGGTGCGCGTGGACTCGCCTCTGGAGGCGTCCGGTGATTACCTGGAGCAGGTGCACAAGCGCCTCAGGACTGCCAAAGAGGGGCTGGTGGACGTCGTCCTGCAAGAACTGAGCGGAGAGAAGCCTGTGGCCCAAGAGGAGCGCGAGGAGCTGCTGCGTGTGGGGGCGTCCCTCACGGGATTCGGGGAGCTTGTGCTGGAGCAGGATAAGATCATGAGGTTGCAGATGCCCAGAGATGGACGCAGCTTTGTCCTGATCCCTGGAGATCACAGGAGCTTCATGCAGAGACACGAGAACAGCGCTAGCATGTGGAAAGGGCTGACGGCTCTGTTTGGAATTACAGGGTCTACATTATTAGCGGGGTTTATCCATAGTAGTCTTAAGGATAAAAAGAACTAGCGCACTGCGTTACGAAACAAAATCGTGCACATAATTATAAAACTAAACCATGCTACAGTCTTTGATTTTATTTCAGAGTTTTGCTAGTGAAAATATTTTTTCGAGCCTAGTACACTCCAAGTGATTCAAACTACCTTTAAATCAGCGTTTCTCTTATTATATGAATGTAATATTTCAGATACCTTGTGTTCGACTGTGTATTACCCAATAATAAAAGCTATTCACAACAAATGGGTGATCACGTTGACTTTAATCACTAGAATTCTGTTGTGGACAATGACGTCCAATGAGTTTGTTCTTAAAAATACCTTCCGAAGAAGAAAGAAATGCATGAGTAAATAACAGTATTCAAATTTTCACTTTTGGCAGCAAAAACAGTCATCACATGGAGAAGATACCATGACGTGTAGGTTTGTAAAGTGTACGAGTCGCACTCGTGATGGTTTACGTTCATTCATCTTCCTCTGAAGACTCCTCGGCCTCCTCTAGCCACTGAATGAACTTCAGGAGCTGTGGAGAGACAGCACATAAGCACAACTCAAAGTTAAAACACGTTTGGTGGTGTAAATATATTTATTCTGACGCAATATTTTAGGATTATATATACTTAAATCTTCATATTTGTGATATTTACCCCTTTATTTTTTATAAAGAGAATTTTTATTACCTTATTAAATGTATCCATCATCATCCATGTCAAATTCTTACATTTAATAAATACATTCAGTTATAATAATAAGACACTATGGGGCTGTTACCCATCAAATTAAATAATTTTCAATGCAAAATTACAGCTGCAATAAATAATCTTATGAGATTAGGTGGCGGCAAGTCACCGTTTTAATTAGTGAATCATTTAGCGCTTTCCCACTACATGGTACGGCTCAGTTCGGCGCAGCAGGGTTCTGTTCGATTCAGCTCGGGTGCATTTCCACTGCAGTTGGTACCGCTTCAAAGTGGGTGGGATTATGACTGATCGTTATAGTTTATCCGCTCCTCGGCAGCCAACAAGAGGAACGTCTGCGCTTCTCGTCCACACGATCACAATTCAGCCATTTCTTTTTTGGGAAGTTTTTTTTCGTAGCAAGTAGTTTTAAAACAGATGCTACAGTGGTGGCTGTTACTGGCCATTAAATCTAGCGGGTTCAGGTTGATGTCTCGCAAATACAATGACGCTAGTAGTGACGATTCTGTCTGTCTGACCAATCAGTGATCTACAGTGCTCCCAAAACACATTTTAGTATCGGTACGGTACGCTTGGAACCTCAACAGAGGTGGTACCATTTAAAGCGAGCCGTACCGTACCATACCATGCAGTGGAAAAGCGCCAAAGCGTGCCGTATCGAACCGTACCATGCAGTGGAAAAGCGCCAATTGAATCATTCATACAAAATATTCGTTCAAAACGCTGAATCATTCAGTAAAAAAACACGCGCTGTTGCTTTCCTTTGGAACTATTTTCGTCGGTGAAACAGAACAAAAACAATGCGACGTTGTGCAGAAATACACTACCCATTATCAATCGCTGTTTACATTGAATGTAATAAAATCACAATCATTGTCTGGTTGGGCAAGTAAAATGATCTTTCACTTGCTCTTTCAAAAATTCCTCTTGTCCCAGACAAGCGTTATGTCGAGCCCTGAGTTCATTCATGGTTTTTAGTCGTGCTGTAAAGCGGAACAGGTGATCTGTGTGACTGTCACGCATCATTAGAACGCCCAAAACAGATCACAACAGCTCGAAAGATGTCCATATGGTCTCACTCCAGTCTAATTAGCACATTCCCTATTATTATTGTGAAGTTTATCGTGCTTGCAACTTCAACCCCAATGACACATTTTGATTCAAAAACGGAGAATTTCGCTGAAAAGCGACTAGTTTGCAGGTATGATCTAATGAAGACCTTGTAAAGAAGCTACACTGCCTCCGCTCAGGCTCTGTTCACACATGGGACTATTCCCATCCCAGGAATATTACTAGGGCCTGATACTGGGATTGTATTTTTCGACATTCTGGCTCTGGTTTGCGTTCACGCGCACACCTTTCTGGCAATTTGAAAGCAATTTTCACAAATCAATGTACAGTAGCTATCAGTTTGACAGCAGATAAAGCTTGGAGAATCCCACCCCTTGATTCTGGCGGAGCTGTTGGCTCTTCCCTGTGGCGACACCCTGAGTGAACCAGCGCATGATGACGTCCTCCTCCAAGATCTCCAGCTGGTACATGCTCATCAGCACCTGAAGAGGACAGACATTACACACAGTCAGCCAGCAACAGACACAACATGTGTTGTGGTCGACTGCAGAAAGAGAGGCGGCTCACTTTGACCAAAACTGCCCAATGAGTGTCACATTCAAGGAAAACCTCCTCCATGGAAGTCAGACAGTCCATTTGGTCTTGAGCTCTCTTCACATAGTTCTTGAAGACTGGCGCCCACTTCTTTAACAACTGAGAAAAAAATACAGGGACTGTTTTCAGTATCTTCTGCTATAGTCAAATAACTGAATGTACAGGAGAAGCATCCGATTTAAGATTATACACATCCAGAGATTAAAGTTTTCCATGAATTGGATTGCGGAGAAGCCATGTATGAGATCAATGCAGATCTAGATTGGATATTAACAGGGACTTGTGGGGAAAGGGCCCTCCAAACTAATTCTTACGTATAAGAATATGACATGCCTTCCCCAAATTAACAATTTGTCCCCACGACTCACTAATACGTCAGCATGTTTTACTAATAAGTTCAACGTGGCCACGATTTAGTAAAATGAGGGAACAAATTAAGACATGGGAACAAATTCTTAACCCATGATTTAACAAAAATAATTCTTAATTTGTGGCGACCATTTTACGAAAACGAATTCCAAAATCGAGGCCACGATTTGACAAAAAGGAGAACAAATTCTTAATTCATGGTCAAGATTTAATGACGACGAGATCAATTCTGAATTCAAGACACAATTTAATGAAACATTTACGATTTAACCAAAACAAATTCCTAATTCGAAGCCATGATTTAACAAACACATGAACAAATTCTTAAATTTAACAAAAACGAGAAGGATTTTTTTATCTGTGGCCAAGATTTAACGAAAACGAATTCTTAATTCGTGGTCATAATATATATTTCTGTCTGCAGAGGGGCTGATTTACGTCAGTAAATGGCTGATCATTTGTATAACTAAAGCGTGTCAAGCATTGCACACAAAAGTATCAGGTTTATTTAATAGATTAAAAACAGCTTTGAAATGATGCAAACAGGCAATTGAAAAGCTGTTCTAAAACATCATCTTCCATAAAAATGTTATTGGTCACAAGTATTTAAATTAATGGTTAAAGGAATGTGATACAGCCTGAAAAAAAAGTTCTCAGTCAGAGGATTTTTAAAAAAACTGAATCCCTGTAAATATCAAACAGACATACTCACAGGGAGTAGGTGTGCTGAATACTGAGCTGTGCTTATATGTGCCCCCTGCTGTTGGAAAGGAAACTCAAGCACAACTCTCATCAAGATCTGCATTACTTCCTTCAGAGTTATGTTGTAGGCATACCTGAGAAGTGACAATAACATTTCACCTGTTGCAGAGCATCTCTTGTGTGCCATAGAGAAATGATCAGTATTTGGATTTGCAACACGGGATCAGTAATTTATCTCTTCATTTTTGGGTGAACAAAGAGTTAATAAATAACTGGATCTTCGAAACTTTAACTTACTTGAGTGAGTTAATCTCAAGAACCAGATTGTCACAGCCTATGTTCTCATCCAAGCCTCTCTGTAACGTCCCCTGAACCTCGTTCTGAAACACTGAGGGGAAAAGAAAGGCTGGTATTAAAACTGGGAGTTCTGGAAAATATGCATGCAACATATATGGATTCAACAATGTGGTATTCCACATTTACAATTCTCACCTGTGACATCATCCAATTCAGGTGACGCACTGTGGCTTCCCAGGTCATGTGATCCCTCACTGACCTCACTTTCGCTGTCACTCTCTGGGTCGGGATTCAACACTAGGCCTGGAAACATGACATCACCATCAATGCCTGCATAATCCCCTTTTTTTAAATGAAAGTTCACCCAAAATTTTAAATGGTCCGTATTCAGACTCTCACCCCAAATGCCATCCGCAAGCTCATCTTCCTCTGTGTCATCAAGACTGCTGGCTTTCCATCTGTATCCTTTACCCTCAGAACCCACCTCTGCTGGGTTAAACACTGACAAAACACAGTTTGCTCATGTCAATCATGCATTGAACATTTTTATAAATGCTTTTACATTTTTAGGGGCAATAACGTTCCTTGTCAATATAGAATGACATATAAGAACACGCTTTATTTTCACGTGTCTTTGTTACGGTGTAATTCCTCAAGAACTGAGTAATATTAACAAAATGCACGTTCAGTGTTAGGCTGCTTGTAATTATGCATAATTTACAGTTACTGCAATAATAAATAAAATCACATCAGACTTTCAAAATCTACGGCCCACAAATTACGATCATCCCAGTGAACTACAGTTTTTAATATCACTGTCAATGTGGACGACAGTCACAGTTATTTGCATTTCACAGAACCACATAAGGAAATAAAAAGAGCACGGACCTTTCTGTTTGATTTTGTCTTTATTGTAGCCAACATCATGGTCATCACTCAAGAACTCATCCTCATCCTCCTCATCCTCTTCATCTGGATGGTGCATGGACAGAACTGTGCCTTCTTGAAGAGTAATATCTGGACCCACCACAACCTGCATATCAACATTTGCTTAGAAAACAAGGACACTAGCTGATTCACACAAGACGGAGAAGATTCAGCCGCTGTAAAATGAACTAGGATCAAGTCAAGTGTAGAGACCAAATACTCATTTAAAAATGTGACCACCTTTATCTTCAATAAATATATTTAAAGTATATTAAGTGTATACACTGGCCAGCCAAAAAACGTCGCTGTTTGGATTTAAATAGACAAATGCTTAAGAGTCTATGATTGATTGGATTATTATTGCATATTCGTCAGGCTCAAACAGTGAAAGAATGGTTGTGAGGAGCATAAATAATCATTTTCACACATGAATCGGCTCCTCTGAGTCCAGATCTTAAATTCATTGAAAGTCTTCGGGATGTGCTGGAGGAGACTTTACAGAGTGCTGGACTCTTGCATTGACAACACAAGATCTGGACCAAATATTGATAAAACCTCTTGATGGAAACAACATTTATGTTCTTTATGTTCAACATTTATGTTCTTCCTGCATCGTCGTTTAAGAAACGAAAGCTACACACTCCATCAATTAGGGTTAGAAGAACTGTTGACATAACTGTTACGATTTCCTGATTGGTCTAGGGGAGGTAAGCAACATCAGAAATGGATGGTGGTGAAATTAATGTTTTAACAGCATGAAGCCACCCCGTCTCCAGACCCAGAATGGTTTCACAACAACCCAAATACAGGTCCTTCTCAAAAAATTAGCATATTGTGATAAAGTTCATTATTTTCCATAATGTAATGATAAAAATTAAACTTTCATATATTTTAGATTCATTGCACACCAACTGAAATATTTCAGGTCTTTTATTGTTTTAATACTGATGATTTTGGCATACAGCTCATGAAAACCCCAAATTCCTATCTAAAAAAATTAGCATATCATGAAAAGGGTCTCTAAACGAGCTATTAACCTAATCATCTGAATCAACTAATTAACTCTAAACACCTGCAAAAGATTCCTGAGGCTTTTAAAAACTCCCAGCCTGTTTCATTACTCAAAACCGCAATCATGGGTAAGACTGCCGACCTGACTGCTGTCCAGAAGGCCATCATTGACACCCTCAAGCAAGAGGGTAAGACACAGAAAGAAATTTCTGAACAAATAGGCTGTTCCCAGAGTGCTGTATCAAGGCACCTCAGTGGGAAGTCTGTGGGAAGGAAAAAGTGTGGCAAAAAACGCTGCACAACGAGAAGAGGAGACCGGACCCTGAGGAAGATTGTGGAGAAGGACCGATTCCAGACCTTGGGGGACCTGCGGAAGCAGTGGACTGAGTCTGGAGTAGAAACATCCAGAGCCACCGTGCACAGGCGTGTGCAGGAAATGGGCTACAGGTGCCGCATTCCCCAGGTCAAGCCACTTTTGAACCAGAAACAGCGGCAGAAGCGCCTGACCTGGGCTACAGAGAAGCAGCACTGGACTGTTGCTCAGTGGTCCAAAGTACTTTTTTCAGATGAAAGCAAATTTTGCATGTCATTCGGAAATCAAGGTGCCAGAGTCTGGAGGAAGACTGGGGAGAAGGAAATACCAAAATGCCTGAAGTCCAGTGTCAAGTACCCACGGTCAGTGATGGTCTGGGGTGCCATGTCAGCTGCTGGTGTTGGTCCACTGTGTTTTATCAAGGGCAGGGTCAATGCAGCTAGCTATCAGGAGATTGTGGAGCACTTCATGCTTCCATCTGCTGAAAAGCTTTATGGAGATGAAGATTTCATTTTTCAGCACGACCTGGCACCTGCTCACAGTGCCAAAACCACTGGTAAATGGTTTACTGACCATGGTATTACTGTGCTCAATTGGCCTGTCAACTCTCCTGACCTGAACCCCATAGAGAATCTGTGGGATATTGTGAAGAGAAAGTTGAGAGACGCAAGACCCAACACTCTGGATGAGTTTAAGGCCGCTATCGAAGCATCCTGGGCCTCCATAACACCTCAGCAGTGCCACAGGCTGATTGCCTCCATGCCACGCCGCATTGAAGCAGTCATTTCTGCAAAAGGATTCCCGACCAAGTATTGAATGCATAACTGAACATAATTATTTGAAGGTTGACTTTTTTTGTATTAAAACCACTTCTTTTATTGGTCGGATGAAATATGCTAATTTTTAGAAAATTTTCTGAGAAAAATCATCAGTATTAAAACAATAAAACACCTGAAATATTTCAGCTGGTGTGCAATTAATCTAAAATATATGAAAGTTTAATTTCTATCATTACATTATGGAAAATAATGAACTTTATCACAATATGCTAATTTTTTTAGAAGGACCTGTATATATTTCATGAAAGAAAGTCGTTTTTATTTACAAATTAAGCAAAGGAAAAAGAGGGGTATCAGATTCAGAAGAGGGTATAGCCAAAACAACGAACATAACCAGTCTAACTCCTTATTAACCAAACTACTTAAACTAAAAGAAAACAAAACAAGAGAAGACAACTCCCTTGCTAACATAAACAGGAGAAAAAGTCAAGTTCAAAATAAATGGCACCCACCTCTCTACTAACCCCACAAATAAAGAAATAAATGATGAACTAGCAAACTTCGAGTAAGCCAAGAGAAAAACAGATGAATTAAACCATACAATGATTAATCATTGAAGTTAACACTCACTTCTGCCTTTTAAGGCTCAATCATAGAGTGTGATCAAAAGAGACAAAAGAGAGAAAACTGTACTTCAATAAGAAGAACACAAATGAGGTAAAGATGCACAACACCACCAACTACTTGCTTCAACACAACATTGAGTCTGGGGTTTAAGATGAGCCCTCAAAGTTCTTGCACACAGTCAAGCCACCACCAACACAGCTCTGATGATGGTCGCAGTTTAAATACAAGAAACATAATAATAATCGCTGGATAATGATCCATTCATAGACTCTTAAGCATTTGCCCATTTAAATCCAAACAGCAACTTTTGGGGGGCAGGCAGTGAATATTAAATGTATATGATGCAACAACTGAGTGGTTTCTTACATTGTAGGCGAGCACACACTGATCGTTCAAAACGACTCCATGTTTCACCTCCACACAATCACAGATAACTGACTGCTTGACCTTCACATCGTTGGCTATGTGGACTTTATTCCATATGTACGCTCTTTCCAGAGTCACATTGTCTCCTAAGTAGACAAAACAGCAGTTAGCAGGGTGTCAATCAAATCGATTTTCACATTGTCACAAGGCATTTCCAACAATGTCAACTATTAAGACAGTACCGATGACACAGTTTGCTCCAATCACAGTGTTTGATATGGTGCAGTTTGCTCCAATCACTGTATTTCGGCCAATAAGCACGTTTTCCTCCATCTGGCTGCCGTGACCCAGACTGACCCCGGGCTCACGATACACGTTATGGCGAGAGTGTGTACAGCTCTGGCCTTCTTGGTCCACAAAGTTGGCCTCAGGTGTGATGGGATAGATCCAGCGTCGGATCATGTCGGAAGAGACCGTGTCGTACATGAGGAGGTTGGACACACGAGCCCCATATCCATCTTTAGTGACATGCATGTGGATCTGGTTTCCCAGGATCTGTGGAAAAAGAAACGCTTGATAAGATCATACGAATTCTTAAATAAGCAAGTCATTTGATTGTGTGTTTCATACCTCTTCATTGACCAGAAGCCCACGGACAAAGTCGTTTTTTGTCTGGTAGTCAAAGTTGTCTGTGAAAAGCTCCGCAACCTAAGTTACAGGATATTCATCAAGCAATACGTTTAAGAGTTAAACAAACAAACAGAACTTTAAAAACAAAAAAAGCCACACTCACCTGTGGAGAACAGATGCTAATATGACAATCCAAAAGATCAAACCTAATTTCAAATTCGTCACTTCCACTATGGAAAATATTCTGTGTGAAAAGAAAGAACAACTTTCACAACAAAGAACAAGAGTCAACATGCACCAATGCTACATGTTTCTAAATATCATAATCATTTGTTAACAAACATTTATTCATTACTTTGATGAGCATAACATTAATACATATTAGCTAACCGTGTAATGTACATTTCTGAGATACATAACTAAGAGAGATACCTCTAATAACAGATCACTCTAAATTGTAATGTAGGAAGCTGTAAAGCTGCTTTGAAACAATATGCATTGTAAAAAGCGCTATACAAATAAATGTGAATTGAACAACTACAGTAGTTAACATCTGAAGTGGATCAAAACTTCATCAAAGTTATACATGAATTTAGAACAATACCCGTTCTTGTTTTAGGACAACTTTGAAGAACTTTTTTGATCCACTTCAAATTTTGCCAACTGTATGAATCACTGCAATGATTTTTATATGCTTTGTCGAGCTGACTGAGAATGTATTCATACATTATAGTTCTATTTGTTGGACAGCCCGACTTTCATTGAGAACGAGTATTAGAAACTCAAAAGTAAAACAGGAGTAGTGCTACTATTTCTTTATGCTAACAGACTTGTAGCAAACAAGCAACCAAAACTACCTAGCAATGATTTAGCCCTGGCTGTCCCAGACGAAAGATGGCCAATTAGTGGTCGATTTCAGTGTTAATGGCTCCTAAACGCTGGTCCTACTGTACATCGTACAGTGAAAGAGGTTTAACGATGGCCGTTGTCACGCTCTTGCGACTAAAGATAGCCTGTGATCATTTTCTGAGTGTCAGAAATTGTTTGCTGCTACAACCTACGTCTAATGACTAGCCAATAAAAATGGAACATGACATGGCATAATGATCAACACGGCATGACGGTAAAACTTAAAACTACTGACCTCAAACTCCATTTGCTAAATTGGCATACAAAGTTGGCATCTTTTCACTAGCCATGACCGCATATTCTCCTCTTCCGCTTCCTCCTCTTTTTTTCAGCGAACATAAAAATCGAAACTGCCAAAGTTCATCTTGCTCTATTTCTTTACCACTAGCGCATGCTAATGACGCTTTATTCCTCTATACTAACTTGATCCGTAGCCTACGATTCAATAGGTGTCATTATCGTACAGTCTACATAGATGCCGTACTCACGTTTATTAGATCCATGTCGTACAGTGTGATTTGTGATGATTTATGGGATTGATGAAATCACACAGTCTGTACATGACAACGCCCTAGAAACCCAACACTCTAGCAAAAGAGTAACAATGCCTTGGCAAACACAAACACCCCTCGTGTTGGCGAGTTCTGCACAGGACACATTTTCTTCCTAAAATGTATTTTGCTATTATTTGTGGGTGAAATACAAGCCGAAAATGTTGATCACAGACTTCAAGGGCCTCATTTATAACCGGTGCGTCGCACAAAACAGGCCCTGAAAGAGGCGTACGGCACTTCCGTCCCATAAGTTGTGATTTATAAAAACAAACTTAACGGGAAATTTTGCGCACCTGCACGCAAACCCATGCGCATGAATATTTTGTAAACGGAGCGGTTTGGCGACACCGATGGTGATCTGAGGGGCTGACGGCAGATGAAGGAAAACCACTTTATATCTTCAGTATGAGTCCTGGTCATAAACACAGTGCATGGTCACAATAACAGTTTAAATACATAAAAGAAGGATTTAAACTATGTTTTACATCTGATATGCATATTACATCTAAATGTGTCATTCTCATTAATGGAGTGAAGCACTTACAACAAGAAGTTACAACATTTTTTAGATTCTAATAGATAGAAATAGTGGATGCGATGCTTTTGAACACGGTTCCTGTGGCATGCTGTGTTTTAATGTTTTAACTACAGCGAGGATTGCTTAGCGCATGATAATAGCATGATAATGGTCTGAGAATATATTTTCGTGCAAATAATGATCAATAATGCACAATAAGGCCAATCTGTTTCCATTAAAAATATAAATAAATTAAAAATACTATTTGGCCAGTGGAAAAGATTGAGAAAAACTTTCTCTGAAATGTATTTTATATTATTTGATTTATTTATTTAAAAACAAGGCAAGGATAGGCTACTAATTACTTTTATTAATGTAATATGACGGCACGTCCGTATGTCATTATTCCTAATGTCTTGTACCGTTAAACATGTTATCACGAGGATGAATAATCATATGTAAATGATACGCAAATGAGGATATGCATAGTAAAACTAGGCGTTGTAAGCTCCATATATGGTTGTTTCGGGGAGGAGACGCATGTGCGCACAATGTTCCACTGACTGGGATTTATTAAGTGAATTCTACGCATGGTTTTATAAGTCTGAATATTTTTTTGCGTACGCTATTTTTGACTTTCAGGCACATGTACACTTTTAGTAAGGATTCTATGCACAGTTTTATAAATGAGACCCCTGGAGATTCAGCCGTTGCACTAAACGAAAGCCCTCTCACCATAGGGAACTGAAGTCTCTTTAGCGCCTGAGCTCTCTGGTAATGGAGAATACGCTTGCTCTTGCTGTCCATGGCCACTATAATGTCATCGTCTTCAGAGCGAGTCTTGTGGCCGGGCGAGGACTCTTTGAAGATCATGGTCATCACTGAGACATTCTTGTCCATTTTGCGGCGCTGTCTTTCAAAAAACAACAACAAAATTACAGGTTTAATGATATATAAATGCGAAACGATGGGCTGTTTCCCGTGGAGAGAAAACACTAACCTGTGTTCCTGTAAAGCCTGGGAAACATCAATGTTGGACACCACGTCCCCATAAACCAGCAGAAAGTCAGAGCGGACTAGAGATTTGGCGTCCACGTCCCTTAAAACATCTCCGAGAGAACGGTACAGATCAGAGGTGATGATGTGGACCATATTGGGAGATGTGGGGCGACACCATTTCGACTTTCTGTAAAACAAGACAGCAAATACAAAAACTGAGTCATCAGGAGGATGACAGTCGTTCTCCAATATCAACATACAATGTCACAGTGTCTCACTGTAAGTGTTCCTTGATTTTGCTGGACATCCAACAACAGAAGACGAATGTCTCTTGCACTCCAGTGGATGTCAGAAACTCTAGTGTGTAGTCGATCATGGAGACGTTAGCCAGAGGCAGAAGGGCCTGATGGGAGAACGCAAGAGTGGAGCGTTAGTCTAGAAATCAACATGAAATCAACATCTCTTAAATTAAATCAACATCTCTTCAGAATCTAAAATCATCTGGTGATGCCATGGTAAATTATCAGAGGCTAATAGCGTGGTACTTTTATACATTCAATGTTACTAAATAATTATCATATTCACAATCTGAATTAAGCAGGAAATTTAAAAAAAAAAGTATTTTTAAGGCAAAGATTTGGATCTGAAGCCAGTAGATATGAATTTTATGACAACATTGAAATTTCTTTCATCATTATAATTTATCTTTTGATAGAATGCATGCAGATATAAATGTTTATGGACTTGTAATGAACAATAACAACGACTTTCTTAATAACATCCTTATTCTGGTCAAATTTTATATAGCATACACAAATCAAAGTAGCTTTCTTGAAGGTGAAACCTAGGTGTTGTCTATTTCACAGAGTTTATTTCTAAAACGTGATGAAAAACAAAAATGCAATACTTTTCAAGAGTGTTTCAACATGATCGATAAAAAACACTGATCCTACTGTTCCAATGCAAAGATGTATCTAGTTGTTTTTGTACGTGACAAGTTGTTTAATAACAAACAAACAAGCAAAGCTAATTTAAAGTAAATATTGCATGCTTAATACATACTATTATCTGAGCCCTTCTATTATCGTGGTGCATGTCCACAAACATTTGTATCAATATGGCAACACGCTTTTTTGTACCATGAGCTATTCCTTGTAGAATGTGTTTAAAGTACAGTATTGTAGTGATGAGTTAGCAGGACAGAACTGGATGGACACACACACACACACACACACACACACACACGTGCTCGCGGTGATGTTGACTTCACTCACCCGCGGCTGGTCTTTGCTGATGGGGAAGAACCTGCGGTTGAAGCTGTCGGCTATGAGAACAGCCTGTAATGGCTGCTCCTCTTCATCCTTATCCGACACTGCCTTTCTGGGCCGATTCTGTTTCCCTGCTTTGCCTGCCATGTTTGTGTCAACCGGGTCTGCAGTGTGAGTGTGTGTGTGTGTGTATGTGTGTGTGTCAAGGAAACGCAATACAACGGCAACAAGCTTGAGTTTAGTGACCCGGAAGTTGTCTCTAGTCGGTATAATAATCTAATATTGATTAGCTTAATTTTTAATCCATAACTGCGTAACATCAGTTTAATATCATAGCTACAGTTTGTCCGTGTACTACTACGTTTTAAATTATTATCCAGGTTGTGCCTAAAGAGCAACGTAAACGGCGTTGTCATGTGACACAAGTTACTTTTCTCAGCGAACAGCGATGGATCAAAACAACAGGACCAATCACAAGCTAAGTTTTTTTATTATTATTATTATAAATTGATACGTTAATTTATACAAGGATGCATTTTAATTGATTTAAAAAAATACGGTAACACTTTACAATAAGGTTCGCTAGTTAACATGAATAACTGCACGTATACAGTTTTTATTAATCTTTATTAAAATCTTGTTAACATTACTTAATGCATCGTGAACTAATATGAACAAACAATGAACAGCTGTATTTTTAACTAACGTTAACAGGGCTCTCAAGTCTCACGCATTGGGCGTGAGACACACGCATTTCAACCCGTTAACACGCTCACACGCCACACCTTGTATTTCTCACGCTGAGGAGTAAGGGAACTTGTCCCGCTATACAATTAATGGACGAGGCGCAGGCAAACGGAGGGAAGTTTTCTGCCGAGTTCATAGCATCTGTCTCGACTCTCGAGTTATACAGAGTTAAATCCTAGCTACCAGCCAATCAGAAATTAGAATTAGTTGTTTCCGGGTAAATTATGTGTTCCCGCTGCAAGCTCGTTCGTTACTAGACAACACGCGCACACACGGAGTGGAAGTTGAAAGAGCACGATCTTTTTTAGCATTTTGATTTTACGATTCCTGGACGACATCTCTTGCCTGTGATCAAAGACAGTGAGAGCTGATGTTGAGGAGGATAGCCACATTCGTGCTAAATTATTTTTGATTCATTCATAAACTCTCCAACTGCTTTTAAAGGGGTCATCGGATGCAAAATACACTTTTATATGGTATTTGCAAATAAATGTGTCTTTGCAGTGTGTTGACACAATCACCATGCAACGAAAAAAATCCATTCACTTTTTTTAATCCTGAAAAAGCCAAAAAGTTCTTGCTCATTATCATTTAAAGAGACATGCACCGAAACGGGTCACTGTGAACAGAGCTGTTTTTGAAGAGGTAAAAAGGGTGTTGTTTTACACAACCATTGAGAAATTTTAACCAAAGTATGTTACAATCTTTACATGAAGACCCAAAAGAATCATACCAACTTGTGGAAAATGGGCATCCGATGACCCCTGTAAAGGTGACCGGTTTGGGTCTTGACATACATGCTCAGGGCAAGTTGTTATGACACAATGTTATGTACATTGAGCACTGATGTTCAGTTGGCTTGTTTGGGGTCAAATTTATTCTTATTTTTCAATAAATTTGTATTTTTTAAATATAACTATTTATTTTATTGGATGAATTTGTCTTTTTATCAGATTTAACAATTGTTATAATTTCCATTTGTGCTGGTCAATTATGAACAATAGGCAAAATTGAACCCCTAGCAAAAATTGAAGCGAATTTGGTTGGGTCGAGGGACCGCTGCTGCAAATATTTGGGTGGCTCCTCCCCTAAATCTCACTCTAAACTTTTGATAAAACTTGAGAGCCCTGAACCGTTAATAAAGCTTAACAAATGTATTCCTCATGGTTAGTTACATTAGCTAATGTTAACAAATGAACCTTATGGTAAAGTGTTACCAAAAATACATAGCCTAGTGATTTTTATTGTGAAAGAGTATCTATTTGTGATTTTCAGTGTTATAGCATTGGTGATGTAAGGTTTCAGTACGGGACAAACATTCTCTCAGCCCTATCCCGTTTCCCGTGAGGTTAAATGGTTAGTTTTGTGCTATGACGATTAAATTAGCATTTTTTTCTAATTATTTCACAATGCCAAACTATCTAAACATGTTACAATTTAAAAGTAAATATACATTTTTCTTAAGAGGGGCATCTTCCTCAATATTTTTATTTCTAATATATACTGTATATTATTGTTAGCCTATGTCAGTGAGGAACGTAGTCATGAAGATGAACTAAATCGCAGGTATTTATTGAAGAATGAAGTGAGTATTGACAAAAAATAGTAACACTTGGTTACACTAATGGTCTATTCACAGAAGATAACAGACACCAAGTGACGAACGAGGAGATAACAATGAGAAACAAAACAATTTTCCTGCAATCGAAGGAGTCACAGGAAAAACAGGCAAATTGTTGCAATCCAAAACAGTGAATAGGGTTTGAGTCCTAATTCAATACGCCTCCTGACACTGAGGATCTGTAGAGAATATCAGTGTCTTACATCATCAGCAATTCAGTGTTTGTGATTAATTTACACCAAAACAAAAGGTAACATGTATGCCTTCATCTCTGAAAACATTGTTTCTCCTAAATTTCCTAATGAACTCAGATAAGCTCAGTGCCGACTCGGTTTCAGTCAGTCCTTTTTTTCGTGAATTGGAATGTGTGCAAAGGACTGTGGGTGATTGAAGGACATGAAGGATACACTTGATGCATCCTTCAAGGTGAGCTTAACGAAAGACTGAAGGAAGGCTGCCTTCCAAGGATCCCTCAAATTTAGACGGGCCTATGGGTGGGGCTTGATGACATTGCAGATATCCAGATACTTTGGGAAGTGGCCGTGACCAGAGGGATGAGGGATGAAGGACCAGGACGGAGCAGGGGAACACCAGCGAAGATTAGGAGGCCGCAGGAGAGCTCTGGAAGAGGGGAATGGGTGGGTGACCACTTGAGTGCCGTGCCGAATCCTGACCCTGTTTAGAATTAGGTGCGGGACGGGATTAGGCAATCAGGTAGCGGCTTCAGTGTGGGTGGGGATAATAATCAGGCTGGGAATCGAAATTAAGCACAACACCGGCACAGCGGGAGACCTCTCCGTGGAGGAGACGAGGGAGCCAGGAGCCACAGTGATGTGTCCATGACTATCGCTATTAGCCTATTATATAAACCCTCATCCTCCCTCGCACTTTGTAACACATATTTCCTTGCGGGTCAAAATGACCCGAAACTTTAAAATTATACTTAATTTTTTCCCCCAGAAAGCTTATTTTATTTAATTTTGATAATATTTTTCTATTTTTTTAATGCATTTTTTAAAATTCATTTACCTTTAAATTACTAGATTTGATCAATAAATAAATAATAATTTCAGCACATTCCTCACATTCTTTCATCTTAAATTCAAAATAACTCACAATTTCATAACCCTTTTAATTTAGCTCAAAATATCTTACATTGGGTGTCTTAGTTGACCTCTTGTGGAAAAAATAATAATATAACATGATATTTCATGGCCCTTGCCACTAGATGGCCTTATAGCTCTATATGGAGCAAATGAGTTTTTTTCCACTGGGTCCTAAAGTAATTTGCTCTTCAGTATGCATTCAGATACACATGTAGAAATTATGAAGTTTTTGGGTATTTTTAGTTAGAATTTCGAGCACTTTTAGGTTTTTCTATGTGTACTGAAGCATTCCTTGCATTCTATTCGGCAGCCGTATCACCCTGCAGCCCAAGACTGCTCGCCCACTGAAACCAAGCAGGGTTGAGCCGGGTCAGTACCTGGATGGGAGACTCCTGGGAAAACTGTTGCCGCTGGAAGAGGTGTTAGTGAGGCCAGCAGGGGGCGCTCAGCCTGGGGTCTGTGTGGGTCCTAATGCCCCAGTGTAGTGACGGGGACACTATACTGTCAAAAGAGCACCGTCCTCCGGATGAGACGTTAAACCGAGGTCCTGACTCTCTGTGGTCATTAAAAATCCCATGGCACTTTTCGTAAAGAGTAGGGGTGTAACCCCTGTGTCCGGGCCACATTCCCTCCAATCATGACCTCCTAATAATCCCCACCACTGAATTGGCTTTATCTCTCTCTCTCTCTCTCTCTCCATCTATAGCTGGTGTGTGTGAGCACACCGGTGCCGTTGTTCTGTGGCTGCCGGCGCATCATCCCAGTGGATGCTCACACTGGTGGTGGGTGAGGAGAGACATGATTGTAAAGCGCTTTGGGTGTACAGTAGTACATATGGAAATGCTATATAAATGCCTCATTCATTCATATATATGGGGGTCAATTTGACCCGTGAGGGAAGGCTTTGTTACTTTTTTAAATTTCAACCTCAAAACTCCTCTAATCCATTCAATTTTATTTGTGTATTCGTGGTTCAAGTGCGGGAAAAGTCCTGGGGTCTCGGCCCCCTTTGATGAACTCTCAATTTTTCAAAATGACCCAAGGGAAGGATGAGGGAAAACATGCAATTGAATGCCAAAATAAATAATAGGTTTGATATATAACCTTTATCGTATAACCTACTATTGATTTATATAGGTTTTCATAATGTACAATGTAATATATTAAATAAAACCAAAGATAAAATGCATTATTTGTAGATTCCTTATTACATCTCAAACTGGTAGTTTGTCATGTTGGTGCAACAATAAATAGATATTATACAGGGGCGTAGCCATCATTTCAAAAGTGAGGGGGACAGAATGTCAAGTGTAATACCAGTTTTATTTTTCTTCAGACTTTTGTTGACAGATTTTTGCTTAATTGGCTTAATATGCTATTTATTTTAAAGCAATAGAAAAAAAGAAAGAAAGTTGTCCAGTACTTTATATTGCACATGCAGGGTTTTTCCTGGCTTAAAATGAGGCGAAGGTGGTAAAATCCTGATCATGTATTTTAATAAGATAATAAAATGTGTATTTTTCATAGACCATCATATAGTCTACTGTGTTACCACAGTATTTCCGTAAGTGGATCTCTGTACCTCTAGGGGGGTCCGGGGGCATGCCCCCCTGAAAGAAGATTTTGTACATTTTAAAGATAAATTCACTAATCTGCTGCACTTTGAGTGCCCCGAATCCGCTGTTAAAAATAAATAATCCAACTGCCCAAACATATGATATTCTCTGTTTTAGATATCTGATGATAATATGGTTAAATATCACACTGAAGCTGATTTAAAAATAACATTTACTTAAAAGAAAAGTTCTTCTTTTGGCAAAATTACATTTTCTTACTAGCCTAAACAAAGTCTGTCTTACTAAACTAACACTTTCCAATTGAAAACCTTCAAACTTCAAGCTTTTAAAACTACTACAAACTTTCTAGTTAGGCTTTTTCAAGAGAACTTAAAGTTAGTCTACAAACTTTTTTTATCTAATTGTAAAGTGTTACCAAATTATGATAAACATGATGTACACATGTTACAACGCTGCCTGATTCAAGCAGATCGTGGCTGTTAATGCATGAAAATACAAATTCAGCATTAACATTCACCATGTTTATTCTAATTTGAAGGGCTTTGATAACATATCTGTGAAAATAAAATGCATTACGAGTAAAAAAAGATTGAAAATATTGCATGTTTGTTCGGGTAGTGAATTTACAACAAAACCTGTTAATTATTCAACAAGAGAAATAGGCGGAGTTATTCATCATTGTGCAACACAATTCGGATACTACATGACAACTTACTTACAGTGCTTGACTTTTTCGTGAAAAAGGAGTGAAGAGTTTTTTGCCATTTTGAACTCTATGCAACTGATGGATTCGGCGCGGGTGCGGGCGTGTCGTAAGCTAATGCACGAGTGACTGATTACCATGGAAACGTGAAAGTCACGTATAGACTATCCTTGACTCTTTTGATTTTAAATATCGATGTATACACACCCGTGAAAACCTCAGCTTGTCGTTGACACACTTGCCCTATGAAAAAATGCGGGGGACGAATTTACATTGTATAAAAAGTGGGGGGGACACGTCCCCCGTAATCTACGCCCATGTGTGGTAACAATTATCCATGATACTATACAAAGAAAAGGCTTCACATTACCATTTGTAAGTTATAGCACCACTGGATTTTATAAGTCTCTCACAGACAGACAGACACACTAATTTCTGTAAACGTTTTAAAAAGTATATCCCATATGTCATGATTATAAGCCATTCACAGTTGAAATGCATTACGTCTGACATCAACTCTACATCATAAACTGTACTGTTTTAGGTCAGCTGGAGTTGTGAAGGAACCACCTGACAAAACATCAAAATGATTAAACCAGGTAGGTAAGAACAAAACACACTCAGGCGATAGATAAAGATATGTTTATTGACACATATCCATCAGTGCGGCCTCCGATGCAATTTAACATGCAATACATCCACGTCAAAACAGATCATTGTTCCAGTGCTTATTTTACTGAACACATTTGTAAAAACCATGTTGGATTATTGAGGAGGTATTCATCATCTTGATTCATGAGTATGTACACTGACGGAAACCGTTTTGACGGAGAGCTGGGGATGTTAACAGTCTTTTTTATTGATATTGTAAAAGAAAAAAAGCAGGACATGTTGTCTTCATCCTGGTTCTACATGCAGAACTTTCGAACTTTGGTTGACAACATTGAAGACATGCAATAGATGGTCCGCTCTGTTTCAAACCGTTTAGGTTCTGGTAAAAATCACACTGTAATAGATATGTTTGTTTTCAAAGTATGATAATAGTAAAGATTTGTTTGGAGAGGAGCGCAAACAGATATGGCAGTAAAATTGTTATCCAAAAGGCACTAGGTGAGCCAAACGCTACAGATGTTTAGTTCTACAAATAAATTACAATTCAAACAGTGCAGTTACATTTGTTAACTTAATGTTTTCCTTTTTGAAACATTTATCCATGAATCAAATGTAAGGCAACACATTACAAAAAAAAAAAAAAAAAGATAAACAAAATAATATTACAGAAACAATGTACCCAATGAACACACACACAGACACAATTTCTTTTCAATGGTTTCTGTGACATTTTATGTCTCCTGATGCCAATTTGATGGTATCCTATGGCTTGGAGCCTCCAAAAACAATAATAACGATAATGACAATTATGATAATATTATGCATAGACTGTAATGATCTTCCATGCTCCATAAAAAAACCCTCAAAATCTCCTCTCAGAAACTCTCAGTACCCAATACTTTGCAACCAAACACAGTTCATTTCGAGGCATAGAATAAGGCAACCAGAGTCCATCAGAAGGCGGCATCAAAGTGGATCGAAGTGGAAATGGCTTGCAAACAAAAAGACTCTCCCAGAGACCCTTTTACGGTTAATTCCCCAAATTTCCCCATTCGCCATGGTGCCAAGCTATAGTCCCAATCCCAGAGGTTTCAGAGTCCAAACAGAAAGACATGGCCATGAGAACAGCCTATAGTTTCCTTCCCAAGCTGTGAAAAGATGTCAAAGCTTTCCTCTGGACAGTTGGATATATGGTGTGGAATAAATGGGAGTCTGAGAAAAACCGTGTTATGGGGAGAAGAGGGCAGAAAAAGATGATGCCAAACAGTCTCCATGATGCCTTGCGGAAGGTAAATCCTGAATTTCAGCACCAATTACTGTCTGTTTTTTCAGTTGTGAAATGCAACTTTAAAAAGGTTAATTACATGTTTGTTACAGATTTTTTTGTATACTTTTTTAATTTATTTTTTTTTCTTAGAGAGGAAAGTACAAAAATCCCAATTTAATCCAGAGGTTCAGATGGTTAGCTGGAAGAAAGAAGAAAAGAAAATGTCCAGTGTTTGAAAGAGAGATTAAATGTAGGATCACTCTTACATGTTAAACAGAACTTTTCAGTCATCATCATAATATGATTCACACACATCTCTCAACGTGGGTGAATCGAACAAAAAACTGCAACATTTGATTGCAGAAAACAGAGAACAACAACAGTAGTCCGTTATATTTTACATGAAGGAAATAAAGCCTGAAGATATTTGTATGCATTATGACATTTTTATGATAAGGACATTTATCCTTAAAATTACTACAAAGCATCTGGATGTTATATTTGAAATCTCAATGGTAATTCTTGTTGTTTATTTTAAATTAACAGTAATACTGTAAAACAGTATTACTGTTATACTGTAATACTGTACTGTATAACAGTACAGGTAGTGATGTAGGAGTACAACAATATTCTGCAATGTTTGTCTTCTTTTATTGGATAGTAGTATACGTATTCTAATAAATTCAGCTAAACCTTTCTAGAAAAGTTTATAACTATACAAATGAACGCCCACTCTACATTGACTGAAACTGCTAAAGAAAAAATGGTCAAGAATTTTTCGGTCCATGCACTGCCTGATCGATACAGAGCAGCTTTACTGATACTCAATGTCAATAATGAGATAATACAAATAAAATCCTCAAAATAAGCTTCATTTTCTTCAAGCAAAATATAATCACTTCCTTTGTCAGGTTTTGTGTGATTGACATTTTGTTACCATCATAGAAATTTAAATAACAGAAAAACGACATCCAGCTCCCCCTCTCTGGACATAATGGGTGGAGTTTGGAGTTGTCAAAAATACCACCTTCGGCACTGAAATTTAAAAAATGTGATGATACCAGCATTTCCCTCTAGCGTTTTGAGCGCTGTTGAAACCGATTCTTAAACAACTCTGATTGGCCACTGCGTTCACGCAGTCAACATATGTGTCTCTGATTGGCCATTGTGTTTATGTGCTCAACATATGTGTCTCTGATTGGCCACTGTGTTTATACGCTCAACATATGTCTCTCTGATTGGCCATTGCGTTCACGGCCTCAACATATGTGTCTCTGATTGGCCATTGTGTTCACGGCCTCAACATATGTGTCTCTGATTGGCCATTGTGTTTATGTGCTCAACATATGTGTCTCTGATTGGCCATTGTGTTCACGGGGTTCAACATATGTGTCTCGGATTGGCCATTGTGTTCATGAGCTCAACATATGTGTCTCTGATTGGCCATTGTGTTCACGGGGTTCAACATATGTGTCTCTGTTTGGCCATTGTGTTCATGGGCTCAACATATGTGTCTCTGATTCACGGCCTCAACATACACTATATTGCCAAAAGTTTTGGGAAGTCTGCCTTTACATGCACATGAACTTCAATGACATCCCATTCTTAATCCGAAGGGTTTAATATGGAGTTGGTCCACCCTTCACAGCTATAACAGCTTCAACTCTTCTGGGAAGGTTTTCCACAAGGTTTAGGTGTTTATGGGAATTTTTGACCATTCTTCTAGAAGAGAATTTGTGAGGTCAGGCACTGATGTTGGACGAGAAGGCCTGGCTCGCAGAGTCCGCTCTAGTTCATCCCAAAGCTGTTCTAATCTGGTTGAGGTCAGGACTCTGTGCAGGCCAGTCAAGTTCCTCCACACCAAACTCTCTCATCCATGTCTTTATGGACCTTGCTTTGTGCACTGGTGCTAGTTTTAATTTTGTCAGCTATTAACATTTAGTCTTAATCCTGTGTTAAATGTACTTTTAGCTTTTATCATATTTAGTCAACCTTGCCCTGTTTTCATTCAGTCAAGTTTTAGTCGATATCAATGAAAACTTAGTCATATTTTCGTCATGCTGCACAATGGTTAAATTGATAATAGGCTAACGATTATTTTGCTTAAAGTGGACATGAACTGAGAAATCAAAATTTCATTGATCTTTTAACATATAAGAGGTCATAAAAGTACCATAAAAACATCCTGTAAGTTTCAGAACTCAAAACGTTCTTGTCAGTCTAAAAACAGCTTATATTTTAGCCAATCCATTTGAGCACGTGTACGCAATGGCCAATCAGAGACATTAATGTTGAGCGCATGAACACAATGGCCAATCAGAGACATAAATGTTGAGCATGTGTACGCAATGGCCAATCAGAGACATAAATGTTGAGCACGTGTACGCAATGGCCAATCAGAGGTGTTTAAGAATCCGTTCAACGGAGCTCAAAATGCTAGAGGGAAATGCTGGTATCGTCACATTTTTACAAATATCAGTACCACCTTGGTACCGAAGTCGGTACTTTTGACAACACCAGTGGGGGGTGTTCGGTGACAGGGTTTTGGGTGTGGTTGGACCGTCTAGCTCAGGGGTGTCCAAGCTCGGTCCTGGAGGGCCACTGTCCTGCAGAGTTTAGATCCAGCTTGCCTCAGTAAGTTTCTAGTATGCCTAGTAAGACCTTGATTAGCTGGTTCAGGTGTGTTTGATTGGGTTGGAGCTGAACTCTGCAGGACAGTGGCCCGCAGGAGCAGGACTGGACACCTCTGGTCTAGATGTAGCCATTACGCCCAGCAAGGGGGAGCTGGACACCCATTGTCTCCTGCAGAGGATACAAGACACAAATGGCAGAATATAGGAGAAATTTCAAGTTTTAAAGCCAAGACCGTAGAGAGCCTCGGTCAAGATAAAGGAAATTCCCTTTCAATTGGTTAAGTTTGTAACAGAAATAATTTGCCATTGTAGTAAACAAAAACCCAGAGTAAACAGAAAAGGACAGGCCTCTTAAGAGCAACTGACCACAGTTAACCTCGACCTTTAAAACTGTGAATGAAGGCACTGAACAAACACAGGAGCAGTGGACTACACCATTAGACATATAAGGTGTGGAGAAGCTGTATGATGTTGTCAGCATGTACTGGATGTTGTGTCTGCCGCATGGAGACTGGACTGCGCCCTGCTACAAGACAACAGCAAATAAACAGCCCGTCACGAGACTACCCTGCCTCTACAGCCAGGACCTTATGGCCTTCATTAGCAATGATTACAGCTCTTTATATCTCAATCTTATAAAAACATGTCCCAGTCACATTTCACCCCAAATGTAGTATATTTAATAAGGAATTATGTTAGCATGAAGTAAATTTTTTAGGACAATAGGGCTTTTTGAACTAAGACATTATTTTCATTATAATCATGCACTTCCCTCACCCATTCTAAATACCATACTCTATCTCAAGTCAAGTTTATTTATATAATGCTTTATACGATACGGATTGCTTTAAAGCAAACCACGTAAACATAAACCTTTAAAGCAATCATTCAGCTTGGTGTGTGTGTGTGTGGGGGGGGGGGGGCTGTTAACAGTTTGAAACAATGTACCTGATGAGTTACAGAATAAGTCAATGTTTTGTCATTTTCTTTTTTTATCTAGCAGTTTAATTTCATTTATCATTATTTCCTACAATGAACAACAAAAATCTAATTTAAATCAACAAAGTCAGTACCGCAAATACCATGAAATAAATACATTTTAAATACATATTTTTTTTAACGCTACAATAAAGTTATTTCGGTATTACCAATCTAATCATAATCAATTTAATCATAAGCTTGGCGAACAGATTTGGAGAATTAGATGTTTCCCTATTCAAAGAGATAGGCGCTGCACTTGCATGACCGAGAGGTGTTTCAAAATGGTCGCCGAGTGAAATGACTTGTCTTAAAGTACAATTCCGGCCAAAAATTAACCTAGGGCTAAATAACACATGGGTACCGAGTCGACCGTTCTATGGGATGCGTTTTCATGATAATCGGAGCCGTCTTTGGAAAACAGTCTCGACCAGTCGAACCACGAACGCCGTGCTACGTGCTGGTCAACAGTCACAGTTCAGCTCACGTAGCACGGCGTTCGTGCTTCGACTGGTCGAGACTGTTTTCCAAAGATGGCTCCTGCTTGTATACGCGAAGTGTACTGTCTTTATAAAGTATCTTCTTATTAAACTGTCTGTACACTTACAAAGTTCTCAATGCTTCGGTTTGCAGGTAGAGACCCTCATTATGCTTCCGTGTTAGTGTGGGGCTATTTTGACCCTTGTTAGTGATATTAACTAGTTATTTTTATTCGTACTTATTCAATGCCCCATACACTAGCGTTATAAGTTAATCTGTGGTTAAACTAAAAATAACATTAAAAACTGGGTACATTCGATTATCATGAAAACGCATCCCATAGAACGGTCAACTCGGTACCCATGTGTTATTTAGCCCTAGGTTTATTTTTGGCCGGAATTGTCCTTTAAAGGGACTTTGATAGGACATAGTAATGATCACTACTGAATGGAACGAACAGAATCTGCCAGTGCTGCAGAAAGATTATTGCATAATGTTTTTTATTTCATCACTACATTACAGTAATGAAAAATTGGGAAAAGTTTTGCTTTTTATTCTCCTGAAGACATTATTATTATTTCTTTTGGAGTGAAATGTGACTTGCAATCAAATCCAGAGAGAATGCTTTGTGGTTAAAACTATGCTGCACTGAAAATCCTATTCTCTGCTCCAAATGCATAATGTGCTATACTATTGATGTGACAATGTATGGTTGTAGTTACCTTGGCTTTCCTGGCATGTTTTTGGGGTTCTTGCGGAAGGACTGGTTTACTACGGAGCGAGTGGACATTGCGCGTGGAGACGCCCTTGAGAAGGTAGAAGGAGGGGTCTTGGGAATCTTCTTGCCGAGATGACCGATCCATTTCTTCTGCTCATCTTGGGACAAGGCCAGAAGCAACATGTCTCGAGCTGATGTCACATCATAATTAACTGAGGGAAAAGAACAAAATGAGTGTTGCTGTGAGATGCCTTGTCATTAGCCATTTTCACTCATACAGTCTTTGCTGTAAATTAAATGTAACTTTCTGATTAGAGGGCCTGTTACCTACTTTTTTTAAAGCAGCATTTACAGGTAAAATTAACTATCAATCAAACAATCAAATGTGGTGGAACAAAGAAGTGCAACAGAAGGGGCAAACAACATCTCCCGCCTCGCCAAGTTCTGCCACCGTTCGACCCAAGATATCGGTCACGTCATGAAAATCGTTTAGGCTGACAACCAGGTCTAGCGAAACTCTGATTTACTTGCCCGCATGAGCGAATTACAGTTACTACCGCTTATATCAAGCCCACCTTTGACCCGCATCACTGATTTATTTACATTTACATTTATTCATTTAGCTGACGCTTTTATCCAAAGCGACTTACAATTGCTATATTTCAGAGGTCGCACGCCTCTGGAGCAACTAGGGGTTAAGTGTCTTGCTCAGGGACACATTGGTGTCTCACAGTGGATTCGAACCCGGGTCTCTCACACTAAAGGCATGTGTCTTATCCGTTGTGCCATCACCACCCTGTAGAATGAGATGTAGAATGGGAAGCGGACTGGCCATGGTGACATACCAGCTGAGATTTGGAAGATGCTTGGAGAGTGTGAAGCAGCAGTTTTGAGGTACTCATTGAGTCATAGCTGAGAACAAGCCCCCCACACTGAACAACCAGCACAACTGTGCCAATCAAGAAAGGCAAGGGCAACTACCACCCAAATTGGGTTGCTCAAAAGGTATTTCAGCGGGTACTGGACAAACACCTCCAAAACATCACTGCCACCACATCCAATCAGTGTAGCTTCATCAAAGAATGTGGCACCATGATGGACTCTTTTCTTGCCACCTGGTTGCTGACGGAGAAGCACTAGGAGAAAAACGGTGCACATTGCATTCCTGGACCTGGAAAAGGCATTTGATTGAGCTTCACGCAACCTTATCTGGCAAGGACTGCATTCTCATGACATCCCTGAAATGTATGGGGTGTAATTTCTTTACTGTAATGTCACAAGCATGGTTTGATGCCCAGTTGGGATTTCACCACCTTTCAACATCACTGTCGGTGTTCACCAAGGCTCAGCCCTCTCGCCCCTTCTGTTCATCCTTTGCATATACACAGTGACAGCAGACTTCCAATCACCGCACCCCTGGACTGTACGTGGAATTGTACGCAAAGCATTGCTTTTGCAGGATACCTGCTCTGTGCTTCAACACCCTTAGTGGAAACAGAATGCGGCAAACATTCAAAAGATTGAGTACTTGGAGTTTGGCCCCCAAACCAATGGCACCATCAACATTGATGGACAGGATTTAAAGAAGATCATCAAGTTTAAATACCTCAGATCTTTGGTCATATCAGATGGCGACACCATCCTTGATGCCCGGGGAAGAACCGATGCAGCATCGCTCAAGTGGAGACAGGTCAAAATCTATAAGACCGTAGTGCATTCAGAGGCCCTTTATGGGGCAGAGTGCTGGGCCAAAACAAAGCAGCACGAGCAAGCCCTCCACACCAAGATATGAATGTGCTCCAGGGGACACTTGGGGACACCTGACCCATCTCAAAGGATTGGAATCAACTTGGTCATGGAGAATATGCGGGAAGCATTGTATACGGCTATATAATGAGCACTAACAAGAGCTCTGTGCCAAGAACAGCCCCCTGTTTCAACCCAGGAGGCCACTGACAGCATAGAAGACCAAATAAACGGTGGATGGACAGTGTTACAGAATATATGTGGGCCGTGGACCTTGCCCAGAAGATGCTAAGGACTGGGCCAAAATGGAGAAGATAAAGCTGAATACCAAAAACCTTGTAAAACTATGGGATAAACAGTAACAAAAAGAAATACATCATTATTAAAGTAAAGGATTAAAGGATTTAAAGGAATTAAAGTAAAATCAAAATTTTGTAGTTCTACAATTTCAGTCAAACCTTATAAAATGTAAAAAAATAATAATAAAAGAGTAAACACACAGAGGCATTTTCTGCTTGTGGCTCACCTTTGCAAGGGGCGATAACGTCCTCCTTCTTGTCCAGATGGTCCTTGTGGCACTTGACGTGGCAGCGGCGGCACTCCAGGGCTGGCGGGGGCTTGAACACGTGCCACAGGGGTTTGGAGCAAGCCTCACAGTTAGAAGGGAAATGGTAGAGGGTGGGGATGAACTCGTGGCCTTTGTGGGGCAAGCAGTTGGCCTTATCACCCTGAGGAACACTCTCCATGTCCGCTTCCTTCCTACACTCACCCTCATTAGCATAAAGTATCTGAAGAACAAAAACATATTTTCCAAATTGTACATTTAAGTAAAAGTTAGAGCGTCATGAAAGATTTTTTAGACATCAACATAAATGTACAATGTAATTTTTTATAAAAGTAAAAACTGTTAACCCTGCATCAGGGTTACAAATGTGTCCAGTGTGAAATGATACGGTGTAAGAATGATGGGGCTAGAGGCTTAGCAAAGGACACCCAATCACGTGCCTCATATTCACATGCTTTGTTTAGTCGCAGAATTGCCGCGTGTTGAATAAAAAGTAGGCTATGTTTCAGCGTTTGAGGGGAAAAAGTAAAAGGGTGACAGAAAACGTGACATTTACAGTCTGAAACGTCCACTCATTATAAACTTGATAGTACAGTCTTCAATATATTATATGATGATGCACAATGCTAGAGTCTTTTCTGCAAACAGGTCGTGTGCTGCGTTCATCCAATCAAAGACACTGACATTTCACACATGCAAATAAGGACATTATGGAAAGTACAGTGTGAAACGTCTCCTTATGAATACCTTGCAACAAACTTGGAATGATTTCAGCTTTCCTACAGTAGTTTCCCAAACATGATCCAGTCTATTTATACTTACAGAATTGGAACGGTGATTACAGGGAATTTATGACTATTTTTAAATAGAATCTCTGTGCAAAAAATTGAAAATAACTGACCTGGAATATTCGTGGAATTTCATCCGTCTCAGCTCGATAAACGTCGCCTTGTGTGACAGGACGTACATGGAAAAGTTTGCTGTTTTGAAATAATACATTTTTGTTATTTAGCAGAAAGTGTAATCATTCAATTTTACATGCACGAATGAATACAGTGGCCAGTTAACATGGATATTTCGATCCATGGATAGTTATTCATCAGAATACTTACTCAATATCTAGTACCATAGAGGGGTTTGACTGCTCTTTGTCTTGCTCATCATTGTAAAAGAGAATCTTTTTACTGCTCACCACAACATACTGAGGGAAACAAAAACAAATATTGAAAAAGATAGAAAAGAGCAGGGCCTATCATGTCTAAATGCATGGACAATAATAGTTTAACACACAATTCTTCATGCAAGCCTTACCTGCTTTTTCCAGCCATATCTTTTTATATTAACCCTATTAGGTATTGCGAGCCATCCTTCAAGCCTTGATTCTGAAAGCAAAGAAATTCCATTATATACAAGTCAGAATTTGAACAAGCAATAAAAATAGACATGCGGTAAAACAACTGGGAACACAAACCAAAGTTGTGACACAATCTACAAAAACCGATTGGCTTTTACTAGCATGCGTAAACCAGGTACACTTTAAAACAACTGCCCACATCACAGGGTTGTAGTTGTAAAATCCCATGCTGTTTTGTTAAGTGAAACTAACAATGAAAAAAGGGAAAGCCTTTATTTTATCGATCAAGGATTAGTAAGATGGTGAAAATGAGATGTCCCTAGGTAAACAGATCCTGATGTTATTGTGAATGTGAGAAAACAATGGCTAAATAGATATTTGACTGGTTAACCAATCAATTTTGACTATAATAGCTCACATGGACCACAGCCTTAGTGATGTCAGTGGAAGAAGAACACCAAGTTATTACATTTTCATTAACAATTATAAAGAATTGTATTTCTATTTGGAATAACGGGCACGATAGCTCAAAACAACAGCAGCAGCTACAGTACTAGCTATCTGGCCTGATTAACATGAACAAATAGGCCATTAGGAGATGCTCATTTATTACAGTACTACATCTGTATGTTTTTCTGAACGACGTAGATAAAAATTTTGCATAATAAACCCAGGAATGTGCATCACGTTTATAGCAGTATTAGTAACTGGCTCAATGCAGCAGTTTGTTACAAAGTACATTTTATCATCAAAGCATGTAATTCTGCCCCTTTTCTGGAAATATCAACCAAACTAAGATGCAATTCAATTAAAATGTTACTGGTTTAAAAGCATATGATCACAAGGTGGTTTTGAGGAAGACAGGTAGGTCACGTAAGAATTGTTTTAAAAAATCATGCAAAAACTGTGTGACCCCAACTGAGTGTGAATGCTTAATGTCATTCATTCTGTAGTGAGCATGCTTCCAGTGCAATAGATAAACCAACCGTACACACAGTCAACATACAGGAACACGTGTGCTTCACAGGGCTGGGTATTGACGCCGATTTCCCATTATGATTAGATAGATTCATTCTTTTGGGAATATGTTATTTTCAATTAAAATTTCAAGTCGCTTTGGATCAATTTTAGGGTTGGATAACTTAAATCATTTGGATAGATTAAAGTGGTCATGACATGAGAGATAAAATTTTCCTTGATCTTTTGACATATAAGAGGTCTTTCTACCATTTAAAAACATCCAATAAGTTTCAAAGCTGAAAATGTTGCCCTCATTATAAACGAGGCATTTATTTAATCGAACTCCAAAAAAGGCTTGATTTGATATTGCGGGATCTGTTACGTCACACGGGCAAATACATTTGCATATAAGCAAGACATCGACGAATAGTTATACATCATCGCACCATAGACAACAGACTAAGACCATAGACCTCTCAACGTGATTATGTAATGTGTGGCGCATCACAGCTCGTGCAAGACAAGCATTTGTGGTTAAAAAGAATATAAAGGTTTTTATTTTTAATGACTGATGGTTTCTCTACTCTAGATAAGACTCGGCTGGGATCGTGTCGAGACTTTGAAGCTTCACTGAAACTGCAGTTTGGACCTTCATACTGTTGGACCCCATTATATATATATATATATATATATATATATATATATATATAATATGTCTATATATATTTTTTTTTTTTATGTGCACAAAAGCCTTTATTAACATTATAAGTGATCCCCAAGGAACATATTAAAATATATAAATATTGAGAAAAAAACATGTCATGACCACTTTAAGGGTTTTCAAACTTTGCAGAGCAAGGGAGGGACAAGCCATGCTAAATGAAGAAACTTTTACTTTTGCAATTATTACATGATCCTCTGTGCATAACTTGCAATTTGAAGGCAATTCCAAGTTCTATATCACATTCAAATATTAATATTTTAACCCAGGCCAATAGGAATATAAAGAGTAAAGCTATCACACACACACATTAAAAGAGTGTGACTTGACCTAAAACACCTCTGAAAGGTGCTCAGAGTATGATTTTAATAAGCAAAATAAGGTTTCACTAATTTCAGCAATTTGGTTTCAAATAGGTCTATTTTAGCATTGCTCTGTTGGTAAAATCACTCTGAGTAGCTTATTTCTGAGGTATCACCAAAACACATTTGACATTCAGTAAGTAAAAAAAAAAAAAAAGTAATGAGAAGAGACAAAATGCCACCCAAGAGCACAATCCAGGCATAACAGGATCCCAATCTTAAAGTTACTCACAGAGGAAAAAGAATAGAAGATACACAGATAAGGAGAGCAAGAAGAACTGACTATATATGAGGGAGAACAAGAGATTAGACTTTAAACACAGACATTGGAAGATGATGATTATGTACACCACCTGGCAACATGAAACATCATCACCTTCATCCTATCATCACAACATTATAAGTCAAAAGGACAATTTATCCGCTAAATCTAATTAACATCATAAATACAGTCCTAATAAATATACCCTAACAAAATGACATTCATTAGCCAAATAATATAGCCAAGATCAAGGATTTGTTGGCTGTCTAATATAAACAGAATATAGCCATAATCACTTTTTTAAAAATACTTTTTTCATGTCTATTTAAAAAAATGCATCCCAAATTATCCCCTCTCACCAAGTCTTTTTTCCTGAAATGCTGACCAACATTGTGGTAATAAGTGGTAATAAAATTTCAATTTGTCTATACTGTCGATTTTACTTTCATAGTTTTAGAAGAGTTTTACCAGTGGCGTTTTAATATTCATTTTGCGTTATAGCATGCGATTCTGTGTAGTGATGGAAGATTTTTGCCTATAGGTGTCATAACTGCTTTCAGAGGATGGAATCAAACTCAGTTTGAGGTATTGGGATTAAGAGTGTGTTCACACATGTAGTTTGATTCTCTTGGTTCTTTTGGTCCCGACCAAAAAAGAAAATGACACATGTAGTCCTGGTTCGCTTAGCGTTCACACTGTCATTTTGTATCTAAATATAGAAGGAAAAAAAACCAACTGCTTTTATGGCGTATATTTTGCAACAACACTTTCCGAACATCCAGACCAATGCTGTGTGCTGGACTAAACGCGCTTGCTGTGTGTGTGGACACATGATGGTTTTTCTATAAAAACTGTAAAGGAGTCAAAACAGCGTCGGGATTTCCTCCATTGCACACAAACGCAACAGATCTGCTGTGAGGAGACGTGGTTCCAACACCTGTACTGAAATGTGATGAGCAACACAAGTCCTATGACAACAAAAACCAGGTGTGCTTGAGCATTCTGTCCTTTTTAAGGTCCCATCTTGTGACATAACGTCCTGTCTTTGGTCTGTGTTGAGTTCATTAATCTCAGCTAGGGATGCCACCATATCGGTATCAGCCGATATATGTATATTTGCAATGTTATTGTTATTGGCCCATATTGAAGCGGATAAATAATGGATTATTTCCTTCATTTGACACATTTCAGATGCGCACTGTTCAACATGACGGTTTTGAATTGCTTGAAATATGATTGAAATCACTTAAAAAAAGGAAAATACGGTTAAGTGCAACATGTCCAGCACAAATCTGTTATATAGACTACATAAAATGAAATGAGAACATTATAATTGTGTGCTTGGGACATGGATTTTAATGGTGAGACTTTTGTTTTTGTAATCAGACTCTCAAAAATTATATTAAAACAATATTTGGATTTTGATTTATCAGTCAATATATCGGCTATCGGCTTTCAAATATAAAGAATTATCGGTAATTGGTATCGGCCAAAATTTTTTGCTACCGGTGCATCCCTAATGTCAGCTGAAAAAACCCCATCATATGCATGCGTCCTTAGTTTTGGATGTTCAGTAAGTTCCGTTGCAAAATATACATTATAAAAGCAGTTTTTTTGTTTTTGTATCTTTAAGTTCGGTCTTAAAAATAAAAACGCCAAGCGAATCAGGGCAAAATGTATTATTTTCTTTTTTGGTCCGAGAATCGAACTACAAGTTTGAACACACCCTTAGTCACACCAAACTTGATGCGAACAGGCCTGTACGGTGGCATCATGATAACAAAGGGCGAGTTTGCTTACTGTTAGTTACCTATTCTAGAGTTGCATTTTGACAGTGTCGCATGCTGATTACATAAATCAGCTAAAATACAAATAGAAATTAATTTTTTGCATTTCATCTGCTCTGCTCTTTTTTTCTCCAATGAAACGATTTTAAATCCATTCCTAGCAGACTTTCAAATATGGACAGGGATGATAGCAAGACACGTAGTCAAAGCTTCAGAATTATCTGGCTATTGTGGGCTTTCCAATCACTACAAATGCGAACCAAATTACTTAAAACTCTATTCCTTAATTTACTTGTCATTTATATAACAGAAATATGTATACTTCGTGAACGTTCCCTTACCAGCAATGTTACTGTCCAGCTCGTCCGTCTGCAGGCTGGTGACGCTGGAGTTTTCCACTCGGAGCTGCAAGTCGTTCAGCTTCTCGCGGAGTTGCTCGATGTCACTTTCTTTGCTGTCTAGTTGCATCTGCAGCTCATTGCGATACGTGCACTCCTCAGCCAATTGCTGCAAATACACACAACATCATCATCATGCTGATGTTGCTTCCTGGAGTGTCCAGTCATGAAACTTAATACATTTTCATGAGGCATTCCTGTTGAAACTGATTTAGTGAATCATCAGATTCCACTGATATTGCCATCAGTTTTGTCCCTGTGAAAACGATTAAACATGAACTTGCCGCTTGCATCTCGTTGAGCTCCTTCTGGTACTTGATGGCCATGTGGTTGAACTTCTCCTTCTCCTGGTTCAGCTCCAGCTGCAGTTTGCGATTCTCCTTCTCTTTCTTGCGCAGGTCAGTGGTGCTGCCTTTCTTCTTCTGGTCTAACTTCATGTCCTTTCGGTTCATAATCTCAGCCAGCTTATTCACCGCCTGCAGGGACAAATTGAAGATGGTAGAATGACCAAAAAGTTTGAGCAAAGAGCAAAAGATTATTTTCCTTTCAGACATGTCATATCCAACAAGTCTGGTTGTAAACCGAGTGAACTGCTTTGTTGTCAGCTACACATACATAAACCTAACTAAAATGGATCCTCATAATTGAATAACGAACGCTCTTCATAGGCACCACGCAAATAGAGAATAAACACATCATTGATTTTTTTGTTAATGTTAGTGCTGTCGATTTAATGCTTTAATTTAATTAACTATGGGGGGAAGTTATTTATAAACGCATTTAATGCAGTAGCCCAGATCTACGTAGGTCTTACATTTCACAGTTGATTGGTGACGAACATGAATCATGGAGCCTATAGAATGCAGTTAGACTGGCCCTAAAATTCAAGATATCAGGGCAAAAATGCCCCTGAATGAGTTGTCGTCTCATATTTATATATGATATGATATAGTTGAGCAATTTCACATGAGTAACGAGCGCAATATCACACAAGTGCCGTTTTCATTTAGCGTTTTCATCGAATAGCACAAGTGCAAATGTGATATTGATTTTATACAACAGTTCATCTGATTGTTATATTTTAGACACAATATTGTTTGTTTTTGCTCAATTTTGCCAATGAAAATATTACCTGTGAAGCTAGAGCAGAACTGTTGTGGGTCTCGGAGAAACACAAAGTGGTGTTTCGTTCTGAATGAATCAGCGTTTTGAGCGAATCAGTCCGGTGAACCAATGATTCAATGGTCCATTCATAAAGAGAGCGTTTACTTCACTCCTGAATGAATCAGCTGTTTGAGCGAATCTAATGAATGAATGACTCCATGACTTCATTATCAAGACATTTACCACCACCTACTGGCAGTTTTAGTTTCTTATTGAGACCATTATTTCATTAAAACAATATTTATATTTCGATATTAATAAAAAAACAACATTATTTTGAATCCCAAAAAAAAAAAAAAATCTTTTTAAAGCTACTTTTTGAAACGTCCATTTAATGCTTTTCTCATTTAACATAATAATGACGTAAAATTATTTTTTGGGTTTAATTTCTTTTATAATTTGCAATTAATTTGTCTTTTATTAATCACTACATTGTGTAATTTTAATAAAAATTGTAATCGCTTGACAGCCCTAGTTAATATATTAGTTAACAACCTGATATTCTAATAAGAATAAAATTACACAAAGCATTCAAATATTAGGTAAAATCGCATTGATTAATTAGGTCAAATTTGAAAAGATCGTAATGTTTCTAATGATGACTTGTCCACCATCTTGGATGATTTTTCTTTCACTGAGCTTAATGTTGTTTATATGTCTATGTGGTGTTTTTAATATGCTTTAAGACAAACCATGTGTAAATTCTAGTGATCGCGATTAATCGCATTAATGTCATAGTTAACTCGCAATTAATCGCACATTTTTATCTATTCTAAATGTCCCTTGATTTCTTGTCTCATTATTTTTTCTAATTTTAATGCGCTTCTCACTGTTAAAACATAAAAGCAAGCAGCTACTGCATGCATGGTTTGGCATGACTTAATAATTCCTAAAGAGCGGACATCAGTTCATCGCGATCTCACACATCCCTGTTATTATCAATGAAGCTGACTGCACAATGAATCGTTCATACACTTTGTTTGGATTTGCCAGCATACGGAATTCAGCTCTGAACAAAAAGTCAGTTTTGAGCGTTGAGGGGAGTCTATCTTAAATGTTTCTGATTGGCCATTGCGTTCAAGAAATCAACACATGTCTATGATTGGCTACATCGCTCAACGCTGCAAACATGTTATAAAAAGAAACTCTGGCCTGTAAATCGTTTCTATTTTGTTTTAGTTGTTCTTGTTGCTTTTCTGCAACAGATGAATAAAAATGTATTAGTTTTTATGTTTTATTCATAGATATTTCTAGTTTGTTAACTGACAGCACTAGTAAATTCATAAGTCGACAGCATTTCTGAGTATTTTCTGCTTAAAACTGCAGTGAACCAAAGACAGTCTCAAAAACACGGTTTGAAATCGCTGGTGTTTCTGACATCACAAACTACCTTGTAACCAATCAGATCAACATGTGATCGTCAACGATTGGATCTCTGAGCTGCTGTGAGTGAGTGGAGGCGGGGCTCATTTGCATATTCATAGAACCGCACATACTAAATTAAGCAAGTGTGTAGAGTCACATTCAAACTATTTTAAGGCATGAAGAATTAATTTCAAGGAACAATTTTTTAATACGTCATTTTGGTGATCAAAGATGAGTTAAGGAATAAAATTATTGACTACAGGGTGACTTTAAATTTAGTCTGATGCATATGACTCTCAAAAGACTTCCCTAGTTCTCTAATTCTGTTCACTTTCACATTCAAATTTATGGTGACGAGTCACTGACGACAACATTGGCTTTTTCACTATTAGAACATACATTATTTCTACAAAGTTGCTGCATGGTGGTGGTCATACCTGGATCTTCAGAGTTCTTTCTATATTAAGGATCTTCTCGTAGTTCACCTTTACTGAGTTTTCCACCTCCTCCTTCTCTGCTGCAAACTCTACAGGAAGACATTAGAAATGTCGTGTTAATGCGTAAAGATAAACTGTAGTTAACCAGTTGGAATTGAGATTACCTTCTTCCTGAGCTCGGAGCCTTTTATCCAACTCGGTCTTCTCCTTACTGAGGATCTCCACATCTTTGGTAAGGGTTTTAATGGATTCCTCAAGCTAAACGAAAATGCATTATACTCCAATTAAAAGCCACTAATATAACCACAGAGTAGACAATAATGACAAAGTAAAATTGCAGGTGGTATATAGAGTTCTAATCCTGAAAATGTGCTGGAAGACAAACGCATGCCTGTCCTTCGCTAATAACAGACCTGTGTGATGCTGGAGTCTTTCTCTGAGATCTCCAGTTTGTAACGTGACACAGCCTTCTTGTTCTCCTGAGAGAGTTCAAAATACTGTTCTTCCTGAAGCGCACGGGCCAACTGCTCCGACTCGGCTTTCGTCATGGTGAGGTCCAACTGAGCAGAGAGCGACTCCCTACAAAAAACATTTATGGAGGAGCAGTTCACAAGAACGTTCAACAGTATTTCGAAGAAACAAGACACTCTTAAGTTCCTTTAACATTTTTATAAAAGCTACAAATTCATGAAGACTTTTACTTCTCTGAATACATGTCCTGGACTTTTTTGAGAGCGTCTTGAGTTTGTCGATTCCTCTCCTCTATCTCCTCCTTTAGCTCCTTCACCTGAGTTTTATAGAGTGTCTGAAAACAGGAAAAAATGGCTTGAGAATATATAAACAATGCTGATTTCCTCTCATGATATGACCACACACAAGAACATAACACCCGAACATGGCCGTAACTCATTAAGCTGAGCCTTATACCATGGCATTGTCGACTATTATTTGTTGATTGATGTTTTAAAAATGTTAGGTCATTTGTGTATACAATTTCAAGTTCCATTTCCATATCACTTTGTCAAACTCCATCAATTCCCTCCTAAGCCAAGGCTAGTGCCAAGTTAATCAAAAGTGTAAAACAAAACAGTTCTGAGTGTAAAACAAACAAAAAAAGAAACATGAAAAATGTTCCGCAGTCTGTGATACTCACTGAGAAATACTGCTCAGCCTCCAGCTGGTCCTGAAGTTCCCTCATCTGACCCTCATTTCCTCTGTACTGCCTGAGGAAACACACTTCCATCAATCACAGTCACTTCAGACTTACACTTACTCAGACTCCACAGCTCAAGCAAGTAGATATGAGTGTAAACCTGGCAGGTCCACCCACTAGGTCTTTTGTAACAGTAGGGCAAGCCATCTCAAGCAAAAGTCATTTGAGAGATAAACCAAGTAATTATATTTTGATAAAAGATTTGTTTGCTTTCTCTTGGAATAATGCAAAATGATGCATAACTCACAATAGGGTCAGGAACCTACGGAAGCTTGTTCCTGCCAAGCAATGTCCTTTTGTCTCACTTTTTCTTAGAGCTGCGTGATATAAACTCGCAATCCTGACTTTTTTACTACAATATAAATGATACAGGTTCCTATGGAAGCTTGTTTCTGCCACAGAAAAGATAATTGCGACTATTTATCTTGCAACGGCAAAATCTTGCATTTAAAACTCCTTTGCGAAAAGTCAGAATTGAGAGATAAAAAGTCTCTTTTACATTTTTTTATTCCGTGGCAGAAACAAGCTTACATAGGAGCCTGATTAATATAAATCGGTGAATGACTTTGTGCAGACTTTGAGGTACGAAAGGAAGTAGGGGAAGTTAAAAGATTAACTGGCAGTGGATCTGGACCAGACGGAGGTCAATTCTTAATCCACCCATGTAAATACTGGCAGCTTAAAATACTTAAACATAATCTGCAATAATAGCCTTTTCTACGACAGAAAAGCCTTCTGAATATTCAGTAACGTAATAGCTGTTGTCAGTAAGGCATTTTAATGACAGAACAGTTAAAAGTAGGGTCCAACATGACCAATAGAAATGCTTGTACTAAAAAAAAAATACAGAAATAAATAACTTAAAAGGACGGTTCACCCAAAAATGAGAATTCTGTCATAATTTATGCACATTCATGTCTTTCAAACCCTTAAGACTTTAAAGTTAATCTTTGAAACATAAATTAAGATACTTTAAATGAATGAGCGGTTTCTGACCCTTCATTTAAAGTCCAGGTAATCAAAACTTAGAAGACCCAAAAAGATAACGATAAACCAAAGATATGAACATAATATGGGCCGATACTGAAACGGTGGCTACTTTCCCTACTTTACATAATGAACAAAATAATTTAGAATTTTATTTATATAATTTGGACCCTGTTTAGAAACTAGATCATTTTACTATTGCTGGCTAATAGTTCCACAGAACATGAGTTTTGTGTCTTTTATTTAAAAAAGGGAGATATGCACATATATATTCATGACCCTTTGAGGGCAGGAGAGAGCATACTTGGTGAGCTGTGCCAACTGGAACTCGACGGAGCGCTTGTTCTCGAGGGCCACGTTGATCTCCTGTTTGAGTTGCTTCTCTGACCCTCTCAGGCGCTCAGCCTCCATCGTCCAGCTTTTCAGCTCGTTTTGGGACTGCGAACGCTTCCCAGACTCATGCTCCAACTGCACCCGCAGCTCCTTGACCTGGCGGGGTGGAGAGAAGACGAAAGATGCTGAATTCATTACACCTTTAACAGTTTGTAATCTTTTCAAGCCAAGCCGTTCGGTGGGTGGACACACACCTCGTCCTCCAGCCTCTCCTTCTGCTTCATCAGCTGCTCCATCTTCTGCACAGACTGTTTGAGGTCGAACTCCAGCATGGAGCACTGCTTCTCCACCTCCACCACCCTGCTCTCCGCCCGCATCCGCAGCGTGGTCTCCTCCGACACCTTCTGCTCCACCGCTGGCGGAGAAACACAAACCGAGAGTTGAGAAAGACTGAACACCATGGACAAGAGCAGTCGATATACTGGTATACTTGACTGGTATAGCAGTCAATATACTGGTAGATATTTGGCATTTAAAAATGTCGACAAATTTGTAATTCATTGTATCACTGTTAATTGTATCAGGCAAAGAGTATCATAAAAAGTGTACTTTTTTTGAGTCTCTGAATTATGAACGTTTTGTTAATAAAATGTATTTTGTCCCTGGACACGCACGAGAGAGCAACTTTTTTGCTCATCAGCCACTGTGGCTAGTGGTTCTCCAAAGTTACTAGTCACTCAGCATTTCCACTGCATCGATACAATGGGGAAAAACGGCTTTATAGATATTTTTAATATTATCTCATAATTTGGCAGCAGGTTTATTAGGCTGCTGTCACTTTAAGACCTGGCACACGGATCCATTATACTGTTACACATGTGATTTCTTTCTCAACTGTTTACGTTCAGTAAAAACATAACTATGTTTATGTGAATACTCACGAAGATCAGCATTTTGGCATTATTTTGTTTGACTGTTTAAGCACAATAAGGAGCAAAAAGAAGTCAATTTAGTACTGTGAGGCAGCTTTATGTGCACACTTTGGGTTTGAGCACAAAATCAGCAGGAATGAGTTAAATTATGCGCAATAAATGCAATCCCACACCGAAATTCCAGCCCTGCAACACCAACAAGTGAGTGAGGGGGTGGTGTCCGGGCATGCAGCTAAACAAGACGCCGTGCAGTTCTGGACACGCAGTGCGATGGCATTGGTGCGTCTGGCACACACACATACCGTGCATAGCAGCTGATTTGTTTTCCTCGATAGACTCATATTTGTCTGTGAGTTGAGCCTTCGTGACGCGGTGCTCGGTCAATTCCTGGTCTAGCCGCTGCTGGAGAGTCTTCAGCTTGTAGTTTAGGTCAATTTCCAGACTGTTTTTCTCCTGAGGACACAGAGAACATAGAAACACCGGTTACACAAAACACAGTTACTTCACACAGCCTACACACAGAGAACACATAGGCAGCCTAGTGGGCCAATTGTACCAGTGGGTCTCAAATAAAATTCATGTGGGTGGATTTTTCTAAGCTAACACTTTCAGTTATACTTAAGTGAGACTATGGCATGAGACTATATTTTCAAAACAATTTGTTTCGGTGTCTCGAAACATCTCGGTGCGATTCTAAGTGTAACTGCAAACCAGTCTCATTCTACTGTGTGTAAAATGGTTATACATTTGAAACAGACTTTTTAATGGTGAAACAGCTGCAAACAGTGAGAAATGTTAAATCCTAACGTTGCTGCCTTGGTTTCCAATCCAAGTGCACTGCTGAAAATGACTAGTTAAGTCATGAAACTCTGTAAGGCGCAGGCTGATACTTTACATACAATCTGCTAGCAATCACATTGTTTCTTACATGGTACAAGCTGATTGGCCTCTGCTGTATTGCAGCCAATGAGCTTGCTTGTTCAACATTTGCATAGTCTGGTTCAGTGTTTGCTGTAAGCTGGTCTATCAGAGTTTCTGAGACCCTCCACCTCCCCCAGCTCCACTTGATTAAACATGCTATGGCATTTAAAGTGTAGCAGCAGCAGAGTGTCTTACATGCTCACAGCAGATTGTCTGTGTATGTTTTGGCAGTAGCAAGTCTCCATATTTGCTCTGTGGCAGCAATAATAGCAGCAGCATGCGAAGCAGTCATGTCACTGTGACTAACATGCTAAGACTATCCAGAGAAATACCATGACAAGGGATATATAGCCAAATCAGCTTACATAACAAAGTCTTGAATTTCCCCGCCCAAACTATTACTAAAATAGTGCTGACTGACCAACAAACCATGTCAAGAGAATGGTTAAAGACAAAATTAAGTATATTTTAGGACCATTGTTTTTTTTAAACATTATTGCATTTTAAAATATGTTTTTATTCATTTTAAAATAATATAAAAACGGCAAACCTTTTCAAGAACGTTACATCTGTCTTGGACTTGTTTCCTCTCCAGATCCACTTTAGACAAACTCTGCTTCAAGTTCTTGTTGTCCTCCTGTAGACCAGTGATACGAGCTTCAAAGAGACAAAGAACAGACTTAGATCCCACTGGATTATCACAATAGTTGCAATGGGAACGTTTTGAAATTTTAAATTAATATTATCTACACTATTTGCACACCATAGAAAATGTTTTTATTAATAAAGAATTCAGGCCTTTACTTTTTTACATTGTTTTGTTTTGTTGCAGCCTTTTGCTAAAATGCTTTAAGTTCTTTTTTCCACGTCAAACTACACCCCATAATTACAACAAACAAAAAAAAACAGATTTGTGATAACCTTGTAAATTTATTATAACGAAAAAAAACTGAAATATCACACCGACATAAGTATTTAGATCCTTTGCTATGACGTTTGAAATTTAGCTCAGGTGCATCCCATTTCTCTTTGAGATGTTTCTACACGTTGATTGGAATAAATCTGTGGAAAATTCAATTAGTTGATTTGTTTGGAATGCGTCAATTTGTTGCGCTGTTTATGTTCCCCAATGATGCATGCTGAAAATCAGCCATTATTACAAAAATATCTGGCCCGATCTAAAGTGTAAGTGGAAATGTTTTAAACAGAGACCAAATAAAATAGTGCTCTGCACCACCACTCTATAAAACTGAAATGGCACAGGCCTATCGAAGCAGCACAACTTCTATGCAAGAGAAGCTGAAAAGAAAGAAAACATCCCTGGGCAAAACAACAAAGTGATTGTTGTTTATTAAAGTGAAGTTTTACACAGTTCTAGAATACTTTTGTCATTTGTCAGTCCCATATTTTGTGCTTAATACGGCTGTGTTCATACAGCACTCTGTCTTTATGAGCTGCCGTGGGTGCGAGGCGTACTGTCTGCAACCAGTTACAAAGATGTTAACGTTGTTGGTTATTTAAAATACCTAATGGATGAACTCACGTCTCAATTGGACTCATTTATTTAAGTACGTACTGTCAATCGTGGCAAAATTTCACAATTGTATGGACACCGCCATGTTTGATACTGTTGCCGTGGTTACCGCTATGGTTACCGGTAGTTGGAATGTGGTTATGGCTGAATTAACATATTCAAGCAGGTACTTTAGATTATTCGATAAAAAAACAAAAGAAAACTCTTAAAACTACATTCCGTGACACAACAACAGTGGTATTTGTAAAATGATGGTGTTTGCTCGTCTGGCATGACACTGTCTGTGAGAGAAATGCTGCAAGCGGAGAGAATGCTACAAACAGTGATACTGTTCTGGTGATGATACTAATTTTTTTCTGTAATTAATCGAGACAATCGCACACTCAGGTTTTTAATACATTTTAATATTGTAATATAGTACAGTGCATGCAGAAAGTTTTCACAGCGCTTTGCTTTTTTTCACATTTTGTTATGTTACAGCCTTATTCCGAAATGGATTCTATTCTTTCCTCAATATTATACAAACAACACCCCATATAATGACAACATGAAAGAAGTTTGTTTGAAATCTTTGCAAATTTATTATAAATAAAAAACTTTTAAAAAATCACATGTATATAAGTATTCACAGCCTTTGCTCAATACTTTGTTGAAGCACCTTTGGCATCAATTACAGCCTCACGTCTTTTTGAGTATGATGCTACAAGCTTGGCACACCTATTTTTCTGGCAGTTTCTTCCATTCTTCTTTGCAGAACCTCTCAAGATCCATCAGGTTGGATGGGGAGCGTCAGTGCACAGACATTTTCAGATCTCTCCAGAGATGTTCAATTGGGTTCAAGTCTGGGCTCTGGCTGGGCCACTCAAGGACATTCACAGAGTTGTCCCGTAGCCCCTCCTTTGTTACCTTGGCTGTGTGCTTAGGGTCGTTGTCCTGGAAGATGAACCGTCGCCCCAGTCTGAGGTCCAGAGCGCTCTGGAGCAGGTTTTCATCAAGGAAGTCTCTTTACATTGCTGCATTAATCTTTCCCTCGATCCTGACTATCTCCCAGTTCCTGCCGCTGAAAAAAATGTCCACAGCATTATGGTGCCACCACCATGCTTTACTGTAGGTATGGGATTGGTGTTGAGCGGTGCCTGGTTTCCTCCAGACATGACGCTTGCCATTCAGGCCAACGAGTTCAATCAGACCAGAGAATTTTGTTTCTCATGGTCTGAGAGTTCCTCAGGTGCCTTTTGGCAAACTCCAGACGGGCTGTCATGTGCCTGTCACTGAGGAGTGGCTTCTCTCTGACCACTACCAAACAGGCCTGATTGCTGGAGCGCTGCAGAGACGGTTGTTCTTCTGGAAGGTTCTCCTCTCTCCACAGAGAAACGCTGGAGCTCTGTCAGAGTGACCATCGGGTTTTTGGTCTCCTCCCTGACTCTCAGGGAGAGTTGCTCAGCTCTAGGAAGAGTCCTGGTGGTTTCCAAACTTCTTGCATTTTCAGATGATGGAGGCCACTGTGCTCATTGGGACCTTCAATGCTGCAGAAATTTTTCTGTACCCTTCTGAAGATCTGTGCCTCGATACAATCCTGTCTCGGAGGTCTAAAGACAATTCCTTGGACTTCATGGCTTAGTTTGTGCTCTGACATGCACTGTTAACTGTGGGACCTTATTTAGACAGGTGTGTGCCTTTCCAAATCATGTCTATTCAACTGAATTTACCACAGGTGCACTCCAATCAAGTTGTAGAAACATCTCAAGGATGATCAGTAGAAACAGGATTGCGTCTGAGGTCAATTTTAAATGTCACGGCAAAGGCTGTGAATACTTATATACATGTGATCATTTTTTTATTTTTAATAAATTTGGAAAGATTTCAAACTAACTTCTTTCACGTTGTCATTATGGGGTGTTGTTTATAGAATGTTGAGGAAAATAATGAATTGAATCCATTTTGGAATAAGGCTTTAACATTACAAATTGTGTAAAAAGTGAAGCGCTGTGAATACCTTCCGGATGCACTGTATACATATTGTGTTAATATAATCTGTCTGTGTCCTCATCTGTGGTCTATGTCTGCCCCGCTCTCACCTTCCAGTTCCCTGATCTCCTCGGAGCCCTGGCTGCAGGACCGTCTCTCGGTGTCCAGCGTGGTCTGCAGTTGCAGAAGCTCTTTCTCCAGCTGCTGTTTGACGCTCTCTGCAGCGCGACTCTTCTCCTGCAGCTCACGGTTCACTCCCTCCAGCTGGCTCATGGACTTCCCCATCTCCGTGTGGCTCTTCCTCAAACGCACCACCGTGTCCGACTCAGCCCGCAGGAGGTCGTTGGCTTCCCCCAGCTGTGTGAGATGATGTTTCTTAATTATCATGTGGTGTAAACACCTTTCAAAGAACCACAGAGCCACACTTGTTGGATGATTTTTGGAGGAAATCATCCCACAAATGGCTTCCAAAACAATTACACAATTTCGACACCATAGCAAAAGCTATTGGAACACTTTCCCTTTAACTATTTAAAAATATGAAAATAAAAAATACTTAAATTAAATACAATTAGTAAGTCAATTAGTAATGCTAATAATAATTATAAGTAGGGCTGGGTATCGTAACAAAATTTTCGATACCGATACCTTGACTTCGATACCGGTTCCTGAACAATACTTTTTTCGATACCAATTTGATCAATATAACCACCTAAAAAAAAAACTTTTATTTTTTCAGTTTGTTGAATTTTTTACACTCATATTTTGAGTCTGTAAAAAAGCACCAATGCTAAAGTTTTCTATGTTTCCTAATCATTTAACAACATGTATTCTTTACTTCAATGAGCTCATTGTTTCTGCCTTAACTTAATGCATTGTTTAACAATGAAACTGAATGAAAATTAATTGAAATGCATTACACACAGTCACCCCTGATAACAGATCACTCTAAATTGTAATTTAGACACATGCATTTTCTGTAAAGCTGTAAAGCTTTCAATATGTTTTGTGAAAAATGCTATACAAATAAATGTGAATTGAATTAAATACAGGCTACTGGGGTGCGGGATATATGCCTCGCGCTCAGCACACATGAAGCTTGTGCAAAGCACTGGCAAAAGTAGCCTAATGATTATGGATGTGTCGGGAAACGATAGCAAGGAGATATTTTAATTGTTTATTAATGAACAAGTGTTTACTAAACGTGTTGGCTGCAAAGATGATTATTGCGAATTTGCGATGCTGACTCGTCATCCCCGCAGTAGTGAACGCGCGCTCGCCTATATGGATTAGGTAATCAAACTATTTATTTCTAATTGTTTCGTTTAAAAGTAGACATATTTAGAACATATATAGAACTATTTCTCATGTCTGTGAGGCAAGTATCCTATACGCTGAGTTTTGGTTTATATGTGACGCGCTCCAGTTCTTGTAGTCGAAGGCTGATAAACTTTCTACTCTCGAGTGTATTCTGTGCGCTAAGTGCCTTATAAGATTTACCGTGTTACCGGTCTTGGCAGCAATTATCTTGTCGAATTGCATCGTGTGCTTATGGCATCGAGTCGGGTACATGGGTACACTTTTCATCATTTCCACATATTTTCTATCTATCTGGGTTGGACGCTTACACACACACACACTACAGCCTCACGTGCGATGAGCCACGTCTCTGGGCAGCCGCGTAAACTAGTGTTTTTCCGCCACAGCCAATCATGCTGCATGTTTATTGTTTCACTGACGTTGACGAGATTAACCACTTAGGTACCGAAACTTGGTACCGAAAAACAAGACATGTTTCGATACTCGGTAGTTTCGAGGCAATTCGGTCGGTACCTAAAAAGTACCGAACTCGGTACCCAGCCCTAATTATAAGTTAATAATACATTGAAGCATTAGCATGTAGCCTTCAAACATAGCTTCAAAAAGAATCACATTGTCAGTAATAGAAGAAAGTCAACTGTAAAGGCTTGAAGCTACTTGAAGTCTTTGTTTTCTTTTTCTTGTCAGTGCTGCGGCAACAGGATTATAACTCTGCATTTACACGACACAGATTTTTACTTGTCCTAAAAACATATTCACTGGCCCAACCCCAAAAAAACATGAGGGAAAAAAAATGTATTGTTAAAAGTTAACAATAACAATATATATATATATATATATATATATATATATATATATATATATATATATATGTTTTTTTTGTTTTGTTTTTCACCACCTATCACCAACTATTTATATTATCAAATTTGAGAATCGTTCTTGATAAGCTTACTTGGTTCTGTAGCTGGGCGATCTTGTCATTATTTTGACTGATTTTCCTCAAGTCTTCCAGTTGCTCCTTCAAAGTAGACACTAGAGAAAAGGAAATTGACAACACGCACATAAAAAAGGATTTAATACTGGGAGGGGGGATGCTTCATCTTTCCTTATAACAAGTTAACAGAGCAATGAAATGTGTATTTTACAGACCTATTTGGCACTTGGGTGAATTATATTCATGTTAGGGCTATTGTCCTGTTTCCATTAGCTAATTTACAGACTGTCATAGTCATAGATCAGACATATAACTGCTCTTTGCTGGATGTGGTTTTCCACAGAACATTTAATAAACTGCAGTGCCCAACTCAAAAGCCTGTTTAAGGCTGAGTTGTTTAAGAGCTGAATACAAAGGCATTTTTCAATACCAAGAACGCAGAGTACGACTGGGCAGTACGGCCTCCTGAAGACAGGAGGATGCAGGGACTTTAGTACGGTGCTGTTTCGAAATGTCACTCCCCGTAACATGTTCACTCCCCTGCTTCTGATTGGTGTCAGTGGGGCTGCTGCCTGCCTATCTCTAAAGCCCACACCCAATCCTAACCCTCATAGGAAGCAGCAGAAGAGTCATAGGCCTTTTATCAATACGCTTCCTCAAGAACACAAGTACAGAGAATGCATCGAGAATAAGAGAAAAGAGAATTAAGAATTAAGCTTAAGAGAATCGAACCGAAAACACCAAAAATAGGCATGGATAATGTACATGTCCCTGTAAGCTTTGAACTTCTCTTGTTCTCACTCAAGAGACTTCCGCTGAAAGCTCGCAAATACCCGACGGCTTGTGAAAGTCTGCAGTACTTTTTATTTGGCATATTTCAAACAATTTTACAAATAATCATGTAAAATAAGATATCCAATAATAACAATAATGTAAATAAGTAAATATTTGGTTAGGTTATGATATCTGTGATGTTATGTTTTATTTATTGTGCATTGGATGGTACTGTCCCTCTGCTTAAAATGTGCTGAACGAGCCCGTTCTTTCAAGGTAGCTGGTCAAGACCAGTCTTCAAAGAGCGCAAGTCCTTTAAACTTATTTTGGAAACACGTCAACTCTGATTATCTTCACTGTATACATATTTATTACAAAATTTAAATATAATATAAAACACAACCTTGCCTCTTTTGGGGTTTTATTTTTAAACTATTAAACCTATGAATCCTCAATAAAAAGGAACGGAGCAAAAACAAATCCAGGGATTTGAACTGTATTTGGCTAGATGTGAACTTTGAATTGGAACAGTAATTGAGCAGAGACTGATGAGGTTTCACAAGTATAGACAAGAACGCATATTGAGAAATGGATCAAGATTACCATAGGAAAAGGATGGTAAAAGAAGCGTGCCATACATTTACTAGTTGAGCATTCATTTTTTTTTAAAAATCTTAAAGTTTTTTATTTTTCTTCTTTCACCATGTAATACTTTATTGACAATGCTTTGAAACAATGTTTTTTTATTTTATTACTGTGAACAAGAATATATTTGTAGGGTTATATTATAAGTTTGAAGCTAAATAAATAATAAAAAAACTGAATGATTGAATTAAAAAAACAGTCTGTGCTCTGTGAGTCTTTTTTATGTATAGCTGTTTTACTTCCACATTTGTAGTAAGGTGAGATGTATCTCATTTATTTTATTTTTTGTATTATAGAAATACATTATAACACTAAGAGGGATTTTTTTTTAAATGCAAGTCCAAATAAATAAAAATTGTTTTATGTTGTTATATTAAAATCATTTTTAAAATTAGTCATATAAATGTATTATTGAGCGAAACCTGAAGCCTTATCAAAATTAGAAAGAGACCCGACGACTCCTCACCCTCATTCTCCAGATTTCTTCGTTTTTCAGCCTCCTGGTCAGCCTTCCTTTGATGTTCTGTTGCTCGGTGCTGGATCATGATCTTTTCTTTCTCCAGTGAAGACATGTTAGCCTCCACACTCTTCCTTAGGTTACTCTGAAACACGTCAAGACAACAGAATGACTAGAAACCGAGAATTAACATAATATAAAATATAAAAGTTTCACCAGATATTGTTACATTTAACTTTAATTATCTATTGGAGCCTTGCATACAAAATACATATCCTCTTTGTTCATTTAGACACATGCTTTAGAGATTAAATCATTTCACTCACCTCCTCATCTAACTCTTTCATTATCTTGTCTAGCTTTGTATTGGATGCCCTGAGGGGGAAACGAATCAAAGAACAGATTTCAGAGGCCTGATTTTTGAATTTAACTTTAGGTTTGGATATAGGAATGAGGAGATTAAATTGGGGAAAGATGGATTGATTGTTGGTGATAGATGGATATTCACGATTTGAGATTGAAGATGGTGATTTGGGATAGGTAGATGATGTATTGTGGCTGGATGGATGAAGAGTGGTTGGGTGGATTTATGATGGATAGATGAGGCGTTTGATTGGTTTGGATCAGGTGTTTGGTTGTAGGTGGATGGATGAAGTGTTTGGTTTGTTCGGATCGGGTGTTTGGTTCTGGATGGATGATGGATGAAGTGTGTGTTTGGTTTGGATGGATGATGGATGGATAAAGTGTTTGGTTTGTCTTTATTGGGTGTTTGGTTTGGGATGGATGAATAAGGTATTTGATTGTTTTGGATAGGGTGTTTGGTTCTGGATGGATGATGAGATGTTTGATTGGTTTGGATGAGATATTTGGTTCTAGGTGGATGAATGGATAAGGTGTTTTATTTGTTTTGGAAAGGGTTTTTGGTTCTGGGTGGATAGATGGATGAAATGCTTGGTTTGTTTGGAAATGGTGTTTGGTTTTGGATGGGTGGATGGATGAGGTGTTTGGTTCTGGATGGATGGATGAGGTGTTTGGTTCTGGACGGATGGATGAGGTGTTTGGTTCTGGACGGATGGATGAGGTGTTTGGGAGGTTTTCAATGGTTGCGTGGTGTGGATGAGGTGTTTGGTTCTGGACAGATGGATGAGGTTTTTGGTTCTGGACGGATGGATGAGGTGTTTGGTTCTGGACGGATGGATGAGGTGTTTGGTTCCGGACGGATGGATGAGGTGTTTGGGAGGTTTTCAATGGTTGCGTGGTGTGGATGAGGTGTTTGGCTCTGGACGGATGGATGAGGTGTTTGGGAGGTTTTCAATGGTTGCGTGGTGTGGATGAGGTGGTTGGTTCTGGACAGATGGATGAGGTTTTTGGTTCTGGACATATGGATGAGGTGTTTGGTTCTGGACAGATGGATGAGGTATTTGGTTCTGGACAGATGGATGAGGTGTTTGGTTCTGGAATTGAGGTGTTTGGGAGGTTTTGAATGGTTGCGTGGTGTGGATGAGGTGTTTGGTTCTGGATGGATGGATGAGGTGTTTGGGAGGTTTTGAATGGTAGCGTGGTGTGGATGAGGTGTTAGATTGGTTTAGACGGACAGATGAATGGTTGGGTAAGGTTATTTGGGTGGATGGGCAAACAGACAGATAAACACCTGCACTTCTGCTCCATCTCGTCTCTCAGCTGCATCTCACTGTGAAGTTTTTCTTCTAGCTGATAAATTCTCTTCTGAAGATTCTCCAACTGAGAGATCAGAAAAACACAATTAATTATCCTCACAGTTTAAGACACAGATTCACTATTATAATGCTATAAACTCTTTAATTTAAAGTCTCTGTTTAGAGGTTCTCACGTGACTCTTATCTTCCTTTGTTGAGCTACGTTTGTCACTCTTTATAGTTGATTCCCGAGGAAACCTGATAGGGAGAAAATAAATTTTTTTTTTTCACTTTTACCAATCTAACACAAACACCTGGGATCTAAGCACTGACTGCCTGTACTCACTGGTTATTGCTGTAGTAGGTGAAACCCACAAACGGAAGCTGGTTGCCTACAAACGCTTTAGGAATGGGGAATGTCTCCTCCTCCCCTCGATCTTCCTCAATGTCGTCAAAGTTGCTTGTGTCTACATCACTGCTTAACTCCGGCACCACTGGAGCAGCCGCTACATGCAACAATAAAGTAGTACATTTTAATGAGAACAAACAATGAATGCTACAAATGCAAAAAGTAAACTCTGATGAAAGGAAGGTACAATTTCAGTTCAGTTGTTCTTGGTATATTTGTGTCTCTACTCAGAATCAGATGGACAGCATGCCCAAAAAATATAACAGTGCTGAAAACTGGTGAATACAATTCCAATGGAGTAAATTTGGCCAGGACACCAGGGTTACACATCTACTCTTTTTCGAGAAGTGCCATGGGATTTTTAATGACCACAGAGAGTCAGGACCTCGGTTTAACATCTCATCCGCAGGACGGTGTTTGTTTCAGTATAGTGTCCCCGTCACTACACTGGGGCGTTAGGACCCACACAGACCACAGGCTGAGCGCCCCTTGCTGGCCTCACTAACACCTCTTCCAGCAGCAACAGTTTTCCCAGGAGTCTCCCATCCAGGTACTGACCCGGCTCAACCCTGCTTGGCTTCAGTGGGCGAGCAGTCTTGGCCTACAGGGTGATACGGCTGCTGGCATTTGTGACTGTTCTGTTTATAACACTTCCTTCTGCCAGTTGGTGGTGCTATGACTGTGATTCACTCACAATAGTCACATTCGTGAGATGAGCCATCATTACCAAACCTACAGCTCAATTTTGATGTAAATCACTCAGTCCATACAGAATATTTCAGACACTCCAACAGGATTTCTTTTGTAATTTTGTCTGGCTCAGTAAGACAATTGTGGGTGGAGTTAGTGTAAATAGCCTCTGCCAACAAGGCAGGCTATTTGCACTTGGTGTGAATAGATACCGTTGAATCTTAATATAGAGAAGCACACTAGACAATACACAATGGATTCTATTGCACACGTGTTTATATTTTCTAAAGGAAATGTGAGAGTTTGCCATGGACTTATGCAGGTGCTAAAAGGTTCCCATGGGGTTTTAGTGCATTGCTGTGTTGTTGCTAGGGTGTTTTGGGTGGTTGCATTAAAACTCTACTTCAGTGATTTGTGTCGCCAGATTTACTAACAGCTAACAGATTACTAACAGATTTACCAGCGCAAACCCTTTTTGGCGTTAAAAAACTACTGTCAGGATTTACTAAAGACAAAAATTAGTGCTGAAAAGGCACGGACAGGGTTATTTTTGTGGCTTTCCTTATTGTATATGCATTTGTAAGAGTTTCTCTTTCAGATGCATTTTAATGGGTGGAGACTTTATAAATTAATGATGCAAGGTAATTTACTAAGGTCTGCGCTATTCAATTCACTGGTATTTGCGCCATTATTTACCGCTCCAAAAAGCATGTCTTTGGGTACGTTTACACGACAACGATATGCTTAAAACAGAGAAGTTTTTTCTTTGAGTTTTCCGTATACAGTCGGACACCATTGTGAAATCAATCCCGATTTACACGGATCCACAAAAACGAATAAAACGCTGTATTTGCTGCCAGGCCATTAGATGGCGATGAAACACTATAGACTGAACACGTAACATGCATGTGCATGACGTCATCGTCTTCAGAGATTCACGTTTTTGTTGTTTAAATGGAGACTGTTTTCAAAAGTTTGAAACTCTCTCACTGAAGAGCTCAACTCAACCCTCATGTTCTTTCAACCTGTGTGCATTTCTTTTTCCGTGGAAAATTAAAGAAGATATTTTAAAATGTCTTAAAATTAGGTTTTTTTTTGGTCTATATAATTAAAGTCACTGGGGTCCAGTGTTGTTTTTGACCCCAGTGTCTTTCATGCCATAGTTTCTTACAGTAGATAGTTTCAAAGATAAAAGACAAGAATCAAAAAGGTCAGAATTTTGAAAAGGTAACTAAGCTGGCAGATCTGAGGTTCAGAAACTCAACTCACTCTCTCTGATGTTCTCCCACGCCCACTGGTCGTTCTTGAAAAAACCGTGTCGCTTGATTTCATCTACTCCATTGCGTCCTAACCGCACTTCCCTGGTGAGAGATGAGATGAGATGAGATTAGCACAGTGTATTTTGACTTAACATGCTTTCATTCAATCCCTGATATGCACCTGACCGGTGCTGAAAACACTTACTATATATTATTTGTAGTTTAAACGTATTTTTCGTATGCAAACCTGTCGGTGAGGAAAGCACAGATGAGGTTTTTTGCATCCTTTGAGATGTCGCTGTCCTCGGGGAAGGTCAGGGCATTCTTGTGATTCATGATCTTGCTGTAGGTGCCCACCAGAGAGTCAGCATAGAATGGCGTGTCACCTGAGGATACATTTAACAACACATAACACTTATTATATTAATGCTTCCTCTATCCCAAGCTTTGTGATCCCTCCATCTGTTGGGAAGTCCTGCATTCTTAGGAATGTGTCTTCGTCTTTCGAGTTTAATTTCTAAGAATTTAACCTGGAGCCAAAATGAACGAACAGCTACTCTTGTGCTTCTGCCAAGACCTTCCCTCTTGATGTAGGGATCTACGCTCGGAAGTGTAGCTTTTAATAGAAAACTTTTATGGTAATTTGCAACATGAGGATTCTAAACAAAGCCGTTTGAATGAGATGTGACGAGATAAAAAGACTGGGCGCCATAAAATAATACGAATAATAAGAGAACATGTCTTTCTAATGAGCTGTCCTTGCACAAACACTATGGACTCCTATTCACCAACAAATGGCTTATAACCTGGTTATTTAATTAAATCACACAAATTACCGGTTTATACATCAATCAAGAAATTAACACTCCTTAAGCTGTCAATCACGTCTGCTCTTCTGCGAAAACTGTAGTTATAATAACTGAAGCTGACTACACTACACAATGAATCTCTTGTTTTCATCGAGTTTGCACTTCATTGATGATAATGAGAGGTCGCTGAGCTCAAACTCGAATGAAACTGTTCTGAGCAGCGGATTCTGAATAACTTAAACACCTATTATTGGCCATTATGTTTAGGCGTTCAAAACCACAAGGTAAACATTAACCTTAATGCTCTTCAAAGAGCAAACTCAAATATACTCTGGAACTAAATACGAAAACTAAATTTAGTTGATGTTTGTAGGGCTGTGAAACGATTAATCGCGATTAATCACATCCAAAATAAAAGTTTGTTTACACATATATTATGTGTGTGTACTGTGTATAATTATTTTGTATATATAAATACACACACATGCATGTATATATTTAAGAAAATATTTATATATAAAATATTTAAATTTATATATATTATACAAATATTTCTTATGTATATATTTTTTTAATTAAATGTACACTATGTGACTTTTGACCTTCTAGCGGTTAAAAAGCAAAACCGCATGCATTTTGTGGAAGAATATTGTTTTGGTTGTGCTTTGGCTCTGCGGGACTGCGGATGAATATGACCCTTCACGTTAGATAAAGTTTTACAATGAACTCTTTTTTTTGAGAGCTACATATGGCACTTTATCTGCGCAATAAAACACCTTACCCACCCCTAAAATACAACATCAGATCTCGCCATCAACAAAAAGCCAAGCCAATGTTGATTCTTGTTTTATTACGAACTCTTTCTCGCTCGTTGTGACGAGTAACCTCTGATTGAGTGGAATCAACCACTCAATTCATAGGCAAATATATTGGCGTATCTTTTTTCTGCATGTCATGTGCAAAAAACAAACAAAGGTGATGACATATTAATTAATGTGGTGACGAAATTGACATTTAGCATATAAATCCATGTATGGGAAACGGACTACCACTTTAATGCTCCCATGAAAATCAAACCAACTTTTCGTAACACAGGAATCATCTATAATACAGTGTAGTACAGTGTAGCCTGTAGTAAAACGCAAGCACATGACATCTATTATGCTGCTTGAATTTGTTCTGAATAACAAACATATTCACATAAGCTAAATTTGCTCCTGTGAATATGAATTCTTTTACCTAGTGTGTTTCTCTTAGATTACCCACTGACTGCAACCGTCAAGTCTAGCCCACTGGCATTGACTAATACTCGTGAAAATGAAACCTTCCCCTGATAATCTTGGTGTAAAAGCTGCAAATGCGAGACAGATGCTAAACTCACCAACGAGCATCTCATAGAGGAAGACCCCCACAGACCACCAGTCACACTCTCGGCCATAGTAGCCGTCTCCTCCCTGCGACTTCAGTACCTCTGGAGAAATATAGTCTGGAGTTCCCACTGCTGTGTCACATCGTACCATCCCATCCTGACAGGAGGAAAACAACAGAATATAGTCTACGGCAGAACTCAAACAACACTAAATGTGACTGAACTACTTTGTAGGGATGGTTCAGGATGTCATTCACCAACTGACTTGTTCATTTTTTGAGGTTGAATAGCTTTTGATGTAGATATTGATGTAGATTATTGATTTGATTTTAATATTTTTTAGTAATGGTGCTTTAAAGGTATGCTCTGTGAGACTGAAAGCTGTCATTTCATTCAGTAAAAAGGATCATTTACATTTTTTAAATGTTGACTTACAGTTGTTTTGATAATATGATGGTGGGTTATTCTTGGGTCATAGCAAAGTAGAGAAGCTAAAAACATTTTTTATTACATCATATGATGAATGACAATTATTGTTACCTCGTCTGTATGTCAAATGCAGATTCTTGAACACAGCGCCCATGACTTTATAACTGTCTAGTTAAGTTATAAATCTGAATAGTTTTGTTTTCCCTTTAAGCAATTGCTGAATTTTTTAATTTCCATTAAACATCAAGTAAGAACAGTATGGGGTTATAATTGATGTCATATTCCCAAATAAGAGATTCATAGACAGTTTAATTTACTATATATATATATATATATATATATATATATATATATATATATATATATATATACAGGTCATTCTCAAAAAATTAGCATATTGTGATAAAGTTCATTATTTTCCATAATGTAATGATAAAAATTAAACTTTCATATATTTTAGATTCATTGCACACCAACTGAAATATTTCAGGTCTTTTATTGTTTTAATACTGATGATTTTGGCATACAGCTCATGAAAACCCAAAATTCCTGTCTAAAAAAATTAGCATATTTCATCCGACCAATAAAAGAAGTGTTTTTAATACAAAAAAAAAAGTCAACCTTCAAATAATTATGTTCAGTTATGCACCCAATAGTCAATACTTGGTCGGGAATCCTTTTGCAGAAATGACTGCTTCAGTGCGGCGTGGCATGGAGGCAATCAGCCTGTGGCACTGCTGAGGTGTTATGGAGGCCCAGGATGCTTCGATAGCGGCCTTAAGCTCATCCAGAGTGTTGGGTCTTGCGTCTCTCAACTTTCTCTTCACAATATCCCACAGATTCTCTATGGGGTTCAGGTCAGGAGAGTTGACAGGCCAATTGAGCACAGTAATACCATGGTCAGTAAACCATTTACCAGTGGTTTTGGCACTGTGAGCAGGTGCCAGGTTGTGCTGAAAAATGAAATCTGTATCTCCATAAAGCTTTTCAGCAGATGGAAGCATGAAGTGCTCCAAAATCTCCTGATAGCTAGCTGCATTGACCCTACCCTTGAATAAAACACAGTGGACCAAAACCAGCAGTTGACATGGCACCCCAGACCATCACTGACTGTGGGTACTTGACACTGGACTTCAGGCATTTTGGCATTTCCTTCTCCCCAGTCTTCCTCCAGACTCTGGCACCTTGATTTCAGAATGACATGCAAAACTGAGCAACAGTCCAGTGCTGCTTCTCTGTAGCCCAGGTCAGGTGCTTCTGCTGCTGTTTCTGGTTCAAAAGTGGCTTGACCTGGGGAATACGGCACCTGTAGCCCATTTCCTGCACACGCCTGTGCACGGTGGCTCTGGATGTTTCTACTCCAGACTCAGTCCACTGCTTCCGCAGGTCCCCCAAGATCTGGAATAGGTCCTTCTCCACAATCTTCCTCAGGGTCCGGTCTCCTCTTCTCGTTGGGCAGCGTTTTTTTGCCGCACTTTTTCTTTCCCACAGACTTCCCACTGAGGTGCCTTGATACAGCACTCTGGGAACAGCCTATTTGTGCAGAAATTTCTTTCTGTCTTACCCTCTTGCTTGAGGGTGTCAATGATGGCCTTCTGGACAGCAGTCAGTTCGCCAGTCTTACGCATGATTGCGGTTTTGAGTAATGAAACAGGCTGGGAGTTTTTAAAAGCCTCAGGAATCTTTTGCAGGTGTTTAGAGTTAATTAGTTGATTCAGATGATTAGGTTAATAGCTCGTTTAGAGACCCTTTTCATGATATGCTAATTTTTTGAGACAGGAATTTTGGGTTTTCATGAGCTGTATGCCAAAATCATCAGTATTAAAACAATAAAAGACCTGAAATATTTCAGTTGGTGTGCAATGAATCTAAGATATATGAAAGTTTAATTTGTATCATTACATTGTGGAAAATAATGAACTTTATCACAATATGCTAATTTTTTTAGAAGGACCTGTATATATAATATTGTCCTCATATTGTGATGGTTTAATTGAACTTGTCGGTCATTGAAAACAAATATCACTCCGGACAACACCTTTAGCCTCTATTGTACACAGTATTACAGGAATATACTGTACAGTACTGTGCTAAAAAGGTACAATCAGATGCTTCACAAAAGCACTAGTTAGCATAAACTAACAATTGAATACACTTCTAAAGTATTTATTAATCTTAATGTTCATTTTTACATTTACTACTACATTATTAAAATCAAAAGTTGTATCTGTTAATATTATTTAATGGACTTGAGCTGACATGAACTAACAATGAACAGCTGTATTTTTATTATACAATGTTACCAAAAACTAAGTATGCTCATTCTAGTTAATGTTTGGTAATGCATTAACCTATGTTAAGTAATGGGAACTTATTGTGAAGTGTTACCATTTATTATACAACAATATGGTTATCAGATCTAGGAATTCTACACTGAGCATACACGCACACACACCACAATGACTTTTATGAAAATGTGTAGTTTCGCACATCTCTAGTACCTTGTTCATTTTCATGCAGGTCCCAAAGTCTGCCAGCTTCAAGTGGCCTGCCTTGTCTAGCAACATGTTGTCAGGCTTCACGTCCCTAAGACCAATGTTAACACACGCATATTGGTTATCTTCAAAATTTCCAGCAGGCAAGCACGACCACAAAAAGTGAAAGTGCAGTTTGATGTGGGAGTGAGACCTGTGAATGAAGCCCATGGAGTGGATGCCGTCCAGTGCCAGCACAACCTCAGCAGTGTAGAAACGTGCCCACTTCTCAGGCACATCATAGTTGCTCATCAGGTTGACCAGGTCTCCACCTGGCATATACTCCATCACCATGTAGAGGTAGCGGTTGTCTTGGAATGCATAAAACAGCTGGATGACACAGAAAAGAAAAAAATGATACATGCATACATCTTAATGAGCATCTCAACTGTTTATGTTCACTTAATAAACATCTGACTGTTTGCAAGCAAACTTCCCAATATGGGCATTTCCAAGCGCAAGAGTTCAATTCAGTATTCATGCGTATTCTGCACAGAAAACTTCTCTTTCTCGTCTTCTTACGCTTGATTATTTCATTTGGCGAGGCTTAAACTTTCGTGACGATGCATTACTGGCCCATCAACTGTCCCGAGAGTCGTTCATGTTTGTTCGTGTTCTCACAACATTGCATTGCTAGAATTCATAAAAACCTAACCGACCAACTGGCGAATAGGGCTGTCAAAATGGCCAAAAAGCTACATTTGAAATTCTTGCTTAAGGCGAGACACTACAGGTGAATATGGTAATTTTTGTAACTATCACCATGAAACTTTGCCAGTTGATTACCTACATTAAGATGAGAAAAAAATTTATTACAAGTTTTCTGTAATTTAATGTCTAAATATGCAAATGAGGCATTGTCTAATTAAATATGCACTATTTTGCATATATTTTAAAAAACGAAATCTGAGTATTGGACAAAGCCAGGTTCAAAATTATTTTTTCATTGTGTTCACATATTAGATGGGGAAAAAATTACAGAGGGATTTATGGATATCTACTTTTGTTATCCTGTAAATGAGAATATACTGCCAATAGCCTTAAAAAAATGATTTTCGCCATGTTTTTTGGAATAAAATGTTATATAAATCAGGCTAGGAATAATATATTTACAAATCCCTCTATAAATGTCTTCATAATATAACTAGGTACAAGACTGGAAAGTTTGGTGTATATAGGTGCTACTGAACTGGAGATTTCGGACTTTGAGTACGATAGAAAAGTCATTTTGAGAAAACGGGCTTTAAAGATTTAGCATCAGCCAATAAGATTGCGCATTTAGAGTAAAATCCCCCCTATTACTTTCACAATTGGTTGCTGATAAAAAAGGAAATGACCATATTTGGATCGGGCAGTATTGTACAGGAGAGAGAGAGCTTTCTAACGGTGTGTGTGATGACAGGGTGCAGAGGGATGATTTATAATGACAAGTTTTGATGAATTTATGAGAAATCTACAGTCGCAAACAGACAAAGTGTGGTAAAATAAAGACCTAAATGTGTATTTCAGACTTTTTTTCCACCACAAGTCTGAAAGAAGACATGTTATTGGAGACAAATATCCCAAAATCTCAAAATTGACCAGTGAAAAAAACGATGTTTTTGCCTGCCGTGTCTCGCCTTAAATATCAGCAAAATTCAAATTATATTCTAATTCTAAAGGCAATACTTCATGTTAGAGGAAGTATTGTTTTGTCTCCCATGCCCAAAAGAGAGCGCAAACGAACGCAATAAGCAAATATAAACCAAATCGAGCATTGCCTCTTTTATTGAAATGAAATGACATTCACATTTTAAAGCGCATTAACTTTTGAAACAACTGTTATAATTTCCTTAATGTGCATGCAAGGAAAATTAGGTTACAATAGTGTATAAAATGTGCATCAGTAACCGGAAAAAACACGCTTCAACACAGCGTAGTGAACTACATGAACCATTCAGAAACAATCCACTTCTACTAACTACATCTACATATTGTTCGTCAAAAACAGCAGATGGTCAACTTGATCTGCGGCGAGTGCTAATAAGCGCTTGTTGTTGACAATGTTTCCAGCTGATGTGAATGTGCCAGGGGTTTTTTTTATTAGACAAATATTCGATTTTAATGTGAAATTTGATTTTTATTTGACAGCCCTACTGGTGACTGACACAATTTGCTCACCAACGATGATCTAGACTCGCATCTGACGCTTGGCGAGTGTTCATTTTATACATATACAACATCATGCTCAAGAATACGACAAAATGGGTAACACTTTACAATAAGGTTCATTAGTTAACATTAGTTCATGTATCAACTAACATGGACTAACAATGAGCAATACATTTGCTAACTAACATTAACATTTACAAAGATGAACTAATATAGAGTTAATCTTTGTAAATGTTAGTTAAAAAAATCCAGCTGTTCATTGTTTGTTCATGTTAGTTCACAGTACATTAACTAATTTAAACAAATACAACCTTTGACGTTAATAATGTATTAGTAAATGTTATAATTAATAAATGCTGTAGAAGTATTGTTCAGTGTTAGTTCATGTTGACTAAGGTAGTTAATTAATGTTAACTAATTAATCAATTGTACAGTGTTATCACAATATTTTTAAGAAAGCATGAAAAAAAATAAACTTAACAAGATCAATGGCAACAAAAACAATAAGCTTTATGCCGAGGGTCACATGAACAAACAGGAAAACATGTCTCATCGTATCCGCTCGTCGGAGAAAGTGTTAGCAGACATACGAAATGATGGCGATATCTATGCACTTTTAAGCTAATCAGCTGACCTAGCTAGCTATTTTTATTGATGCCATTTTATTCAACTTAAATACCCAAATTTTAATGGGAAGAAGAAAAAAAACTTTTATATTTTACTTCTTAAAAAAGGCGGTTATGGCTCATCATTCGTAGCTGCAAAAGACCTGAAGTTTGTTGCACATAACCTGAATATAATGTATTCAGTTTTTAAATCTGTTTTTATATTAACTTAGAGAGCAACTAGACATCCATCCACATTCAAGACAAATCACACAGCTGATTATGATTAATAATCATAATTGATCAATTGATTCATACCTGTACTACCCAACTACTGTTGGCAAAGGCCATAATATCTCTCTCTTCCCAGAAGAAAGCAGAGTCCGACCTCTTGATCATCTCAAACTTGCTGAGCAGCTTCATGGCGTACACTTTCCTCGTGGCTTTGTGCCGAACCTACAGAACAGGAAGACAGGGAACATGAATGGAGCTTGTTATGTACTTTACCTTCACTGAACTATGACACACTAAGGAAACAATATAGAAAATAACACTCACAGGATTTCTACTGTATTCACACTGATGGAAAGTTAAAAATGTAAGGCAAAAACAAACTGCACATGTAGAAGTGCTGGACAGTATGACCAAAATCTAGATTCTTGCAGTCCCACTGTATTTTTTTCCATTCACTTATAATTGCTTATTTTTCTGTCAGCAAGGGTGCACGTAGTAGTACACAAATAAAGTAAAAGAACTAATAGCTTTCCTGATAAAATATTACTCCAGTAAAAGTACTCGTATTCATTTTACTTGAGCACAAGTATAAAAGTAATCTATTTGTAATGTACTTAAGTATTAAAAGTAAATACTGACAGATGAACCGTGATTATTTACACTAGTAAATTAGTGCAGACAAAAGACAATCTGCAAAAAAGCAAAAGTTTAATTTTATTAGCAAAACTTAAAAACAAAAAAATCGAAATATTAAGCTTAATATACTAAAATATCAATTTAAGAAACTCAAACTATTTAAGTGTACAAAAAAGTAGGGCTGTGAACCAATTAATCACATCCAAAATAAAAGTTTGCGTTTAAACATTATGCGAGTACTGTGTGCATAATTATTTTATATACATATTTTTTTTTCTTCTTTTTTCCCCCCTAAATATATATTAGGGGGATAATGATATATATATATATATATATATATAATCTAAACAACCTTTTATTTTGGATGCCGTTTCACAGCTCTACGAATAAGTATAAAGAATATACCATATTCTATTTTAAACAAATGTTTGGCAACCACAGCTACCAGTGATTTTACAGTTAATTTAATGGGACTTTTTTTTGTACAGTTTTTTTCACATGTGTCGTATGGGGCAAAATACGTCAAAAAAAAAAACGCTATACTGTTTTATACTGTATAACTTGACATTTGCAGGATCTGAGCACTTTTCATTCAAGAATGGTTGTCTTCATGACTTCAGTCAGCTGCGAGTCATTTTCTCCCTCAGCAAGAACGGTTTCATTGAAGAGATGGAGACACTAACATAGTGTTCACCAGACAAGGCATCAGTGAGCTCCTGAAGTGTCCTCAACAACTCGTTCACAGTCTCCAGCAAATTCATGTCCTGCTAGCTTTCAACACCTGACTTATTTGATGTACTGTAGCGGCTGAGCGTCTCCCAGCTGTTAACAGACTGTTATGCTAGCTGACTGGCTAGCAATACCCAACATGCCATTTGGCAGTGTAATTCTGCAAACGTACACTTTTTATAATTAGCTAAATGCTACACCTGCTCAGCATTTCTCATGTAAACATTCTTTATTGTAATGTACTCTATGTAATCATAATCATAAATTTATTTGCTTCATGTTTCATGTTTAGTGTTCGGCACATGTCAGAACATGGATGTCTATGTTGAACCTTTGTCATCAGAAGTCAGAAGTATATGATCACGCATGTACGTCATACTAATAAGTCCTGGAAGACAGGCAATAGAATAAATTGATGATGATTCTTTCTAAAGAAATATGAAGCAAACATATTTGAAAACATCATTATTTTTCCTAATATGCACACTTTTGGGCTAAATGCCCCAATGGTTTTTTGTGTTCACAAAAAAATATCAATATCTATCAAATGGTTTAGCATGTTGATAGATTTATCATAAATAGAACTCATAAAATGTCCAAAATCCTTCTAATGATAAGACCGTTTGTCAAGATGAATAAGAATGCCATGGTAAAAGCTCTTCATGATGAGCAGCGTCACATAGTTTCAGCTAAGCATCCAGTATGGTAGTATATCAAAAATACATATCATAAGTGGAATTAAAACTGGCACTAATGTATTATGTAAAAAAAAAAAAAAAAAACTCTGAGAGGTACAGTTACTACGCAAATGTTAAAGGTACTGGTAAAAAGTAACAAAAAAAATGTATGTAATTCTAGGTAATGGTATATACAGTATGACAGCATTAAAACCAACCGGTAATGGTAGTGACAAGTGGCCAAGGCCGATATATCAGCTGATATTTGGCATTTAAAATGTCCGCTTTTCTGTTTGGCCGATGTGTTGGAAGTGGGACTTTTATTTTGACAGTGCACCGGACCTTTACTTTGCCGGTCGGTCCTGTGAATTCAACGCTGACAGGAGAGTTCAGCTTCACTGGAGACGCGCGATCGTCAAACTTCAAACCCTCGATTTTAAACTATGCTGCGCTATATCCAGTTCCCCACTCATAAGTAAAATTAGTGTTACCTTGTCTTTATAAAAATAAAAAAAAAGGATTCCCAGTGTGCACAAACTTAGTTACAGTGTTTACTTGCTTTTTATTGATATTTTTTCAAACAACTTCTTTTTTTTGTGAAAAACGCCAACACAGAATCAAGAAGTTGCCATCTAAAGTAAGTGTTTATATTAGAGATTCTTTTTTTCTTTCTTTTTTTATTAATTAAAAAAAATATATATCGGCTTAATTTCGGCCATCCTGCTCTCTAAGATATCGGCATCGGCCATAAAAGAAAACAATATCGGTCCACCACTAGCAGAGACAACAGCATAAAAGACGACAATAGGCGATACACTTACCAGTTGTACTTCGCCAAATGCCCCTCTTCCTATGACCTTTACCACTTCATAGTCCTCTGCTCTCATACGCAGCTCCCGAATCTTGCTGATTGTGTCCTTATCTAGAAACAAACACACATATGCACAATATAACCCTGAGCTGAAAGAGCCAATCAAGGGGACGATTTTATAAAGTGCTTTGGAGATTCTGATTTTGTGAATAAAGTGAAAAATGATGTTTTTTGCACAAACAAAGCACTCATGTCACTTCATTAAACCACTGGAGTCACATGGACTCCTTTAATGATGTCTTTACTACCTTTCTGGGGCTTGAAAGTGGTAGTTACAAAGGCAGTCAATGGAGGGACAGAAAGCTCTCAGATTTGATCAAAAAGATCTTCGTTTGTGTCCCGAAGATGAACGAAAGTCTTACAGGTTTGGAACGACATGAGGGTGAGAAATGAATGACAGAATTTACATTTTTGCGTGAACTATCGCTTTAATGCTGCATCACAGGCCGTATCATTCCTGTGCTTCATTAGAGCACATCACAGTCCTAAACCCTGGACTAACTGATCGCAGCGCACTCTCAGTGTCTGCACACAGTATCAGCTGCCGGTTGGTCCAGCGCGACACCGAATGGCACGTTTTGCCACGAGGATTGTTCGGCACAATGGTGGAAAGGCAGCCAGAGTGAGTTCTTATGATGAAGTGGTTTATCAGAGTGGAGGGGGAGATTACAGAACTATATATGCACTTCTGGCTGTGCCTTTAGACAAGCATCTGCATATTGTTAAGGATCCATTAACAGAAGAGAGGAAGGAATTAGACAACCTCGCTGTAGGAGGAAGTGAAAAGGAATCCATTTAGGTGAGTTTGTGTAGTAGCGAGGGCCCTTAAGGCTTTGTCTAACACAGCGGCTCTGCTTCCCTAGGGGACAGATAACATTCACACAGATTTAGTCATCGCAGAGCAGGAGCCATTCTTTTCTTACTTGTACGAGTCACGTTTGGCACAAGTGTGCAGGGACGAGGCGGAGGGGCATCCAACAGATTTAAAAATACAGCAGAGAAACAATATGACAGCATTGTTTTATCATATTAGATTCATTTGTGTGTGTTGAAAGTTGTTATAATGCTACTCTGTGCGTTCGCTCGACGGCTACTATATGAGACACTTGTTGCACACGGCAGGAAGCTTGATCGATATTAGGCATGGTTAAACATGGTGCTCGCGGTAAACTAAGAAAATGAGATTTCAACATTAAGACTAACTGTGTTGAGCTGTATAACAATGATTAGTTTTCTGTCGATGAACGCATCCATCAACCGTTGCTCACCTGTCCAATAAAACACATAATATATTAAAGCGTCTTTGGTGTCCTGGCTAAAACTGCTTATTTCTCTGGATTTAAACATTCTTAGAAACACTTAGGATAATGTAACTACACAAATCAACAGAATATATTTTAATCCAAAAATCTTACATATTTTGCCTTTAATTTTACAAGACCTATTTAAAGTGAGAACTTTAATCCTAATAACAATTAACAACTCCTTTACTATTGGTTTACAATCCTGTGCATCATTTAGGTATGGTTAACAAGCGTTTGACAAAGGATAAAAACAATCTAACTCTTTACATGAGCTAAACAATAATAAATAGTTAACTGCAGTGACAATGAACGAATAACTTACTATTTGTATATAAAAATATGAATTAATTACAAACGAATAGTTTGCAAATGATTTATAAGTTCTTTGTTACTGTACTAAAGTGTTAATTATTGTGACTGTACTTGTATCCGCCTGTTATGCTTTTCATATTGTTTTTACATTGTTTAGGTTTAGGGCTATTCGATGCTATAAATCTAATTATTGTGCGCGTTCAAATTGAAAATCGTACCCCAACATACAGTATGTATGGAGGACCAAACCTGCAGAAATTAAAAATTAATAAATAAATGAATAAATAAACAAATTAATATGCAAATACATGTAAAAATAAATAAATAAATGACTATTTATACTTTTATTTCCTTATTTATGTATAAGTATATTTTTTTTCCACATTTATTTATAACATTGTTTTTAGAAGATAGACTACATTAAAAATGCAGTTAGCTTCTGTGTACGGATCTACAATGCATGTAATAAAATTTGGTTAATAGTGGATAATTTTGACGCGCTTCCGTGTCTGTTATCTATGGATTCTGTTCATGTGTGCCCAGACATTTTAGAAATCCCGACCTGCTGATGTTTACGGCCATGTCCGGAATAAAGAGTAGGCCTATGTATGGTAAACCTATATAGCTATATACAGTTAGGGCATATCAAAGGACATAAACCGTGTTATAAGATTTTGGCCATATTGCCCATCTCTAAGTCATTTATTTCCTGCGTGACCTGTAAAGTCACGTCCACAAACCTCTTGCGTATTGTTTGGTCACACCACAAGGTGTCACTGTGGCCTCAGTGCTTCAGTACTGCCACTCTGAGATCGATTGCTATGCCTTAGGTAAAACACGCCCCCCTCATTAGCATACTAGAGCAATAAATGTTTAAATAAATAAATGAATAAATAAATAAATGCATAAATAAATAAATGTATAAATAAATAAATGTATAGATAAATAAATGTAGACATAAATACATATATACATAAATAAATAAATGTATAAATAAATAATTGTAGACATAAATACATATATACATAAATAAATGTGAAAATAAATAAATGCATAAATAAATAAATGAAAAAATAAATAAATGTGGAAAAAATATAATTATACATAAATAGGGAAATAAAAGTATAAATAGCCATTTATTTATTTATTTTTACAATTATTCACATATTTATTAATTTATTTATTCATTTTTAATTTCTGCAGGTTTGGTCCTCCATAAGTATATGCCATAATGACAAAATTATACACCAATTGCATGACAATAAAATTGACGCCAAATGTTTCTCATCGGTGTAATGACACCAAGGGTACCTTTAGCATCTTAACAGTGATGCACAAGATACTTGATACTTCAGTTTTTGATTGGGTTTGTATCACTGATCTACAACAGAGAACTGGTTTGCTCATGACGTCATGTGCCGCCATATTGCGATTCCCACACATTCCATTTAATAGGAAATTATCAGATTTAATGAGAAAACATTACCTAACGTGTCACCATTTTATATCTGAATTCTCCATGTACATTCTTCCAATGCAGAAATAACCTTGTAAATGGTCATTTGTTTAAAGTTGGGAATTTTACCTACATATTAAAACGTTACGTATTAAATCATTACCGAAGCAAACATCAGGTCAGCAGAAGGACGGGACACCTCAGCATGTCCTACACATGTCAAAGTGCTCATTCCAGAAAATCTGAATACAGATGTACGCTGTAAGGTATGCGCATACAGCCCAATGTGCCTTGTACAGTTATTCACTAAGGTTATGTAATTATGTTGTGTTGTACAATATTGTTTTATTCGTTAAGTAATGGTAAATGTACAAAAAAGTAAAATTGGTTTAATATAGTAGAGTGCAACATAGTAACAGAGACTATTATTGTAAAATGTATTGTTTATGTGAATCAATTTCTGCAAAAAAATCCCAGATATGTTAATGCTTAGTAAAGATATTTTGCGATGAGTTAATCTAACTTGTGTTGTCAGTGTGCAGTAGACATACACATTTAATTGATTTCATACATAGTAACATTTATTGTCTATTCAAGCAGGATAAGCAAAGTAACAATTAATTTACATTTATAATAAAAACTAATCCTGTGCGACTGAAAAACAGGTGACTTTAGGACTTTAGGTTTTGGCTGTTTGACTTGAACACTTCACCGCCTGCTGGCAGATTACAATTATGAGCAATCCATCTGGTGAATGAAATCACGTCCCCCATAGATGAGTGGCTAGAATGCAATGCAATGTTGTTGCTTTTCATTTTGTTTTGGAGCAAATGGGAATGTGAAAATGATATTTGCTATGATCTCTTATTTTCTCATTTACCCTTCTATAGTTTACTTCTGCTTTCCAAACATGGAAATGTAAAAAGGATCCATTGTAGTTGCTAGGTTGTTCCGGGTGGTTGGTTACTGGCCCAAGTCCAAAGTACCCAGATAAGTCTATGGTAAATTTAGCCTGTTTATCATTTCTCAGGTCTCTGTAAGAGTAATAGCACAATAAGTGAGGCTGTTTGTGTCCGTAGCACAAATTATATTGAAGTTACAGGCCCAAGTTTACTACTTAGAGCAGTAAAAACTGTCATTCAACATTATGCCTCCGATGTAACGGTGAGAGAGAGAGATAATGACATGTGGGGGTGACAGCCATGCAGTCCCGAAAGACCTTTTGTTGAGGGAATATTTGGACAGACAAAATAGTGTCTGACTGAAAGTACTGACCCAAAAACAATCCCGCTTGCAGTTAAGCAGCCTCGAACGCTTCAGAACAAGCTCCAGACAAAATACTTACATCTATTTAAGAAGTTATCGATGCTTTTGTTTTTCCTCAGAGCCGGAAAATCAAGGTCATAAACCAGAGCATCCAAACTGTCCTGAAATGAAACAAAAAAACAAAGATTACTTCAGTGGAATGTGAATTTTGTATCTTCTGATCGGTATACTTGTGCTGCATATAATCATTATTTATCACTTTTACAGACTAGACGATAAATGTTTTTGCAAGTCATCAATGAACCATCCACACTAAAATGAATGAATTTGCAGTGTTCTCTGATAGCAGAAGCTCTAGCGTAGGTGACCTCAGTCTGTTACCACAATAAAGCACAGCATATTGTAAGCATGCTAAAAACTTGAAATTTATCATCCTCAACGCACAGCCACAACAAATATTAAAACTAAGTCAATGCACCTATATCCACAAATCATTGTTAGTTAGTTTAGTTTTATTGATGTATAGCACATTTAATAACGACAGCGTCGACCAAAGTGCTCCACAAGAGAAAAATAGATACATAAAACAAATAACAAAATTTTAAAAAAAAATCACAAACAAATAACAAAATTAAAAAATCAAAAATGTACCCATCAAATAAAAATTCACACATAGTAAAGTATTATAACAGCAATTACTCCAGCCCATAAGCAATTTTAAAATGATAAGTCTAAAGCAATGATTTAAAAACCTGAGGAGAATTGGCAGATCGTAAACACGATCTGGGTGCTGACGCTGAAAATGCACAATCTCCCTTTCAAGTTAAGTATTCGATGACCTTTGACGCCTGATGGTAAGAAAGAAGATCGGACAGGTACGATGGTGTCAAGCCTACCAGGGACTTGTACACAAACAATACCTTAAACTCCTTTCTAAACTCAATAGGAAGTTAATGCTAACTATTTAAAACAGGAGTAATACAGGAGATGTTGATCAAAGTAACCATCTGATTCTGCACAATCAAACACTAGTTGATTTAACTATTTGACTAATTGATTAACCTGTTGTTTAAATACACAACAGTAAGTGGCGGTTCATTGTTATGTGGCAGGCTTGCAGCCTTAGGCTGTGTGCGTATTATTTTTCACATCCATCTCCACACCTCATACTGACAATACAAAAAGCAAATGTGTGATCAACTGTGAATGTAAATTTATGGAACAAAAAAGTCACTGACTTTGCAAAAACCAAACAAAACATGCCTTGAGAGAGCACACTTTGATTGTGGGATGTAGTCTACCAGAATGCAGTTAGAAGAACTACCCCAAAATTCAAGATATCGGAGCAAAAAAAATGCCCTTGTGTGTTTTGGTCTTAATATTAAGAACTATTACACAAGCAAGGGTGCTTTTTTTTGCTAAAGTATTGCAATATTGATTTTCAAATGTGATTTTGATTTTATTAGGGGTGGGCATTGGCAAAATACCAGCAGAAATACTGGACTCTCTATCGTGGTTATGCTCACGTTGGCCTTGTGGTCAAAAAAACAAGTGATTTTAAACCAATACACAGCAAAAGACGACACATTTCGCTATATGCGTGCTCGTGTCTTAGAGACGTTTCTGAGCACACACACCAGAAACCGTATGCGCCGCATGCACATAAAACCGCTGCTCATTCAGCGCGAGTACTGAACGGAGTTCTTTTTAGCGCCTTATTGGGCTTGAGCGGTCAAAAACACAGTCAAAATGCCGGTCTTTGCGAGCATCCTCATAAACACAGTCGTTTATGTCTTAAGTGAACATAAACAGTTGAGAAAGAAAGCGCATGTGTATCAGTATATTAGATCAGTGCATTCGGTCTTAAAGTGACAGCAGCCTAATATATCTGCTGCCATCTGTGTCATTAATGTTAATCAAACAATCCTATTGCTCTTTACTGAATCGCTTTTGTAAATTTAATAATAATAAATGTATAGAATATTTAATGTACACAGTGAAGACTATGCAGTGGTTTTTTTTGTACATTTGATTACTTACAATTTATGCAGTATTTCTATTGTGATATACATATCGTTATCGGGAAATAAAAAAAGTATTAGTAAAGTAAAATTCTCTAAATGGCAATATTTTTATTTGAAGAAACGTTGTCAGTAGTTTATAGAATACAACAAAAAAGGTAATTTTAATCAAACATATACATACAGTGGTCTCTTTTATAATATAGCCCTATGATTGATATATATAGCCTACATTTTTGAAAGAAGTCTATTCTGTTCACCACGGCTACTTTTATTGAATCTAAAATAGTCCAAAAAGTAATATCGTGAAATAATATTGCAATTTAAATTCTAAAATAACTTTATTGTAGTATATTATAAAATGTAGTTTATTCCTGTGATCAAAGCTGAATTTTCAGCATCATTACTGCAGTCTTCAGTGTCACATGATCCTTCAGAAATAACTCTAATATGCTGATTTGCTGCTCAGGAACATTTCAAGGATCGTTTTGATAAACTATTTGATAAACTATTATTACAGAGACCTAGAAGTGATTCCAGAGACAGAGACTGCACAGAGTGATTCTCAGCAGAGATATTCATTTAACGGGGACCTATTATGCAAATGTAACATTTTGTTAATGTGTGTGTGTGTGTGTGTGTACACAATGTGTGTAAACGACCAGCCTATAATGGTAAAAATCCACCCACTCATTTTTTACAATCCCAATAAATCATAAATAGTCTCTCCGAACGAGCAGTTCCAGATTCCCCTCAACTCTTACATTTGCCCTGTGTATGACTGATGACGATCCGCCCTGTTAGCATACAGTATATCCCGCTCTGAGTGAGACGCAGCAGTCGCCATTTCTGTTTCCTCGCTGTAGCAGCTGGAGATATGCAATGTCACCCAAAAATAAAAATTACAAATGTTCTGTTACTGGATGGACCAAACATTAGAGTCTCCATAGACTCCATAGCATCTGAGCCACTGAGGACACTTTCAGTTATGAAGGAAATGTGCCCAAGAAAGCCATTAAAGTGTAATATATTTGGGCAAGTCATTTTATGCCAGACTGCTTCACAAACCAGGGTCAGTTCAATGCTGGATTTGCACAAAAGTTGTTTCTAAAAGATTTTTAGATTAACTTGACGGTACACGCTAGGTCGATGAGTCAACTCCACAACAACTAGCCTACATAAATGTATCCACTAACCATTCAGAAAAGTCCAGTTACGTTCTAAAAGTTGTAACTTCTTCCTGAGTCTCTCCATCATCATGTCCGACTCCGGTTCGAACATGTAAGGCTCAACACCGCTACTGACAATTTCTGACATTTTGGCTGCGTGAGATTCTCCAGTTTTGTTGTTGCCGGAGTATCCGAGGCACGAGCTGTAAAGGCTCCGCCCTCTTCTGGAAAGGGGACCGGGCGCACCAGCTCAGTTGCATTTAAAGGGACACACACAAAAATGGCGTGTTTTCGCTCACACTCAAAGAGGGAAAAATTTGTCAAGCGATAATAAATGATCTGTCGGGTATTTGAGCTGAAACTTCACAGACACATTCTGAACATTAAATATTCATTTAATTCAGCAATGAACATTGCACCATAAGCAGCAATGAACATTAGACCGTATTATTTTAGTTTTTTACTGCAAAGGGTGTCAAGGTAAATATTAAAATACTAAAAAAGAACGTCATGTCCTTTTTAAAAGAGGAGCCTGAAGATTAGGGCTGGGCTCAGTTGAGTCTGAGGGTTTGAGTGATCACACACACACTTGAACTAGTCACGGGTGACTTAGACATTGAGGATTACACTAGATTAAGATTAATCCTGTCGATGTCACTTATGCCACTGCTAACCTGGTTAGATCAGTCTGCAGTTCCTTAACCTTGAAAAGTTGATGGGCATTTATACGTTACAGTATGTACACTGTACGCTACCAGTCAAAAGTTGGAAATAATATAGTTTTAATGTTTTTGAAGTCTCTTATGCAAACCAAGGCTGTATTTGTTTAATCAAATATATTAAAAACAGTAACAATATAAAATATTACAAATTAATTCTTTCCCCGCCAGCGTCTTTGAAAAATGTTGCGAGCCAGTGCCAGCATTTTTTATCCTTTTCACAAAAGTCTCATGGCCCCCAGATTATTTAGTTGTATGCATATCTGAACATGCAATATATCAAAAAACAGAACAGACCCTCTGCTTTTAAACAAATAAAATGTCCATAAAAAAAGCAACATTTTTAAACAAAAAGCTGAGAAAATCAAGTTGTTGTCAAAGACTACATCTGGATTTGATTGAGAACAATGATCAAAACACAGATGGAGTAGATCGAGTCCATCAACACCCTAATGCTTCACAGTCCTGTACCTCGTCCTGGGCTGACATTTCAATCAATAAAGTTAGGCTTTTTTGATTTATTTGCTGTTTAATATGATCATCGTGTTCATTTACATACAGTTGCGGTCAGAATTATTGGCACCCCTGGTAAATATGATCAAAACTGTCTGTAAAAAAAAAAAAAATCTGCATTGTTTATCCTTTTGATCTTTCATTTGCAAAAATCTAACCTTTCATTGAAGTAAAAGAATTGAAGTGAAGTGGGGGGGGGGGGGGATTACATTATGAAATGTGTTTTTCTCTAAAACACGTTGGCCACAATTATTGGCATTGGAGTTTTTTTTACTAATAAAATATCTCTTAAGTATATATTAAGTATATATACCCACACAATACCTGTATCACCGGCGGGGGCTTTTAAATCACTAATTTAAGGGCAAACGTAAAATGCGCGCGTTTGCACGGGCATGCATATTGGTGGGGTCGTGCGGAGCAACACTGTTTTGTTATTGTGCACTGAATTGGCGCTAATTTGAAAACGAAACAATTTTTTTTTTACATCGCTTATAAAAAGCTGGTGCAGCAGTGTGCACTTCACTTTTAAATTAGCGTCAATTCATCCTTCGCATGGAGTTTGATGCTATCTGACAAATCAAAATCCACCATATTTTGTCCGACAAAGCAGTCAGGAGAGTTAGTAGATTAACGTCGGTGGATTTGAACTTGGCTTTAACTGAGGCAATCTCTCACGTCACGACATATTAGAGCCACAAAACGTTAGGCCTATTTATTGTTTCATTGTCTTTGACTGACCAAATTTGAAAGTTGAGACTTTGTTTCATATTAAATATTACCTGCTCGGTCCTGTCTGTCAACGCGTATAAAGTATAAAGAGTTGCACGTATAAAATGAAGTTAACGAACAAACATGATCCATCAGGTAACACCATAGATCGTTGAATTTCACTGCACTTCATGAAGAGTTTTTCTTTTGCGTTTAGAAGCCGCTCGCCGGAGATGTGTTAAAAGATAGCGGAGTGCATTCATGATTATTAGGCTACCGGTATAATAATTCTGTATGGAGGAATGGTCTCTGATCTCTTGTCAGATGTTCTCCAAACTCATCAGGCATTATAGGATAAAATAATTAAAAGAATAGGAGTTAAAAGAAGTTTCAAGTTGAAACTTAGTTTCAAACTTAGTTTCGAACAAAGACTTTTGTTCATCTTCGAAACACAAACGAAGATATTTTAATGAAATATGAGAGAATTAGGCCTATATCTTTTCATTGACAGTCCACACAACTACCACTTTGACACTTTAAAATTTAGTAATCCATATGAATTGAGTGTTTTAGTCCAAATTTTCAAAAGACTCGATTTCTTTATATGATTAACAGATTGAATAAATTGTATTCACATTTTATTTTATTACAATTGTTTTATATACAAAAATTTGTATCATACCTTAATTAGGCCATATTCAATAAGGTTACACTCCATTTTACAGTGTCTATGTTACATGTAGCCTACTTAATAGTAATAGCAGTAAATTATGCATAATTACACGCAACTAACCCTAAACCAAAGCCTAACGCAAACTACAAATATATTGTAAGTACAAGTTGTTAATTAATATTACTCATTACTTAAATGTATATTTACACTGTAACAAGGACACCTACACTTTAAAATAAAGAGTAACCTTAAAATAATAATAATTTAACTTTACAACTAGAGCTGCACGATTAATCCATAAAAGATCTTGATCTAAAAACCCACACAATCTCATTCCTAAACGACAACGATTCGTCAGTGTCTATTAAACTAATAATCACGAGAAACGCACACCGGAACATTCAGATTTGTGTTGCTGCTGATCCAGAGAGAGCAGTTGTCAATGAAAGAAGAACCAGGATAAAAGTTTATTGTTCTGATATAAACACTACCGCTACGGAAGCAATTCAAATAAAGGAAATCACCTTTAGAAAGTAACATGGCGCTTCAAATAACGATTGAATCGATTACATCTTTACGCGATCGTTGGCGACATGTAGCCTAACTGTTAGAAAATGTATTCTTTATTGAATCATCCATTCAAGAGATTTGTTCAAAAATGCTGATTCATCCAGTAATGAAAAAAGTTAAGTATTTAGGAATGAGCCATTGAATGATTCATTCATTCAAATTTTAAATAGACTGCAGAAAGTAACATTTTATCAGAACCTCTAGTATATTACGTTATTTAGTTTGAAACAAAAAAATTGTGATTCTCAATTTATCCAGAATAGTGCAGCTCTAATTACAACTGTAAAATTGCAAATAGCGGCAGACAATGAGCTGCTAATGTGTAAAAACACACTGAAACATGCGGTGCACCATATTCATTTTATTATCAATTTTGCAGTTTGACAATCGCATTAAAGGGGAACTTGGCAACTTTAGCCATTTCTGCGCTGATTTACACTTTTGTTGTCGCATGTTTTCTCAACGAGCTCCTGCTACAACTGTGAGGCGTATATTTCACAACAATGTCGTAAAAAAACTCACTTGCGGCCCCTCCTCCCCCTTTCTACCCCTGCTCATGTGCATTTGTTATTATCGGAGCTGGCCAACTTTATCGTGTGGAGCTGTGTCTACCGAGGTGGGTAATACATCATACACATTGAGGGTGGCGTGTGTGTTTATGTCGAATAGCCGTAAAGCAGTTTGTGTTTCTCGCTCATTTTCGCTTCTCACAAGACTTCCTATTTTCAACTTACCGGGACGTTAGTCCCCATGCTGCAAGGTTGGTTTTCCGCCTGGGAGCGTTGGAGGGAGCGGGGAAAGTCACCATTCTCACCAGAACAGGTTATTAAACCATCCAAATGATTTCCAAACGGATTTTAAGTTTAAATAGTTGCCAAGTTCCCCTTTAAGGCATATTGTAATTTCAGTTTTATTTTGATTATTCGTGCACCCCTACATCAATGTCTCTTTTTGGCATTCTGAGCTATAGCTTTTAAGGGTGTCACGATTTCGATTTTAAATCGAAATCGATCGAAATTAATTCACAATCTCGAACTTCGAATAAAAAAATGGAATCTTCGATGCTGGCACAACCCCATGTCACGTCCGGTCGGCGTGCCAAGCGGAAAAAAACACTCGTGTTGAAGTGCTGCGAGTCTATGGTCAACCTCCTCTAACTTAGCTACAGCCACTCAAAAGATAGCATGGCAACTGCAGATGCAGGAGACCCAGCGACAGAACTTGAACCCCCTCCTCTTTCATTGAAGTCGCAGGTGTGGACGTTTTTGGGATTTCCAGTGAGTTATGTTGACAACGTTCGCGCTTCAAAAAAGCCACAGTTTGCAGACATCCCAAGTCTCACGGAAATTCCGGGAGTCTCCCGCATATTGATAGCAGCTCCCTGATGCACGCAAATTAGTTAAAATCTCCCAGAATCTAGAGTGAGCGAGCAAGAGCGCACATGCGAGACAGAAAAAACTGTGCTCCAAACCGTATAGCGCGCGCGCGCGGCAGAGAGGGAGAGAGCGAGAGACCTTGTGTGTGTGCCTCATGAAGCGCATGTAAGACAGAGAGCATCCTGATTGGCCGGTTTTGGCTTTAAAAAAAGTAAACGTAAAAATCGAGAATCGAATCGAACCGTGACCTTAGAACCGAAAATTTAATCGAATCGAGGATTTGGAGAATCGTGACACCCCTAATAGCTTTAGTGTTGTTATTCCTCGACATACCCATAGTTTATAATTATCCTCTTCCAATCATATGTCATTTGCCCAATTAAACTAAAAACAGGATATGGAGAGTCGATGTTTTTGGACACCAATGAACTTGTAGGTACAATTACTTTTGTGATGTAAAAAGACACAATAAAATATTTTTTTAAATCATTTTCAAGGACAATTTTCAAAATTCTGGCTATTTTAAACCTTGAAAAAATAAAATCAAGGATTTTCTAAACATTTTACAAACTGTGGTAATAAACCTCTCCGTTCAGAAATGAATGTTTGCATAACATCCTGCCAGAGAGAATTCTGGATGGCCACAGTCACATTCCGCAGCAGGACTGTACACGTCAGAGAGCTATTTTAAGAATGCAGCCAAACAAGCTCCCAACAAAGTAGAGGAAAAAACAGCCAAGACCACAGTCAGAAAGTGAAGAGGCCCTTACAGACTAAGATTAGAGAGGTGTGCCACCAGCTTCTTCAGACAGTAGCACCACACATGCGATATTATTAATATTACATGTTTTGTCTCTCACAAATTTGACGGGAGCTCAATTTGGGATGCAGATGTAAATTTATTTTCATAAACAAAAAATATATTTTTTACCATTTTTATAAGATAAAATTGTAATATTCTAACAAACGGAATTAATATTACTACACATTAACATTAGCCATTTGTCTCCGGTAGTATCATCCATTAGTAGATCATGATAACCACAGGTCAAACCACAAATGGCAGAAAACTACAATGGTGAAATTTAACCATGGTTTCTATGGTTATTTGTTATGAAAAACAGTTGCCTAAACACATTTAAAAGAAAATAATACACAAAAACTGCTATAGCTTAATATTTAATAAAATTCTATATGAATATGCAATGCATCTGCCACAATACCATGGTTACAGTTAGTGTTACTACAGTAAATCCATGGAAAATGTTGATAGTTTGTGGGTTAACAAACCTACAGACTGGATCATTGTGGCTCAATGTTTCTCCAAGTTTTCCGCATCAGTGTTGTTGAAAATGTAAGCACTGGTTCATCTGGCTATAAACTAGTTGAAATCACAGAGACATTTGTGTTTTTTTATCAGAGAAATCAAACAGTTTGATCACGTGATCAATGGTCAATGAGTAAACATATTTGTTCTAAGCTCATGCTGAGATGTTTAAGGAGCAAGCTGATCGATGGTCCATGTGGAACAGGAATGGCAGCACTTATCAAACTGGTGTTGGCACCAGTGCAAGCAGGTCCTTAAACTGTAGGCTATATCAAAAGATAAACATGGAGACTGAGAATAGTTTCTAAAAACCGGCCAAAAGCCAAGGCCATGTTTTTAAAATGACTCTTGTAACCTCAGCAATCACAGATTTGACTAGTGTCGTCAAAAATGTTCAAATACTGAAATTGAAAAAATTTAATGTTACCATTCTTTTTGCAGTATTGGTATTATAGAGCAGGGGTTCCCAAACTTTTCCATGACAAGGCCCCCCAAATACCACTAGGTTCTGGTCAAGGCCCCCCTTTTGCATGATGTGTTATTGGACCCATCGACAATACTACGGCAAATGTATAAATATATAAAATAAACATCTAGGTGAACATCCATTGACCTTTACTGGTGTTTTAATAATCACATTTATATGTCAGATCTTCATATATGGTAAAGTAATTTCAACATCTTCAAATCTGGTACATAGGCTTGGGCGGTATCCAAATTTTGATCCCGTCAAACCTCCTCCCTATTTTACAGGGGTATACGGTATTACCGTGACTAATTAAAAATTATGACATAAGGCTCAGACAGCATCACCAAACTGTTGGCTTGTGCCTACACCGTTCAGAAACTGAATACCAGATCCGGCAAAAAAATAAATAAATCAAGGCCAACCCGTGCACGTTGTGTCTGATCCCGGCTGACGGCATTAAATGTAATATGAGCCGCAGCCCTATTTAGACTCGACTATTTTTAATACGTGGGCCGTTATAATATGGTGGCGCCAAATAATTTAACCCAGGTGCTGAGGGGGTGGTAGATATAAATACTATTTATAAATGAGCAAAAATGGGACACTTAATATTTAATTATTTTAATTATGACAATTAAAGTATTCATTTTATTAATTAATTTAAATTAAATTAACAAGCAACAAGCAAGAAGTGCATTTATAAATCCGGTGACACGCGTCCATTGATTTTTATTAATACAACTTTTCTGTCAGTGCTGCAAAGATTAAGTTGACGATCGCCATCTCCTAGTGAACGCGCATATATAGAGAGAAATGCAGATCACGGATTACATAATCAGAAGGTATAGGCTAGCCTTTTTCTTTTCGTTTTGAATTGTTTCGTTTAAAGAAATTGACGATTAATATCTCCGTAGTGAACCCGCGTATAGAGAGAAATGCACATCATGGATTAATCAGAGAGTATGCTGCCTATATTTCTTTTCCTTTTGAATTGTTTCGTTTAAAGAAATTGACGAATCGCCATCTCCATAGTGAACGATAGAGAGAAATGCACATCATGGATTACATAATCAGAGAGTAGGCTAGCCTATTTCTTTTCGTTTTGAATAGTTTCGTTTAATTTGATGATCGCCATTTCCGAACTTTCCGTTTTCATTATCAACGTAAAAAAAAAAATTTACATTATAATATTTTAACAAATATAAACTAATGCGCTAATTTAATGAACTCGGGGCAAAATGCATCCTCGCAGCAGTGAGTGGGTGGTTGTTTTGGAGATGCGACATTAGATTAGAGGTGTTTCCATCTCTCGCGGTCACCTTTTTTATTGCAACATTTACAAATTGTCTCGTCAGTATTTACCGCCTCTCCCTTCTCTCTCTCTCTCTTTCTCCTCCACACTGTCACTTGATGACAACTACATAAGCATTTTTAGGCATTGAATAAATTATATTTATATATTATATATAAGTGCCGGTAATGACGGTATTGAAACTGATACCGTTGCTATTTTAAGACCCCGCGGTATACTATATTACCGAAATACCGCCCAACCCTACTGGTACAGTAATTTCAACATTGTGTGTGTGTGTGTGTGTGTGTGTGTGTGTGTGTGTGTGTGTGTGTGTGTGTGTGTGTGTGTGTGTGTGTGTGTGTGTGTGAGTGAGTGAGTGAGTGAGTGAGTGAGTAAGTGAGTGAGTGAGTGAGTGAGAGAAAGAGAGAGAGAGAGAGAGAGAGAGAGAGAGAGAGAGAGAGAGAGAGAGAGAGAGAGAGAGATAATCCATACCTTATGTATGCTGCATAATACCTACGAGTCTTACTCGGCCAAGAGTTCGTTTTCTGATTTTTAAAAAAAAAATTATCTGAGGTTTCGATAGCTAGCTCGTCGGTTTTTTTTTTCCTTTTTAAAAATCTATCCATTTTGATAGAGCTAGCCAGATAGCTAAATAAATAGCTGAGCACTGGTGGTTGTTACCATGGCTACACTGACAGATTATGTGATGATGTACCCAGTGTTGGGAAAGTTCACTTTCTACATGAACTAGTTCAAAGTTCAGTTCACAAATTGTAAAATGAACTAGTTCAGTTCATACTTCAAAATTTTGAACAAGTTCATTCATAGTTCTTTTTTTCAATATGTCGCTGCGACCTATTATTTTTCAAAATTATTGCCATAGCTAGCACATGTACAGGTGAAACTCGGAAAAATAAGAATATCGTGCAACAGTTCGTGTATTTCAGTAATTCAAATTAAAAGGTGAAACTAATATATTTAGTATATATAACTATATACATATGCATGATTATACTTTTCAAAGGGCTGACATTTCTGTATTTAAAATCCTTTTTTTTTATTGATTTCATGTAATATTCTAATTTCCTGAGATGTAGAATTTGGGGGTTTTCATAAGCTGTAAGCCATAATCATCAAAATTATGACTTTTGCACGATATTCTACTTTTTCAAATTTCACTTGTAGAACTACAGACAGCAATTATTTTATCGGCGGGCAAAGATTGCACAGAAATGTACGATTTTTCCCATCCTCACCGACCTTGTCATAAAACTCGTTTAAATGATCATACGACGCCTCCTTGCTGCTTTTTGTTTTGATCACGCATGCGGCGGTGCGACTCTGGTGGCTGGTGTTGCCAGATTGGGTGTTTTTTCCGCTACATATTAAGGCCTGTTTACGGTGTGTTTTAGCCGGGTTTTGGCCTGGAAGGCTCTAAAGATATCTGGCGCCCGAGCGCACGCCGTTCACAGACACCAGAATGAACGAGTTCACAGTTAACGTTCATCAGGCAGTAATACAGTATGTTCAGTTCACGTTCGCCCAAAATATGAATGAGTTCATGAACTATCGTTCAATGCACAAGACTGGGTGTACCAGCCAATCCGAAAGATTAGCATTAAAAGAGTACTGATTTTGTTCTGTATTAGAGGACAAATGGAAGACAAAGGCAAGTGAAACAGAAGATGTTTGATTAACTTTGGGATCCAAACTTTCATTTTCCACAGAAAAAAAAAAGAAAGTCATACACACTCTCAGGTTGGGGTGAAATATATTTATTCTGAAGCAATATTTTCAGATTTCTTAAATCTTCATATTTGTGATATTTACCCCAGAGTGTTATTTATTTTTATAAAGAGAATTTTTATTACCTTATTAAATGTATGCATCATCTTTCATGTCAAATTCTTACATTTGATCAATAAATTCAATTATAATAATAAGATACTATAGGGCTGTTACCCATCAAAATAAATAATTTGCACTGCAAAATTACAACTGCAATAAATAATCTTATGAGATTGATGTTTTAAATAAATGTTTTAATATACTACAAATAAAAAAATTGCAATACTTAAACCGCCAATAGGTGGCGACAAGTGACCGTCTTAATTAGTGAATCATTGAGTCAATCATACAAAAGATTCGTTCAAAACGCTGAATCATTCAGTAACAAAACACGCGCTGCTGTTGCTTTCCTTTGGAACTATTTTCGTTGGTGAAATAGAACAAAAACAATGCGACGTTGTGCAGAAATACACTACCCATTATCAATCGCTGTTTACATTGAATGTAATAAAATCAGAGTCATTGTCTTTCACTTGGTGATTAAACGGACTGAAACTACCTGTGCATTAAACAGTTTTAATACTTGCCTTCCAGCCAATCCAAAAACTTTTTTAACATAATAAGTGAATCTCAAGGAACATTAAAATAATAAAACATTTAATGTCATGACCCCTTTAAACCAGTTGTACGTGATACACTTCCTGCCAGAAGTTGGTGGCGCTATGACCATGCCTTACATCCATGTGATCAGCCTTCTTCACCAAACATACAGCTCAAGTTTCATCTAAATCACTCAATGCACACACAGCAGACTAGTATTAGATATTAGAGGGATTGCTCACTTATGCCGGACGTACACCAAAGGATTTTCACAGTCCCAGACTAAAGACCGGCAGTATTTAGGAATCTTACTGGAGTGTCGGCGCGCTCCCGTCGTCTCGATCGTTAAATGTGAGGTGATAATCTGCAGTCGGCGACCTAGTTGTGCCAGTCTTTGTCTAGTCTTTCATATCAAACATGTTTGATATTATCGCAAGTCTTTAGTCTGAGACTAAAAACTGTGAACCCAAGTCTTTAGATGTGAGCTGATAATCTTATAAAGTCTTTTCTAAATCTTTTCAAAGTCTTTAGGTGTCCAGAAAGCATAACTTATTGTTTGTCCTTTTTTTAAGATTCTGCCAAAGTTGGCCCTCAGAAAGCATACTCATCATCCAAAAATAAAAATTATATCATAATTTACTCACTCTCAGGCTCTCTGATGTGTAAATTACTTAAACAAAAAAAATTGGTAGAAAAATTAATCCATATATTCTCTTAACATGTAATTAAACACATTGCATTTATATTCTGGTCTCATGTGTATATATGTGCTTTATGGTGTTTACTGAGTTAGGTCTTTTCATATCACTGTCTTAATGCATTCAGCCACTTTAGCGTTTCAGAATGTCCCCGAGACCGCGGGTGTCGTGACATCATCTAATGACCACGGTTTCTTTGAGTTTTAATTCATTATTCATAGAAAAACTCCACCAGTTGATTATTATGTTGTGAGCTTTATTTCATTATTAATATAAAAACTCCACCAGTTGATAGTTATGTTGTAAAACTAATCTTAAACGGTTTTGTAAATTGAAATTTGTCATAGTGATACTAACAAAGCATGGCACTTCCTTTACACCTCTCGCTAGCAGATTTGTTTCTTCGCCCTGAGGTTGTGTTAATTGTTTAAAGATTTTCTCATGCTTTATGTCACGTAATTACTAGAGAAACACCCGTCTGTGGTTTTGTCAGTGCTTGCTTAAGTAGAAGGTGAATGAGTGATGAGTAAAGTTGTTTCTCACATCCAAGAACACAAAGACCGGACTTGTGTTCTCGTGAAGACCAGTCAAGCTACCTTGAAAGAACCAAAAACACGGGGACACCAAACGCATGTTTGTGAGGATTGAGCTTGTTGCCCACATTTTAAGTTGGTAGACTGATTAAAACATTTTTTTTAAATATATATTTCTATGCCCATGGTTTTTAAATGTTATATACCAATGAAAAGTACTGAAGGCTTTCTGTAAGTGATGAAGTGTCTATCACTTTATTAAAATTATGCCAAACAAAACAACAAATGTGTACTCTCATTTGCTGCGGAAATCTCTTAATTGAGAACAAAAATATTATAATACTTGCTGGCTTCTGCCCACAATGACTTCTGGGATTTCTGTTCAAATCCGCAATCGAATGCGTCCTTATCAAAAACACATCCCGGTTATTTAATGTGTCCTCTGTGCTTGTTTTGGAGGTGAACTCTGGTGGATGGTGGTGATGTTTATTGAATGCACAAAGAGTCTCAGCTGTGATGTCGTCGTCACACACTAGCACATGTGCAGCGAAGCACAGCTAATGCATGGACTGCACTCCAGAATGATGAAGTGGTTCAGATGTGATTTTGATGGCAGGTGAAGCAAAAGAGTCACTTTCTATTCTAAAGAAAAGGATTGTTTCATAAACTTTGTTTCATAATTTCCTTTTTCAAACTAGGTTTTTATATTTCCTAAAGAGAAAATGAGGAGTGCTTGTCAGTATGAAACTGCCTGTTTCTGTTCCATTTCCTGTCCTGTGTGAATGTCCCTTAATGCAGCACTTATTTAACTTTATACGCCAATGTCTGTGTCCCAAACGATGGAATTTGAATGTATAGCCCAAGTAGACAGTTGAACACCAGTGGGCATGACCAATAGCGCAATATGTATAACTATACGTCAATGTCTAGCTCTGGAGGCAGTCTTATGGAAATGCGTCTAATTGATGAATTTTAAGCTCTACACCACCTCTTTCTGTCAGATTGAGATTTAATTTTTTCAGATCAAGCGCAATAAGAACGACTGAGGTGTTTACAGGAAGGATTTGTTAAGTTCAATTGAGGCATCAAATGGATTATTAAATGTATTATTAATTTGCATGTAAACGTAGCCTTGTTTTCATTTGTCACATTAAACTTCAGCCAGGTCTATTATTCCTCCTTCCTTGATTTCTGTTACTTAGGGCTGCACAATTAATCGAATTTCTAATCGCGATTACGATTACGGATGGCACGATTACGTCATCGTTCAAAGCCGCGATTACAAAAGAAAGTCCACTCTGCGTGTGTGTGTTTAGAGCATAATTATGTTATGAGAGGCGAATCACGACTACTTCAGAAAACCCAGCACAATATGACATACCAGGCAGTGACGTAAGTGTACGCTGAAATAAAAAGACTTTCACCTCAGAAAAACTGACTTTACTGTCCTGTCCCGTTATACTGTGCTCGTAGAGCGCACTCTTCAATTGCCTGCGCAAATGCGGCGACGCGCGCTGTGTATCGCTTCACTGTATAAAGTGCAAAAGAAACTACGTGCATGCAACGTCGTAACAATGTGAATTATTAAGACACGAAATAAAAGTAAAATACCAATAAATCACGTGTTAGCTGAGAAGGATTTGCACGCAGGTATGATTTTCATTCTATTCACCAGGAGCTGTTTCATTAACAGTTCTTGTGAGTATTGTGTATTCACCATGGTAAGTGTCGTTTCCATAACCCAAAAATGCCACTTTATTTTTACTTTGTGTTATTTCATATCAACATTGTATTAACAGAAACTAGTTTGGGACTGCTATTTAATTGCTTTAGCATAGTCCTAATGTTTATCTATTAGTAGTCTTTACTATTAGTCATTCTTACAATTGATGTGTATGTTAAGTAAAGGGGGACAATACTTGTGTGTGTTAACAATTTTTGTGTAAACATGTATTATAATACGCATATATATATTCAATGTAAATTGTGATAATCGTAACTAATAATCGGAATTACAATTTCAAGGGAATAATCGGCAATTTGATGATTTTTGTGATAATCGTGCAGCACTACTGTTACTCTAATGAAAAAAGGTTTCTGGTTAAATTCACACAGTCCCTGTTCTGGTCCACATCAATGTGATAGGGTCTCAGACAGTACTTTCTTTACACACAGTTAATTTTTGGGATGTTTGTATATAATAAGAATTATTATGCCCTGATTTTCAATTACACATGCCATTACAAAGCTATCAGGTAAAATCCTTCCTCTTCATTTTCACTGAAGGACCAAAGGATGAAGAAAAAGCAAACTTAACTCCAAACACTGCAGACAGAGTATGCAGATCACACTGACACAGCTCTGGAGGCATGATGGGAAGTCACAAATGTTTGAGTCTTGAAGAGCTAGAAACAATGATTCATTTTTTTTTTTGTAAATCGTCAAAAGATTGTCAACTGCTCCAGACACATCCAATGTCCCGTTCAGTTAGTGACATACTACGTACTTCAGGAAAGGGGAAAAAAAAATCTCTCCAACAAAAGTTTCATTTTTCCAAATGACTCAAACTTTGCTTGTCTAGGATCAAGTCCTGCTATTCATGAATCACCAACTTTTTTTTTTTTCCAAACTGCCAATCTGTGCTTCGAACCACAAGAATATACATGGACCATAAAGCATTGCACTGTAACACGCATACACTTGGAGCCACCCTGTGGTCCAAGACAAGAGGTTTCTTGATAATCTGGGAATTTTATTAAGTGGTGGGTTGGGTGGCCGGAGGGGGCGGGAGGAAGGGGGCGAGCAAAGGACTTCATTTATCAATGGAAACTTCTTAAGGGCAAAAACAACACTCTCGTGTTCAGAGGCCTGGGAGCTTGTCTTCAAAAGATCATTACTATTCATCCTCAACCTATATAAAGAGATCATATCACTTCACTAGACTTGGGTTTAACCTCTCTATTCATATGGATTTGTTTTACAACACATCCTTTTTGGATCTTTTATGTGTTGGTGACCTGAACTTTCAATGGAGGAACAGAAGCCTACCGGTTTTCTTTAAAAAAAATTGTGTTTCAAAGATTAAACAAAGTCTTTTGGGTTTAGAACAAGATCAGGGTGAGTAAATTATGACAGAATCTTCATTTTTGGGTGAAATGTCTCTTTAATGTTAACCAGAAAACAAATGAAAAAGAGAAAATCACTCACTGCTCTCTTGAATGAATTCAACTTTTGTAGATTGGATAAGTATTGTTGTGGATTTAATTCATACACTGAAGACTACGCAGTGTTTTGTTTGTATATCTAACTACTTTTTTTAATTGATGAAAATTGCAAATACTTAACCTTAAATCAGCAGTATCTTTCTTTCTTAAATCACCTATAGGCGACATGATTGTCAATTCCTTGGTCTTATTACTATTACAATGAATGTTTCCTCACAAAAAATATACATGCTTATTCTATGATCTCTTTCTGAATTTTAGGACCAGTAAAATGGGATCTCCTGTTTGAAAGATCCGAAGATTCCTGAATACTCATTACTCAGGACTTCCTCCATCTGTCAATGAACTGCGTGATGTATTGAAGACATGCTTTCACTTCACAGAGCAGTTAAGACTTATCCTGATGTTAATGAATTCATTCATTTTAGTTCAACGGAGACAAAAGCTCTTTGAGAGGGAAAGCTCATGGAAGCTGACTCTTGTTCTATTCCTTTTTGCAATATTTAAAACTAATCAGATAGAGTAGATCATTTTATGTAGACCAGTTTTTTTTTCTTCTAGTTTGTGTCTAAGAAAAATCACATTGGTTCAAAGTGATGGTGATAATTTCAAAAGAAACAGTTTAATTACATCCAACAAAAATCAACATGATCATAAACGTGACGCTGATTTTATGCAACCGTTCCAGGAACAAGAAGTAAATATAATTTTAGACACAATAGAGTGGTCCAGGTATGACATCACTGTGTGCATGCCAAAACGCAGAAGCGAGTTGCATTTTAGCACTTCCGGTTCCATTGTCCCGAAGTCAATGGGTTTTTTGAACGTGGTTTTGGTTAAAAGGCTGAAATAAGGTCTGTGGTGAACACAAGCTCAAGAAACTTTCACGTTTTATTGAATGACATAAAATACATCAGTATTACCTCACTCATGTTTATTAAAACTGTTACGCATCTTGAAAAAGGCAGTTGCTAACAAGTGGTTAAATGGGACTACGGAGGCTGTCGAGGAAAATAAACGTCATCAGCTGAACAGTTAAACTCAGTCCGCTTTTACATCATTATGCTTATAATTGTGCTCTTATAAACTATTCTAACTCAAACGTTCTGGGAAAATGTCTTTAGTAAAAAACTGAAAGAGCTGTCGGAAGCTTGGTGAGGGTGACGGTGAATTCGTGGGACCGTGGTGTAGTAAGTTAATAGCCTTTAGCTTTTTACTTCTGGCGACTGCATTTAGGCTTCAAAATTCATAAAAGTTGTGTTCATCTGTGATAATTATCTTGATGGACAAAACGTGCACGTATCATAAACTTTTGTTGATCACAGAACTTGCTTTTGGCGATAATCCAAAAGCCAATGGGAAAATCCTACTGGGTTTTTCTCGAGGGAACCAGTGTGATGCGAACTGGCGGTTGGCCTACAAAGTGACGTCATTCCTGCACCACTCTATTCGGTTTGTTTTTGCTCCACCAAAAAAAGTTCCAAACAAGGTCATAAAGTCACTTAATGTCTCCGAGCAACACGCTGGTGTTTCGTTCCTGTTCAATGACTCAATGACCCCATAATGAGTGTACAACCGATGTATGCACAACAGCTAGAGAATACCCATAATGCACTGTGATAGTCACGCTCTGAATGAATTCCCGCGTCTTGCCAGGAGAGGGCGCCCGCCGCTGAACCAATCATCCATCCGTTTTCCAAACCGCGCTGGACCAGCCTAATATCATACAGGTAGAAATTCCTTTTTAATTGATTATTAATTGTTTAATTAAGGTTTATACACGTATGCTAGTTTCCATGGCAGAGTTTTAAATGATTATTATTAAACCGCAAGCACAAACAAGCGGCAGCCCGAATTCCAGCGTCCAAATTCACTCCTTCAAGTGGACAATATTAGTGGACCAATGATGATTTTATGTGATTGGCAACAGCCCTATGGTGTCTTATTACTATTCTGATTGAACTTACTGATTCATTTCTGGCATTAAGACAATTTTATAAATAATCTTCATCTATAGCTTTTTTGTTGTTGTTGTTGCTCAAATTGTTATTTATATCAGGGTTTTTTAATATACAACTAAAAGAGCACTTCCTGATTTATACTGTATTATATGTATTAGAGGCTATATGAACTCTAATTCTAAACTTTGACTATGTTCTACATTCATCTGTCTAGAAACCTCAAAGCATAGTCAGCTTTTTGAGCAGTTTGTGCAATTTGTAGAGTAGGTAGGGCCCTAACAATGACTTAAACACATTCACAAAATCAAAATTAGGTCAGTGTGCGGTGAGAAATGTTGTTGAAATTGTAAAATCTGACACATTCCTCCAGGAATGTAAAGTCAGAGGAAAATCTAACATACGCTGGAAACCCTGATGCAGGACGCTCACAGCAGAGGCCAGGGAAAAGAAACTGTCATGAGCTTCCCAAGCACAAAGTGTGTTTGATCGACCAGTTGCCCCGAGGTAAACGCAGTACGAGACGCTCTGAACATTGCAGCTTCATTAGACATGTCATATCTCGAACTAACCCTGGAATAGGAAGCATTAGAGGCAGATACGGGACAGGCGAGACGATACACACTGAAAAAAACTGGCCAGAGGTGAAAGCTTCAGATGAATAAAACAAAAGCGACTCTACTCTTTCGGATTGCTCTTCGAGAGAGCAAACGCAAGGCGTTAACCTATACAAATGTGTATAACTGAAAGGTATTTGAATTCATCAAACACTTGAAGGAGTTTTTCATCCTCAACTTTTCCAGTAAGGTTCTAAGCACCCAACCCAATTGATATTTTATGTATAATATACTGCATAATTTAAATGTAACAACTTATTTGTATAATTATGTATAATGTATTGTTGTTATTGGAATACTAGACATGATTTCATTTTATATTTAATTATATATGGACCCCAGGAAGACTTGCAACTGTTTTATGGAATCTAATGGGGAGAGTGATTTCCGAAGAGTTATTTATGCGTGACGGTGGAGTAATTCATGTTCACCCTCATCATGTGGTGTTTATTTACTGGGAGTTTGAAAAACGTAAAGAGCTCTAGAAGCCCCAGATAGCTGTGGTGAACTTCCAAATAATGAAGCATCTCAGTGCAGAAAAGTATTTACCCTATAGAACAGATTACCCTATGGTTTGATTTCTCAAATATGGATTTCTCAAAATGATTTTATTTCATGAGCACAAACAACAGAATAGAATTTTTTTAAATATCCTGATCACATGGTTTTCCAACTTCAGAGATGCAATATTTGCACAAGATTAGATGGTATTAAAGTTATTCCATTCTGTCTCTCTCACGCGCACGCACGCACACACACACACACACACACACACACACACACACACACACACACAGTTCATGTAAAAAGTGTAAACCCATGTGAAGATCGTTCCATGTCATGCCTCCTAGAGGATTTTCTTGTAAATTATGGTAAGCATTTTAAATTATGGTAACACATTACAATAAGGTTTATTAGTTAACATTAGTTAACAACCTTAGCTAAACTAACAATGAACAATACTTCCACAGTATTTATTAATCTTCGTTAAAATAAATTCCAACATCTACTAATACATTGTTCATGTATTACATTGTTATACTAATACTAATGTAATACTAATACTAATCTATACTAATACTATACTAATACTATACTATACTAATCTATACTAATCTACTAATACATTGTTCAAATCTAAGGTTGTGCTTGTTCACATTAGTTAATACACTGTGAACTAACATGAACAAACAATGAACAGCTGTATTTTTATTAACTAACATTAACAAAGAATAATAAATACTGTAACAAATGTTTTGATCATTGTTAGTTCATGTAAGTTCATATATTAAATAGTGTTAACAAATGAACCTTACTGTAAAGTGTTACATAAATTATTTGCCAATGTTTTTAAGATCTATTCATTAAGCTGACCAATCTATTGCTTTTATATCTCTGCATTATCTGCATAAACACTATAAGAAGTGGACAGAGCCATCTCATTGGAACTCAGTTGAGACAGTTGAAGCCCATTTTAGCGATTTTTGAGCACTTCCGTTCCTTACGCGCAGACTCAAACCGACTCAAACTAAGCTTGATGACGCGAGCAACCTGTCTGACAGACGTAAATCTTCTAGTAGCTGTGCGTGAAAATTGCCAACGTTAATCACTTCATATGTATTCACTTGCCACATACCGAATTATTTCCAATTCCCCAAAAATGTTGTTGAAATATTTTGTCCCGTTGCTTTTATGGACTCATTATCTATGGGCTTCTCCCTTGACGGGACGACCTTCTCCTCCTGTCTATACGGTAATGTCTCTATTGTGCGACAAAAAGTCGTGTGGTTATGACACAATCGTTAGCCTGTTTTTAACAAAAACGGCTTCTACGGGGCCATAACGTAAGATACAAAGTAATGGAGCCTTTTATACATTGTTGTGTTTATTTAGAAATAAATAATGGACAAATGAAGTCTTTGGACGCCTCGGATGTAAAGTTATTCGCTGTCAAAGTGACGCCAAAATGAATGGGAGTCAATGGAATGCTAACAGCAGGTGAAGTTCTGCTACAATGGCGGCTCCCGCGAGGCTTCAACTTCCGGCTGATGAATTACCACCTTGATTATCTGTCCCAAAATTGTCAAGCCAGCAGTAGCAAAGCATAGACATTTCAAAATAAGAGTGCCAGACTGCCAGTGTATTTGAGGCTCATGTAGAAGTTTTTTTTTTCTTTGTTTTTCTGGCTATTACTGGTATTTTGTTTACAAAATATACTTTATCTAGCATTTAAATCAATGTGAACTCTTGTATCTTCTGTGTGGGCGGCCCTTTCACAGGGAAGCATCATTTAACACTTATATAATGCACTAATAATTATGCATTTAAGAGTTAATGACCATAAATATTTGTACAAAAGTTCACAATGCTGTTGTAGATGAAATATAATGTTGATAACATTGAATAAAAATCTTTTCGCCAGGTTAAACTTAAATGCTATTTACAAGTTGAAACCTCGAAATTATCGTAATTATTTCAAAATGGCGTGAACGCACCTACACTAAATACCATTTAGGTAAATATTATTATTATTTAGGACCGATAGTATGCAAATTGGGAAGCAGCATGTGTGAATGAACGGTGTCTGATACACAAACTCACACGGAAACGGAACACAAATCAAGATATTTCTGATGAAATCTGAGAGCCGTCTCACTCCTTCATAGGCTGCTATGTAATTTAATCTGCCTGCCCAGAAATGTTATTAAAGACATTGTTAAAATAGTTCAAGTGACTACAGTGGATTTCATCAAAATTATCTTAATTCGTGTTCCGAAGATGAACGAAGGTCTTATGGGGTTGAACAACATGAGGGTGAATTATTACCGACAGAATTTTCATTTTTGTATGAACTAGCCTAACCCTTGTGTTTTCAGTCTCAATATACGAGGACATGAACACATGAACTTCATCTCCAGAACGACTTTGAAAGTCACTTCACAGGCTTTTCACCGTTTCATTTGAGAAAAACTACCACAAATACACACTGAAACTGAAAATAAAACTGAAGAAAACTAGTTGAAAACTAGTGAGTATAGAATTACATTTAGAGTATACTAAAATGTACTTCTCAAAGTAATAATAATAACAGTTTTATTTCTAAGCAACATCATACAACCAAGATATTTTTTCATCCATGTTGTAAATGTATACAGTTCTGTTGTGGAGCATCTTATTTGACAAAAAATAAAAATGCAATGTTTTCTTGTAAATTAATTGTCAAAATTAAATGGAAAACAGAATTTAGGGGGGAAATAAATGGATTTGATTGATCTGATTGAATACAAGGTAGTTTGTGACGTCAGAAACACCAGCGATTTCAAAGCGTGTTTTTGAGACTGTCTTTGGTTCACTGCAGTTTTAAGGCAGTGGACCAAATTATGGCTTTAAAAATTATGAATAAAAGGAAGTAAACACTGTAACAGAGCACTCAGTAATAACACTAATTCTACAGCACACGGTGGAAATGACATGAATATATGACCGTGGCCGAATGGATATCAAGGGTTTTTAAAAAAGTGTGTCGATCGTGAGCCTCCAGAGAAGCTGAACTCTCTTGTCTGCATTCAGTTCACACAGACCAACCGTCACACACACACAGCACACACATTCATGCAGGCTACACATGCGCACTTCAGAACATCTCAATGGATTTAACTAAGTCTGCAAGGTTTGTAAATGTTTATTAGATATTCAGAGATTATTTATTACATGTTATAAATGCATATTTGATGAATGTTGACAGTAAATGAAAAAGTATTAGTGTTTTTCCTTGTTATTACTGATAATGTAAAATCAAAAGCTAAAGGCCTATTACTTTTTCATAAAGCCTACCATTTCACTTATTTGTTTATCCAATAATGTAATAAACTGTTAAACAGAGACCATAAACTAATGAAGACAGAGAATAGAGAGCCGAAGTTATGACGTCACTTTTTAGGACAACTCGGAAGTTAGCGGCGCATGGGTTCCCTCGATCGAAAAGCTATGCATTTTCCCATAGACATCATATAGATAGACGCCCTATCAACCGCTACTGCCTATTGGCGCGGACGAGCCGTGGGGCCGCCATCTTTAACCGGTCACCCGCACCGCTCAGTGTAATCTGTTTGGCAGGTGCAATGAGCTGTCAGCGCATTTAATTAATCATATCTCACTGAATACCGAACTGATTTTCACGCGGGTTTTTTTGCTGCAAAGGTCATACACGTAGCAACGACACAGGACACACTGAGTATTTTGTTCACAAAATACAACTAATAGTACGGTAATGTTAAATGTTAAATCTTACTTGTGAAAAGTAATCCCGAGTGATGGTCCGCCAATTTGAGCAGGAATATGCTGCACAGTGCTCTGGCATCTACTGCTGCTATGCAACGCAAATAGGAGTATGACCGGTTTAAGATGGCGGCCGCATTTCTTGCGCCACAGCGGCCAATAGGGCATCTAGTCTCTATATGATGTCTATGCATTTTCCCCATAGACTTTTGGAAAATTGCAAAAAATAAGATCTGTGTTCAACAAAGAGTTGTGACCCTTACACGTTTTGTCTATCAAGATAATCTTTACAAGTTAATCCAAAATGTATACATTTTGAAGCCTATATAACGTTTAAAAAACCACAAGCAGACACAATACAGTTTAAAAAACCACAAGCAGGTTATAACTGGTGTGTTTTATGTCATGGATCAAAACGTGAACATATTTAGAGGCTTTGTTAACCACAGACCTTATTTCAGGCGATTTAGCAAAAACCCATTCAAAAAACCCATAGACTTTAGGGTGAGGGAACCGGAAGTGCTAAAATGCGAACTCACTTCCGCGTTTTAGCCTACAAAGTGACGTCATAACTTCGGCACTCTATGGATGCGCTGTGTGCTCGGGCGTTCTCAGCGTCGTCAAAATAAAAGTCCTGCTTCAGACACATCGGCCAAACTGAATCCCTATTGGCCTGGTGCTGAAATTTGAAAAATGTCAAAAACCGACCTTGACGATATATCGGTTGGCTACTATAAAAAAATGTATTCAAATAAGTTTAGAGTCAAACTGCTGTGCATCACTGTGTAGGCAATTGAGCAACGAAACTTATCCCATATCACCACTTAGCATCCAGCCAGTACAGCATTAATACTTGTATTGCCAGTTTGAACACCGCTATGGAAATTGCATGTCTACTCCACAGGTAAATACAAAATATTCACTTTTAGCCTAATAGTGAAATCGTTAAGAAAGAAATTGCATGCTGTGTAACAGTAAATTTAACCTGTGCATATTAGGCTCTTAAAGTGACAGCAGCCTAATAAACCTGCTGCAGTCTGTCATGCCAATCAAAGAACAAAATACAAAGAGAAAATCACTTGCGGCTTTTGACTAAATAACTTTTGTAACTTTTATTCCAAGCATTAATAGGTATCATTTTTACAATGAAGACTATAAAGTGTTATTTTACATTTGATTACTTTATTTAATTCCTGTAGTATTTCTTACCTGAATACTACTGTTAGACTTACCTGAAAAATGTAAAGCCACATTTATTTCATTTGTCTATTTATTCTATTATGTATTTTTGACAGCCTATCATTTGCAATTTCTTTATTTGTTCTTATTTTATTACTGATGTTTACTTGTCTTTTTTTTAAATTTAGTTCAAAGTTTCAAATAAAGCCTCCATGTGCTGTGCGAAAGCAATTCCAACAAAATGAAATCCCAAAAGAACAAAAAATTATGAGATAATAATAAAAATATCTATATGGCAGTATAAATGGCAGCTTTCCCCGTGGTATCGAAATGGAATAGAATATTGATATTTTTCAAGGTATTAAAGTCAGAAATACCAGAATCGTGACAACACTACCTTACAGTGCTTTGTAGCTGAATTCCTCATATATTAAAATGTTTCAGATTAAAGGTATAATATGCAGGATTTTTCCGCCAGCAGGGGTCGCTAACCTCTTACAATAACAAAGGCGTATATTGATGACGTATATTTCACGTTAAGCTGAATAATGGATCTTGTCGTCAAGCTGATGGATCTTTTATATAGATGAGTGACTAAATTGATGTTTTTAACATGACTGGTGTGAAGCAGGGCGCGATTGCTAGACGTATACCAGTGTTGAATGTTGCTAGTTAGGTTGTGTGATGGCTGTATGAGACTAACTAAGCTAGATCAACATTAGAATAACATACAGATCATATTCTAACATTTCATCATGTTGAACTAAATAACATTGATTTGTTTTATGTACATTTGCTCACCTGTCTAATAAAGTACATGCAACACTCGCGTCTCTGTCAAGTCGAAGTTAGTCGCGGACGTGGAGCTCTCGGCATCTTGAAAGATGCTGATCTTCGTTTTAGTCCTCTTTTTGTCTCAAAGTCTGCTTGCCATGGTCCATAATGTTTGAACAAAACAACAACAGCGTGAGCGTCCTGCTAGGCATAACGGGCATAACCCAGTTGTCCACGTCTGTCGCCATGGTTACTATTGCAGTGCGAGCGCAAACCTGGCGAAAACCGAGGGTAACGCGGATATGACGTCATTGACTGGCGACTCCTCACACCTGCTCACACGCCCCGTTTCCTTGGTTAAAATCACAATTTTCTCACGATTTACAAATATTTGGGATATTGTAAGTAATCAACTAAACAAAATATATAACATTGGCCTAGTGGTTTTTGGATATTTTACTGCAAGATTCTTACATATTGTACCTTTAAGTGGAAGACGTGGTTTTCATGTTAAATAGCACTAAAACATGTCCACAAAATGAGTTACATGATAAAACCATTCAAAGACCAATATTCTAAAACAATAATTACCACAAAAAAAAACTCAGAATGAACTGAGAAAATGCATACCTGAATGCAATGCAAGTGGCTATAAGCATAAATATAGCCTACGGTGTGGTAACAGCTCTTTAGTGTCACAGCTGTTATTTTATTGGAGATTTTAGTATGGCTGGGCAATTTTTCAGATTTTTTCGATTAATTCAAATTTAATGTTTTGCCTTTTATTATTTTTAAATTGAGAAATTGCAGGTATGAATAAATGTTAGCAAACGTTACAATTAGAAATGTTGACAACACAGCAATGATGACTAAAAAAGCAAAGGTATTAGACACGAGATGAACTAACTTGAGCGCAGCTTTTTTTAAATGCCATTTCATGGTGTGCAAAAGCCAAACATAAAAACAAGCAGCACAATGGAATGCAAAACCCTGTAAAGAACTACTACTGTATGTTTAATATTTCATGTTTGTATGATGGTGACAGGCTGAAAGGTGCTGCTATTTTGTTTTTACAAAGCATTTGCTGTTACTAATGGCCTATTACCGGTGTTAAACTTTGTCATTTTGAATTTGAATGGCATTGACTTTTTGGGTTGACCTCTAAAACTCAATGTCTACTTGTTGGCTAAGAAATATTCAGCATTTATTTTATATTATTACTGAGTATAGGCCTATAGGATATGTTTTAGATAAGTTTGTAAAAATTTTGCGTTCATATTTCATGCATATTTTCTGCAAAGATATTTAACAAATAAGTAATTTGTTTTACATTTACACCATCTTGATCACTTCAGGTGTGGCGCGCTTATTGGAATAGAACTTTTTTGAACCAGTTGGTTAATAAAGAGAATCTTTGTTACTTGAATCATATTGTAGTTACATTTTGAAGTTGACGAAACTATCTGTTTTAATAAAAAACACACTTGTAATTGATCAACCGAAAAGGGTTATGAATGGCTGCAGTCATGTATACATTAAATATGCATTTATACACACACACACACACATATCATTTTATAGCTGTGTGATTCAATACATTACTATACTGTGAAATCCTGTGACCTGTTACTACAGTGGTTGTCAAAGCCTGTGAGACTCAAGACTACACAGAAAGAGTACAGTATATGAAGTGTCATTGATGTCACTATTAATAACTGAATCTCTCAGTGAGAATGCTCTTAATGTAAGGCTAGATTTAATACTGTAACTATAACACACACAATCTATGTGCCTGAGTATGCAACATCAATTCACGGGAGTCAGAAGAGCTCAATTTCCTTAAGAAATAGATGCTCAAATGTAAGAAATCACTTTACAAACTGCACATTTCATGACGGGTAAACGCAGAGTACAAATGCAGATCTAATTATGGTTTATTGAAAAATCTGAGCATGGAAAATGGGTGGTGAGGCCTAGTGGTTAAAGACCCTGCTGGTTACCAAAAGGTTGTAGGTTCAACCGTGAAAACTATTACTTTCCCTCCTTTAACAAGAAACTGAGCCTGGTGGTTCCGGGGCCAGGGGTCCTGCAATGACGGGGTTTGTACTCCAAATTGAAACGGCTAACTTTGAAATAGCAAGTATTAATACAGTAATTATTGTAATTCATTAAAAAAATTTGAATCAAAGTAGTTAAAATCAGTAAGAATCTAGAAAAAATATTCAAATTTAAATTCCGCATCGCTTAAAGTCTGAATTGTACAAAAAATGATTACAGGCTGGCGCGTGCATTGCAATGTCATAAAGCATGATTCCGCTGTTTTGCATATTTACAGCGCATATAGCGTATTATTGTACTGTACTGTATGCATGCATGCATGCATTTCAAGATTTATATTAGATTGTGCCTACCTTAGTAACAATTACCCGAACAGACTCTTTATAAAAGCCATAACAGAGTTCCAATAAATCTGATAAACTCACCAGCAGACAGTCTGTGTTGATCTCCGATTTGGGATCCTTCAGCATAGCATCGATCTTCTCGAAGCGAGCTGTCAAACTTTCTCCAGCAGACATATTCATAACTGATCCGATTCAGACGTATGAAAGAGATGTGACTCTACTGGCTAAGGTTAGCAAATTAACTCGCCAACTTCCTCTGCCCTCACAAAGCAAGCACTAGTTTGATCAAAGCAGCGTTTTGTGTCTTACAGTCTTATTATCGCTCTCGTTGAAACGTGTACAACACCGAGAGAGGACGAAAAGCCACATTTTCAAAAACAAAACAACAACAAGACAAGGTGTCGGATTAGTCCATGACAACTTGGCAAACACAAAAGCAGCAGCAACAGATTATAGTGCGCTAAGCTAATTTAGCTTCAGGAGATATGTGGAGAACAAGCTCTGTTAAAACAGACGGACAGATCATATCCGCGCGAAAAAGAAGAAGGGATAAAATAAATGTTGCAGAGTTAGCATGCGGCCACATGAAATGAAGTTTCTCCAGGCCTCTGTCCATAAATGCCTGCCAGGCCAAACGAGTCTGACAGCTGCAAAGTGAGAAGTGGCGAAAAAAACTTCGCCTTACAAATTTCGATCAGTTAAAACAAGATCCTGGTTAAAACGATCCTTTACGGTTCTTCTGCAATAAACATCTCCGAGTCCGCACGCCGGCTTCGACTTTTCCAAAAAAGTATGTAATCCGCTGTGCTGTAACTGTAAGGATAGTTAAAGCTTTAATCGATGTTATTATTCAAAAAAAAAAAGACTGGGTGCCCGATTTTCTCCCACTGCCTGACCAACATGTCCGCCTTCCTGTTGAAACACCCCGGAGAGTCAACTTCGAAACCTCTCCGACTGCGCATGCGCAGAAGCTCTCTCTCTCTCTTTCTCTCTCTCTCTCTCTCTCTCTCTCTCTCTCTCTCTCACACACACACACACACACACACATACGCACATACACACACACAACCACACACACACACGAGTACAATGGCGGGTCGTGTTGTAGTAGTATCCGCTTGCAGAGCGGCATAGCCATCAGTTTCAGGACAGCAGCTCCAGGCCAGTCTCTACAGAAGCTACCGTTTAAATACTGTCACTTTTCAATTCGTACATATTGTATCATGATTTATAACTAGCATTTTTTTTTACATAGTAATCATGTTTAAAGTTAATGGACACAAACATAATAGTTCGAATATACAATATTATACAATATTTGAAGTAGAATGTACAATATTGTATTAAAAATATGAATAAATGCTTAAACTATATTAACCAAGATTAACAAATACATAAACAGTGCGTTTTGAGAATATTTTTTTAACCAGTGTGTGTGTAGTTCATGTAACCTGTTGTAAAGTGTTTCTCAAGCCATTTTGACTTCTAAATGGCTGTTGGCCTGGTGTTATAGATCAGAGAAACAAAACTATTTTATTTATGTATACATATATATAGTTTCTGATTAGTTTAAAACAGTTAAGATTACTTTGTATTGTATTAGAGATTTTCTTTATGTTTACTAAATTTAAGTTGAGGATCCAGGACCAATACAAGATATTTAAATTCTGTAACAGAGTGATTTTTTTTTTCATTTTGTAAGTTAATTTTAAGTCTTTCGTTTAGATCAAGTTTTTTAATAGAAAAACACAAGGCGACTGTCTTTGTAAGATTTAGCACCAACTGCTTTTGATTGAGCCACTGTGTGACACCAGCCATACATGTAGACTTCATCAGCTCTGGTGACTTGGCGGAAGCTGGCACCTGAACAGTTTAATGGTAAGATATTTATAAAAAGACTGAACAACATTTTGATGTTCAAGAGCAAAGATTGAAAGACGTGCACAGATTCAGTTTTTTAAAGTCCCCCTGTAGTCAATAATTCTACCCCTTAAAACTCATCTTTGATCACCAAAATGACGTATTTAAACGTTTTTTACATTCAAAATAGCTTGAATGTAACTCTACACCCTTGCTTCATTTAGAATACATGATTCTATGAATATGCAAATGAGACCCGCCTCCACTCACTCACAGCAGCTCAGAGATCCACTCATTGACGATCACACGTTGACCTGATTGGTTACAGGGTAGTTTGTGACATCAGAAACACCAGCTATTTCAAACCGCATTTTTGAGACTTTCTTTGGTTCATTGCAGTTTTAAGGAGAAAATACAAACATTTCCCTTGATCTTTTGACATATAAGAGGTCTTTGTACCATTAAAACATCTAGCAAGTTTTAGAGCTTAAAATATTCCCCTCATTATAAACAAAGCATTTATTCAACAAAGCTCAAAATGGTTTGTTTAGATATTATGGGATCTGTGATGTCACAGGGGTAAATACATTTGCATAAGACTGCCTCTAGAACCAGACAGCAACGAATAGTTATACATACTGCTTAAACATCATTGCACCATATGCCCCACCCACTGGCATTCCTTTGCTTAATGGCTGCACCAGTCTACAGAAGCAAACAGAACCCATTATAATCACTGATGCTGTCTACACTAGATGCAGTATACAGATGCCCGTTCAATTTGTGACACTCAACACGCTTGAGTCTGCTGACAACAGTCTGCTGAAGAGTAAAACAATGCTTGCTTTAAGGGATTCTGTTTCAAACAGCTCGTTTGCGACTCTGCATCAACTTGTAGAGGGTTTATTTTAATGGCATTCCAAATTGCATTAGAGGATTATGTTTGTTCGGAGCGTTTGACTTCTATATTAGTCAAGGCACGATGTAGCCTACACTGTAAACAAAAAAAAGTTTAGAAAACTTAAAAGTTTAAGGCAACCAGCTGCAGGACATTTTTGAGTTTTCTCAACTTAGGGTCATTAGTTGTACAAACTTTTTCCTGTTAAATAGTTGAATAAACTTTAAAAACAGAATTTGTCAAACAAAATGTAAGTTGGATTTTTTACAGTGTAGTGGAGAGCTCACATAAAACTCTCTAGCAGCCAACTGTATTAGATCTGACATTCTAATCTGTGATCTAGATCTGTGATTGTGACTTATATCTGAGTAAAATGGCTTCTCAAACAAGAAAAAATGTAGGGCAGGATTTGATTTTGTCCATCCGGAATTGATTAGACAGTTGTCGAGTTTATTGTCCCGCCCTCTCGCTGGTCCACAAATCATCAAAAAACAAAAGATGTCGTTGCAAGAGGGAGGGAAAGTTATTTTGTTAAAGAATATGATGGCACATGAATTTAAAAAAAGATGTGCATGGATAAATCATTTTAAATAAACACTGCAATATTATATAACAAAAATAAGAATTGTCCATTTTAATTTTATGGTGACTTGAAGAAAAATAAAGAGAAATAAGATTCCCTTATTTTCTCAACCATCCCCCAAATTCCAGCTCATAAATCCTATCACGCATGCTCAACGTTTTCAGGAACATTGTAAACATCACATTTATCTGATATCCCCTTTGTCGTTATATAAAGCAGAGGTCTTCTACCCTGCTCCTAGAAACCCACTGTCTTGCAAAGTTCTTCTCCAACCTGCTTCAGCACACCTGCCTGTGATTTCCAAACGATCCTGAAGGACTTGATTAGCTGGTTAGGGTTTGAGCTAAGCTTTGCAGGACAGTGGAGGGTTGAAGACCTCTGATATAAAGGGTTGATCTTTTAATCTTGAAGAGGCAGATCCAATCTTCCTTCTCATTGCCCTCCACACAACATGATCAGGAAGCAAACAAAAGTAAAACATTTTCAATTTTTTGTGTTCTCAGCATTATAATAAAAATTTTCATCAAGAACAAATTATATCTTTTCAAAATGGTTTCAAAATGCAAGTTTTTGAAAACGGTCTCCGTGTAAACAGCATAAAACGCGAATCTCTGAAGACGATGACGTCATGCACATGCATATTACGTGTTCAGTCTATAGTGTTTAGTGTTTTCAGTAATTTTTGCGGATCCTTGTGAATGGGGATTGTTTTGACAATGGTGTCGTATGCACGTGGAAAACTCAAAGGAAAAATGTCTCTGTTTTAAGCATATCGTTGTCGTGTAAACGACCGAAAGGTATTATGGAGCTGGATGAGCAGGGAGGGGAGAGGCGGTACAATCCTTCATAGATCTTTTTGAAAAAACAGCGGCTGGCAGAGTGGACGATGACTAGTGCTCTTCATCCCGCTGCTCTCTGGGAAAACACAGATTGTGGGTCCAGAACCTCCAGGGCCATTCTGGAGGTGGTGGGCCACAACACTTCACAACATTGCCAGAGCTTCTGTTCCCTGAGCCTGGGAGAAAGCTACCACCCTTTTGTGTTGTCCCAACTTCTTTGTGATCCCTGTGGATGGTGGTTTAGTGGTGGATACCTGAGGGATTGAGGTCATTGTCAATCTTGTGGTGCTGGAACAATTTGTCGCCCGTCTACCCAAGGAGACCGTAGGGTGAGTGTAGTGCCACCACTTGACTGGCTGAGGAGCATGTAACGGTGTTTTCAGAAGCTGACGAGTCCCAGAGTGTTTCTCTCTTCTCTCTTTTTCTTGTACTGTAGTCAAACACCTCAGGGGCGAGGAGTAACCAACATCAAAGACCTTTCCTCATCCCAGACCAGCTCCTCATGGGGGAAGTCCCCTAGTCCTTAAGTGCTTCCCTTTTCTTATTTCCCTCTCTCCCCTCTTTTAGGTACCCACTAGTAATACCCATAATTCAATTCAGGGGCCAATAGCATATAGTGGAGGCGGTGGTTAATCTCCACCTCAATAACCCCCTGATCTTGGGCATGAATTGTCCAGCGTCTTCACTGTTATTGGGGAAATATGCTTGGGAGTTTTCTGCCGGTAGAGCAGTCTAGCGCGCACATATCCCTATTTTTCTAGGATCAAGGACAGGTTTACAAACAAAAGAGGATACAACACAACTCTTAGTCCTGAAGAGGCCTCGAGAAATGTTATTCCAGGTGACTCACCATAATCCAATGGCCGGACACCTCAGGCAACAAAAATCAATAAATCGGCTCATTGCCTGTTTCTTTTAGCCATGAATGTCAGCTGATGAATCCCCTGGCCACTCCTAAAGCACCATTGTGTCCTCACCCATTAATTGAGGTCCCCTTGGAAAGAATTGGGACAAACCTCTTCAGGACATTAGAACGATCAGCATGTTGGTATCACTTTGTACTCGTCAGTATAGTGGATTATGAAATACAATACCCCAAGGCAGTACTTCTCTGCAACATGTCAACACAAAATTTTGCAGAAGTTCTGTTTCATGTGATCTCCCGAGTGGCGGAAGTGAGTTGTAAGGAAAAATTTGTTGATAAATTACTAACAGCTGTTATCAATTCCAGTGAGGCAGAAGAGATGGAATAAATGCTGACTGTCCATGGGAGGAGAGAAAGAGCCAGACTAGGGATATGCTGTGAGTGTGTCCCTTGAAGAATTTGTCCTATGCTGAAAAGCGTATTTTGTTGTTTTCATCATTTCCAATAAATAAAAAGACTTACTACATACAGCCCCCTCTTCCTACTTTAATTTGAGACAACCAGACTTGTCAAAGTCAGTAAGCAAGACACTACGATCATGCTAGCCAGTGATTACAGCTAGTGCTTGTAATGATAACAATATAAGGATAATACAATTTTTGTATGATCCAAAGTTGGTATTATCTGGAATCTTCACAAGTGTTGGCATCGTCTGAAGCCTTTGCAAAGGCTAGATCCAAACTCTGAATCTCAATCTGTAGTTACTTCGGGAAGCAAGAAAGTGAACAGAGGAAATTTAGCATGGCTGCTGTTCATTGCATTTCAGACAAAAGATGATCATGTGTATTACAAGTTTCAGGGAATGCTTGGCTAAAGAGATGTGTCTTTAATCTAGATTTAAATTGAGAGAGTGTGCCTGAACTCCGAGGGCTATTTCAGAATTTAGGAGCCAAATGTGAAGCAGTTCTACCTCCTTTAATAGACTTTGATATCCTTGGTACTATCAAAAGAGTTTTGTGACCTTAAATAGTGCGATGGATTGTAGGCTAGCATGATATGAGATCTGTTAAACACAAAAATACCTAGACCGTTTAGGTATTGGTTCCCAATCCTGGTCCTGGACTAACTATTCTCAGCACAGCACATTTTAGATGTCTCCCTAAACAAACACACCTGATTCAACTCATCAGCTCAGTAAAGACTCCAAGTCCTCAAACATGTGTTTTAGAAAAGAGAGACATCAAAAAATGTGCAGTGTTGGGGGTACTCCAGGAGGAGTTTCTAAGGTGTGAAAAACGCTGTTTTTATAACAAAAGATAAATTGATAAGTTAAAAGCTTTTGGTCTAATTAATTATATCTCTGTTTTATCAGAATTTAATTGAAGAAAATGACCGGTCATCCAGTCTTTAATATCTTAAACACTCTATTAACCTGGATTTAGAAATGTTATCTAGTCTGGAAGAAATATATACCTGAGTATCATCTGCATAGTGGAATCTAATCCCATGTTTTCAAATAATATTTCCAAGGGACGCATCTATAATGATAATGGCAGGTGCCCTAATACAGATCCCTTAGGCACTCCGTATTTGACCACTGTAAGATTAGACGCACAGACGAAATGGTAACGTCAGAATCAGACATCTAAACCTTCTTAATACAAGTCCCTGAATACCAATGTAATTTTGTAATAGTGTCAAACATGACAGATCAAATAAGTTATTGCCTTACATTTTTAAGTAGAATCAACCTGGATGTTTAAGTCATTTCAACTCAAATTAAATTAAACTGACTTAAAAATTAAAGCAATGTAAACATTTATTGAAATTGAAAACATGTTGTCATAACTTATTGATCATATATATGTTTTTTTTTCAGTGTAGCTTAGGTCAGATTCTTTATGCAAGTCATTGTGGGGATTTTTTTTTTATATCTGAAAGGGTAACACTAAGCACAAGCACTTTAAATTAGCTAAACCTGTTTTCTGTTCTCTGAGTAACATTAAGAATATTGTTGTAGATTGTTGCAACACCTTCCCCAAACATTCAGACTGGGCTTGTGCTTATAACAGTATCCTGATGGAGCAAATTCATTTTAGACCAATATAATTTGGTTTAAGCCAGGTTTCGGGCAGGCGGAGTGCATCGAAAGTATTATCTGTGATGATTTAATTTACAATATAACTGTCTTAGGTGCAATAGATCAAATGTTTAAAGGGATAGTTAATCCAAAAATGTAAATTCTGTCATCATTTATTTGCCCTTATATTGTTCCAAACCTATATACATTTCTTTCTTCTGTTGAACACAAAAGAAGATATTTTAAAGAATGGTTGCAACCAGACAGTTGACGGCAGCCATAGTATTTTTTTCCTACTATGGAAGTCAAAGGTACCATTAAATTTTGCTTCTTTTTGGAAATTTAAACAACAACTTGACTGGCTACAAACAAACAAACAAACAAACAAACAAAGAAACTGAAAAATTTAAATGTTAAGCCTTGTATTGCTTACGATGATTACAAAAAGCAAGTATATTAAATTATGGGTCGGAGATCATTTCCTTGGACAAGTGTGACTAAAGTTAAACAGAAACTTTGAAAAAACCCTTAGAGAATGTTGAGTGATTTTCAGTGCAGCTTATGAAAATTAATGTGCTGCCAATGATAATGATGAAGATTATGATTCGGCAATTGTGATTGAATCCGCCACTGGTGGACTGTAAAAGAATAGAAAACTGAGAACAGAGAACTGCTTATCAGCTCTGTTTGAATTCCTGTTTGGGACACACTGCTTCAAGGGTGTGCAGTAAGTTGGAGCCGACAGAGAGTGTTTTAATTGTGGTCAGCAGGACCATCTAAAATGTAACTGTAAATGCCCACTGAGAAGGTGTTTGAAAATGTGATAGTGACACATTTCTGGTAATAATGTGGGTTTGAAAATAGATCAGTGTTTATTTAACGATATTAAAGTTTTCGTCTGAGAAAGAATAAGAGATAAAAACAAGGTCAAAAGATTGAAGCCTTAAAGTGAATCCTTTTGAAGAAAAGATCTATAATAGTAATTTTTATAAGTGAACTGATGAATACAGGTTAATGTAAAATTACAGATAATGACTAAAAAAATGAGTTGCAAATTGTAAAATGATAATTGCAAAAGATGTATGTGTATCAAAATGTATCATAAGCAGAGTGTGATAGCCTCGTAAAAGTTTGTGTGAATCCTGTTTGGAGATTGATAAACTTCTAGAAAAAAAAATGACTCAGATATTAAACTATGGTAATTGAGAAATTAACAACTAAAATTGAGTACAGTAGTACGGTTGCTCAAATGTAAAATGTGTAGAAAGGCATTTGATTAAACAAACAGCTTGAAAAGTGTTGACCAGGAAAGAACTAGAAGCTGAAGTTTTACTTTTAAAAAGATAAGCTTGTGATTTGGCTGAAACTGCCAGTGCGACAGAGACTCAATCTGAGTGGAAATTTGTAATGTCTAAATTCCCTGATGTATGGGCAAAAGACAACTATAAAATTATGTTTATTTGAAAACGTATGTAATTTCTGGCAAAGAGGCCTTAAGCTGGGCTAGAGGTAAAATATGGTAGATAAAGTTTGATGTTAGAAGTTTATGAGAGGGCAGTGTACCAATCTTGAATGCCTCAGAGTCTCTCTCATTCAATGTCAGCTAAAAGCTGTTATCTGAGCCTGTGTCATAAGTAATAATAAGCTATTTATAGTAAAGCACACTGTTTCAGTTGAAAACTATAGACACAGAGATGTTAAAAGAGATCATTGCCGTTCAGAGGGCAATTTGTATTTAAATGTTAAAAACGTTAAAAGTAAAACTGAATGACTTTAAAGAAGTCTTTAAAACAATGCAGACCTTACACGATAGAAGTGACGTTTTTGATTAATTTATTTTAGGACCAGTAACTTCTTTGTCTCATTTTAGTGTCCACCATGGAACAGGGCCGATGGCTCCGGCTACAGATGTATATGTACACTGAATAGACGGATGTGAACTAAATTCACTGAATCTAAGCAGTGCTAGGTTGCTGCTTTTAAAGATGTTGAAAGGATTTTAGTGATTAAATACTGCTGTTATTAACCTGTCTCCCTGTGTAAACACTATTAGGCAGTCCAGACTTAGAGAATACACATATGACCCGAAGGAAACATATGGAGACACTGGGGTGTCCAGCCGCAGGTGCAATATTTCAACCCCAGGGGTGGCAAGGTGGCTTGCCAAGGGAAAGACACATGCTCAGAGAGGCTTACAGTGGAAATACACATGTGGGGGTCACTCAGGGGAGGGACCATGCATACGGGAGGCACCTAGCTGACGCGCAGGCAACAGACACTGACGCGCCGACGTCAAGAGTGCTGGAGGAACTCAGGGCTTACGGGGAAGCTCATCTGAGGAGAATATCGCACGTATCCAGTCCGTGGAGTGGAATGGCGAGCAAGCGAAGACACCTGAGCGGGTCCGGTACTAGCTGGTTGAAGCGAGTACACGGGAGGACACTGGCTCCACTCGGAGATTATAGAATCTGGCAAATGTGTTAGGTGTCGCCCAGCCTGCAGCTCTGCAGATGTCTGTTAGCGAGGCGGCATGTGCTAGAGCCCAAGAGGATGCCACACTCCGGGAGGAGTGGGCAGTCACACCAAGTTTCTGGTATGCCAAAGCAATGGCGTCTACTGGACAGAGCAGTGCCAAGGCTGGGTCTGCCTCCTCCGGGGGTAGCGCTTGCAGGTTCACCACCTGATCCCGGAAGGGAGTGGTGGGAACCTTGGGCACTTATCCAGGCCGGGGTCTCAGGATCACGTGAGAGTAAGCTGGCCCGAATTCCAGGCATGCTTCGTCAACGGAGAATGCGTGCAGGTCCCCTACCCTCTTGATGGAGGCCAGTGCAACCAGGAGCGCTGTCTTCATTGACAGGAACTTAAGCTCGACTGATTGCAGAGGCTCAAGGGAGCACTCTGCAGGGCAGTTAGAACCACTGAGAGGTCCCAACAGGGAACGAGAGGAGGACGAGGATGATTTAGTCTCCTCGCTCCTCTCAGGAACCTGATGACCAGGTCGTGCTTCCCCACCGACTTACCTTCAATGAGGTCATGGTGTGCGGCAATAACGGCGACATAGACCTTCAGGGTGGAGGGAGACAGCCTTCGCTCCAACCCATGTTGAAGGAAGGAAAGCACAACGCTGATCGAGCATCTCCGGGGGTCTTCTCGATGAGAAGAGCACCAGTTGACGAAGAGGTTCCACTTCAACGCATAGACGTGTCTCGTGGACAACACTCTAGCGGGAGTGATGGTAGCCACCACCGCTGGTGGTAGGGTACTCAAACCTGCCTCGAGCCGTCCAGGAGCCACACCTGGAGGCACCAGAGATCGGGACGAGGGTGCCACAGGGTGCCCCGTCCCTGAGAAAGGAGGTCCTTCCTCAGAGGAATGGGCCAAGGAGGTGCTGTCGCAAAGAGTACAAGTTCGGGGAACCAGGTCCGGGTGGGCCAGTACGGCGCGACCAGAATGACCTGCTCCTCGTCCTCCCTGACCTTGCGTAGAGTCTGCGCAAGAAGGCTCACTGGGGGAAACGCATATTTGCGGCACGGCGGCCAGCTGAGCGCCAGTGGATCCGTGCCGAGCTTGCCCTCGGTCAGGGAATAATCCAGGGCGCAATGGGTCGAGTCGTGAGAGGCAAACAGATCCACCTGTGCGTCCCCAAACTGGTCCCAAATCAGCTGAACCGACTGGGGATGGAGTCGCCATTCTCCAGGGAGGGGCTGAAACCGTGAGAGCTCGTCGGCTGCACAGTTCAGAGCTCCGGGATGAAAATGGCTCGAAGCGATCTCAGATGCTTCTGACTCCATAGGAGGAGGTGGCGAGCGAGTTGTGACATATGGCGGGAGCATAGACCACCTTGATGGTTGATGTACTCCACAGTGGCAGTATTGTCAAGTCAAGTCAAGTCATCCTCATTTATATAGTGCTTTTAACAATGTAGATTGTTTCAAAGCAGCTTTACAGAGATAAACATATAATTTAAGGTAACAGAGATTGGTTTGGTTTTATAGTGGTTCTTGAAAAATGTTTTTTCCAGCTAAAGTTAGTTTTGTTTGATTCACTTCCGTCTAAATGATAATTTTATATTATATTAGGGGCCGCTAAGACGACACCGTTCTCTCTAAACAGACTTTAAACGTGAACCTGTGATAGACGCTGATGCGTTCACACGCGCATTAAGAATTGATTCTATAGTTATGTGCGTTTGAATATATGTGCGCAGGTTTGTAATTCCTTACAAACCATGCCTAAACAAACTACTTGTCTTGTCTATAAATTTTGATGCAGAATTTTATTTTATCGTATCACTTTGGGTAGGTACGCGAACCGTAAAATTCCACAACGCTTTATCTGTAGAGTCGTATAGGGATCCTCCATAGGGAGAGGCTAGTTGGCACTTCAGCACTGCATTGTCATCGGGTCCAGGCGAAAGTCCTTCGTCAGATCTGGAAACGGCCTGGATCCGGCAGGCTGCGGGAAAACCTCGGGATAAACAAAGACACTAAAATTAGCGTAGACGCCATTCTTCTTATGATGTAAGGAGTACATCAGGATTTAAGGGAAGAGTTCCCAGTTCCGGTTGACCTACTCTAAGCAGCCTAATATTGAATTATAGAAGTCTATAGAGTGTTATGTGAATGTTAGGTCAAAGAGATGTGTTTTTAGTCTAGCTTTGAACTGACAGACTGTGTCTGCTTCCCGGACAATGTTAGGAAGATTGTTCCAAAGTTTTGGTGCTAAATAGGAAAAGGATCTACCGCCAGCAGTCGATTTAGATATTCTAGGTATTATCAACTGGCCAGAACTTTGAGATCGCAATAGACGTGAAGGATTAGGATGCGTTAAGAGCTCGCTCAAGTACTGGGGTAAGTATTCAGCAATATTTTAAAACTTATACGATGTTTAATAGGGAGCCAATGCAGTGTTGACAGAACCGGGCTAATATGGTCGTACTTCCTGGTTCTGGTAAGAACTCTAGCGGCTGCGTTTTGAACTAGCTGTAGTTTGTTTATTAAGCGTGCTGGGCAACCACCCAGTAGAGCATTACAATAATCTAGCCTTGATGTCATGAACGCATGAACTAGTTGTTCCGCATTTGTCAATGAGAGCATATGACGTAATTTAGATATATTTTTAAGATGGAAAAATGTGGTTTTACAGACACTAGACACGTGACTTTCAAATGAAAGATTGGTATCAAAGAGCACACCCAGGTTCCTAACTGACGACGAAGACTTAACAGAGCAGCCATCAAGTGTTAGACGGTATTCTAGGTTATTACTTGTGGAAGTTTTTTGTCCAATAATTAGAATCTCTGTTTTTTCAGAATTTAGTAGTAGGAAATTACTAGTCATCCAATTTTTTATATCAACTATGCATTCCGATAATTTTGTGAATTGGTGAGTTTCGTTAGGTTTGGAAGAAATATAGAGCTGAGTATCATCAGCATAACAGTGAAAGCTAATTCCATGTTTCCTAATGATATCTCCTAAAGGTAGCATGTACAGAGTGAACAGCACCGGTCCTAGTACTGAGCCTTGTGGTACCCCATACTGAACTTATGATCGATAAGACATCTCTTCATTTACTGCTACAAACTGATAGCGGTCAGATAAATATGATTTAAACCATGCTAATGCAATTCCACTAATGCCAACATAGTTTTCTAGTCTATTTTAAGAGAATGTTGTGGTCAATGGTGTCAAATGCAGCACTAAGATCAAGTAACTCTAATAGAGAGATACAACCACGATCGGATGATAAGAGCAAATCGTTTGTGACTCTAATGAGAGCTGTCTCAATGCTATGGTGCAGTCTAAATCCTGACTGGAAATCCTCGAAGATACCATTTCTTTCAAGAAAGGAACACAGTTGTGAGGATATTGCCTTTTCTAGTATCTTTGACAGAAAAGGTAGATTTGAGATTGGCCTGTAATTGACTAATTCTGTAGGATCAAGTTGCGTTTTTTTAACAAGCGGTTTAATCATAGCCAGCTTAAAAGTTTTTGGTACGTATCCTAGAGACAAAGACGAATTAATGATGTTAATAAGAGGATCTATGACTTCTGGAAGCATCTCTTTCAGCAGTTTAGTCGGTATAGGGTCTAACATACATGTTGTCGATTTAGATGAATTAACGAGTTTGCAAAATTCTTCCTCTCCTATGGCAACAAATGAATCAAATTTTACCTCAGGGAGACTATAATGCACTCCCTGATGCGATGCTGTAGTAGACTGTTGCATAGTTATAATTTTGTCCCTAATATTATCAATCTTATAAGTGAAGAAGTTCATAAAGTCATTACTGCTGTGTTTCTTGGAAACTTCTGGGCTTGAAGCTTTCTTTTTCGTTAGTGTAGCCACTTTTTCAAAGTAATACCTTGGATTATGTTTATTTTCTTTTAATAGGGTTGAAAAATAAGCAGATCTAGCAGCTTTTAAAGCCTCTCTGTAAGCAATCGAGCTCTCCTTCCATGAAATCCGAAATACCTCTAGTTTTGTTTTCTTCCAGTTGCGCTCCATTTTTCTGGCTGCTCTCTTAAGGGCCCGGGTGTGCTCATTGTACCACGGCGTTGGAAAGGAGAGAGTTAAAAGTTTCTGTTGCAATATCAAGTTCTTCTAAGCTATCTGGGATGCTGAGACGATGAAACTGATTTGGAAGATTATTGATAAAGCAATCTTTAGTGGCAGAAGTGATAGGTCTAACATACTTGTAATAAGGAGTTGGCTTTGCAGCCTTGGCCAAATGTAATTTATATGAGACTAGATAATGATCTGAGATGTCGTCGCTCTGCTGGAGAATTTCAATAGCATCAACATTGATTCCATGTGATAATATTAGATGTAGAGTATGATTACGACAATGAGTAGGTCCTGACACGTGTTTTCTAATTCCAATAGAGTTAAGAATGTCTTTAAATGCCAATCCCATTGCATCTTTTCCATTATCTACATGTATATTAAAATCACCAACAATTAGGACTTTATCTGCAGTCAATACTAATTCTGATAGAAAGTCAGCAAATTCTTTGATAAAATCTTTATGGTGCCCTGGTGGCCTGTATACAGTTGCCAGCAGAATTCTCAAACTTGATTCATCGTTTACATTATATATTTTTACATTAAGCACCAACACTTCAAAAGAAGTATATTTAAAACTAGATTTTTTAGTGGTTTTGAAAATATTACTATAAATTACAGCAACACCTCCCCCTTTGCCTTTCAGACGAGGTTCATGTTTATAACAGTAATCATGGGGGGTGGACTCATTTAAAGTAATGTAATCGTCTGGTTTTAGCCAGGTTTCTGTCATACACAGCACGTCTAGGTTATAATCTGAAATCATATCATTAACTATGAGCGCTTTTGAAGTAAGGGATCGAATATTCAGCAACCCAAGCTTTATCGTTTGCTCATCTGTATTATATCTATTTTTTATTTGTTGAATATCAATTACATTTTTAACCTTAGTTCGGTTTGGACGTTTTTTGGATTTCCAAATTCGGGGAACAGACACAGTCTCTATATGATGATATCTAGGTGAAAGAGGCTCTATGTGATGGGATTTATCTGACCTTGGTGACGCGAGGCCGCTAGCAGACGGTCGGTTTAGCCAGTTTGTCTGCTTCCTGACCTGAGCCCCAGATTGTCATGTTTTGTCTCTAAGACTATGAGCCAAATTACTAGAGAGAAGAGCAGCACCATCCCAGGAGGGATGAATACCATCTCTTTTCAAAAGGTCAGGTTTGCCCCAAAAACTTTTCCAATTGTCTATGAATTCTATATTATTTTGCGGACACCACTTAGACAGCCAGCCATTGAGTGATGACAATCTGCTAACTATCTCATCACTCCTTCGAACAGGAAGGGGACCAGAGCAAATTACAGTGCCTGACATCGTACTTGCGAGTTCAAACACCTCTTTAATATTAATTTTGGTGATCTCCGACTGGCGGAGTCGAACATCATTAGTGCCGACGTGAATAACAATCTTAGAGAATTTACGATTAGCATTAGCCAGCACTTTTAAATTTGCTTTGATGTCAGGCGCTCTGGCTCCCGGCAAACATGTGACTATGTTGGCTGGTGTCCCTATTTTCACGTTCCGTGTAATAGAATCGCCAATTACCAGGGCACAATCAACAGAATTCTCAGTGGGTGTTTCACTGAGTGGGGCAAATCGATTTGTTGTGGTAATCGGAACGGAAGAATGGTTTTTTGATCCGCGACTAGAGCGATCCCTCACTGTCACCCATGTGCCTGGCTGCACAGGCAATAATTCAGCCGGAACCGAATCATGTAAAGGGTTCACTATGCTAGGCGCATCCAAAATAGTATCTAAAGCTCTAGCACACTTACTATCCTCAATTAAAGTTTGGATGCGTGTTTCTAATTCTGAAATCTTCTCCGTCAGCCTGACTGTTTCCTTGCATTTATCACATATAAACCCTATATTGCCGACGGGGAAGGCTATGCTAAACATGTAACATGAAGTGCAGGTGACAATAACAGGACAAGACATTACTCACCGTGTTTGTTGACTGATTCTTACTCACCTGGGCTTTATATGAACTCAGAGGCGCGGGCGCGCGAGAGAAAAATAAATAACTAAGCGCACGGGTGGCGCGTTAACCAGGCTAGCGAGTTACTAGCGTGTTGTGCTAACAATAACGGAAGCTAGCGATGTCAGGTTAATCTGAGATGTTGTCTAAGCTGTATTTAGTAGTATAAACAACTAGAAATGGTAGAAAATGATGGTTCAAAACAGAAAGAAATACAAAGCTAATACGAGGCTTAGACGGAGCTTACAGCCTCGAAGCAAACAAAACACAGCAGGCAGCTAGGCAGCCAGGAGCCCTGTCTGATCGGACTAGTACGTGTTGACCCCTGAGCAGCGCCCGGAAGTCCTGTCCAGGAGCCCGCGGCAGCATGTCCATTGCACATGGCACCCCAGCCCGTGGTGGAGGCATCTGTTGAGACAACAACATACCAGGAAGCTCGTTCCAGGGGGACACCCGCCCTGAGAAACTGAGGTTCGACCACGGGGTGAAGGTCTGACGGCAGGTCAGAGTAACTGGTACTCGGAGCGTGCCTTGATGCCATGCCCACCTCGGGACTTGGTCGCAAAGCCAAAGCTGAAGCGGTCTCATATGAAGCAATCCGAGCGGCGTCTCCGCGGCTGCAGATGCCTTATGCCCCAGGAGCCTATGAAAAAGTTTCAGTGGAACCGCACTCTTGCCCTCGAATTGTCTCAGGCAAGTCAGCAGTGACTGCGCGCGCTCGCTCGTAAGCTGCGCCTTTTACATGGCGACCGAGTCGATGTCCATACTGAGAAAAAAGATCCTCTGCACGGGGCAAAGTTTACTCTTCTCCCAGTTGACCCGAAGTCCCAGACGAGCTAGGTGCCGGAGCACTAGGTCCCTGTGTTCGCAAACCTGGTCTCGAGAGTGAGCTAGGACCAGCCAGTCATCAATATAGTTCTAGATGCAAACCCCGTGTTCCTGGTAGAGGAACAAGGGCTGCCTCGACGACCTTAGTGAAGACGCGAGGAGACAGGGCTAACCCAAATGGGAGGGGGTCAATCGCTGCGAACCAATCCTGGGGCCGCATACATTCGAAAATGTGTTTGGCAAGGAGCATCTGAACTGCGGCCTGTGAAGGGAGCGATTCAGAACTCGCAAGTCCAGGATTGGCCGTAACCCACCGGTTTTCTTGGGGACAATGAAGTAAGGGCTGTAGAAGCCGGACCTCATTTCGGCTGGAGGGACAGTCTCGATTGCACCCTTCGCCAGCAGGGTCGCAATTTCTGCTCTATGATGGGGCGCCTTGCCACAGATCAAAGTGGAGCGGACTCCCCTGAAGAAGGGAGGAGACCGTGCGAACTGAATCGCATTGCCGAGCCTGACGGTTCGTGCGACCCAGCGGGACAGACGGGGAAGCACTAGCCAGGCTCCCAGGGACTGAACCAGCGGGGTCACGCGAACCACAGATGTCCCCCCGGGGGGCAGCGAAGCGGAGTAACTGGCCCAGACGAGGACGGCATAGCGGTCCGGTGTGGGGGCACAGTTAGCAACCGTGCCCTGGCAGAGGGGGCCAGGGGAGGACCAGGCTGGTCATTCCGCGGGGGCCTGCTCTGCCAGGGGTCTGGCGACAGAGGGGGACAGGGGCGAAGCGGTCCGTGGACGGCACGCCGTGTCAACCACCTCTGGGACAGAGGGGGACGAGGAGAGCACGGCTTGTAGGCGGCGCTCTGTGTCGTCTGAGAACTCTGTGTGCTCAGAGACGGGAGGGTCAGTTCTTTGGAGAATAAGGATTCTTCCCCGGCCCTCCACCGGGGAAAGGAGTGGTCCTGCTACCAACTCCTGGAAAGAACTGAGTCCCATCTCTGAGGAGCCCGTCTCAAGAGCGCCGCTTAACCCGGCGTTAACAGAGCGTTCAGCCGGGGGGACCCCAGTGTACCCATGGGCAGCGGGCCCATCGAGGGGAGGAAAGGCGGATGAGATCAGCGAACGGTCCCGAGAAGACAAGGGGGTCTTCTAGGACTTCAAGATCTCTTCAAGACCATTGTAAAAAAGACCCAGTTGAGGTTGTATTTCCTTTGCCAGCTGAGGAAGTTCAACCTGCCACAAGATCTGCTTCTGAAGTACAACTGGGCAGCAGAACAGCCAGACACAAGAAACGTTTCTTTCCTCAGGCCATCTACCAGTTAAATGCTCCCACAAAAACATGTTTAATACACACTCTAATAATACTCATATTTATTCAGCATACCATACCTCTTATTCACATTCCCTTGCAAAATATCACACCTGTACATACTGTATATTGTCTATTTTGTATATAGTGTATTTTTTATATATTTATTTTTTATTCACCTATTATTCTTATAATTTTTATTCTGTCTTATCGCTGACTGTGCACTGGAAATTCCTTGTATGTGTCAGCATACTTGGCAATAAAGCTCTCTCTGTTTCTGATTCTGAATAGCGAGAAATATAAGGGTCTCATCAGTGACTTCTATAGGCAAGGATGCAAGGGATGGTGCTTACCTGTGGAGGTAAGGTGTAGAGGCTTCGGGGCAGTTGTGAACTAATGGTTAGAGAGTCAGACTTGTAACCCAAAGGTTGCGGGTTTGAGTCAGTAGCAGGAAATGTAGGTGGGGGAGTGAATGAACAGCGCTCTCTTCCACTCTCATAACTACAGTGGTCTTAAACTCAATTCCTGAAAGGCCACAGTTTTGCTCCAACCCTAATCAAACACACCTGATCCAGCCAATCAAGCCCTTCATGATTACTAGAAACTTCCAAGCAGGTGTGAGTTGGAGCAACTGAGCAGCGTAAAACTTCCTCACGTAATAACCTAGAATACTGTTTAACACTTGATGGCTGCTCTGTCAAGTCTTCGTCGTCGGTTAGGAACCTGGGTGTGCTCTTTGATACCAATCTTTCATTTGAAAGTCACGTGTCTAGTATCCGTAAAAATGAATTTTTTTCATCTTAAAAATATATCTAAATTATGTCATATGCTCTCAATGAAAAATGCAGAACAATTGGTTCATGCGTTATGACATCAAGGCTAGATTATTGTAATGCTCTACTGGGTGGTTGCCCTGCACTTTACATTCTGTGACAGTTGAGCTAGAAAAATAAAGATGGCGTCTGAAAGTTGCAGATGGTCGTCGGTCAGTTTGTGTGTAAATGTAAATTTTTGATAAATGTTTTCCACTTATGATGCCAATATGCACTAGAACCAGGAAGTATGACCATATTAGCCCGGTTCTGTCAACACTGCATTGGCTCCCTATTAAACATAATATACATTTTAAAATATTGCTGATTACTTACAAAGCACTAAATGGTTTAGCTCCCCTGTACTTGAGCAAGTTCTTAACGCATTATAGCCCTTCACGTCTATTGCGATCTCAAAATTCTGGCCAGTTGATAATACCTAGAATATCAAAATCAACTGCTGGCGGTAGATCCTTTTCCTACTTAGCACCAAAACTTTGGAACAATTTTCCTAACATTGTCCGGGAAGCAGACACAGTCTGTCAGTTCAAATCTAGACTAAAAACTCATCTCTTTGGCTTAGCATACACATAACACATTATAGACTTCTATAATTCAATGTTAGGCTGCATATTTTAGATCAGCCGGAACCGGGAACACTTCCCATAAAACCTGATGTACTTGGTACATCATAAGAAGGATGGCGTCTACGCTAATATTAGTCTCTCTGTTTATCCCGAGATTTACCGCAGTCTGCTAGATCCAGGCTGTATCCAGATCTGACGAAGGAACTGCGCCTGGACACGACGACAACGCAGTCCTGAAATGCCAACTAGTCTCTCCTTTGTGAAGGCCTCCTTCCCTTTATCTCAGTACTGATAAAACGTTGTCGGGATAATTGCGATTCACGTGGCTACGTGAAGCGATAAAAAATTCTCAGAGCCACCAGACACTGTTTTATGCAAATGAGCGTCCGGATCGCATTAAAGGTTTTCTGTTAGAGCGTTGTCGTGTTAGCGGCCCCTTAGTTAATAACTAATGATCGTTGCGATGGAAGTGAATCAATCAAAACTAACTTTAGCTGGACAATAACTTTATTCTAGAGCTGCTGTAAAGCCAAAACAATCTCTGTTACTTTAATTTCCTATTATCACTGTAAAGCTGCTTTGAAACAGTCCAAAGCGCTATATAGATGAAGGTGACTTGACTTGACAGAGCTGTGGCCCTCAAGGAATTGAGTATGAGACCATAACTAAGTCAAGTCAAATCAAGTCACCTTTATTTATATACTGTAGTGCATTTTACAATACAGATTGTTTCAAAGCAGCTTTACAGAGATAACAGGTAAATAATGTTGTAATAATATTGTTAAATATAAAATTAAATGTCCCCAACTAAGCAAGTCAAAAGCCAATGGCGAAGAAAGACGAAAAAGGCGACAGTGGCAAGGAACCAAAACTCCATCAGGTGACAGAATGGAGAAAAAAACCTTGGGAGACACCAGGCTCAGTCAGGGGGCCAGTCCTCCTCTGGCCAATGAACGAACAGTGTATGATTATGATTAAGGCAGCATTACAGGTCAGAGGTCAGATTGGATTGGAACATTATATTATGCAGTTCATCTGGTTGAAGACTGGAGTCATCACACGCGTAAGGAGACGAGTTTGCTGAGGATCAGTGCCGATGGCTGTCGTGTTGATGAGGCCTTCACAGGAAAGAGTCTAGTTGACACAAGCTCTGCTGACACTTCAGGGATGCGTTGTGGTCATGTCTAGGCGCAGGTCCACCATCTGATCTGGATACGGCCCGGGTCCGGCTGATTACAGTTAACCTCGGAATAAACAGAAAGACTAAAATTAGCGTAGATGCCATTCTTTTCATGATGTAGCGAGTACATCAGGTGTTATAGGAAGTGTTCCTGGTTCCGGCTGACCTAATTTATGCAGCCTAATAATCATTTAACTGATTTGAATAATAGGAGTGTATAGTGTTCTATGTGTATGCCAGGTTGAAGAGATGTGTTTTTAATCTAGATTCAAACTGACAGGGACTTCCGGGTTAAGCATGGCGTGAGTAGACACATGCGAGTGTAGCTCCCGACCTCTTTTGAAAGGCTCCGGTCAGTGCTTCTTTCTGATATGACGCAAGTAGTTCACTCTTTTAAAAACAGAATGATTGGCAGCATTCTTTACCTCTGGTTTCTTGTATCTTATTTTTGTCATTTACAACTCATGGCTACAATTTGTTTTAGATCAAAACCCTTGCATGCTTCTAATTTCTGTTTCATACAGTTAATATAGGTGATGAAGATAGAGGTCATCCTGTGATGCTTATGACATGAAATGTCAGGGGATTAAATGATCCTGTTAAAAGACCCAAAGTTTTCTCCCATCTTAAATCTTTCAAACCAGATATATTGTTTTTACAAGAAACACATTTAAGACTGGATGATCACAATAGAATTCGTAAGATATGGGTTAGTCAAATTTTTCATTCCAAATTTAATAGCAGATCAAGAGGTGTGTCAATTTTAATTAATTAGAGAGTACAGTTTATACATTCTGACACAATCTGTGACCCTAATGGTCGTTACATTATTGTCTCTGGGTCTCTTTTTCAAGTCCCAGTGGTTTTAGTTAACGTTTACCTAAAACGTTTACGTTTAATTATCAATTGGGATGATGTTCAGTTTGCAAATAGCCTCCTATCATTAATTCCCAAGCTTAATACACACCATTTGTTATTCACTGGTGATTTAAATTGTGTTTTTGATCCTCAGCTGGATAGATCCAGCACTAGTAGTAATGTTTCTGATATGGCAATGGTCTTTTCTCTATTTATCCAACAGAACGGCTGTATGGATCCTTGGATATTCTTAAACCCGTTGACTAGACAATACTCCTTTTATTCCCATGTCCATCATTCCTTTTCTAGACTAGATTATTTTTTTGTAGACAAAAAAAATCTTTATATCAATGGTTAAGAAAGTTGACTACTCAGCTATAGTTGTATCCGATCATGCATCCGATGATCCCTTTGAACATCAGAGAACGACCAATCTGGGCATTTAATCCATTACTGCTATCCAATGATAAGTGCTTGTTGTAGAAATTTTAATAGTCATTGATCCCTAACAGGTATCATAAGAGAGAGAACCTATTCAATGTGTAAAATATATGTGTGTACGTGCTTGTGCGTGACGTTTCAAGAACATATGGGACAGGACCTCTGACCTTAGGGACGGTCAGTTTTGGCCAGTTTATTTCAGTACCAGTTTGTGTCTTTAAGTAGAAACTGAACAGCAGTAAGGACCTTATCGGGGTGGGTGAAAGGTACAGCGGGTGAAGAGGAACCTTGAAAATAGTATAAAAGGCTGTCTCATATCTTCCTGTTGTGTGTCACTGTCTTGCACAGTGTAACTTCTGTGTACTAGACTGAACCTATTCTTGCTAGAATAAATACTTTTTTTATTAATTTGACTCTGAGTGTATCTTACACTGATGATGTTTAACAGAATTTTTGCCACAACATTCTGTAACTTTGTCTGAACTAGTATAGATCCTTTTATGGAATACAATTAAACGGATACAGTGTCTTCTCATTACTCTGGGAGACTTTAAAACTTACTTGAGGGGTCAAATATTATCTTATACATCATATGCTAATAAAGAACGTAAGAAGGAACTGTAAGCACTCTCACAATCCATATTAGATTTAGACTGACAATATGCTGAATTGCCCACAGCTAAATTACATTAAAAAAGAGTTGACTTGCAGACAAAGTTAAATTTTTTATCCACTTCTCATGCAGAACAATTAATAATGAGGACGCTTGGTCTTTACTATGAATATGGAGACAAATCAAGTCGGCTCTTGGCTCATCAGCTGAAACGTCAAACCGTCTTATTTCTCAGATAAAAGACTTTAATCAAACTTTAGTTAGCAGCCCAAAAGAAATTAATACAATTTTCAAAACCTTTTACTTCTCATTATATACTTCTGAATTCCCTTCAGATCCAACTAATATGGAACATTTCTGCAACAATTTAGATATTCCTACTTTGCAATCAGATAAGGCAGAAGGGCCATTATGGCAATGTAGAGTCGTAAGTCCCCAGGCCTTGATGGGTATCCTATTGATTTTTATGAAAAATTTAAGGACAAACTTGCACCAATTCTTTTTGATGTTTTTAAAGAATCTTTTTCGCCAGCATCCATTACACTCCTTAAAAAAGATAAAGACCCAACCCAGTGTGAATCGTATCGTATATCTCTTGTATCGAATCTCGTATCGTATGAATCCTATATCTCTTTTAAACACTGACATTAAAAATTTTGCTAAAGTGTTGGCATTTCGTTTAGAACATGTCCTTCCCTCGATAATCTCAGACGATCAAACAGGATTTATTAAAGGTCGCCAATCTTTCTCTAATATTCGTAGACTCCCTAACATAATGTATCTTTTGACACTTCTCCGCACCCTGAGGTAATTATCTCATTAGATGCGGAGAAGGTGTTTGATCGAATTGAATGTCCATATTTGTTTGCGGCCTTAAAAAAGTTTGGTTTTGGTAATATTTTTATGTCTTGGATCAAATTAATATATCATTCCCCTTCGGGATCAATTCGGACAGATTTTCGGAGATTTGTTGAACATCGTGTGTCTTTATACGCCGATGACCTTTTGCTTTACATCAGTGATCCCATATCTAGTTGTCCTTTAATATCATTATTAGGTCGGTTTGGTACCTTTTCAGGATACAAATTAAATTAGCAAAAAAGTGAATGTTTCCCCATTAATGATTTGGCATTACAAATTCAACAAGAATCAATACCCTTTCGTTTTTCTCCAAATGGCTTTACATATCTTGGAACTCATATTACGCGCTCCTTTTCTTCTTTGTTTGAAGCCAATTATAAAGCTAATTTCAAAGAGGTAAAGCCAGAGTTAGAAAGGTGGCGTAGTCTTCCCCTTACTTTAGCTGGAAAAATACATTCAGTGAAAATGACAATTCTTCCCAAGTTCCTTTATTTGTTTTAGTCCCTACTGTTTTTTTGTTGTTGCCCAAATTCCTTTTCTGTTCAGTTAATCAAACTATATCCTCTTTCATTTGGGAAAATAAGATCCCCAGAGTTAACAAACATATTCTTCAGAGGACTCCGTGATGCAGGTGGTTTAGGCCTCCCAAGTTTTACTCATTATTACTGGACATCAAATATTCAGAAAATATTATTTGGCTTCATTGCCCAGAAACAAATTGGTGTTTAATTGAAGCACAAACATGTCACTCTTCCTCTTTCCCTGCTTTAGTGTATTCTTCCCTACCTTTGAAAGCTTCTCGATTCACATCTAACCCTGTAGTACTTTCTACTCTTAGGATGTTTAATCAGTTTCGTTGTCACTATAAATTTACATCAGCATCAGTTTTGGGTCCTATTTACAAAATAATTTATTCCCTCCGTCTACACTAGACTCATCATTTAGACAGTGGGTAACTTCTGGGTTAATATGCATCAAATATTTATATACTGAAGGTTTATTTAACAGTTTCGAGAACCTCTGCTGATTGTTTGACCTCTCTCAAAGCCATTTTTTTTTTAGATATCTTCAGATTCGGAATTTTGTTAAAAATACATTTACACCCTTCCCTGATTTTCCTCCTACCTCGCCCTTAGATAGTCTTACTCTCAATTTTGATAAAAAAGGATTGATTTCCATATTATATTCCCAGCTCATGTCTTTGAAAGGGTACAATCTGGATAAAATTAAATCCGGATGGGAAAATGAACTGGGCATAAAGTTGTCTGAGGCTTTTTGGAGGGAGGTGCTTAAAAAGGTCCACTCATCATCATCCTCTGTTAGGTTAGGACTCATACAATTTAAAGTGCTTCACAGGGTTCACTTGAGCAAGGAATGGTTAGCGAGAATATATCCCTGGTTAGCTGCAGCCTGTTTTAGATGCTCTTTCTCCCCAGCCAGTCTGACACATACATTTTGGTCTTGCTCCTCTCTAAATAATTACTGGGCATTGGTTTTTAAAACTATCAGTGAAGCCCTTGGGGTGACACTGCGGCCTTGTTCTTCAATAGCTATTTTTGGAACTCCCAGTGACACTATAACCATTACCTTAACTGCAACCCAGAGGGACATCATTGCTTATACTTCTTTATTGGTCCGTAGAAGTAATTGACAGTTTGGCTCAAAGATGTGATGTTCTTTTTAAAATTAGAAAAGATAATATTTACATTAAGAGAATCTGTGGACAGATTTTATTCGAAATGGGAACCTATTTTGTCATATTTTAAAAATCTGAAAGAATTACCCAGTTGTTAACCTATTTCCATGTATCTCTCTTTAAACCTTTTTGTGATGCTATTTTCTGTTTTGACCTCAGTGTAGTCTGTCTCACAGAATGGCATAATTGTTTTTTTATTTTCTCTTTTATGTATGCATGTATACTGTAATAATGATACTTTTGTCATCAGTACTTATGTTTTAGTATGCATGGGTACATGCCTTGAAAAGATGTAATGACATAATTGTTATATTTTGCCTTTGTAAGCAGATGCTATGTTATTCTGTTGTACTTAAGCTGCCTAGGGAAGGGATGTTTCGGGGTTGAGGGGGGTTGTTATAGTAAAAATAGAAGGAAGGAAAATGTAACTCACATGCTTTTACTTCATGTTGCTTTATTCCTTTCAATAAAAAAACAAAACAAACAAAAAAACTGACAGAGTGAAATTAATGGCTGGAGGCAAGATGGTAAGGACCCAAATGCAAACTTTAATTATAACTAAATCAAAACACAAAGGCATGGCAAGAAACAGAAACAAGAACAACAATCGGGACATACAACACAAGAAACATTCACAAGTAACATACAATCTATGACAAAGACAAGGGCAAACATGAGGGCTTAAATACACTGACTAATTACAAGACAAGGAACACCTGTGAACCATGATCAGACAATTAACAAATGACAAGACACATGGCAGGACCACATGACAAACAGGGATTCACATGACAGACAAGAACAAGGAACAAGACACAAAACCGACACCGTGACACAGAGTGTGTCTGCTTCGCGGACAATGTTACGAAGACTGTTCCAAAGTTTTAGTGCTAAATAGGAAAAGGATCTACCGCCAGCAGTCGATTTAGATATTCTAGGTATTATCAACTGGCCAGAATTTTGAGATTGCAATAGACATGAAGGACTATAATGCGCTAAGAACTTGCTCAAGTTCTGGGGAGCTAAACCATTTAGTGCTTTGTAAGTAATCAGCAATATTTTAAAATGTATACAATGTTTAATAGGGAGCCAATACAGTTTTGACAGAACCGGGCTAATATGGTCATATTTACTGGTTCTAGTTAGAACTCTAGCGGCTGCGTTTTGGACCAGCTGTAGTTTCTTTATTAAGCGTGCAGGGCAACCACCCATAATAGCATTACAATAATCTAGCCTTGATGTGATGAACTAATTGTTCTGCATTTGTCATTGAGAGCATATGATGCAATTTAGATATATTTTTAAGATGGAAAAATGCGGTTTTACAGATACTAGACAAACGACTTTCAAATGAAAGATTGGTATCAAAGAGCACACCCAGGTTCCTAACCGACAACGAGGACTTGACAGAGCAGCCATCAAGTGTTAGACAGTATTCTAGGTTATTACGTGAGGAAGTTTTTTGTCCAATAATTAGAATATCTGTTTTTTCAGAATTTAGTAGTAGGAATTTACCTGTCATCCAATTTTTTATATCAACTATGCATTCCGTTAATTTTGTGAATTGGTAAGTTTCGTCAGGGTGTGAAGAAATATAGAGAGTATCATCAGCATAACAGTGAAAACTAATGCCATGCTTCCTAATGATATCTCCTAAGGGTAGCATGTACAGAGTGAACAGCAATGGTCCTAGAACTGAGCCTTGTGGTACTCCATACTGAACTTGTGACCGATAAGACATCTCTTCATTTAATGCTACAAACTGATAACGGTCAGATAAGTATGATTTAAACCATGCTAATGCAATTCCACTAATGCCAACATAAAATTCGAGTCTATTTAAAAGGATGTTGTGGTCAATAGTATCAAATGCAGCACTAAGATGCAGCACTAATAGAGAGATACAACCACGATCGGATGATAAGAGCAAATCATTTGTGACTCTAATGAGAGCTGTCTCAGTACTATGGTACGGTCTAAATCCTGACAAAAAAAACTTGCAGATACCATCTCTTTCTAAAAAGGAACACAGTTGTGAAGATACTGTCTTTTTTAGTATCTTTGACAGAAAAGGTAGATTCGAGATCGGCCTGTAATTGACTAATTCTGCAGGATCAAGTTGTGTTTTTTTAACAAGCGTTTTAATCATAGCCAGCTTTAAAGTTTTTGGTAGGTATCCTAATGACAAAGATGAATTAATGATATTGAGAAGAGGATCTATGACCTCTGGAAGCATCTCTTTCAGTAGCTTAGTCAGTATAGGGTCTAGCATACATGTTGTCGATTTAGATGATTTAACGAGTTTGGAAAATTCTTCCTCTCCTATAGCAATGAATGAATCAAAATTTTCCTCAAGGAGACTACAATGCACTGCCTGATGCGATGCTGTCGTAGACGGTTGCATAGTTAAAATTTTCTCCCTGATCAATCTTGTATTTAAAGAAGTGCATAAAATCATTACTGGTGTGCTGCTTGGAAGCGTCTGGGATTGAAGCTTTATTTTTAGTTAATTTAGCCACTGTTTCAAATAAATGCCTAGGGTTTAAAAATAAGCAGAGCAGCTTTTAAGGCCTCTGTGTATGCAATCATGCTCTCTTTCCATGAAATGTGAAAAAAACTCAAGTTTTGTTCTCTTCCAGTTGCGCTCTGATAGAAAATCACCAAATTTTTTAAAACAGTCGGTATTTTTGCCCTGGTGGCCTGTATACTGTAGCCAGCACAAATCTCAAATGTGATTTATCATTTACACTAGATAGTGTTACATTAAGCACCAACACTTCAAAAGAATTATATTTACAACATGACTTCTCAGTGATTCTGAAGATGTTACTATAAATTACAGCAACACCTCCCCCCTTTGCATTTCATACAAGGTTCATGTTTATAACTGTAATCTTGGGGGGTGCACTCATTTAAAGTAATGTAATCGTCTGGTTTTAGCCTGGTTTCTGTCAAACACAGCACATCTAGGTTATAATCTGTAATCATATCATTAACAATAAGTGCTTTTGAAGTAAGGGATCGAATATTCAGCAACCCGAGCTTTATAATTTGTTCATTTGTATTATATCATTGTTTTTTATTTGTTGAACATCGATTAAATTTGTACCCTTAAATGGGTTAAGGAGTTTTTTGTATGTCCTAATTCGGGGAACAGACACAGTCTCTATATGATGATATCTAGGTGAAAGAGTTTCTAGGTGATGGGATTTATCTGACCTCAGTGACGTGAGACAGCTAGCAGACGGTCGGTTTAGCTAGTCTGTGTGCTTCCTGACCTGAGCCCTAGATTGTCATGCTTGAGTAAGGCACCTAACCCCTATCGCTCCCTGGGCGCCACAGCAATAATGGCTGCCCACTGGTCCGGGGGTGTTTTTGTTCAATACTCACTGCTGTGTGTGTGCACTTGGATGGGTGAAATGCATGGGACACCATACTTGGCTACACGTCACTTTCAAACTTTCCCTTTCAAATTTTACAGGACAGTCCCAACTTTACAGGGTTTATATTACATTTGGCATCACAGCCGAGAGAAGGAGGAAGACCATCTACAACAGCACAGAGGCTGCAGAGAAAGCTGTGGATCAAGAGTGGTTCTGTGGGACAGTGCTGCTATAGCAAGCTGAGGGCTTCAAACATCCCATCCAGGTCACCTCACCTGATAGAGGGTGACTGATTTTCAAGAGACCCAAACCATCACTGATTATGTGCCCTTGTAGATTACAAATGGAATGTCAAATGATACACCAACATAAAAGAAAACATTTGTATTGTTGATCATGTCTCTACTTGTACAATTCACTGTACATTCATTTAATTCTGACTTTCGCATACATAAAAAAGTAATTTGGTTGTGGATAGTATTTGCAACATTTCAAATTCATGGATAATTGTGTATACATTTGTTAATTTTGAGAATAACTGCATTCCATAAAATCTGGACATGGCAATACATTTGATAAAATCTGGACATTATAATGTGAAGACACATAACATAACATCATATTTGGAAATCAAAGGTTGAAACAAATTCATTTCAAAATATTTAATTTATATGTCATTTTTAAAGACAAAAATCTACAAACAAATGTGAACTATAGAGTGAACTCTTGGCTCACTCTCACTGAACTTCTCACATTGCTGTGAAAGGTTAAACTTGGCAACACAGCCCAAACTATTATACTCAATTGGTATTTCAGGTATAAAAGGCGAATTAACACACACACACACACACACACACACACACACACACACACACACACACACACACACACACACACACACACACACACACACACACACACACACACACACACAAAAACAAACAGTTGAAAACAAACATTCAAATTAAACACATTTATAGTTTTAGTGAGTGTATGAAAAAAGGGAAGTTCAGTTTTTATTGATATATAAGCAGTTTTTAAGTAAAAACAAAACCAAAAACATAGTGCTAATATTTAGCAGTTTGTTCCTCTCCATAGTTCAATCTGTTTAACTAATGAGCAATGGTCTTTGAATGACTTTCCTGAGGTAAATGTCATTTTGTTTTTTATTAGCTATTATTTATGTCTTCGCAGTAACAATGCAATTACATAGGCTAAAATATTATGATGTTATTGCCTGTGATGGTGGCCACCTGTGCAGGGTGTTTAGAGTAGATTTACAGTAGGTTTCAAAGGTAAGCGAGTAATTGATAATGTAGATATGTTACTGCAAATGGTCTCCCTCCAATGGAAAAGCAGCGTATTACAGTTTTTCAAAAATGCTCACACTTTTTGAAACTAAATGCTCCATTTCTAAAACTTTGCAAAAAGTTTGTTTTACAATAGCAAACTGAGTTTAAAGCACGTAATGTGTTTGTTTGTAGGTCTGCAGACTTGGTCAAAAGATTAGGTACTTGAGTGAATGGTTTCACTTGGGCCTCAAGTACCACTTTTAGTGTCTTAAGCAATTTAAAAAAAAAAATGGGAAAAATCCTTCAAGATTATGTAATTAATATTCATAAATAAGGGCCTCACTGTGACAGGTATGGTAGACCATCGTTGTTTGTCAACCGCCAATAAAATCTCAAAAAGAAGAGAAAGGAAGACCTTATTAATATTCATAACCCAATCCCTCGTCATAGTAATTTGGCATAAGGTTTAGTTAGTCGCTAGCCGAGTTCATCGATCCAGTCATCATGCAGTTGCAGCGTCATTGTGGGCTGTCGTTTGAATGAAGTTACAAGACACACAGATCTTCCGCATCCCAACTTAAACCCGGCATTTGGAGTAGAGCTGTTTAAAGGACAAGCAAACAGAAAGATGCCCGTATTTACAGGTCTGTTCACGGTATGATTTGACATAAATCATAGTTAGTCTTTAAACGATAAGAGATGCGTTAGAAGAGGCAGCGCCGTTAGCATGAGACATTAGCTTCAGGCCTCAGTTGATGGTTTCTGTTTAACAACAGAGGGAAAGCTAAACAAGAAGCAGAAATCCCATAAGTTAATAAGCTCTCTGGTGTGACTTGCATTTAGATGTTACGTTTATTTTATATGGAAATGTATGATGTGAAATGGAAGTTAAACGTTCAGACTTGAGTAACGTTATTAGTGATGAAGCATGTTATCATGCCGGCTAGGCGGCTCACACTTTATTTTAATACCTTTAAAACTTATAGCACTTTCTATTGATAGAGACAGTATTTCTGAACAGTATGTAACGTTACAGACTTTACACTAAAATAATTTAGTTGTTACAAAATTGGCTATAGAACAGCTTGTAAACATCAAAATTGATGCATCATGGCTTGTATCCATAGTTGTGTCCACTGGTGCTGCAAATCTGGTATGTTGTATATTTATCGTACTAGTTCACTCTGTAATGGGTTTCCAGTGATAATTTTGTTAAAGCTATATTATTTATATATGTCTTCCTGCTGTAATGACTTTCATGTGTCGTTTTTTAGCATCTCATGTGGTTATGTTTTGGGTGTAACGTTAGTCTCATAGCTCAGTCGTGTTAATGGGGTTTCAAACAAACATATTTAAAAGAATATGCAAAAAATATTTGTTTTCCACCTAAGCAGAAATAAAATGGTATTGTTTGAAAAGACAGAAGATGATTCAATATTCACTTTTGGGTCACTTGTAAAGCAGGTGTTTTAAAGTTTGAGTCTGAGTCTTCTCCTATAATGCCTGATGAGTTTGAAGAACAACTGACAAGAGATCAGAGATCATTCCTTCATACAAAATCTCTCCAGATCCTTCAGATTCCCTCCAGATCCTTCAGATTCCCAGCTCCATGCTAGTGCTTCTTCTCTTCAGTTCAACCCAGTCATTTTCTATAGGGTTCAGGTCTGGGGACTGCGATGGTCACGGCAGAAGCTTCATTTTGTGCTCAGAGACACATTTTTATGTTTTGATGTTTGTTTTGGATCGTTGTCTTCATGGAAGATTCAACCACGGCCCATAATAAGATTTCTAGCAGAAGGCTTCAGGTTTTTAATTTATCTGTTGGTATTTGCTATAATCTTTTTTGCTAGGTACTTTTTATCATTCTTTGCACCAAACACATCTGGTGTGTGCTCTTTTTTTACTTTAATCTGACCACAGAACCAGGTCCTGTTTGAAGTTCGAGTCGTTCTAATTTTTCTTGAAATCCTCCCAATCAACATGTGGTGATGTAGGGGGTGTTTTTTTTTTTTTTAAACTAATCTTTGCAATTCTCCATCTGTGATCCTCGTAGAGTCTTTGGCCACTCAAACTCTCCTCCTCACCATGCATTAGGACAATATAGACACACGTCCTCTTCCTGGCAGATTCATAACATCTTTTGTTGATTTGAACTTCTTAATTATTGCCCTGATGGTGGAAATGTGAATTTTTTTTTTTTTTTACAGAAATACTATTTTCTTACAAGCCATTTTCTTTTTTGTGAAGCTCAACAATCTTTTGGTGCACATCAGAAGTATATTCTTTGGTTTTATTCACTGTGATGGATGATTAAAACTCATATTTAAACAATTTCATGTTCCTAGTCACCCTTGGGTGCTACAAAAAATATTAATGGGAATATACTTCAGAGATATTTTACTCATACGAATTCTAGGGGTCCAATAATTGTGGGCAACGTGTTTTGGAGAAAAACATTTATTTCATAATGTGATTTCCCCCCCACTTTCAATTCTTTTATTTAAATGAATGTTGAGATTTTTGCGTTTTTTTTTTTAATGAAAGATCAAATGGATAAACAGTACAGATTTATTTTTACAGCCATATTTGATAATATTTTTTACCAGGAGTGCAAATAATTCTGACCACAACTGTAAATTCTAAAAATGCACATAAAAAACATGCACTCAATTGAGGCGAATAAGTGTATTATCTGCTAAGAAAACATGCGCATGAACCACGATGGAAACCCATTTACCGAATAAATCCCTCGACTGACTTTGCCTCAACAGAGGATCTGATTGGATAACTGGACTAACCAGCGGCCAATCGTATCACACAGCATCTCAAACGCTGCTTTGGTCGTTCTTTGTGCGTCTCTTTAAAGCATCGTTAGCCAACTATGGTCATGACTCAGAAGATCCGTTGGACTCTGTTGGTTACAGAACAGATCTTCTGAGTCATTACCATAGTTGGCTAACGTGGCTTTCGTTGCATCGATGCATCGTTACGATGGAACTTGCGACTATAGTTGGTTTTGGAAAAATACCTGAGCCAAAGTCTGTCATCAAAATGATCTGGTTTATTTCTAGTGATCGACCGATATTGATTTTTTATAACCGATACCGATACAGATTATTTGCATGTGTATGTGCCCGATAACCGATATGCAGAACCGATATTTATTTACTGTTATACTTCTGTTTTTGGCACAATTATTACAACACAAATGAACTGAACAAACCATTTTATTTATAACAATCACTCCCTCCTTGCATACAAAAAAAACCCTTTATATTTATACACAAATAAATAGAGGGGTCTGAGTCCAAAAAATAAAGTGCACTGTTACTAAGTGTCTTTGTTTAAAAATAAAAGCTTTGATGAGGTAAAAAATAAAGCACAAAAACTATTCTAACATATTTGGATATGTTTATTTGTTTTCATAAATGGTAAACTAATCAAATTACAATAAAAACATTTATATTATTGCATTATATAATTTATATCTAAATTATACATATCATTTATAAGCATCAGCAGCAACAATGTTAACAATAGGCAAAATAAATGTTAAAAGTCTAATGTTTTCATATGGAAAAAATAATTGACAGGGGAGTCATATCACCTTTGCAGAAATGTAATTCATTTTAAACAGTTTTAGAAGGTTTATGTGCCGTTTAATAGGTTTAAACTAAGAGTGAGGAATAATTTACTGGGTAATATTAATTCACTGCATAATATTAGCTGTAATAGCCTATAACATCAGGAAAGTAACAAACAAAACAGCATATACATCATTGCATTTTCCAACTAGTATGTTATTAATTATTATTAATATTTTTGTCGGTCTAGATCATGAAATGCTTTATGACAAAGTGCTGTTTATCTATGCATTTACACATAACTATAACATTAGGCTATACGTTACTCAACCGCGATCGCGCGTGCAGATAATAAATAATTAATTTCCACAAAGCGGTATATTTGGATGTGTATTAGCGAAATAATTGCTATGTAGTAAATGATAATATAATCTAGGGTGTTTAAACAAGATAATCTTGTCAAAAGTTTCATTCAGTGGCCGTGCTTGAGCATTCCTGATCATCAACCCAGTGAGTGCTCAGCAATATGAACAAACTTTTTTTTCGAGACTAATGGTGAGCAAATACAACAGATAGAGAATTAAATTCAGCTCTTTTATTTTCAACATGCACTCATTCATGTCTGTTTTATTTAATTCATGTAAAGTTACGTCTTTATTGGGGAAGGACATGACGGATTACGCTACGTGGCTCAATGAGTTCGTCTCAATTTTTTAGAACCAAGCTGCATAAATAAACTATATCAGGCATTTATGTCTCAAATCTCATTTCTGCATGCATGTCTGTTATGTTAAATAAAGTTGAATAATTAAAGCAAAGCAAGTAGAACATATACTTTACCTGTGCACAGAGTTGTTATTGACTGATCTCCTCAGACGCGGGCTGCAATGGCGGAATTCTCAAAACGGCCACAAGATGGCGCCGTTTATCGGAAAATCCGATATTACAAAACCGATTCCCGATTATGGGAAAATGCTTAAATATCGGGAAAAATATCGGTAAACCGATACATCGGTCGATCACTATTTATTTCCCTCCCAGTGGCATCCCAGGAAGTTACGGTTATGTTCTTTTGAACACATGGGATGGAAACGCTGCTTCATTCGCAAATGTTTCATGCATTCTTCCAATATTTTGCAGAAGTTAAATTCGCAACTTTGGATGGTAAACAATATCTATAGATGGGTTAACTGGTATCGTGATGAATAAAACTTTTGCTCCAATAGCAAAGAAATGCGACTTTCTACGACTTTCCAAAAGATGGGAAAAATATAGTGAGGTTGTTAGAAGAGAGAAAGATGAGAAATGTATTGTCATTCCCTCAGGCGCTGTAATAGAAAAATGTGCAGTACTGGGTGTGGAGAATCCTGGGATAGTTTGAGAACCCCTGCTTTAAAACCATACGTATTTTCTTAAAGACAAGATGCAAAGTTTGCTACTGGGGCATAAAGTCTGTATCTCACTGCTCTTTGGATGTGGGATAGTTACAAAAAACATAAGAGGCCAAGGCTTTTGAGAATGTAGAAAAAATATACAAAGCCTTCCGATGAAGGCTTAATAACTGCAGCGCACACACATTTTCATCAGTAATGTGCAGATGCGTGGTACTGAATAATTTAGCTGTGTCAAATTATTTTGTGTTTTTTCCCTTCTTTTTTCTTTATATATCTTAGTGAATGTGAAATGGGGAAAGGAGAAGTTTGATGCAGTGGAGCTGAACACAGAGGAGCCGCCCATGGTGTTCAAAGCCCAGCTTTTCGCTCTAACAGGAGTTCAGCCGGAGAGACAGAAAGTCATGGTGAAAGGAGGAACACTGAAGGTACTGGGATCTGTAATGGAGAGCTTTCATATTTACTGTCCTCTGTTATTGCTGGTATGTGACTTCTTTTACCTTTGTTCACCAGGATGATGAGTGGGGCAATATCAAGTTGAAAAATGTAAGTATGTGGCTAAATCTTGACTTCTGGTAGATTCAGAAAATGCACTTAAAGAGTTGACCTGAAATAAGAGTTCAGCACTTTATAGTTAAATATTGAAACTTAAGATCCAAAATAGGTTATCCAACAGTACATCTTAATTTAATAATTAGTTCCTTAATACACGTTCCTGGTCTTATTGTGCGCGTTTGTTGATGGCCAATCGCGCGCTTGTCTAGAACAGCGAGCATTCGTGTGGCTGACTGACTAGCGTAGCAGCCAATCGCGTGACTGTGCTGGAGCACTTCAGGTTTTGGTGGACTACCAAAAACAATGTTACAGCTGTTAATAAATCGTATAAATACATTCCCATTACCACAACTCCAGTTCAATATACAAAATGATTGCCAAGAATTATTGATAACTTTGCACAGAAGTCCGAGTGAGTAGCTTTATTGTCATTTCAGCTCAATGCAGCCCTTACATAACGAAACGAAACCACGGTCCTCCAGGACCATGGTGATTCATAATGTACGACTACAAAAAAACTAAACTATACATAACTAAATTATATAAAATATATATAAAAAAGAGCTAAAAATAACTAAAATACAGTATTAATTTTGACAGTTTTAGTCATATTTGGCTGATTTTCGAACCTTCTCGCCAAACCTTCTCCTTTGAGGGGCGAGCTTGGGAAAGAAACAAAAGACATTTGACTCATTAGAAGTCAGTGTATCATCAGAATCGTTTTGAAACTAATATTTCTAGTTAAAAAAAAACTTCCATACAGTTGCTTTAACAATTCAATACAAACTCAGGTCTGGCTCATAGACTGTAAAAAAATATGGACATAGTGTCACCCGTAGGTTTCTGACGAGCATTTTTGCCCGGATAAACGAAAATGGGCAAAGAGGCGGGATTAGCTGATGTGACGTGGCACTAACAGACCGCAGACAAACGGCCAGTAGTGACATCAGCGGCAATCCACCTGTCACTCAAGTGGCCACGCCCTTAATTATGCACAACTTTAAGGCTTAATATAATTTAAACGGATGAGTTTTAAAATAATACACCCCCCTCACAGTCGTCATGAAGGGCAAAATTAGCTATATAGACCAAAGACCAAGTCTCTAATGGCCAGTCGATGAATTGCAGTTTAAGTCACTTCCCTGTTGGATTCAAGAGAGAGACTGGAAGGTCTGGCTCCATGGTTTCATGTTGACTTTAATATGTGAGTTTTCTTCAGCTTAATAGATGTTTTGATCCATGTAGGGGATGACTCTTCTGATGATGGGCTCCGCTGATGCCCTGCCTGAAGAGCCTGTAGTGCGACCCATGTTTGTAGAGGACATGACGGAGGAGCAGCTCGCGTCTGCCGTATGTTTTCAGCCAACAGATCTGCTATTACAGTATTTAACAGGAATCAGAGAATCTAGCCAACCGCTGTGAAATCATCTCTGCTATCTGTGTCATGTTCAGATGGAGTTGCCGTGTGGATTGACGAATCTGGGCAACACATGCTACATGAATGCAACAGTGCAGTGTCTACGCTCTGTGCCTGAGCTCAAAGGCGCTCTCAGGAGGTACAGTTTAGGCATGTCCTTCATATCAAGTTCATAGATGTAATGTGGTGTAATGCATCAAATGAGTTTTTTGTGTTAATTCGCCTCAAATCTGTAGGTATTCTGGTGCCTTGCGGTCTTCTGGAGCTAACGCACCTTCCCAGTACATCACAGCAGGTGATCAACTTTCACTACCAGTTTTTAGGTTACAGAATTCTTGACTCTTTGATTACATATTTGCCCAACTATTTGGGATCAGTATGTCCAAGCTAATGCAATAAAAGAGTCAAGCTGTGTAGCCATTATGAATCTCACAGGTTTTGTGGACCGCATGTAGCACATGTTTGGTTCTTCTCTTAGCTCTGCGTGATTTGTATGAGTCCATGGATAAGACCTCGTCAAGCATTCCACCCATCATTCTGCTGCAGTTCCTGCACATGGCCTTCCCACAGTTTGCCGAAAAAGGAGACCAGGGCCAGTACCTTCAGCAGGTCAGGTCACATATCTGTAGCTTAATACATTTAAGCAGAATATGTTCTGTCAAATTGGAATGTTTATATATATATATATATATATGTGTGTGTGTGTGTGTCTATGTATGTATATATGTATTTTTCCATTTACTCAGGATGCCAATGAGTGCTGGGTCCAGATGATGCGGGTCCTTCAGCAGAAATTAGAACCTGAAGAGCTAGAAACCCCACCGGAGGCAAGGCTACTATATTACATACATATATTATTCTAGGGTTGTCAAAAGTACAGATACTTTGGTTACAAATTGGTACGGATAAAAAAAAAAAAAAAAAAGACCATATCAGCATTTCTGTAGTACCCAGTACTGGGTATATTCGGTACCTGCTGATAGACGGCTGCGTATCTGTGAGAAGCATCAACGGTTTCTATTTACCACGTGTTTTTGAAGCGTTGATCATTGTAGCCAATCACAGACCCATCTGTTGCACATAAACACCTCTGATTGGCCATTGTGTTCAAGTGAATCAGAATCCACTCAACATGCTCTTGAATCCTTTCATTATTACCAACAAAGTGTAAACGTGATATAAATATAAGACATTCATTTTTGCAGTGTAGACAGCTTTTTTTGATAATGGTGGGAGTTTTCACAGTAGTGTGTATCTGTACTGGGTAGAGTACACAGGGATGCTAACGATAAATCGACGATCGATTAATTGCGATAATAATTTAAACGATAAAACATCTCGATCGTGGACTAAGCAGGTTCATGCGCATACGTGCTGCTCATCCACGAAACATGTGAAGCAGACACGAGTTATTTGTTAGTTGTTTTGGACCATTTAACTTTAAGGCTAAAGTTACACCTTCATCACTATAAGTTTGCGTGTGCACTCGCTGCCTTTTGTTTTGTGCAAATGTAAGTTGTAATATTGTGTTTATTCTGTGTAGGCCTGTCTACATCTGATTGATCTCACAAAGTTTGGTTAAGAATTAATGCGGTAGTAAAACGCCATTTGGTCATCTTTAGCTTCAGCGCATGCAGCTCAAACAGCAATGCATGACATTAATAACTATGATTGGGACTGTCATATTACACAATATTATAAAGCGAACACTATTGTAATAAATGGTTGTGAATTCATTGGGTTTAGCTGCCGTGTTTCAGCGCATCCACAAGAGGAGTTACACATTCTGACAAGCATGCATAGTTTGAGGCGCCGTTGGTGTGTTATATTTTTGATCATTAATCAATCACATCGACTCATTTAGAATCCTACTTGCCCTTTATTTAGATTAAAACCCCATCTCATTCATTTGGTGAGGAACATGGCGTTTTGAGCAGCATTTGCAGACCCTGTCATGCCGTTTGCTATATGCCACTGCAGCAGACGCATATCCCAGTATTAAGGCTAACAAATAATAGATTAATTGATCGTTAATTTAAACCACGATTGATCATTGGAATTTGTGTAAATTGACATCCCTAGTGTACACTGCAAAGCTTCTTTACGTCTGTTTTTAATTGCGCGATTGAATCCAAAACTGCAATGATTGACAATTTGACCATTATTTAGCAACAGACTGGACAAAATAATCTGATTCTGTATGTCAAAATAGACGTACATTAAGTCTTAAGCCAGGGACACACTTAACGACTGTAAAGCCGTTTGTGAATGTAATTTGATACTTACGACTGACCAGGCCCAAATGAATCGAGTTAGAGACCGTTGCGTTCAGTCGGTGTTTAAAATCTGCTGCAGTCGTTGTAAACGGTCTAAGTGTGTTCAGTTCAGTCGTAGGATGTTTCAGCTGGTCACGAAGTGTGTCCCCGGCCTCAGAGTGTAAATGGAAACTAATAGACCTCCCACTTGTTATAATCTTTTTATAAGCAATGTTTACTTATAAACATTTGAAGACTATGTGCTGTTTAAATGTATTATTTACTTATATTAATTCAATTCAATGAGTTTTATTTTCAAATAGTAAAATAGTTATTGCTATTATATTGAAAAAAGTTTTACTGGTATTTTTACTGACGACTGGAATTTTGGTACAGTGACATCCCTAATATATTCACACTATTTCATTACAGAAATACAGAGAATTTAGTGTAAAAAAAATGGGTTTTTGTCATATTTGTCTGGAAACTAAAAAACTATTTTACAAATAATGTATACATTTTCTCTGTGTGAATGTTTTTGGTGGGAGAACAGACTGACAGTGATAGTGGAGCTGCTGCCGCCGCAAAAAAGAAGAACTTCATCGATCAGTATTTTGGTGTTGAAATTGAAACTACGTATCCTTTGATAAGTGCCTGTTGTACAGGTCTATATCAGCATGTGCTCTCTCAGTCAGTAGTTCTGTGTGCTGCCGCTGGTTTTACTTCAATAAACTGCATTTCTTCAATGTTTACTAGGGTTGGTAATCGAAAATCGATTCCGATTCTGAAATCAGATACTTGAGGTCAAGAATTAGATGCATGTTATAAAATATTTTTTTTAGATTCCTCTTATCGATTCCTTTGTGTGCATTTTAATGTGAATTTTAATCATTTAAGCGCAAGAAGACGAGCACACAGACGCCTCTTATACTGTATACTGCGCGATACTACGTTCCTTTCGTGTCTTTTTGCACTTGAGTGAACAAATACACACACAAATTTCGAAATATTCTCATAAGCGCAGTCAGTTAATGAACTTAAATGTCTTAAATGAACGTAAAGAGTTAACAAAGAAATGCATGCGTGTCAGTATATTGGATCTGTGCCGCTCTTAAAGTGACAGCAGCCTTATATTACTGCAGCCAACTCTATAATAGCGTAAATCTAACAACAAAAGACAGAAAATGTACTCGCTGTTCTTGACTGAATAACCTTAACTATATTTGTAAGGCATGTTTTATTTATAAAGTGCAGTGTTTTTACATTTGATTACAGTTTCGGTACCTGAATGCCTGAAAATCTTCATTTCATTTCAGTTTATTTCAATGGTATCTGTTTAGTTGTATTTTTTTGTGCGATTGCTAATTTTGTTTGTTCTTAATTACTTGTTCTTTTTTATTTACTTGTCGTTAATAATGCTTTAAATTTATATTAGTTAGGCTAGTTGTTTTTACTACAATATTTTTAAACCACAGGCAAAAGTTCCTTGTGTTCAAAGTATTCTTTTGGCTGCTGATTTTTGTTCATGGTATTCAGCTACAATGAAATGTTTTACAATAAGACTTGATATCTAAGTTTTTTTTTTCTTTATTTTTTTTTCTTTATTGGAATTGAAATTAGGAGTCTATTATTATTGGAATCGATAAGCAGAATCGGAATTGGTCAAATTCAATCGAACCTGCTTAAGCGATTCATTCCCTCGCACCTCCAGAACCTGATTTGGATTTAGCCAACAAAAAGATTTCACACCTTGATCCTCAATAATTGGTATGTGCTGGTTTGGGAAGTGGATATGGAGATTACGCATCAGATTTTGTAGTCGGAGTTCACTTAAGGCCCGGTTATACTTCATTTTCCATGTTCGCTCCTCACGCACAGTTCAGTCCTTCCAGAAAAATGGGGAGTTTTTTTGTGATTGTTGCGGGCAAAATTTTTTGCAATTTTATGCGATGAAATTGGGGGAACTTGCAAAAACTGTTTGATGAAAAAAAAAAAGTGATTCCCTAACACCCTGTTCTCACTAGGCTACTACCTTAATGTAAGGATCATTTCTTATTACTTCCTATGATAAGCAAGCATACTACATCACAGAAAGTGCTGGGAATATTTAAGTTCTCATCTTTTTTTTCGTCGTGGGGTTTGCAGCTTTTCGATGATGTTAACGTCGCGTAATTACGTCACTTCATAACGTTCCCATGGCAACAGGGGGAAATGGCTGCTCATGTGTGAAGTAAACGCAACATGTTTCAACTTTCTGCTAAGATATGTGTCTTTTTTGCAACGAAAATGCGGGGATTATGCAAGCCCCGCATATTTTGCGCGGAAATAGTCAATTTATGCGGCGAAAGTGCGGCGTATTTGAAAAAATGCATGAATATGCGGACTTTGGCTGATTATGCACTAAATCAGGCGATCGCATAATCGCGTTTTTCTGGAGGGACTGGCAGTTGAGCGCTGTTGTAGACTGACACAACAATTGGACTTTTCATGTTTGGGGGAATGATCTATAATCCCGCTGACCATTTGATTACTTAACTATTTTAAATTCACTGTTACATTGCACTGCACGAATATGCTTAGCAGCCATAATGATTTATTGAGAGGATGGCCAGACTTCATGCAGTGAAATGAGCATAATGTGTTTTGTAGTCTTGAGTACTCCTGGACGGAGTTGAAATTTTCTCCAGGCCCATAGATATGAACATGTGACATTTTTACGGTACTTAACCTTTATGTGTTCAGTATGAAATGTACCGAGTCAGAGGACGAGGATCCAACTAAAGGCTCAGAGAGCCAGCTGCAGCTCAGCTGCTTCATCAACCAGGAAGTGAAATATCTCGCCACTGGACTCCGACTGGTGAGTGACTCCGAACGTCCCGTACGCAGGAAGAGCCACCAGTGCTCACAATCCCTGTTAATATTTACCTGTCTCTCATTATATCCAGAGGCTACAGGAGGACATCACCAAGTTCTCCCCATCCTTACAAAGAAATGCCCTCTATATCAAATCGGTATGTTTTACCTTTTGGCATTTCCTCCTGCTGCTTTGTTCAAGTGTTTTCTCTTTCGCACAAGAATAAGTCACTTTTTATGTTTCTGCATTCAAGTCCAAAATCAGCCGTCTCCCGGCATACCTCACGGTTCAAATGGTGCGGTTCTTTTACAAAGAAAAAGAGTCTGTGAATGCCAAAGTCCTCAAGGTATGTCTTTTACTGAGGAGGGTTTGGGATATCAGGTGTTGTCACCAAAATATCTATAAATTGATGGGAAACTTTAATTGTGCTTCATTTAGGATGTCAAATTTCCTCTTATGCTGGACGTCTTTGAGCTGTGTACTCCTGAACTTCAGGAGAAGATGCTTCCTATGAGGACGAAGTTTAAGGAGGATGAAGACAAGAAACTGGAGATGCAGCAGCAGCAGCCGAAAGCAAGTGTCCTGTGACGTCATGCTGAACACTCCCTGCTTTTTGAAGAGTCATCTAACATTTTGTTTTTGATTCAATAGGTGATTCAGAAGGTTGGGGCTCCAAAGGATAAAAAATATGAACCTTTCTGTTTTCCTGAAGGTGAGCACTCACTGCAAAGCTTCTTTTTCATTTCAACATGGTTCTGTAAATTCAGTCTGCAGATTAATTTAGAAGCTGATTTATCTCTCTACAGACTTGGGCTCCAACAACAGCGGTTACTACGACCTGCAAGCGGTTCTGACGCATCAGGGCCGATCCAGTTCATCTGGCCACTATGTCGGCTGGGTTAAAAGGAAAGAAGGTCAAGTATTGTCGTTGTCAAATCAAGTTTTTGCTTTCATTATTTGTAAAACGTACTTGCATAGTCTTTATTTTTGCCTTTGTAACGGTAAACGTGACTTGATAGCATTCTTTCCTAGTGTTGGGTAATGTTACTTTTACAATTAATCCATTACAATATTTCATTACTGCCAAAAAAGTGATGTACCACGTGTGCATCCATGCTCGAAAAAATTAATTAAATGCTGTGGAAAAGGTAGATGTAAAATTTGTGGGGAAAGCCATTTCATTGTATTCTAGTGAATAAGAAATAATTGCAGTGTTTGGATTGCAGATGTGAGCCAAATGACTCGCTGTTGGTACACTTTAATGGACACCTTCCACGTTACTTCCATCCCGAGGACACGAGTCAGTCAGTGCATGGAAAGAATAACAGGGTTACTTGTTTATAAAAATAACATGTATTGTAAATTTAAATGAATTACTTATGAAAGTAATCTGATTACTGTAATGTTTGTTACCCAACACTGCCTGGTAATTCCAGAAATCAATTTTCCAATATATCTAGGCAAGTTTGCAAGATAAATCTCCTTTTTGGACAATGTTTATTTCTTCTGATGCCATGTCTGTCGAGCAGGGGTTGTCCAGTCCTGCTTCTGGAGGACACATGTCCTATAATGAGGAGCAGGCGGCAGCTAAACACCTTCTAGTATTCCTTTAAGGGATACTTCACCCAAAAATGAAAGCTCTCATTAATTACTCATGTCATTATTCACATAAAAACATTCATCAACTCACACATCAGTTATGATAAACGGAAGCTCAAGCATGTTCTCTTGACTTATGAGAACCAATGAGGTTCATTATCATGTTACGCAGCATGTAGAGCAAATCTCAGATTTCATCAGAAAGATCTTCATTTGTGCTCTGAAGATGAAAGTCTTATTGGGTTGGAATGGCATGAGGGTGAGTAATGAAAGACAGAACTTTGATTTTTGGGTGAACTATTCCTTTAAGACCTTGATTAGCAGTTTTAATCAGGATTGGATATAGGCTATAGTGCATTGCTGTTGTAGCTGGTATTGATACTTCACTCTCTCTCTCTGAACAGATGAATGGATGAAGTTTGACGATGACAAGGTCAGCGTGGTGACCCCTGAGGACATCCTGAAGCTGTCTGGTGGAGGGGATTGGCATATAGCATATGTCCTTCTGTACGGCCCTCGGCGTCTGGAAATACTCGAGTAACAGTGTTTCACAGAGGGAACTTAAACCATAATTGCCATTTTCAAAGCACTGTCTGTATAGATGTGCAAATAAATTTGTGTCTTTAAAAACACGACCTTAATTTCTGAACTCTTCATGCATCAACTCAAGTGGCGTGTCTGTTAAGGGTGTTTTTCCCCTTTCATGGACGGTAGATTGATGGACCTGATCCTTTTTATTGGACTTTTTTTTTTTTGTATGTTTTCTATATGCATTGAATATTTTTTGAATTTAAGCCTGTGAAAAGGTGTTCATGCTCAATAGACAGAATCCCACCACAGAAGTAGTGACCTGGTATCTAAAGATGTTCTTGGCCACGTAAAACATGGAGTTGTATGATACAGGGATCTCTCCAAAAGGATCTTGTGTCTGAACTATCAAAGGTGGTTTTCATATCAAAGCACTGAGATGTTTTTTCTGCTCAATTACTGCTTCTGTCTTCTAGCTGCCATCAACAAATGCCACTAATCTTATCTGTCCTGAAATACTGAAATACTCAAATACAACCAAACAAAGAGAATTTACTTCTGTAATAAGTTATTGTTTACTGGCTTTTCATAAATGGTGAAAACAAATAAACATGCCATTAACACTCTTGTGTGTATTTTACAAACAAAACTCATTCATTTCAAATGTTCATTTATTTAAAAAATGTAAAGTAAACAACTCATCAAAGTACAGCAAATAGTTAAAAGGGAAGAAGAAAGAGGTTATGTTTCGTTGATGCCATCTGTGATGTTCCTGAATCCAGCGGTGTTGAGGGCCGTGACCAGGCTCTCCATGGTTGCTTGAGAGCCTTCTCGGTCCTGCCAGGCCACCAACAGCATCTTGGCTTGTAGCTCTACATCCTCGCTGTCAGACTCGATCACGCGGATCTCCTTCTCGCTCATTTCCAGCTGATCCGCCAGCGTCTTCCACCGGGACCCGAGCTTGGCTGCGATCTCGTCCATCTGACTGTTGGTCACCGCCTTGCTCCGAATGCTGGGACCTGGAGAAAGAAAATTTCACCGAGTCAAACTAAACGCTCCAATGATAGCTCGGGTCCAAAATCTGCACCATTCATAACATGCATCTCAGGGGCTGTTTTACACGACACCAACTAAAAACGTAAACGGACCATTCTTGTGAACGTTAGGTTTGCAGCCCATAAATCATATGGTAAAAAAAAAAAAAGACCTCTGTGTAACGAGTAAAATTGTAGCATCTCAAATCCCTCAATGGCTTCACCTTCAAAGTTTCACCTGTTTATGCTAATACGCTTTTAACGCCTATAAACAAGTTCTAATTTTAAGATGTTTCAAATTAAAATTTTCCATAAACTATTTGTCATAAATGATTTATTCCATCATGAAAATTGGCTCAGATCATTGTGCGGCCATGCTGGCAAAAAGTTGTTTATGCCAAAGTAGACGTGAGGCTTCTTCTCTGAAACACTGGTGTATTGAGAAGAAACTGGACAAACTTCCATCACACGCATGACCTAAGGTGCAGTTTTGGAAAGGAAATAATAATAAGGCAAAAAAATAAATAATAATATTACAAGACTGGACTTAAACGACGCCCAATTTTCATACCGCCCTTTTTCAGTGTATCTTTTGGAATTCTGACCAAAAAGAAAAAAGCTTTACAAATGCAGTGGTGTCATTATAAATGTTAGTATATTATCGCCACCGAGCCCTGAAGCAGTGTTTCCCCAACCCTGTTCCCTACCTTAGGTTTGGAGACGGAAAACTTTCAGCTAGAATTACCATGAGTCATCTTACCCTAGCATTCGAATGCACTAATATTTTCATAATAACATGAGTCGCCTGGAATGAAGACAGTGATCAGCGTGATTGATATTCAAAATGGTCAGCAATCACTGCTTTGTTTATGGTTTGTATTTCCAGTGTTGGGGGTAACCTTTTTACAAGTAACTTGAGTTACGTAATCAGATTACTTTTTCAAGTAACTAGTAAAGTAACCCATTACTTTTTCAATTTACAACAAAATATCTGAGTTACTTTTTCAAATAAGTAACGCTAGTTACTTTTTCACATTTATTGACTGACAGCTCTCCTGTCCCCATGTTGAGAGAAATAAAGTGAGGTGTTGTGTGCATTTGCATTGAACATGCATTTACTCATCTCACTTGCACAAAAACATTCAGTATTCCTCAAAATGAATAAAAACAGTCAAATGCAATCTCAGAATTTTGTGCAAAAGTTTTATAATTAACTATGTTAAATTACAGAAATATACTTTATGTATTTAATCTCACTTTATTAACCAATGTCTTTGCTGCTGACCTACAATGATCTAATTCAACCATACTAATAAGCAAAAATGACTTTAGATTAGGTTTAGAAATAAGTGTTGAACTTCCTTCTCCTGTATCCTATTGTTATTTAATCAAGAACAGCAGCAGCTGAAAGGTTTGTTTGAGCGGCGCCCTCTACTGAACAGTAGTAAATATGCATTTCCTTCAGCCTTAGGCTTATTCATTTAACTTTTGATGTGAAAGGGCCTTAACAATTGGCAAAAATAGATTGTTTTAGATGTTATTAAAAAACAAACAAACAAGCCCATGCAGGTGAGAAAAAGTAACGCAAAAGTAATGTAACGCATTACGTTCCATAAAAAGTAACTAAGTAACGTACTTAGTTACTTTTTTGGGGAGTAACGCAATATTGTAATGCATTACTTTTAAAAGTAACTTTCCCCAACACTGTGTATTTCTGCAGCCTAGTTTCGGTTTCCCTTTTTAAATGATGAAAATAGACTATTGAAACCTGCTGTGCTGATAAAGAGATATTTACTTTACAAACTGTGTCACTGCGTTTACATTTATTCATATATAAATGGATACTGGCTATAGGAGGCCTAGGCTTACAGCGCCACCAAGCCATATGTAGCCATAGCCATAGTTATCCATTTAAAAGCAACTAAACAAAAACGCACCATTGGTCCAATTGACTTCATTGGCATTCAGTGTCTTTAAATCATTCATGAATGATGACAGTCGTGTATCTTAAGAAAGATTGCTGTCATTTTGATGGCAAGATGTCAAAAAGGATCTGGGGCTGTACCTCTGCAACGTAGATGTAATTTCTGCCAAAATGGACAAAAGCTCTACACAGGTGATTTGTTCTCTTCTCTGCTCACCTGATCTTAGGACCTTTGCACTTTATTCACAGACCCCAGTGCCATTCTGTGGTGATGCTTTCAAAATAAAACTGAAGCACAAAGTGAGCAACACCATCTCAGTGTAGTTGTTACCTAGCAACAGCTGCCACTTTTGAAAATGCCGTTCGGATCCAAAGAGTCCAGTGGAGGCGATAGCAATAAAAACGACTTTTGAGGTTTAATAATAAAAAAAGAGAAGCAGACTCACTGTCATTGCTCTCTTTCAACAGGTTATCTCCATTCTCCTCATCATCCTCCTCTCCGGTTTTTATCTCCTCGGAAGGAAGGTCTTTCTGTTAAAAGAAAAACAAACATCCTGTCACATTTATGCATCCATAAAGTACTGAATATTTGAGTGAGTCTGTGTCTCACTTAAATTCATTTAAATGATATTATACATCATCCTCCACTAATACGGGCATCCTTCATAAATACAAGCAAAACTAAAATATGTGTTTAGTATTAATTACCATAGTTGCCTTCCCGTTTAAACTAGGGATGGGCGATAAATTGATATATTGTTCTTTGTTATTCCACATACATGAGGTCCCAAGTGAAGTGGCACAGTTTTGCGCACACACGCACGCACGCACGCAGGCACACACACACTCACCATGAATAACTATGTCATGCATGAATGCTTGTCAATAATTATGGAATGCATAGATTTTGAAAAACATTTTTTTTATCCTTCTTTCAATTATTTTATCAAAGGTTAGATTTTGTGGATATTTTGAATGAAAAAACAAAGGATTAACCCCAAAGACATTTTTACATGGCCATATTTACCAAGGGCGGCAAAATGTGTTGACAGCACTGCATACATGTCATAAAATAGAGGATTTCACACAGGAGGAAAATGTAGAAGTTGGGGTCCGCCCTGCAGGACTTCCTATAACGGAGTTCCTAATAACTACCAGATGCGAAAGCCCCTAAACATTGGCCACAGAAAAGGCTATAAGCACAAGCTTGAACGTGATCTACTTTCCTAGAAAACTCTGCTAGTGTTTGAAAAGGTGTATGTCCACTCACAGGAAGCTCTTTGGCCAGTTTGATGACCATGTTCTCCAGGTAGTCTGCCAGGCTCTTGAACTGCTGATTGGTAGGCTGGAAGAAGTGAGGACTCCTCCTGGACAGCAATCGCAAGGCTCGCCAGCCGTAGTTTGAGTTGCGCACAACTCTGAGGGAAGACAAAGACTTCATTTATTCTGAGGTATAGTTTGTAATCATTTTGATTTAAGAGAGTAAATTATGAATGTACTTGTACTCATCCTCCACCATGTTTGACGGATCTGCCTGTTCAATAGCTTCTACAAAAAACTCCTCCAGGGATGGCATGAATTCCCTTTAAACAAGACATGTATTAATGCAACATTTCTCATATTAAACACCTCTAAGCAAGCGTTCACCAAACACACACCTGCTTTCTGACTTGCAGGCCTCCATATTGTCCGGGTTCAGATTCCAGAGTCTTGTGAGTTCGTCACTGTTGATGGTCAAGAACAGCAGAAATGCTAAATAAGATCTGAATCGATGTCCCGACGAAGATACACAGTAATCAAATATTATCTTACTTTCCCATGATGATTTTGCGATCAGGGCCTTTCCCCAAAAAGTCTTCAGGTGCTTGTCTCTTTCGGCTGGGGCGGATGGGTTTGGTCTCTGCGGGTCTGAGACAAACAAAAGATTATATTCACATATTCATTCAGAACTTCAAAAATAGTAGTGACCAAAACTGCAAACTGATGAGTTTCTTTCACCGATTTCAGAGTAAAAGTACAATATGAAAGTCTAGAAAAGGAGTCATCATTAACCTCGCATGAACGCAGTGTGTATCTAAAGTTTAATGGGATAAAGCTGTTTGTGTGCTGTTTTTATTCAATACCTTTCTTTCACAAAGCTTGGGCAGCCCTCATTTTTCCAAGAGTTCCAGTTATCTTCTGTGTTTAGGATGTGCTGTTGGAGACATAATTCATAAATTAAGATGACGTGAAAAAGCTTATGGAGCACAAAGCTGGATTTTCTATATGTACTGTACTCATCACAAGATGAGAACGAAGCCTAAAACACATATGCACTCTTTATAGACACCGCTTACCTCAACCATAGATGCAAACTTGTCACCATCAGGAGGGGTTTCTCTCAGTAACTGCAATGGTAAGACAATAGTAATAACACAGTATGACACAGGAGTGACTTCTATATTAATCACATCGCTGTTTGCTGTACCCAGGGTCCAATGTTCCCGAGATTCATAGGGTTCTTAAGAAAACATAGGGGGCTATTGCCTATATGTTAATGAAATGCAGTTTTTTTAACCATAAATTTAAGTTCACTCCCATAACCGGTGCTGGCAACCACAAATGCGGTTTTATAAGGTACATTTTATTGGTTTATTTTTTACAGTAAGGGATCCTGAAAAAAATTCTTCCTAAGTTCTGTATATATATTTGCTTAATATGACATGGGACATTGTGGAACTTGTCAAAGGAGTTTTCCGTTCCCAGCACTGCCACATGGCTCTCAATATTATCGGACTAGACTTGACGGAACTAAACAAATGGTTGGAGTAACAGAATCACAAAAGGTCATTGCTTCCTTAGGTTAGGGTTAGAAGTTTATAAAGTTGATCGGGCCTTGGGAGATGTAGTCCTGAACTTTAAACAGACCATTGAGCTGGGGACCCTTTTTCAGTGTTCATTATGTGCCACATAAATCTGGAAAACATAGGACCCCGGGAATATAGGTATACTCTCTTGATATGTACCACACACCTCCAGTGACACGCAAGGTTAAGACTAACCTGATAGACTAGTTTAGCGGTGTCCTCAATCCACAAAGATTGATCATCATTCAAAACACAGCCGGAACTGCAAAGGTTAAAGACAAATTGCAGAAAATAAACATTTATTGACACTGACAGCCCAGGGTAAACTTGAACAGATAAGCGTGCGGGTTCCCTGACCTCTTGAACTTGACCTGGCCCTTGAGATACTGGAAGAGGATGAGGTACTGAAGCAGAATGTGTCGTCTGAAGTTGCTGTCACTCAACTGAAGGTCCATCAACTGCAAAAAGATGGGAATTTGCCTTGTGTTATCAGGTCAATGACTGGAGGTTTTTTTTTATTGAATAGTTGATTGAAAGACTGGAAGAACTGACTTTCTCACTGGTAAGGAACTTGGCAAAGTAGACATGGTCTCCAGCAGAGGTCCTCATCTCCTTCATCTTCCTCTTCGACGCTTGCATGTCATCCAGTTTATAGCTCTTGAACACAGCTAGTGTCTCATCTGAATACTGCACACACACACACAAATACAAATGAGGGGACATTGAAACTAGATACATGTGGACCAATCTTGTCAGTTCCCCTCAAGCTCACTAATGTGTCCTATTGGATTAACCAGAGATATAGTTCATGACGTCCACTACGGACAATCACAGTGTTGATATACTTTGGTCTAAAATGGTTTAAGTCCTAAAGGTAGACAAATGACTAAAAAATTACATTTAATAACCAAATTTTAAGACAAGCTTGACCAGAAAAAGGTAAGTGCAAACTTTTCAAGAGTTGATTCATGAACCATCACCACTTCGCCCTTAATAAAATATATTCACCTCAAATTAGACCAACAGGACTGCTTTTGAGGACGAGGTTTTGGTAACACTTTATTTTAAGGTGACCTTGTTACATGTACTTTGACATGTACTAGTAATAACATAATAATTATGCATAATTTTCTACGGGGATTAACCCTAACCCTGTAGTTAGTACAGTTAATTCATATTACTCAGTACTTGTTTGCAGTGTTGGGTAAGTTACTCAAAAAAAGTAATCCATACAAATTACTAATTACTACTTTAAAATTGTAATTTGTTTACATTACTGATACTGCATGTAAAAAGTAATCAGATTACTAATTACTTTACTTTCAAGTTACTTTGAAAACCTATTAAAACTACAAGAATACACTACAAAGTGAAACTCAGTTCTTTCCGTAATTTAATATTGCAGAATACAGACATCCCAAGTCACCTGGAAGTTCCGGGAGTCTCCCGCATATTGATAGCGGCTCCCTGATGCCCGCAAATTAGTTCAAATCTCCCGGAATCTAGAGCGAGCGAGAAAGAGCGCGCATGCGAGACAGAAGAGAGGGCTGTTTCTCAATATGTTCTTGTGGACTTGTGAAACGTCATCAGTCGCTGCCCAAGTACTGTTCCAATTCAGAGTTCACATCTAGCCAAGTCCAGTTCAAGACCCCTGATGTGTTCCTGATTCGCCCCTTTTACCCAGGATGCATCGAGAGGTAACTTTAACTTTGTAGCCTATTAGAGAGCTAACTTATGTTTGACTGAACTGTTAGCTTTATTTCTCATTATACAGCTTCTTATACCTTTTAGGCTACTTATACTTTTATACTGGATAATATTGAGCATTAAAACTGACAATATTGAGCATTAAAACTGACATTTAACAAAAAGAGACAGGGTTGTGTAATTTTATTATTTTATATATTTTAAAATATATATATTATTTTTTATATTTATTTTACTATACATTCTCTTCACTGTATGTACATATATAATAAAATAAAATGACAAGCCTATCTCTGTTAAATGTCAGTTTTAATTATCAATAATGTTTCATATTTTTAAAATGAAAACAAAATGAAGCAGGGTTGTGTTTTATATTTCGTGTTGTTATAAATATATGCGGTGAAGATAATCAACGTACGCGTTGCCTGAACCACATTCGTGTGGCCATTAATATGTTTACGATTTTTTTAAATGAAAAGAGGCAGAGTTGTGTTTTATAACATATTTTGTTTTATTGTTGACGAAAAGAGGCAGAGTTGTACTTTATACCATATTTTGTTTTATTGTTGCCTTAAATATAGCTACATAAAGAGATAACCGGAGTAGCCAGAGCAAGCTGAGTGATGCGATCAAGAACGCCGCGGTTACCGGACTCGCGCCCTCTCGTCCTCGGGAGTTCGTTCTCCTGAGTCAAACTTGGCAAATCTGAACTACCAAGGACGCCAGTCCGAAGTTTGCGTAGGCTACTTCTATTGAGAAACGGCCAGACTGTGCTCCAAACCGTGTAGTGCTGCGTGTGTGTGTGCCTCATGAAGCGCGTTCTCCGGTAATTCATTAAAGCGCATGCTGACGCAGCCGGCCAAACGTGATTAGAAATGCATTTTACTAAATATTTGTTTATTAACAATACATTTGTAACGCAAGTAACTTAATTTTATTGACATCAGTAACTGTAATCAAATTACATAAATTTAAAATGTAATGAGTTACATTACTGCGTTACCACAAAAAGTAATTAGAATACAGAGTAATGCGTTATACCCAACTCTGCTTGTTTGTGTAATTACACTGTAACAATGTCACCTTAAAATAGAGTGTAACTGATTTTTGTATATTGGTTTGGATAAAAAAAAAAATTAAATACCTTAAGGAAAGTCATCCATGAGAACTTGTCGTAGCATTGTACAGGGTTTCTGAAATAGTCCTGCAGGGTCCAGAATTTTCTGTACAAGTTGTAGTCAATAGGTATGGAGCTACAAAAGAAAAGCCCTCTGAATTAGACTCATAAATAAGAGTCTGATAACAGGCTAAATAAAGCAGAAGGAAAAGCAAGACTTGGGGTGCGTCCGAAATCGCATACTCTCTAGAGTAGGGACTTATTTCCAATAACTTATTTCTTTTTTAGCGTTTGCAAAGTATGAGTGTAATCTGGACATACTAAATCCTCTATGATGTCATTATCATGTGACCTAGGCGCCAGTTACATCACTTCACAGTCATTCACAAACCCTCTCCTGTGGCCTCATGGGATAGTAAAGTGTCCAACATAAGCACTTTTTGCCAACTCTTTTATGAGAACTGAGTTCAGACACTACTTTTGTTACGTACTGTTTTTCGCCTACTATATAGTAGGGAAGTATGTGATTTCAGATGCAGCCACTGACTTTGCAACTTAGAGGCAGTGAAAACACAAATATCTTTTACCACGGAGCAGGTGCATCTTCATCACCCATTTCTCCCTCCTCCACCTCCATCCCATCCTCCTTAACTTCTGCGTGCTTGGAGAAAAACACACACACAAAACATGTCTGACATCTGATGAACAACCCTCTATAGGCGTCAAACATCTGCGAATGAAGCAGCGTTTCCACCCCATGTGTTCGAGAAAACAAAATCATCGCTTCCTGGGAAATTGACAAAATATCTGAAATAAAAACGGAAGTTGCCACAAAGGGGCAAGAAACTGTGAGGCATTTATGATGGAGAAGAAAAGAGACAGAACGCAGACAAAACGCAATAAACGCTGTCATGTTCTCTTGCGTTATGCTAGGTCTTCTTGGAGGATATTGAGAACGCCTTTTTTTTGGGATAAAAATGTTTCCGCCTCAATTGAGCGCATAAGTTTATGCGCATTTTTAGAATTCATGCACATCTTGGCATTTCCATCCAGCATTTTATTATGCAATATTCAAAAATGCACATCAAGTAGGTGTATGGAAACATAGCTAGTCAGTTTTACTGAAGTCTCCCTGCAGTCAATAATTGTATCCCTTAATCTCATCTTTGCTAACCAAAATGAAGCATTTTTTCCTTTGAAAATTTCTTCTTCATGCCTTAAAATAGCTTGAATGTAACTCTACACCCTTGCTTTATTTCACATAAGTAGATGCATGAATAAACATATTAGTCTCCGCCAGACTACCCGATCACTCGCTCAGATTTACTGTAGTAAACGCTGCACAATGACAAGTGGAAATATAGGCTCGCATACAATTCCATGTATCAGAAAGGAAATGCGTTTTATGTATCGCTCTCTACAATGTCAGGCAGATAACAGTAATTAATAGGATTAGCCTTTTGCTTGACTACGTTATCCAATAGTTAATAATGTGTTAAATGTTAAACAACCCATGATCCCACCCTCTCAGAGTCAGACAGCTGCCTTCTAAAAACCAGCATCAGAAACGCTTTCAACATGATAGAAAGTCAGTGGAGAAAAGCCCCAGACGTTGACCGGATTGGTTACATGTTTGTGAAACACCAGCGATTTCGAACTGTGTTTTTGAGACTGTCTTTGGTTCAATGCAGGTTTAAGGAGAAAATACTCAGCAATGGTGTTGACTTATGAATTTACACATGGTTTGTCTTAAAGCATGTTAAAAACAGGAAACCGACATAAACAACATTAAAACCTTGACTTTCACCATGGGGGGGTCTTTAACATTATACTCTTACATGAGAATTCAAAAATAAGCTATTCCGGTAAATCAAGCCCAACATGCGTCATAACTTTACCTGCTGTCCAAGTGTGCTATCCTGCTCATTCTTGTTGAACACCGTGATGTTATCAAGGTTGAACTGACTCTGTAAGTTCAGTCCTGTAACACAGTGACAAACCTGTCAAAAACACTGAACAAAGAACTAAGAAAACTACTAATGTAAAAAATAAATTATACCTGATTTTTCAGACAAAGGGAAGAGACGTGCTAAAAACAGCTGGATTCGTCCACAAAACACTGTATTCTGAGACTTCGAGAGTCTTCTGAGGAGGTCTGTGGACAAACACATGGTCATGTTGCAGAAAATCTGCAAAAAAACCCTTCTTTTTAACCCCGACCATCCACTGACAGACAAACTACAACCCCTGTGTATGATTTCAGCACAGCACCCATCTGTATCCGAGAGAAAGGAGCTGTTTGAATCCTTAAGTGTTTGCCATTTAAAGATAAACACAATCAATTAAAAAGAGTTGTTGCCTTAAATTTGTTAAGTACAATCAACTTGGATGTTTAACTAATTTCAATTTAAATTACATTAAACTGACTTAAATGAGTTGAATCTTGCATAACTTATAATAAAAAAATTAAATTGCTTAACTTATTTTGATGAGTTAAAGCAATGTAAACACATATGTGGTCAAATTATTGCTCATATAATTTTTTACAGTATACTGTAAATCAATGAAGAACTCATTCACTGACAGTGTATTACTCTCAGTAGGACTGCTTTGATGCTAAAATTCAGTTTAGAAACATTTGCAGAGATTTCTAAAGTAACACTGCTTTGAAGCTGTTTGAACTGAATAAAGTGCTATATAAATAAACTTGAAACTCACCATTGCACATTCTTAACAAGTAATTTTTTCCAGCAGAGTAAAACGTATTCTGTGAATATGAAAGAAAGAGCAAACGCATAAAATATAGCTGCAAAACAAATACACTGAACAAACCATTCTGATGATTATTTTTGACAGCTGGTTTAAAATCCATTAACAGAATTAATTTTAAACATTTGATGTAAATATCTCGTTTCGTTTATGACAGCTATATCCATTTACAAATTTTTTTCCAATTACCCATACTTTATTCAGCGTCCCTTTGGCACATGAACTCTGTTTTAACATATTTCCCAAAATACACAAAAATTCAATCAGCCAGGTTATTATATCAGTGGTTTCTTTTCTGATGGTAAAAATGAGCTTGTAAATAATGCTTTTTACTATAAAATTCTAAATTTTTGATACCCAAAATGACCAACATGGTAAAATAATGTATAGCTCGACTGATATAAGCATTGCTCGGTCTGCCACACTGAATCGAAGTAGACAAGTCTCCTGTTTTTGGACAAACTGTTCAGTTTAAGCAACTGTGCTGAACCTGTTGACTACCCTAATGGGGTTTTTCGTCAGTTGTGAGAAAGGCTGGTGTGAAAACATAACTTCTATACATTTTTGCCAGCATTTTCGAATGATGATGACATTAGAAACTTAGAAAGACTGCCTGAACCGTCTTGCACAGATTTGAAAACAAAGGTTTTTCTGAAAAACTTCAGGTGGATATGGAAACATTCAACTCGGCTCAAAAGTTATTAGCATATTCGTGCGAAAATTTGAGCTGTTGGTGGCACTAGATGGTTTGAAATAGAGATTACAAATGTTCTATGTCCTCTACAACTGTCCTATGTGCACAATTTCACGCAAGCGGTTCTATGGCCTGCTATAGACTTCAATAGTGGAAGAAGAAGAAGAAAACTAACAAATACAATAGGTTTATACACTCCTTTCTGGCCTCTAAATATCTGTCTAATTTATATCTATAACCAACTAAAAGCTCCAAACTTACAGACTTCCATGTAGAAACATTTTCTTCAACGAAGGAGAAGATTTTGTCACACTGATCCAGAGGAAGACAGTCGAGAACGTCCCCCAGCAGAAGAAAAGGAGTGGTAGCAGAGCAGATGCCTGTATAGACACAGAGATTGATGATGATCTGCATATCAGTTTTCATATGTACTAATGTATGTGCAGACTAACAGGTGAGCGCAAAAAAAGTTGGTACCTTCAGTCACGCCATCTATACTGATGTAGATCAGAGAAAGGAAATCTTCAACATTCACTTTCTGCTTCACCTGCAAAATAAAATGCAATCATCGGACTCGTATAGAAAATAATTGCACATATGTCAATGTTCCAAGATTAATATGATGATAAATAATGCACAAATAGACTCACTATTTGCTCTTCAAGAACTCCACGCAGAGCTTGATCGAGAGTGGCTTTCTTCTCGGTCTCACTGCGAACGATCAAACATCTCAACAGCAATACATATAAAAATAATATACATTCAAATACATCACTGGAGTTCCTCCCTGCAGCGAAGTTTAGATTAAAACCATGATAATATTAATAAAGAGCAATTATTACTTTCCCGGCAGATGACTGAACGCGTTGGTCAGGGGTTTACAGTTCCTGATATCTACAGCACTTTTAGTGGCAGCCTGCAAAAAACATAAATAAAAAAGCATGACTTCGACTGAGCAATTGACTGATGTGATTGTATTATGGCACAAGCAATAAAAGCATGATGATATTACATGGAGAATAATAATAATAAAGTTTTATTAAGCACTTATAGTGAAAATGCTATTCTGGCCATGTAGCATTTTAATACCATGTTTTTCAATTAGTAAGACGGCATTACCATGGCCTTTACAAACATCATCATCGTTTTTAAAGCAATCACCAACAAATTACTGTACATTATGTAACGTTAAGTGTCCAATAGGCCTAATGAATTGTAAACATAAGTTATAACGATAAGGTCTAATATTACATTAGACAAGAGACAGAAACAAAACATTTTTATTTTAACATCTATCGGTTACTATTTGTGACGACACTCCAATAATAATTTACCGTAAATGTATCTCTGGCTTCGGTGAAGTCGAAGAGAGACGGAGGAGACATCTTTATTCTCTACTGGCGCTTTGTCCGTCTCGTTCTACTTCCGGTTCTCCTTCTTCTTCCTTTACTGGCGATACACATTTTATGCGCATATCTCCACCTACTGGAGTCAATCATGATTTATTTCTTCCGACTTTTCTTTTCTTTCCCTTGCAATCTGATGCAATGTGTCTCACATTATAATATATTCAATATACCATGCAGCTTTGCAGATCAATAACAATGCGGTTCTTTCATCTCTTTATTCTTTTATACATTTTTTAAAGTAACTAGTAAAGTAATGCATTACTGTTACATGTACATCATATCTGAATTACTTTTCAAATAAGAAACGCAAGTTACTGTTTTTCCATGCATTGACGACAGCTCTCCTGTCCATATGTTGAGGGAAATCAGGAGTGTTGTGTGCGCTGTGTGAACATGATGCTTATTGTAGTTCTAGACAAAATGTGAGATGATCTACTCATCGTCGTACACTTAATATACAACAATATTATTGGCTATTATTTTATAAACTATGGGATGAGAGCTGAAATGACCTGAATGATGACATCACTGTTTTCTCCAGAGCTGCTTTTATAGATGAATTTAACTCAATTCATAATTAATGAATTATCAAAACCGAATATTACACAAACCTTCAATATATTAATATGTTAAATAATACAATAGGATGCGTCTCAGGGTCTCTGGCTCCTCGCTCAGTTGTATACTCATTGGCTCCTCCCTTCATCATCTCCTCCTTGGTCTGTCCCACCGCCAAAAATCCTGCCCTACCTCCATTCTTGGACTGTTTTTTGCAGTGCAATGACATGCATCCTGGGAGGGAGGAGTACTGCCATAATTGTTTTCTTTAATTTCTGTTCCCTTTTTTCATTAGTTGCTATGGTTAATGATTTATAAGTTCATTATGTTCACCTGTTTATCATCTAGTTGCCTTTTCGTAGCTTGCATATATACTCCTGTTTCATCTTCATCATCGTGCTTGTCTGCAACCACAGCTTCAGCAACACTGTGAAAATGCTTAAAGTCCCCCTGTAGTCAATCATTTTATCCCATTTAACTCATCTTTGATCACCAAAATTACATTTGAAAAAGATTTCCTTGAAATCAATGTGTCATGCCCTAAAATAGCTTCAGTGTAACTCTAAACTCTTGCCTCATTTAGTATGCGCGGTACTATGAATATGCAAGTGAGCCCCGCCTCCACTCACTCACACAGCTCAGAGACCCACTCGTTGACGATCACATGTTGATCTGATTGGTTATAAGGTAGTTTGTGACGTCAGAAACACCAGCGATTTCAAACCGTGTTTTTGAGACTGTCTTTGGTTCACTGCAGTTTTGAGGAGAAAATACTCAGCAATGCTGTCGACTTATGAATTTACACATGGTTTGTCTTAACAAATCACAAGTAATGTGATTTGTAATGTAATGTGACAAATCACATACTATCACAAAAAAATGAACAATTCTTCACTTGCTTTTCAAAACCTTCTCCTCTCTTCTCAACCCTCCCCCTCCTCCATCAACCCTAACAGCTGACGATTTTACCACATACTTCGTAAATAAAACAACCACCATTAAAGTGACTTAAATTCAAGTCACTGGCGATCCAAAAATCTTAATTTTTTGAGATTTGAATATGCAAACGACACATTTCTGAGCGCTTTATTAAACAGAAATTTGCTCTTGGTGTATTAGCCTAAAACAACATGCTCGCCAGATTGTTTATCTAAATAGCCCTATGTTGTTAGAAATTACTGTTTACCAGGTTTTTGGTTTTTGGTCATTTCCTTTATTTATATTTTTTTATTCTTTTTTTAAATTAAAACTAATATCATAAAGTATGATATTTTTTTTACTTTGAGCAATTCTGGAGCTATAATTGACTCTTCTTAGGAGCATATAAAACAAAACAGCTCCTTGGAAAAAATGAAATGTAATATTGTAGTAGTTATAAACAAAGGTTTATTTAAGTTCAGATTAGTTTGAGGGCAGCAATTGTATTCATAATGTCAAAATAAAACCGACGTAATGTTACTTGAAGGCATTATAGCCTACTATTCCTGCCAAACTTCCATGGTTGCAGTTAGTGTTACTACAGTAAATCCATGGTGAATGTTGCTGATCTGTGGACACTGGTTAGTTAATTCATGGCACAATGTTTCTTCCTGGTTTCCACGTCAGTGCTGTTTGATCCGTTAATAACGGAGAAATGTGAATGTTTCTCACTAGATCTTGCAGGAGTCGCAGCGATGTTATTACTTCTGTGGCAAATTCAAATGCTTCCTTTACTTGATCTCTTATTAGCGCTTTGTAGTAACAGTGTTGCTTGATCAAGATCGGCTCGCGCTGCTTTGGGCTCTGAGACTGGCAAGAGCTGCTTTCAAATCCTTTAGTTCTCATCCTGCTGGATCTGTCTGCTGCCTTTGACACAGTTAACCACCAGATCCTCCTGTCAATCCTAAAGATGAAGGGCATCTCGGGAACCGCACTCCTATGGTTCAAGTCTTACCTCTCAGGTAGGTCCTGGTGTTGTGGAGGGGTGAAGTGTCTAAGACCCAACATCTAAATACTGGGGTGCCTCATGGCTCAGTGCTTGGACCACTTCTCTTCTCCATCTACATGACATCACTAGGATCTGTGACTCAGAAACATGGCTTTTCCTATCACTGCTACACTGATGACACACAACTCTTCCTCTCATTCCAGCCTGATGATCCGACGGTAGCTGCTCGTATCTCAGCCTGCCTGACAGACAGACACTGGCCGGATGAAGGACCACCACCTTCAACTAAACCTGGCGAAGGCAGATCTACTTGTGGTCCCGGCCAACCCAACACTATACCACAACTTCTCGGTTCAACTAGACTCGTCATCCATAACTTCATCAAGGTCAGCCAGGAACCTTGGAGTTGTAATTGATGATGAATTGAACTTCACAGACCACAATGCTAGAACTGCCCGGTCATGTAGATTTGCCTTGTACAACATTAGGAGGATCAGGCCCTTCCTAACAGAGCATGCTCTTTGTCCAAGCGCTTGTTATATCCAGACTGGACTATTGTAATGCTCTCCTGGCTGGTCTTTCAGCTTGCTCTGTCAAACCAGAGTGGTCTTTAACAAGCTGAAGAGGGCACACATCACTCCTCTCCTCACAAAATTAGACTGGTTGCCAGTTGCCGCTCGCATTAAATTCAAGTCACTGACATTTGTCTACAGAACAACCACTGGCTCTGCTCCCTCTTACCTAAACTAGCATTATTATCATAGCAAAATTAATGTTATTTATGTCTATGTGTTTGTTGTTTTTAATGTGCTTTAACATTTTACGTTGGAGGCATAACCAGTTTATCAGAAAATTTATCAGAAGAAAAGCTGATCTACAAATTAAATGTGATGAAATATAAAGAAGAAAAGCCAAAGGCCATATGCAGCACTGGCTCTTCATTTGGATCAGAATATATAATAAAATGCTCTTTTATTTTGTTTGGAGGCATGCATTATATAAAGAAAATGGTTATAATGAACTATTGGAAAATGGTGGCCTTGACTTCTTAGATTTACGTTCTAATATGTTCAAAACTAACTAGATTAGAAAACTTGTTAAATACCCAGGGTTCCTCAAAATCCAGTCCTGGAGGGCCAGTGCCCTGAGTTTAGTTCGAACCCTGATCAAACACACCTGAACAAGCTAGTCAAGGTCTTCAGAGTTACTAGAACATTGCAGGTAAGGGAAGTGGTTTGAGCTAAACTCTGCAGGACAGTGGCCTGGCCCTCCAGGACTGGATTTGAGGAACCCTGGATTTGATTAACTCCATTTGGAATGTTTGGAACTTTTCACCTCACAGATACTTCAAATAAAACATTTATTTAAAAAGGACTCTCCTCTTTGTAGATTGGTTTCAAAATGATATTGTACTGGTGGACCAGTCGTTTTAACACAGATGGTTTTCTCTTTACATATGAGGAGTTTATGAAACATTATAACGTCCCTCTAGTACCAGGGGAGTTTGTAAAGGCAATCCCTGCAGGTGTGCATGTGCATGCTATTTAATTCAACTCATGTTTATTTGTATAGCACTTTTAAAAATACACATCATTTGAAAGTTCATTTCAACATATTTAAACACCAAAGGAGACTGAATTATTAATCTTACACCCAAAAACTAATTTGAAGGTTAAACATGTTTACTTCTCATTCTCGCAATAATAACTGCTCAATAAGAGCCCTGTCCCAAAAGGTTATTGTTACACGACCAAATGTAATTGAGTCAATTTGTGGATGAGGTCACTTAGTAGTTATTTTATAACAAACAAGATAAAATAAGTCTCTTTTAGACTTACTCATAGAATATACCCTGCTAAACATTGTAAGCTTGTTAAATTTATAAAAATGTAGCTTTGCAGTTTGTGTCAAAAGAGCTATTTATTTGTTTTTGCACTATTCTGAGGTAACTTGACTTTATTATTTAAAATATTGATTATTGATTTTTTTTTCACAGTAGAAACTTGCTGTTGGGTCTCTATGCAAGTCAGAATGACAAAACAAATTAATACATATTTGATTAATTTTATTTTCTTATTGGCTAAATTACATATACATAAATACAAATTCTCAAAAAATGAACAATGATTTGTAATGTTTAAAAAAGATGTAATGATTTATGTTAAATCAATCTTGCCCTTAAAAAAAACAGAAAGATATTCAGACTGTACACGCATGCATTTCTTTTCAGGTTTTTGTATAATATTCTTTGTTTAATATTTGTACTTGTTTATGTGCATGTTATTAAATAAAATAAAATAAACTATATAAAAAAAAACTCAACACTAACTGAGCGCGGCCGTGCACTAGCTGTGACGTCAACAGTTAGGCGAAAACGAAACATTACCAAAAACGTGTCAGATATTGTTTAAAACTACAAATATACAAAAAACAAATATGAAATAAATGTTGCTGTAAAAACTGCTCTCTTAACTGCTTGTCTTTATTCCAGCTTCTCTTTCTGCTGGTTGTATAAAGCTTGTGGAGGATTGAGATGTTGTTTAAATTTGTTATGTTTAGTACATGTGTTTAGTACACAACAACGATGTACTAAACCGGAAAAGTTTTTCCTTTTTTGTTTTTCGAGTACAGATGGCAACGTTGCAGACAGCCCAAGTCTCCCAGAAGTTCTGGGAGTCTCCCACATATTGATAGCGACTCCCTGATGCCCGTAAATGAGTTCAAAGATCACGAAAATGACTAAAAACGCTGTATTCTGCTGCCAGGCCAGTAGTTGGCGATGTTACTCTGTAAAGAAACGTTTACAGACTGAACATGTAATCTTAATGTGCATAAAGTTTTGTAGTTTACATGGACACAATAATGTTATTGTTAAAACTTGCACTTTGAAACCCGTTTTCAAACGTTTGCGGTTTCAGGCCTGTGAAAATAATAAACGGCCGAAAGCATGAAGAGTTTTCTGTTTTTTACTGAAAACAGTGTTGTGTAAATGCCCCCTAAGTGATTAATTGTTCAGACTTCAGGCTACATTAAGTGAAACAGATGAAAATATGGTGCAAATCAACTGACCAGAACAAATTTGAAATGATCTTTGGATTGTTATACAACACTGAATATAAAAAAATAAAAAGATTTTATGTAGACAGAGAACCATAACAATCTCAGCCATGGGGGGTGAAATATATTTTATGAGCGGCTATTCATGAGAGCTTTTATTGCTCTTTATTACATGTTATTGGGTCATGTTCGGTGAGGACGCAGCATCGGGATGAATATGAACTTTAGGTTACTTACGTAACCCCGGTTCTCTGATAACATGAGTGAGGTATCTCACTATGGGAAACGCCTCTGGGCGTGACAGATCTGGAAGTACCAATCACACCACGTCTGTCAGTTGACAGACCAATCACGACAGTGATGCGGGAGTCCCACCTCCCCCATATTTACCGCTGCCTGTGGTCCCTACTTCATTCTCTGCATATCTCTTCACCGTGCACTGCAAGGTGGGACGTGTGGTGAGATACCTCACTCATGTTATCAGAGAACCGGGGTTACGTAAGTAACCTAAAGTTCTCTTTCAAACATTCGCTCGGTATCTCACTATGGGATATAGACAACTCCCGTATTGCAGATATGTTTTCCGAATCAGGCATGTCAACCAACACAGTGATGTATGCGACATAAATGAGTGTTTTTTTTTTTGTTTAAACACTTAAGACGGAATGGGCCAGTGATGGCTCAGTGACATCCAGTCTATAAAATCGGACAAATGTGGGAGGCGAAGCCCAACTTGCTGCTGCACATATGTCCTGAACTGAAACGCCCTTAAACAGTGCCCATGAGGTAGCCAAACCTCTGGTAGAATGAGCCCTCAGCCCTTCCAGAGGACAAAGACCCATGCCATTATAACCTAATATAATAGCTTCCACTACCCAGTGGGACAGGCGCTGACGCGAAATAGGTTTCCCTTTATGAGAATCAGGCCATGAAACAAATAACTGATTACTCTTCCTCAGCGCTTTTGTTCTGTCCACATAGTAACGCAACACACGGACAGGGCACAAGCAATGCAGCCGCGCATCCTCTGACGAGGAAAAAGGCTACGGATGGAAAGCCAGTAAATCCACCTGTTTACAGGCGAGAGCTGACTCGCTTTAGTGACAAACGCTGAATTTGTTTTGAGAGTTACTCTCGAGTAATCCATAGCGAACTGCATACAAGAGTTTAGAACCGACAAAGCGTGAAGTTCACTAACTCGCTTTGCGGTTGAAAGAGCCAATAATAAAACAGCCTTTAGCGAAAGGAGCTTTAATTCAACACTCTCAATAAGGTCAAAGGGGGGCTGAGATAGTGCATTAAGCACCACAGACAGATCCCACGGCGGAATCAATGGCTTTGAAACCCTGTTCAGACGCCGTGCACCTCTCATAAACCTGCATACAAGCGGCTGTTGACCTACAGTGTTTCTGTCAACCCCCACCTGACAAGCAGAAATTGCGGCAAGATAAACTTTAACAGTTGAAAAGGCTCTGCCCTTATCCAAAAGTTCCTGCAGAAAACATTACACATCCGCAACAGAACAGAGAAAAGGAACAATGTGTCTGAGAGCGCACCATCGCTCGAACACAGTTAATTTCCGATCATATGCAGAGCGCGTTGAAGCTGCTTGTGCGTTCTGAATTGTTTCAATCACGTTTGGAGGCAAACCCGTCGCACTCAAGTTTAACCTCTCACAGGCCAGGCCCAAAGAGCCACCTTGTCTGGGGCTGGGTGAAAAATCTCCCCGCGCGCTTGTGAGAGAAGGTCCCTGCGCAACGGGAGAGGCCAAGGCTGGTCGCAAAGGAGTTGAATTATCTCCGTCAACCACAACTTCCCTTGCCAGTTCGGGGCAATCATTATGACTGAGTGACCGTACTCTCTTACCCTTCTTAAAGTTGGAAAAATCAGACTCAGTGGAGGAAACTTGTACAGTAGTGCGTTTGGCCACGGGTGCGCCAGAACATCCACACCCATAGGCGCACCGTCTCTCTCGCCAGAGAGAAGAATAGAGGACACTGAGTGTTTTCGTGTGAGGCGAAGAGATCTACGGCAGCTCAAATTTTTGTTTTTGTGTGTGTTTATATTTTTGAAAAATGCTGTGCCCTCGGCCCACTGCCTGGATGCACAGGGAACGTGTTTATTATTTTCACAGCACACATATCTTTCAGAAAACAGCGCTCTGCCCTCTGTTGTAACCCCGTGGGTGGAGGGAGGGTAACTTCTGTGAGGCACTGGGGGAACTGATGCAAACTTCACAACTGAACTGGTCATTGGGTAATTTTTTCTGTGAACAATTCCCGTGTCCGACGCCTTCTCTTGGCGGGAGAGGGAGAAAATGACTGCTCTCTTTGAGGGAGGATAACAACAGATACTCCGTGAGTGCTGTTGCTCATCCCTTTTTCCTGAACATAATGGAGTGTTAGGTTGCTCGCCGTTTGTTCCCTCCCTGACGGTTTGCTGGTTGGTGTCTAGCTGCAGCCGCTGCGAAGGAAGGTTTTCCCCTCGGCTGGGGTTGCTTAGACGGTGGCTCAGCCTGCTGAGGTTGAGAAGGTCTAGAGCCTCTGAAGTCTGGCCGACCACTCTGCTGGGGGGCTTCAAACCTGGAACGAGGTGGTTGAGAAACCCTAACGGTGGGTCTGCGAGGAAGGCAAGTTTGGAAAGCCTCACCCTCCTGCTTCTTTAGATCACACCGCTGTCGCATAGCAGTGACGGATGCCCCGAAAAGAGCTTTGGGCTCAACTGGAGCATCTAAGAAATCAGCTTTCTCTCTGTCTGACAGCCCTGAAAGAGAGGAGAGAGGTGGCATTAAGAGCCCTCACTGCCAGTTCAGAAGACCGATAAATCTTCTGAAATACTAAGGCTGTTAGACGCTCAGTGCGTCCTGGCAGTGAAGCTGAAGCCGAGGAAAAAGCTGTCCTGCGGTTAGGATGGAGATGATGTGCAACCGACAGCTCGACAGTAGGGGAATTTGACACCCCCAACTTCTCCATTTTATCCACATCCAGCCTAGAAAAACCCTTTACGGGAACCCTGTGTGAAAAGGGCTTATCCCAGAAACGTTTCATTTCTGAAACGCGGGGACCGCTGGAATGAGCTGTTTAGCTGGTGGGGCACGTGATGGCAGTCTCTCGTGTCTTCGTCATCCTCCTCACCATCGTCCTCCAACAGACGAGCGATAGCCTCGGCGTCCTCCTCTCTTATATCCGTAAAGGATCCAAAGAGGGGAGGTAGTTGGGGGGTTTATGAATCCATAAATTCGCCCCAGCTGCATGATGCAGCAGGCTGTTTAGTCTCCTCCGCGGGCGGTGGAGAAAAGCAGGGATCTCCCTTGTTAGTGGCCGCGACTCGCACTCTTCTCTCTAGCACCCTCGACGGGAAGAGAGAACAGCGAGGACAGCCCTCACTGTCCTCACTCCGAGGGCTGCCTGAGCGTGTCTAACCCCCAGGCATGCGATGCACAGAGGATGAGGATCCTTGCCTGAAATCATAGAACCGCACGCACACGGATGTGAAGTTTCTGCTTTCGGGCCGCCGCTTGCAGAACTAGCAGATGCCATACTAATTACCGTATCCAAGTTCACCACAACGTGCAACTCAGAAACAAGGAATATGTAAGAGAATTCGCCGTAACACGTTAATTCTCGTAGTATATCAGAATCAATAAAATCACCGTTACAGTGGAAAAAGACCCGCTAACAAAACAGCTGCATTCGGCGACAGGCTTGTCTTAGAACAGTTAAACAACTATTTTGAAGACAGGTCCTACTGAATGATAGCTTCCAATTTTGATCTTCATGGGGAAGAGATCGAAGAATGAAGTAGGGACCACAGGCAGCGGTATATATGAGGAGGTGGGACTCCCGCATCACTGTCGTGATTGGTCTGTCAACTGACAGACGTGGTGTGATCTGTACTTCCAGATCTGTCACGCCCAGAGGCGTTTCCCATAGTGAGATACCGAGCGAATGTTTGAAAGAGAACATAAATTACCTAATGTGATTTCGAACATGCGCTTTTTGAATGACCAAGCAGAGAACCCAGATAAGTGAAACTCTTTCCACATGAATGACATTGATACGGCTTCACTCCAGTGTGGATCCTCTCATGTATTTTCAGATATTCTGGCCGCTTGAATCTCTTGCCACATTGCGAACACTCATAAGGCTTTTCTACAGTGTGTACTGACTGGTGCAGTTTCAGTTCAGAATCTCTAATGAAGGACTTTCCACACTTTGAGCAAATATGATCCCTCACGCCGCTGTGTCTTTTCAGATGTATTTTTAAATTACCCATCTGTCTAAAACCCTTTCCACACAAAGAACACACATGAGGCTTCTCGTTCGTATGGAGTTTCACGTGGTCCTTCAGGGCATCTGCCCTAAAAAACCTTTTACCGCACTGATCACAGTTATAAGGTCTTTCTCTAGTGTGCGTACGCAGATGTACTTTAAAAACACCAGCCTTTCTGAAACTCTTCCCGCACTGTTCACACGTGTACAGATTTTCTCCAGTGTGGATTTTGATGTGATCCTGAAGGCTTGGTTTTCGTCTGAAACTCTTCCCGCACTCGTCACATTTTTGCGGCTTCTCTCCAGTGTGGATTTTCATGTGTTCATTAAGGGTTACTTTTAGTTTGAATTTCTTTCCACACTGATCACATGTGTGCGGCCTTTCCCCAGTGTGGACTTTCATGTGTTCGTTCAGGTTTCCTTTATGTGTGAAACTCTTCCCGCATCCATCACACGTGTACGGCCTCTCTCCAGTGTGGATTTTCATGTGTTCGTTCAGGTTTCCCTTTTGAGAGAAACTCTTCCCGCACTGATCACATGTGTGTGGCTTCTCTACAGTGTGAATTTTCAGATGATCATTAAGGTTTCCTTTTTGTGGGAAACTCTTCCCGCACTGATCACACATCTGTGGTTTTTCTGCGGTGTGGATCTTCATGTGTTCAGTAAGGTTTCCTTTAATTGTGAAACTCTTCCCGCACTGATCACATGTGTGTGGCAATCTATGCAATCTTGCGTGAAAACTAAGATTTTGTTCGCATGAGAAACTCTTTCCACACTGAGGGCAGGTGAAACAGTTTTGGGTTTTTCCTTCTAATAAATCACTTAAAGACGTTTCTTCGGTTTTGACATGATGATGTTTCTCCGTCGCTTCAGCCAGTTCTTCAATCTCCTTATTCACTTCCATCAGGTCTAATATGAAAGTGAAAGTACAATAAGTGCCTACAGTTTGATTTTCAGTAAATCATAAAAAAATCTCAAATTAGAAGCAATTTTAAAGCAACTGTTTTCAATGAGTCAAAACAACAGTACCTGTTCATCTTAGCCTTTATTTTTTATGTTTTTGCTTTTTAGAGGTACAAGTTATGTCATCAGTGACATCTGCTCTCATAAAATTAATGCCTTTAACAGGTACCAATAAACCTCAAACCATTGTATTCATTATATCATATCTCTTATGATTTTCTAACTGCAAAATCTGGTAAACTGCTTGAAGTTTTATAACTTAACTGAAGAGTCAAGAATAAACACCAACCTATTTGTTCTTCAATATCCTCCTGTTTTATTCTGCAGGATTCAGGATCATTTATGTTCTCCATGTTCTTTCATAAACTTTTCTTCACTTGTAGGCTGAGTGGAATATTCCAGCATTTATTGGTGAATTTCTGTGGGAGGAGTAGATCTGAAAAAATAATAAAATATGTTATTAAATTGATGCTTTTAGTAATCCACACTGTCACATTTTAAGCATGTTTTGTGTTCATCGATCCAACTATTGAAATGTAAATTCATTTTGTTTGCTTTAAAACATATTCACATATTGTAATTTAGCTGAGTTTTTGTTAATTGTTTTTATTGTTAAAAACATTAAATGTGGTTTATAACAGACCTTATAGTTTGTCTCAATCTATGGACATCAATCAAATGAACTGTAAGTCAATTTACATGTGACCTGTCGACATCAGCATGACAAATGAAGTAAAAATGGGGACTTTTGACATGAAATAAATAGCTTTTTCAACGGCTCTGTTAATAGATACTCCCAAAACAAGCCTTTAGGGTGTGAGATGTTGTTTAAATTTGTTATGTTTAGTACATGTGTTAAGTACACAACAACGATGCACTAAAATGGAAACATTTTTCCTTTTTTGTTTTTCGAGTACAGATGGCAACGTTGTCAAAATGATCCCCATGCCGCCCCCGGTGACCGGTCCTAGTATAGGTCATAAAACCCGCCTCCCCATGTTATTCAACGGGACGTGAGACCAACTAAACAATTAAATTACACTTCACATATCTTTTTTCCAAAGATAGTTTCTGTCATTTACTTTAGTTTTCATCACGCTGATGTAATTTCAAGTGCTTGTTTTTAAAATAAGTTTGTTTTTAGTTAGTTATTTGATGCTATAAAAACGGCTCTGTGGCGTCATGATTGACAGCTGTGATTGACAGGTTCTCTGAGCGAAGTGGTCACTGAAGCACCAAAAGACTGTTTTTTGGGATCTTCTGAGGACTGAGGAGATTGGAGCTTTAAATTTAAAATCTAAATTTCTATAATTAATTATTTCACACCGACATAATGCGTGTGCTTGCGATTGATTCAGCGAGAGTGGGGGTGGGGCCTTGATTTCACGGCTTTACTTCCTGCTCACTACTGCGCATGTCTGGTCCCGAGATCGCAACTGCGCAGACTCAAGTCCCAAGATGTCAGCGCCATATCGGGACACTGGTGGCTTCACTTCTCGCCAATGGAAGAGAGCGAAGGGGTTTCGTCCATCTTTTTTTTACAGTCTGGTTGCAATATTAGAACTAAAAACAAGGACACACTCATGGGTATTAATCACGTCACTGGATACTTGCCAGCTAATAAGTAAATAATTATTACCTTACAATTCAACTGTTTTCAAATCCACATCGCTGTTTAGTGGTCGTGAGATCAAGACCGATTTGCTCTAGACTGCTATGTATCAGACAATGACTGTCCAGGCAGCGTTTGTACACGAAGACACCTCACAAAACTGATTTCAGACAGACTTCTGAGGCAGCGTAACGGTTTATTGATCTAAAGCAAAATAGAGCGAGCTTTGGTGAAAACTAAGAGAATATTTAACTAATGCAATAGTCATTTCTTGCAAGAAAGTGGAAACGTTGATCAAAAACGTACATTTACACAAAATGACGATCAGCCACAACTTTTAGACGCTATCTTTATTTTTCTAGCTCAACTGTCACAGAATGTAAAGCACAGGATTGTGGGATATCAAAGGCAGGGAAGGATACATCTATGCTGCCTTCAATCGATCAGATGAAGGAATCTCAGGAGACTGGGAGTGAAGCTAACATGCCTTGATGCCTTCTGTAAGCAATTGTAGTCTGCCTCGACCCAGATTCCACTCCAAAATATATCTTACAATGAGCTCACCACCCAAAAGACTTAATTATCATAGAGATGAAGGAAGTGAATATTATTGTTTATTCACCATTTGGGTTGATCACATTCTGAGCAAATGGTCCTCATCAATTGTAGAATGGGAATGGGACACAGAGAACTTTCTCAGACAATGGGGTGTCTCAACTTCATTAACATACAGAACAGACCACAACTGTTATAACACGAGCAACTTCATTTACAGTGGTAAACTGTAACAGGATAAAAGGTTTGAGATTTGGATGTTACGCTGCACCTACATGTCTACTAACTCTCATTCACCCTCCGCCTATGTCACCACAATGAGAAATCACATGAAATCTGAGCACCAGTCGAATAAGGAAAGACAGCCGTCCATCACTGCGGGTAAACTCAGCTGGACCCCGAGTGAGCCGAGATCATGACTTATCAGATAGCAAAATTATCTCGAGACATATGCTTCAAGTTCCGTTGAGGGAGACCGATTTAAGAACAAAAACACAAAGTGCTGTTAGAAACGTCACTTAGCACACCGTTATCTGTGTCTCTGCACCGTCTGTCAGCGCAGCGCGTTCTCAGTTGAGCATGTGGATATATTATTGTTTTTCTCAACATGAACATGAAAAATTATATGCTGACTCGAGTGTATATGTACAGTCTGTACAATAATTGGCGCAGTCTGCTTTATTAGCGTACATTGCCTAATTGTAAGCTTGTTCAAAATTTATGGCAAAAAATAGATTAAAAAAAAATCGTCTTTCTTGTTAAACGTCATTTAAATTAAAATATTTGTTGTTTATGAGCCCAAATATTCAAATATATTATTTTTGGAAAATGCCCATCCCTAATTCAAATAATGTAAATGATAATGTTCAATGAATAGGTATTTTCAGACGTATCTACTGTAATCTACATCATCAGAAAATTATTTATCAGGAAGTTTACTAGGCACAGCAAGATTTTACTATAAAAAGGGTCTAGCGACACCTCTGCTAACAGGTAAAACTCTTCTACTCACTGTAGTCTGCTTTCACAGCCTCTTGAGTTCATAACCGTGCTCTTCCAAACTATTATTATGACTTTCAGGGATTCAAAAAAAAAGACTAATAAGTGATGGTGATGTTGAAGTGTGACTGTGGTGTAGTTTATAGTTTATAGCCAACCTTTAGGTTTTGACTTATGCCGAATAAGCCATAAAAGTTGGGTTCATTCGTGAAGATTACAATAAACAAAAAACGCAATAAACAAAACATGTTAGAATCATAAGCTTTTGTGAAGTCATCTATACCTTATTTTGTGCAATAACCAAAAGAGCCGATGTCGAGGGAACCAGGGTGATGCTGTATGACCGGCAGAACCGAGCACATTGCCCTGGGCAAAGCCAAATCATACACTCACAGCGTCACCTGCGGTGTCCCTCATGGCTCTGTGCTGGGCCCCACAGTTTTCTCCATTTACATGCTCCCCCTTGGCAAAATCATTAGCCATCGGCACACCACATCAGCTCCGCTTTTCCACCATCAACAGTATCACTTTCTCAAGCCAAAACATCGCCCTGTTTAGATCTGTCACCAATTTGGGTTTTAAAATGGACTCTCACCTCACCTTTGACACCCAAATCAAACACCTCTGTAAGACATCATTCTATCACCTCACAAACATCGCCAAACTCCGTCCAAAGATGCAGATGCAGAGAAGCTTGTCCATGCCCTTGTCTCCTCCAGGCTGGACTACTGTAATGCACTCCTCATCGGGATCTCTGGCAAAAGCATCCAGATGCTACAATACATCCAGAACAGCGCTGCCAGGATCCTGATGAGGGTGCGCAAGCATGATCACACCACCCCGATCCTGAAATCTCTTCACTGGCTCCCTGTCCCACTCAGAATTGAATATAAGGTTTGCCTCCTCACCCACCAGTGCATTCACGAGGAACTCCTCACCCACCAGACCAGCACACGCACCCTCCGGTCTGCAAACACAAACACCCTCTACTATGCCCCCAGAACCAAGCTCTGCAGCATGGGTGGTAGGGCCTTTTCACCGGCTGCCCCGAGGCTGTGGAATGCCCTCTCTCACCACCTGAGGGCCCCACAGACTACAGATGTTTTAAATTGAAACCTAAAGTCATATCTTTTTAAAAAAGCTTTTCACTGAATGTATTTTATAGATTTTCCTTTTAACTATTTTGATCTTAGTTATTACTATATGCTGTGTAGCACTTTGAGATTGCTGTAATGTAAAGTGCAATACAAATATAATTTATTATTATTATTATTATTATAACTTCCAGGTTGGCCCACAAAAATAAGTCATTACTGCAGCACCCCTATCACTCCATGGCCTTGACACTGCACTAATTATGAAATTAACTTCTAATTAACTGTAAACAATCAGCCAAACATTCACTCTATGGACACAATAATAATAATAATTTACAAAAACTGGGTACAATGAGATTTACAATACATCTGTTAAATTATTTATTAATCTTTGTTAATGTTAGTTAATAAAAAAACAGTTATTTGTTAATAGTTTACAGAGCATAAACGAATGTTAACAAATACAACTTTTGATTTTAATGCATTAGTAAATGTTGAAATTAACATTAACTAAGAATAATAAAAGCTGCACAAGTTATTCATGTTAACTCAATTAGTTAACTAATAAAACCTTGCCATAGATATTCTTCTTATATCATGTCACATTAAAGTACCAAAAGTTACGCTATTCTCTTGACGTCTGAAAAAAAGTACATACAATAAAATTTTACAGTTCATTCAGTCAAACTGACGGATAAGAATATTTGTAGCGCAAACGTACGATTTGCACTGATTTGTTTCAGTCTTTTTCATTTCAAAATGAAAGTGCCTCCCATAATTTAAAACACAGTAGGCTCGCCAGGAAAAAGGTGCATATTCCATTTTGAATTTATTGTAAAAAGTGATATGAAAACAAAAAATAAAATTACGAAAAAACGAATATGTGATGACGAACACGGTCGAATACGTGATAAATAAATCAAGACAAATTGAAGACAAATTACCAGAGGCAACACGGGCCGCCAGAAAATACGCACAAATAGCGCTGTACCAGTTGAAAACAATACAGAAATGATCCTGAACAAACTGTGTTTTTATAATTGTGTAAATAATATGATAAGCACTGTGAACTACTAACCTCAGCTCAGGGAAGTCTGTCACTGACGTCACATAAGGGGCGGGCGATAGTGGTGACGTCTTCTTCTTCCTCTGATTTGATTGGCGGTTGGCAACCAGCTTTAGAGGCGCGTTACCGCCACCCAGAGCCTGAGCCATATAGAGTGAGAGTTGCGACAACTCCATTGACTTCAACAAGCGTTGCCTGCCTTTGTTAACATATTTTCTGGCTAACTTTACCTTGGTTAAAGACAGTTTTGCAGTTGTTTTGAAGTATTTTTGTGTTCTTAAACGTGTATGTTATTTAAGGGTTATCACGTAATGTTCACTATGGTTTCACAAGGACAGGACACTTGCAGGAAACAGGTGATTGTCTTAAAAAGCCATTGCAAACAAGTAAAATTGCATTCATCTTAATGTTTACAATGCTTATGCACTTATTACTATATAAATTAATACATAATATATTTTATAGTCCTGTTATATCTTAAACCCCCCAAAATGTCAGGTTGTGCAACTGTCCGCACACATGAACAGACTAAAATACTAATTTAAATGGTGTTTTAAGATTAAAAAAATAAAAATGAAATTCTATGGCATCATTTTAACCGTTCATATAAACAAATTTTATACATTTCAGTAGATTTATAGCTGTTGAGATAATTGATAAACCTTTTGTCAAGCAATTTGCATGTCAGAATGGCACAACTGCAAACATGGCTCTCTTATTATTGTAATTACAGTGCATGATAATGCATTGTCCAGAGGAGCCTTAATGATCCTTTGTAGATCTCTATCAAATACTGTTAAAAACTTTCAAGTAGGAGTAGATTGGTACAATTTCAGGTGAATTTAAACACTTAAAAATGTTACAACTTAAACTTGTTTAAATACATTGTTCATGACACAAAAATATCCATTACATCAGTTTTGAAAAGATTTAAAAAACATTTATTTGTTTATTTGTCAATTACCTATATATATACCGGTATATAAACTTCTGCACTGATTTAGCACAAAGGGATTTATAAATGTCTAATAAACTGAACGTCAAGCATGTTGTCTGTCCTTTCCTCTATGTTGTTCTTGTACTGTCCGACACAGAGAGCAGAAATATGCTCAAGTCAGGAGCAATCTAAATAGAACTAAACACTTTGTGCTAATCATACTTAGGTGTATCTGCACTTTTTCACAAAGACCAACACTGGGAAGTTTGTTTATTAAAAATAAGGAGCAAGTAAAGTCTTGCAAAATCCAAGGATCTGAGACTGAAGGTGAGGGTACAGTGTCAGTGCAGGAGTCTTCAGGATCCACTGAATCCCCTCTGTGCTTCTTGTGTTGAAAGAGATAAAGGAAACAAAAACGGGATAAATTGTATATAGTAGTCAGTATATAATACAGTTATGGTATTTATAATACCCCATTTAGCCTAGTGTTATTTGATCTAGAAAATGGCTTGCTGACGTTTCAAGCATGGTTTTTAATCTTACTTATAAACGTCCATCTCCCTTTCCCATCAATACAAATACAAATCAGCTGAGCTGAAACATAATAGACAGGTAATAGTCAACAGAAACACAATGAATAAAAAACTCCAACCATAAGTTTTTGCTTATTCAAATATGAAATCTAAAATAAGGATTTTTGGAATGAAACCGATATTCTCATTTTATCAATTGCAACTATCACACTCCCCAATGTTATATTTAACCCCTGTTTAGAAGTCTTTCACTCTCATTACACAACAAAGTATAAACATTTATTAATAGAACGGGTTTAACCATTAATAGGCTGTTCGTGGTTTGTTATGCGGTATTAACTTTATCCAATTACCTTTATTTTACCTGATAACGTCCCCTAAAACTACTAATTTAAAGAGCAATAACCAACTAGCATGCTTTAATACATAAGTGAATTTGATTCAGATGTACTGATAATATACAATCTTATTCTTTAAACGTCTTAACTTTTAAAAGTGCATCACAAACGGTCTGTTCTGCTGTAGCTCTACCGCGCTGCTGCTACTTCCGGGAACTATTGAGAGGCTCCGCGAGCCGCCATTGCGGTAAAAAACGTTCCATTGAAGTCAATGGAGTTGTCGCAAATCTCACTCTATATGGCTCTGCCGCCACCTACCAAACTGGAGTGTGAAGCAGGAGAAATAAAGAAAGAAAGAAAGAAAGAAAGTTTACCTGAGTGTCTGATTTAGTCCGGTGTGCCCATAAATCCTTAACCGAGTAATGACTGCCTCTTCCTTTTGGTTCCTGCCCCACCACTTTACTAACCAACTTGTTTCTGGATATTATGTTTAACTGTATCCTTTATTTCCCAGTACTCTGGCCATTTTTCACCATGCATTTGTCTCTTTATAAGCACTTCCCCCCAGCTTTACTTAAAGGTACTTTGTGTAATATTTAGGAGGATCTGTTGATAGAAATGCAATATCATAAACATAACTATGTTTTCAGTGGTGTATAAAGACCTTACATAATGAACCGTTATATTTTTATTTCCTTAGAATGAGCATTTATCTACATACACCGCGGGTCCCCTTACATTGAAATGCGCCGACATGTTTCTACCGTAGCCCTAAACGGACAAACGTGTTTCATCACTATGTTGTTCTTCGTGCAAAGAAACTAGCTAAAGTCAGCGAATAAACTGACACAATGATGATGAACAAGTTACAATAACATTTGCAATTACAAATTGTTTTACTGAATAATTAAGTAAACCTAATTTCTTAAATTATCTTTGTAAAGAAACCTCATTGCTGAACTGGCTACTCTCTGCTGTATCAGACGACGACATCTTTTCCTGTCGACCACCGTAACTTCTGTTGGTTGCAATTTGCAACCTCACCACTAGATGCCGCTAACTGGGCAGGAATCCAAACATATAGTCAACTATCAAATCTTCTTTATGTAGTTGTGTAAGCAGGACGGGGGCGAGAGCCGCGGGTACGGAGCGAGGATGACAACGGTGGCCTCGAGTTTCTCTCGGAGGAGTTTTGGGAGGATAACAGGTGGAGTGACGACAGTGAAGGACGAGAAAGGACCAGGCCTGGACTTTACATTGTATTTCATTTATTTATGGCAGTTGTCCACCTATATTATGTAAACACAGACTTTTATTTTGGATGTGATTAATCTTTGCCCATGCACTAGATTTTTTAAATGTTTTTGAAACACTAAGACATGATTTCACTACTTTTCAGATAGTGAAAATGCATTTGAATATGTGTGAAGTTATAAATGATGGCACCCTAAAAAGGTCTCAGATGTATAAAACTAATTTTGGAAAAGGATTTTAGCCTTAAATATATATAAAATATAAAGTCATTTATTTTTTCTAGCTGTGATTTCATAATTAGTCCCATAGAGGGATAATTTAAAAAGCATTGCACTGACAGATTTTATTTGACTGGACAGTTGAAGATGTTCAGTTTCCCAAGGTGTAGAAATTATATTATGTTATATCTATGAGTGTTAAATTACGTAAATTATGCAAACAACTAATTGTAAACAACTGCAGCTAGTTATCTTATTAGATTGGGGGGTGGGAGTGAATCTGCTACATTGCTCCACGAGTGGCTCCTGAAATTGTTATGATTGACAGTGATAACCGTAGCAACGGACGGGACAAAACATTTGTCAAAATAGACCTGTGGATTAAGTGCTGTACTGTAAATGCAGACAAATAGACCTGCAGCAACATAGACCAGAAAAAGAAAACAAGTCTGTGTTGGCTGGGTACCTTTAGCAAAAGCACTCTTTTTTTACTTGTCCTTTTAAAAGCAATGTTTAAAAACAGGTCTATTTGATTTTTTATCAAAATCAAAATGTGAAAAGAACTAGCCTACATTAGGAACCACAAATGAGTGTCCTCTGCTGCCATCTACTGGTTATAATGGTAATGTCATTATGTTATTTTTATTTTAAAAGTCTTTGTTTTATTGTCTGGGGTCCAAACATCCAAGTGTGCACCAGAGACGAACGGCCCGCGATTGCACAGACCTCCTAAAAGAGTTCAGTTTAGTATGAAAAGTCTGCTTAATATGCTGGAATTTTTCAGATATCTGGAGAGGAGGAGGCATAGTTATACACCTCTCAACCATTTTACTCATTTAGAATACAGTATCAGTTAATTTATTTACCTTAATTTTTATTTGTGGAACAGATAATGCCCTAACAGACAGCCTAACTAGTGGTAGTTTTGTAATCTGGTTTAAAATGATATCAAATTGACCTACTTGACAAGAGAAAGTCTGCAAACAGTTTATCAGTATACATAAAGTTTGTGTATGTTTTTTTTACCACATTTTTTTAAATATTACATATGATGAGTGACACATAAGTGACGAAACTTCTGGTTTTATATATTTTTCTAAATTAAATAAATTATTTTGGCAACATATACCTGAAAAATTATGTTCTTTGTGTTGTTTTAATTTTGATAATCCATTTCATATTAAAATTGACAGAACCCCCACCACCACCTTTCAGACCACTGCTACACCCCTGAACATTAGTCTGAGACGATGGAGCTTCGGGTTAAAAACGCAGATGAACTCATAATCAATTGTCTCTGCAAGATCCCGTTAAAGAAATTATCTATATTATCTTAAGATTATCTTAAGATAATATTGAGGATGGGATGAACAGAAACTGACGAATTAAAGCTGTTTAATTTTAATTTTAACAAGCATTACGATGCACCTAGGGAGAGGGAAAACTTCCATTTAATCATTCTTTTAACTAAATAAAAAAGTATAGTGTGATAAGACATTCAGTATAATTATTATTGTTTTATATCGTAGAATAAATAATTTCATGCATCTTTGGAAGATGAATAGCTTTTGATTAGGTTGCCCACCTTTGTGCTGTTTTATGGAAACATTTTTTACAAATTATGGAAAAACATCATGCCTCTCTTTTTTTTTTTTGAACTTATTTTAACTTGAGCGCCATGTTTTTAGAACAAGCGCAATGGTCAAACACATCTGTCTAGCATGCGTTTACATGCTAGAAAACAATGAGAAAGCAGATCAGTGGAGATCTTTTCTGTGTGATTGGCTCCTAAGCTGTTTCACCCAAGAATATCACAATACGAAAGTAAAGTTGGTTGCAAATTTCATTTAATACAGACTTAAAGGTTGTATCAGTGATTTCTGGCCCAAAAATAAATGTCTAATCTTTCCTAACGATCCGCTAGCTGCCCGCCCCATAAGCATGCCGTCCAAAAACCATGTCTCTGTAGGCAGCCTAGGCTCTGAGATCTGCACACAAAAACAAATGGGTACAACCACCACTCAAAACCAAAATAAACAGTGTTCCAACCAATCACTGACAGGGGCGGGTGTTGTTCCGATTTCGCGTCCAGCCGTGAACGAGCGCAAAACCCCACAACACCCGCCCCTGTCAGTGATTGGTTGGAACACTGTTTATTTTGGTTTTGAGTGGTGGTTGTACCCATTTGTTTTTGTGTGCAGATCTCAGAGCCTAGGCTGCCTACAGAGACGCGGTTTTTGGACGGCATGCTTATGGGGCGGGCAGCTAGCCGATCGTTAGGAAAGATTAGACATTTATTTTTGGGCCTGAAATCACTGATACAACCTTTAATGCAAACAGCACAATCAAAAATGGAAACACTCACCCAAAATTTTTTTTTGCAAGATACATTAGCTTTAAATTGAATAAAAAAAATATATATAAAAAGGTATAATTTCCAATAATGGCAACAGAGATAGGGCTTTAAACATCTAATTTCAAGAATTATATATTTATGTTGTAAATTATCAGTGCAATATTACTTAAAAATAAAATATTATACTGATCTGCAGATCGATTTCTTCAACATTAAAAGTTTTCACTAAAGGGTATTAGCAATTTTTGTCTAATAGCCATCCAAACACAGCCCTGAAATCTAGGCTAAAACAAGGAAAAATGTGGGCATTGAAAATGTAACAGAAGTCTAACCATAGCCCGAGAACAGACACACAGGCTACGCATACTAGATGTCAAAGAAATGAAACCAAACACCTCGTTGTAATCACGATTGACTTTGATGGAATATCATACATCTTGCAAGTTATTTTGGCAAGAACGGCATGTAACCAAATTCAAGATTATTTTGTCTAGAAGCGGTTTACTCATAGCCAGATTATATCGCGTCTATAGTTAACCTAGACGGTGCAATGACGGCTGTTGCTTGCTGGGTATCCAGTTAACTTAAATCTGTCGCGAGTGGAGTTTGTCTGGCTGTTCTGTAATCCATGTTTACTCAGCTCCCAGACCTCCTGCAAAAAAAAAAAAAAAGACAAACACAAGTCAGATAACAAGTCAGAATCTTTTATGCATTTTTATTGTATTTCTGTAAAAACAAACAAACCCTGAAATTATACTCTTGGCAAAAAAAAAAAATAGTCAGAAGAGTCTGTTACAGGAATAGTGATGTGGAGAGTAAGGATGGAGGAATAGTTCAATATTTTGACACAATCATCCTGATTTCGAATCCACCTTTTCCCAATCCCGTTCTTCTCCCCTATAGATTGCGGCTCACATTGTTCAAGACAGCTTTAGGGTTAGTGGTGGGAATGCCTGAGATCCACTGGGGGGTGGGGGGATCTGTTTTATTTTTAAACCACAGATTCCCACTATATTTATGTATGAAATTTGCGTAGCATTTGATGGTATTACGTGGATAAAAGATGGAAATCTTCTACATTGTGAAGTTGAACTGGTCCCCCCTTGAAATTCAGTCCATGAACTCACAGACTCCTTGAATTTGCTTTGCATTTCGCTTTTGTCAAGCAATGCAAGTTTGCTCGAGGAGATCTACAGTATGTGTTTGTTTATGCCTCATCAGCACAATGTGAGGAAACTGATAACTGAAATTTTGGGTGTTGCAGTTCTGTCACTTGATAAATGTTGTTCAAAAGTGTCACTCCACCCTCAACAAAGCAACTCTTCTCTATGTGTTTAGATTGCAGGGGAAGTTAAAAGTTCTTAAGCCAGCAAATTTTCATAACACATTTGGTTTACAACTTTTCTTCAGTTGCAGAATGACTATTATTATTATTATTATTATTATTATTTTATCTTTGAGTGGGCAAGTTAAAAAATATTGCAATTCCCATGATCACTTCATGGTTTTTGAGAGGACTGGATACGCTCCAGCATCCCTGCAGAGGACCAATGGTTTGGAAAATGGATGGATAGATGTGCTGTGTCTGGCAAACAAAAAACAGAACATGTGAAGTATCCAAAAAATTGTAAATTACCAAAAGAATTATTTCACTTAAATTTATCATTTATAATTCTTTGTGACAATTTATGAATTGTTTCACAAACAATTGTTTGCATTCTATGAGAGATTCTGCACAAATTTACATAAGGATTGCTTTACAACTACTCGCAACAATTGCCAAAGAGACATGTGCAAATATGCAACATGTTCTATGAATGAGGCCCAAAAAAGTATTTTGAGTAAAGGGAACAGGTAATCGAATGCCTTGGTCATTACCTGTCCATTAGATTGTGCTGTTTCCAATCGTTGAAAACAAAATTATTCACTAGACTTGGTTACCAGATATACAAATATTGTCGAAAATCATTTGAAATAAGACTAAAACTGACTTTTTTCACAGATCTCCTTCACTTTGTTAATTTGTATCTACCTCATAGGACAATACAACAGAAATCATAGTTTTCCAATGAAACCGAGCCAAAAGTTATGATTACCATTTGAATGCCGGCCAAGAATTGTAGGCATGCACCTTTAATTCTTGGCAGTGCTCCAGTGGAGATCCTCTCTGATGCATTTTGGGATGGCTTTTTTTATTTATTTCATTTTTTTTGTGGTTTTACAGACAATGCTACGCATTGATGATTATTTATCATAAGCAAAATGCTCTCCCTAAAAGAGATTTATTGTAGGCACCTGACAGGGTTTGCTGTTGCGCTCATTAAAATGATCGATGCTTACGTGAATCCATGCATGCAATACATCTGACTGCGCCAAAAAGGAAACAAAATCATTCCTTTCAAAATGTGCTAGTGGATCTATTAATTTCAATGATGTTAACAGTTAGTACAGAGCAAACAGCTCGAGACATTCAGTTCGTGACATATTCCAACAAAGAGTTTTGTTAAATTCTTTGTAATTCGTGGCAGTCAAAATGCTGACTTGTGTGACAGCTTTAGCATCGGTTAGTCTGGAGGTGATACAGAAGTTGACATCAGGTCGGTTTGGTTATACTTGTTAACGGCTTTGCAGAAGTGTTCTCATAAACCTCTCAGTACAATGCTGAGCATATATTGCAACAGATTTGCAAATGCTTCATTCTTTCAATGTTCAAAAGCTTTCCTATTTCAGCTTAATAGCTGGAGTTAAGCATTCATAAGGCGAGACTTTTGAAATGTGTTGAAACTGTGGCTCATTCGAAGCTTTGTTGGGTTTGTTTGATCATCAGCCGACATAACAAAATAGTCTAACCAAACAGCTTGACTGGACCATCTATTGAATCAATGGCAGATGGGGACAGTGTTGGGGAAACCTGTTATGCAATTTGACATAATGTGGTTCTTGTCTAAATGTCTAATTTGTAAAATGCCACCTTAAAATCATACTGTTCACAGTCCAGACATTTTCAAACATAGAAGAAATATTATGAATATTACTGTCTAACAATGCTGCGATGTCTGAGAGAGGAGAGAGACTTCATGAACCCATTATGAATCTAAGAGCGAGAAGAACAGAAGATCTAAACGACATCACCTTTTTATACAGTTGTGGTCACAAAAATCCACAAAATGTTAATAATTTTAACTAAATAAGAGGGATAATTTAACAGGATGATCAGTAAGTTGTACTTTTTTGTCTTCTGTTGGAAAGAGTTCAAATATGCAGAAGATGCTGGAAAACCAAAGAAGAAGAAAAATAGAAAATCTTAGATTTTTCTGAAGAACAGTGTTTAACTGCTCAGGTCAATCAAGGGACTTATGAAAACTATCAACATGACAACTACAAAAAAGAAAAAAAGTCGTGGATCATCCAGAAGTGTATCAAGTGTATGTAAACTTATGAACATTTTGTGAATTAATTTACTATTTTGTCATGTGGACTATATGTAAACATCTATCATGTGAAATAGCTTATTCACGGCAGTACTAAATAATAAAAAACAAGCAATTTTTATAATCCATCTTATTTTGTTAAAATTATTATTATCATTACTTTTTTATTTAATTTTTTTTGCAGATTCTACAAGGTTAATGTAAACTCATGACCACAACTGTATGTTTACAGTATAGGGCCTCCAGCAAGTTATTATTTTAGACTGATTACATAAGAATATATAGGAAAATAAATGTAGATAGAAAAATTATGGCAAACTCAAAAGTCAAGATAAGTCACGTTAATGCTGAAAACAAGATTAATTTATTCAATCAACTGCCAGCCCGTAAAGCAAAAATAATCGGCCTCCCCAAGAATAAGTCTGTAAGTGCTGTTACAGGAAATTCCTGAGATGTTATAAGTGTTGGAAGTAGCCGTGCAAGTAGTCAATTTAGTAACGAGTAAGACACCAGAAGAAGCCGACAAAACCATCATTTGGACAACAACAACAAGAGAAATAATATTGCATATTTTGGTAATGTATTTAGACATTTGATGAAGGTTAAAGACACATTTCAGGGCCTAGGCCACTGACCAGACCCAGATCTGGGGGTTCGGGGTTCGATTAGGGGTTCTGTCGCCGAGGCGTCCGGATCAGCCGTGCCCTTCAGGACCTTCATACGCTTGCCAAACGCTTCCTTTTTTGGGTAGAGCAAGAAGTCATACACAAGAGCAGCAGCCGCCCCACCGATCATGGGCGCAATCCAGTATATCTATACAAGGAAATAGTTGTTACATTTGATAAAATTGTTATTTTGCACATAGTACGCAAAAGAACAAGTTATCTAAAAGAACCAAACGTTTTCTTTTCTGCCCTATGAATGCTTTTGAAGAAGTAATACTATGTCACAATGTTTAATGCAAAAATCAATATAGCCAAATCATAAAATGACTAATCTCTACCCTCAGCAAAGCATTTAAGTTGCCATTAATTTTTGTTTTTACTCAAACAGCAATTGCAATTTGTTCTGACAACAACCTTGTTGATAAAATGAGGTAAGAACTTACCCAGTGGTTTTTAAAGGATTCAAGAATAACGGCTGGTCCAAAAGATCGAGCAGGGTTGATGCCGCAGCCGGTGTAACTGATCTGGGGATCAGAATGATGAGCTTGTAAGTTTATGCATGCAGCAGAAAAGAGTCTGCTCTGAGCTTGATTGGAAATCTACTGATCTAAGAACATTGTTTATCATTTACTTTTAGTTGATGAAAAGTCAATTATCAAGTGCTTACTGCCACCAGGTGCCCTAAACCAACTGATAGTCCGATGGCTAGGGGTGCAGAGCCAGCTACATCAGTCCGGTGTTTGTCTGTTGTGGCCAAGACACAGAGGACCAGCTGAAAGGTTGCAAAGAGCTCAATGGCAAATCCCTGTCCCTGTGACACACCGGTACTCAGCTATAAGGAAAATAAGAAAATATTGGATTACCTTATAATGATGCAAAAAGGTCAACATGATACTGTCATATTACAATTGTTAGACAAGATAATAAATGTGATTTCAAGAATTCCTCCTAACATCTGAATGAATTTTGAACATTTGCACCATTATTGTCAGAAGAAAGACAGCTAATTTAACCAAAATCAATATCTTTACCTGCTGCATTTTTGGGAGTCATTTAAAATGACAAAACAAAACAAAATTTTGTGCATTTTAAAGATTAATTCATTAGTCTAGTGCACTTTGAGTCACCCAAATCCGCTGTTAAAAATAAATAATCCACCCGTCAACCGTTATCTTTGATTTAGATATCTGTTTCTGATCATCACATTACAATTATTCAAATTCTCAGGATTAACCCTCTGTCGCTTTTTTTCTTATCAGTGCAAAAGAGACTCAAATAACTTCATGAAGTTGAAGTTAAGGAAAATAAGAAAATATTGGATTACCTTATAATCATGCAAAAAGGTCAACATGATACTGTCATATTACAATTGTAAGATAATAAATGTGATTTCAAGAATACCTCTTAACATCTGAAGGAATTTTGAACATTTGCACCATTATTGTCAGAAGAAAAAGACAGCAAATTTAACAAAATCATTTATCCTATTATCAGGAAGTGTAGCCACTCTACATGGGAAAAATTGTCAAAATGGGAACCTTTACCATTAAATATGGTAGATTTGTTATAGTAATATAATATAAATATAATATTTAAAAACATCAAACAATTGTTTTGGCCAACAGAAATGGAAATTAAAACATTAAAAGAAAAGAAAAGTTCATTATTGTCTTTGTATTTTGTTATGGGACTAAAAATACAACCGGGAAAATATTTACATTGTTTATTGAGTTGACAGCTTTTTACAAAAATTACATTAAACATATTTCCGTAATATTTTAAATGCACATGTACTGGAATAAATAAGAACGATACTGGAAGAATGAAACAATAATTCAAATATTCTAGTTTAAGACAATTTTGAGTTTGAAATCAACATACAAAATCACAGCTAGATAAAAATAACTTTTGTGTAAATCATAGTTACTAAAATATCCCGATATGACAACTCAACATGTACTACAATTCTGAAAGTACTATTAGTGCTTGTAGTTTAATATTCTGTGTAAAGCAACTTACCATATTGAGCCCCAGTGTTGTTTCAGGGTCAGGGCTAACTTTGAACATAATGCCACTTGCCAGCACAGCTCCCAACATCTGGGCAATGACATACATGAAGGCCCTGAAGAAACTGATCTGACAACTAACCAAAAGTCCTAAAGTAATAGCTGGGTTTAAGTGGGCTCCACTGATATGCCCCAAACTCTGAGCCAGTGTGGCAATTGCCAGACCAAAAGCTAAAGCTACTTTAACCTCCTGGTCAGGATATCTGTTATGCCTGTTTCCAATGGCAGAGGCTATACCAATAAAAACAAAAATGGTCATCCCAACAAACTCGGCCAATACTGCCCGCCAAAAGGACCAACTTTTAAGCTCTCGTGCCATTACAAGAATTGTTCCTCTTCTGCCTTTTAGCTGGTAAATGAAAATGCCAGCTAAGGTACCACTTATAAACACTTAGTGAAAGATGACTGACAGGAAACTGGTTTTAACAAAGGAACCACAGTTTTAGAGCAGAAAACGGTAGGAGGTAGTTAATTGCTAGCCGGTCCAAGATGAGAGCTAGTGTCACATAACAACCCTACTAAATGTAGATCCATTTTATCAAACCAATATCTTTATCTGCTGCATTTTTGGGAGTCATTTAAACTGCCAAAAAAACCATAAAAACATTTTGAACATTTTAAACATAAATTCATTAATCTGGTGCACTTTGAGTCACCCAAATCCACTGTTAAAAATAAATAATCCACCCGCCAACCGCTATCTTTGATTTAGATATCTACATCTGATCATCACATTACAATTATTCAAATTCTCAGGATTAAGCATGATAAAATGGTAACATATTACACTGAAATAGGCTGCTTTAAAATTAACATTTATTTAAAATAAAAGTTCTTCTTTTGGCAAAATTACATTTCCTTAATAGCCCAAACAGAGGCTTTACTCCCTTTAAACTTAAATTGTCAATGTTTCATTACATCACTGTTGGAAAGAATTCTTCCTTTATAAAGGACATTTTCTCCCCTAATTGTATTAAATGTATGCTCCATCTTTCATTTCAAATTCTTAAATTTGTTCAATACATTCAGTTAGAATAACAAGACAGTATAGGGCTGTTACCAATCAAATTAAATAATTTACATTGAAAAATTACAACTGTATTAAATGAGATTATGAGATAGTTTTATATTTTTTTTGTACAAATAAAAAAATGTCGAAAAGAATGATCCTTAGAAACTAAACCGCCAGTAGGTGGCGGCAGGCGACGGTCTTAATGAATGATTCATTGAGTCATTCATTCAAACGATTCGTTCAAACGGCTGATTTATTCAGCATGAGCATTTTTTACAGTCTATGAGCATGAGGCAGTTTATGAATGGTTAATTGAATATTTGACTCAACCGATTCGTTCAAAACGCTGAATCATTCGGTAATGAAAAACGGCTGAGTGTTCCTGTGAGATGCGTTATACGTTCTGCTGTGGTTTTTGTTTGGAACTATTTTCGCTGCTGAAACAGAACAAAAACAGTCATTGCGTCTAAAATGTAAGTGACTTAAAACTATTTGTTTATTGAACTATGAAATCAGTGTCTCGTTTTCAATCGTGACGGTATTCAGGTACTCTGGTCGTGTGTTGTTCCATAACTGTATAATATAGCCTATTATAAATAAATGTGTGAGCCTTAACAGCGCAACTTTGTTACTGTCAGTACATTAGTAGGGGAATGAATAGTTGAAATAAAGTCATTATTTTTGTTTGTTTTTGTGCACAAAAAGTATTCTCATCGCTTGATAAACTTAAGGTTGAGCCACTGTAGTCACGTGGACTATTTTAACGACGTCTTTAATAACTTTTCGTGGCTGGCAAGTTTCAATCCCTCAAGAAGCCTATGGAGGAGTTCTGCATTTGTCATTGAGAGCATATGACGCAATTTAGATATATTTTTAAGTTGGAAGAATGCGGTTTTATGGATACCAGAAAAGTGTCTTTCAAATTAAGGATTGGTATCAAAGAGCACACCTAAACGATGACGAAGACTTGACAGAGCAGCCATCAAGTGTTAGACAGCATTCTAGATTATTACGTGAGGAAGTTTTTTGCCTAATAATTAGAATCTCTGTTTTTTCAGAATTAAGTAGTAGGAAATTACTAGTCATCCAATTTTTTATATCAGCTATGCATTCCGTTAATTTTGTGAATTGGTAAGTTTCGTCAGGGCGTGAAGAAATACAGAGCTGAGTATCATCAGCATAACAGTAAAAAACTAATGTCAATGATATCTCCCAAGTATAGCATGTACAGAGTGTACAGCAAGGGTCCTAGTACACTTTTAATCAATATGACATCACTTGTTTTACTACTACAAACTGATAACGGTCAGATAAGTATGATTTAAATCATGCTAATGCAATTCCACTAATGCCAACATAATTTTCAAGTCTATTTAAAAGAATGTTGTGGTCAATGGTGTCAAATGCAGCACTAAGATCGAGTAACACTAATAGAGAGATACAACCACGATCGGACAGAGGTGTAATGTCCAGGGGTCAGAATGTAAAAGTCTATGTGTTTATTATACCCATGAACACAGCCAGCTGAATTCACTAATTAGTTCTATCTCCTGGCTGAAATACTTTGGTAATTAGCAAATCCAGGTGATTGGAATAAAATACTATGGAGGACTTTTACTTTCTGAACCTGAACTTTACACCTCTGCGATCGGATGATAAGAGCAATTCATTTGTGACTCTGATGAGAGCTATCTCAGTACTATGATACGGTCTAAATCCTGACTAGAAAACCTCAAAGATACCATTTCTTTCTAAAAGGGAACATAATTGTGTGGATACTGCCTTTTTTAGTATCTTTGACAGAAATGGTAGATTTGAGATCAGCCTGTAATTGACTAATTCTGTAGGATCAAGTTGCGTTTTTTTAACAAGCGGTTTAAAGCTGCAGTCCGTAGTTTTTCCTCTTTTTCGCCATTTCTATTCGAAACCTACAATTGCAGTTATTCACAGAATTATCAACTAACGTGGGTTGTGCCTCGGCACGGCACAGCGTGGATTAATCCAATGTTTTGAGGAGAATGTGCGTCATGACTAACATAAGAATTTTCACTGAAAAATGTTATCTGAAGTAACATCCACTTTTGTTCTGACCAACTAAGGAAAAAAAAACATTGCAGTAAATCGCGCTGATTAAATCAAATGATTGCTTAAGATCCCAAATAGCAAAAAATATCCGCACGGCTTCTTTTTGCCGCCGGCCCTAAGCTGTCGGCTATAGGTGCGTCTCGCTGGCGGGGATGAAACGTTTGCCGCCGAATTCGTCACTCCCATTTTTTGCGAGATGCCGCCGGCGAATAGCTGGCGGGCCGACTGCTTCATTTTCTCTGGCGGTTGCCTCCGTCTAATGGACCGCGGCCGGCTGGCGGCAAGCCGCTTTGAAATACAAGGATTTCTACTCTCAAAATCGACCAGCCATGGCTATTTTTTTTTTTTTTTTTGCTCCAAAGCCATTAGGGTTTAGGCTATAACAGATTCTTGACTCTTGATTCCATAAGGTAAGGTTTAGGAAATGACATTTAAATTACTTTGAAACTCTGAAGATTATACAGTAAAATATATTTAATTATTTTATGCAGGTACAAATTATTTACATTTCTTTGATTGATGCACATTTGAGACATGCACCAATAAACCAAAAATAATTTGGCAATAAAACTTACTTGGCAAGAAATATCTTTCTCATTAGGTTTTAAAATAGATATTTAATTAATGGTATGAACAATTTAGCAGATTATTTTTTTAAAGGCAATTAAAAAAATCTAAACACATAACATATAAATGTTAAAAATGTATTACTAAAACACGTTACAAAGACTGTGAACTGTGAAGTACTGAATTGTGGAGTTAGACCGTACAGTTTTGCACCATTGCTGTGTTCAGGATTTTTTGGGCGGGGCTAAAACGGTGGCTCGATGACGCACTTGAGCCACTGAGGCTGGCCCCTCTCCTAACGATATGACTAGAGCACATTGCATCAGTTTGCCGCAGTTAGATTAGAACACTTAAATAGCACGGTGTTACAAACTCCTGTACGGTAGGTGGCGGTATGCACCTAAAAGTTGGTTACAACTTACAATCCGCCATTAATCAAGAGAAGAAGAAGATTGCCGAAGTTACTACAGCCTACAGTTTGCTAGCTAGCAAAGTTATCGACTACCATCGTTTAAGTAAGTATATGTTTCCTTTTTGTGTAACGCAGTATTATGTTTACATTGTTTTTAGTTTATCTTTTTAAAATATCTAAGTTAGTAATCTTTGTTCTTGCAGTATGCTGCTAGTCCAGTAGCTAATGTTAGCAAGTGTTAGCTAACACATGCTGTTTTGCCTTTGTTACTGTACACACTGAGGTTAAGCAATGTTGCTAGTAACGTTACATGTAGAAATGCAATTCGCTACTTACAGTAGTTAGCCAAAGCTTTACATCTAGAAAGACTACGTATAACTTGTGTTTTTTTCTAACAAAACATAACATAATAATGTATATAAGTTGTGTAAATTATTTTGTTTGTCCGAACAAGTATGCTGCTAGTTCAGTTCACAATGTAGCAACAGTGGTTAATATTGGTTCTCTTTGATCACTGCAGCAGGCTTTTTGGAATAGAACATGTGACATACAACATGCATGGATTGGTTTGGTGCACCTCAGACAAGATGCCAAAAAGTATGGTGTCCTTGATAACATCTCATGCTTCCCATTTGAAAACTTCCTTGGGTGCCTGATTAAACAATAGGAGAAAGTCATCGCTCAGTTATTGGCCCTTGGACCCCCCTGGCACCTCGTGTACAGCATGAAGTTTTCTGCTATGAAGGTATATTCTAGGCCTATGTCTTAGTGTCCAGTGTTTTAACAGTATTGAAAATAGTGCCTTTAGTTGTGTATTTTTTTTAATGTAGATTTCCAGAGACTCCAGAATGGAAAAACAAGCCCTGAGGGAAAGCAATGCACCAGCAGGTGAGAACATGCACACTTTCTTAAATTTAACTTTTTTTGTGTGTGATGTAGGTTCAAAATTACCATATGCCTTTCATTTTGTAGCTTCAGATGACAGCGGCTCACTTCGAGAGCAGGTTAAGCAAGTTGGGACAATGTTGAAGACGTTTGCTCGCACTGGGCAATCAGGTACAACTTGCAAACAACGCAGGCGTTGGTTGTTGGTTTAATTCCCACTGGGGTCACCTGTACATGTAGTAGACCTAGATATAACTGTCATAGTTTAGTAATTGAGGGACCAGGACTGACTACTTTATTCTTTTATTAGGGGAACCCCTGTAGGTGCAGATCAGACCCCAATGCTGCAACGTCTTGGAGAGTGTGGTGATGGTGTGCGTAGCATGGACAATAAAATGGACACTATGCTGCAACATTTTCAGTGCCAATGTGTCTGTTGGAGAGTTATCCCTGCCAGGGGATCTGTTACTCCCCCTAGACACCCAGGAAGATTTGGCGTTACTTGACAACAGTATGAGGCAGTAGGGCTGGGCGATATATCGCACGATATTGTTATGCGCATCTCGTCAGTAAAGCCGGTTCCTTGATTAGTAGTAAATCACCTTCACCTGCTTTCAGATGGCGCGGCATTTACTACAAAGAGCCGTAGTTAACTGACAAGCTGAGCCATATCGCATCAATATCGCGGACGTATCGCCAGCGATAATTAATGCGATATGGCTCAGCTTGTCAGTGAACTACGGCTCTTTGTTCAGAGCAAAAACTCCAGTGTTAAATTAACATTCCTGGAAGTGTATATGAGTCCACACTCAAGAGTGTTAAAGTTAATGAGATAATTAAGTGATTAATTTAGTGATGATTGAGCATTATTGAAGACACCTGAAGAATCACTGAAGGAGAAAATCTCAAATTGTAAGCCACCGTTATAGCGATCATTGTTTGCTTTAGTTGGGCTCTTGACCCTTATTTTATTAACTTGCAATTATGTTTGTCTGCTTTATCTGAGTTATAACTGCCAGATGAACAAAGAAAAAAAGTGATCTGATGGTGTTGGTTATATTATGACAGTCATCATTTGAACTTTATGTGTTTGATTTATGTTGCTTGTTACAGCATAACAGTGATTCTGCATAAATATCCAGAATTTTAGCTATAATATAAAGGATATCTTAAAAGTTGTTTTCTGAAGAAAAAAAAAATCTTTCTTTTAGGCACACACAGACTTCAAGATTTAGTCTATGCATCTCAACAATGGTGACGTGCAGAATATTCAATTAGGAGAAGTAAATTACATAGAAAATTCAGATCATAATTTATTCATATCGCAATGCATGATAGGAGCCATTAATGAGTTGTGATTGGTGGCAGCCACTGCAACATGCATTATTATTGTCACCATTGTTGAGATTCATGGGCTGATTATTGATGTCTGTGTTTCTAAAGAAAATTACTTGAAAGTGTTTTGATTAGAACAATGTTTATTAAATATTTTGGATTAAAAGAAACATACCTATACTCATATATGCTCTAACATCACAAAGTTGTTGCCAATAAATTAAACCAAACTATCTCTATAAGATTCATTTTCAGATCACAGCAGGATTATGTCAAAACATAATCAACACTATAAGATCACACTTTCCTTTGTTCATTTGACTGTTATAATTAAATAACAGTAGACAAACAAATTTAAAGTGAATGTATAAAGGTTAAGAGCCCAACTAAAGCAAACACTTATCGCCATAACGGTTGCTTACAATTAGTGATTTTCGCCCTTCAATGATCTTGCTTGTTAACATCAGGTGTCTTCAATAATGCTCAAACATCACTAAATTAATCACTTAATTATCTCATTAACTTTAACACTCTTGTGTGTTAATTTAACACTGGAGTTTGTGCTGTAGAGTAAATGCCGCTCCATCTGAAAGCAGGTGAAGGCGATTTACTACTAATCAAGGAACCGGCTTTACTGACGAGATGCGCATAACAATATCGTGAGATATATCGCCCAGCCTTATGAGGCAGGATAAAGAGCTCCAGGAACAATTTGTAAGTGTGCTGATTTCGTTTATAACGCCATAGTAAAAAAAAAAAAACAGTCATTTTTTTTTCTTCTAAAAATTAAGATTGTACACTGCATATTCTACAGTCTGAATCCACAGCCTGTTACATTTTAAATTTATGAGAAGCTTCAGAGAAATGTAATTTGTTACACTTTTGTTTTTTTGTATTTTCAGCTTCGGTTTTTGGAAATCGCATGTGGGAGGGACCTAAAGACAACCGTGTGGCGAATGCTTCAGAGTATCTTCTCTAATCACCTTTCCATCAATACAACCTGGACTGGTGTAGGGGATAAAGCATGTTTTAGAGACCTTTTCCTGAAGACCATTGTTCAAAGTAAGTTGGATATTTTTTTTATATTTAAGTAGATGTGTATGACCTTATGCCATTCAAATGGAATGACAGATCTTTATTTTCTACAGGAGCGATCCGGAAGAACCCGGCGACCCAGGATGCCACTGTTGAAGCGATCCAGGTTAACGTTACACGTTACCTGAATGGAGCATCTGACCGTGAAGGTGGAAAAAGGCGCCGCACAGCTGAGAGGGACCCACAGCCGACCACTTAAACCTAGGCTGACACCCCAGCATCACTGACAACTGGAACCCTTTTTTTATCCTGCAGTCAGTAACATCAAGACCTCTAAAAAAGACTTGATACAGTGCTTAACTATTCTATTTTTAAATATAGCTTGTAAATCCTAGATTATACATCTAATACTTGATATCTGCACATTATTTGGTATCAAATATTCTACTTGCCGTGACTTCAGTATTGGCTTATTTCATTCCGTCAGTGCTTAACGATTCTATTATAGTTTGTAAATCCTATTTCGTGCATGATATTTTATATTGCACATTAACTAGTACCAAAAATTCTACCTTCATTCCATCAGTGTGCTTAACTGTTATTCTATTAAAAATAGCTTTGAATACTATTTCATACCTCTGATACTTGATATTGCACATTACCTGGTACCAAATATTCTACTTCATTCCGTCACAGTGCTTAACTGTTATTCTATTGTTAAATATAGCTTGTAAATACTTGTGCCACAGGTCAGCATTGCAGTTATAATGGTATATTCTACTCCAGAGCTTTACTCTAAATTATTACCACTTATCCTATTGTTAGAAATCACTTGTAAATATGATGTTATACCTCAAATTATTTGGTATCCTTCACTTTCTTTGGTACCAAATATCCTCATTACTTGTGTTTACTGGTAATTCTTTTCATCCCAGAGCTGACCCCCTATATTATTAGCAAGTATTGTAATTGTTAAAATTGTGTTTTTTTACAAGTGTTTTTTTTTTACCAAAATTTAATTGGAAACCTGCATGTTAGTGTGTGTGTGTAATGTATTTGTATTTTTCTGTTATATTTCAGTGATCTGACATCTTGTTTTAATGATGGTTACAGTACCTTGAAATGTGGAATTAAAATGCCAAATGGAAATTTGTCTGGTTTGATCAATCATTATTCTTGATAAACTGCATGCTATAAATATTAAAAATATATATAAGTGCAATAAGCGGCGGGACAGCTCGCTCGAAAATAGCGTTTGCCTCCGACGGGCCGCGGAAGGTATGCCTTCGGTATAACGGCGGCGGAACGGCGGCTGGCCTGCGGGCCGGCCGCGGAACGAAGGCGGTAGGAAGGCGGCTGCCGCTTTTAAAAAGCGCCTGCCGCCGGCGGTGCGCCGTCAAACGTGTTTGCGATTACGCCATTCTGACGCTTCTACTGCATCCGGAGCGCCGCCGGCGGTCCGCCGACTCATTGCTATCTGGGATATCACGTTAAACCGTGCAAATTATACTTATACAAATTGTTAATGTTAACAACATCAGCATTGCGTTACTACATTTAATGCCTTTCCAAAATTATCCTTGTTTTCGCATGGCCCGGTTACAGTCTCTTTTTTCCTGTAGCCACTCCGAAGTCCGAACGAAGTCTTTTGCATTTTACAGCGGGTGAATCTCGAGTTGTCACTGGTGATTTTCGTTTGAAACTTTCTGGATCGGCCATCAAATTAAGTTTAAATATCAAGTGCTGTGAGAAAAGGCTATAGAATATAGAATATAGAATATAGCCTACTAGCCGGGACATCTTCTTTATGTGTACAGATGTGACGTAATGACGCAAAGACATGCTCGAATTTCCCACGGAAATCCACCAATACCACTGGAATTAAAAACAGTCTTAAAAGCTTACCGTTTTGAATCGAGCTAAGGCAAGCAGATAGTTTTGAACACTGGCTGGTTATGTACTTGCTCAAAAAATTATTTTGGATAATTTTTAACCCAAAAAAGTTACGGAATACAGCTTTAATAATAGCCAGCTTAAAAGTTTTTGGTACGTATCCTAATGACAAAGATGAATTAATGACTTCAAGAAGAGGATTTAAGACCTCTGCAAGCATCTCGCTTTGTCGGTATAGGGTCTAACATACATGTTGTTGATTTTGATGATTTAATGAGTTTTGACAATTCTTCCTCTTCTATAGCAACAAATGAATCAAATTTTTCCTCAGGGAGACTACAATGTCTGATACGATACTGTAGTAGACTGTTGCATAGTTATAATTTTCTCCCTAATATTATCAATCTTGTGAGTAAAGAAGTTCACCAAAAAATTACTGCTGTTTGGAAACATCTGGGGTTGAAGCTTTATTTCTCGTTAATTTAGTCACTGTATCTGTCACCATTCTGTTCAGTTTAGTTTAGTTTTCATGGACTTTCAGTTTGTTTTCATTTATCACGTGTCTTCTTTGTTCAGATTCCCACCACTCGTTTATCTCCTTGGTTACCGTTATCACCGGCTAGCAGACACCGGCTTAGGAGCAGACACCGGCTCAGGAGCAGACACCGGCTCAGGAGCAGACACTGGCACCGGCTCAGGAACAGGCACTGGCTCAGGAACAGGCACTGGCACCGGCTCAGGAACAGGCACTGGCACCGGCTCAGGAACAGACACCGGCTCAGGAACAGACACCGGCTCCGGCTCAGGAACAGACAATGACTCAGGAACATACACCGGCTCAGGAACGGACACCAGAACTGTAACAATCACAAGAACAGACGCAAACACAGAAACAAACACTGGCTCTGGCTCTGGAACAGGCACTGGCTCCGGCTCAGGAACAGCAGACACTGGCTCCGGCTCAGGAACAACATACTGGCTCCGGCTCAGGAACAGCAGACACTGGCTCCGGCTCAGCCAGGGCTGAACGGCAGACACTGGCTCCGGCTCAGAAACAGCAGACACTGGCTCCGGCTCAGGAACAGCAGACACTAAAGGTCTGAAGGGTGTCTCCAGGATCCGAGCTAGACGCTCTAAATAGCCGATCAGTGCCCCTCCGGCCACGAGAATGGGCATCTCCTGATCCGTCTCCGACTGGGCAGACGTGGCGTGAGCCGTCTCTGTCTGGGCAGATGTGACCTGAATAGTCTCTGACTGGGCAGACGGGACGTGAACAGTCTCTGACTGGGCAGACGGAACGTGAACAGTCTCTGACTGGGCAGACGGAACGTGAACAGTCTCTGACTGGGCAGACGGAACGTGAACAGTCTCTGACTGGGCAGACGGAGCGTGGACAGTCTCTGGATCCGCAGATGGACTGTGTCTCTTCTTCCTCCTCCGTCCATGAGAGCGAGAGGGCGCTGGGCTGGACGGCGCCAGCGGTGAGGGCTCTGGGCTTGACGACGCCAGCGGTGAGGGCTCTGGGCTGGACGGCGCCAGCGGTGAGGGCTCTGGGCTGGACGGCGCCAGCGGTGAGGGGTCTGGGCTGGACGGCGCCAGCGGTGAGGGCTCTGGGCTGGACGGCGCCAGCGGTGAGGGCTCTGGGCTGGACGGCGCCAGAGGTGAGGGCTCTGGGCTGGACGGCGCCAGAGGTGAGGGCTCTGGGCTGGACGGCGCCAGAGGTGAGGGCTCTGGGCTGGACGGCGCCAGCGGTGAGGGCTCTGGGCTGGACGGCGCCAGCGGTGAGGGCTCTGGGCTGGACGGCGCCAGCGGTGAGGGCTCTGGGCTGGACGGCGCCAGCGGTGAGGGCTCTGGGCTGGACGGCGCCAGCGGTGAGGGCTCTGGGCTGGACGGTGCCAGCGGTGAGGGCTCTGGGCTGGACGGAACCCGCGGTGATGGCCTCGTGCTGGGCGGAACCCGCGACAAGGGTCTTGTGCTGGACCAGACCAGCGGCTCCGGATCAGGAACATGGCAGGGCGGAGGACGGTGTCGTGGAATTTGTCGACCACCTCCTCCCCTGCAACCTCCCCTAGTTCCGGAGAACTTGGCCAGACGAGTCCCCTCGAACGACTCACCATCTCTAACGGAAGTGGTCACTGGAGATCTTGCCGCCGCAGTTTCCTCAGTCTGATGGGCCCAAAAAGAAAAACATTGAAAGATGTTTAACCGGGGCGCTTCCTCCCAGGTTTGCGAACCTCCTCTCCGTGGTCCCCTTCCTCCCCCATTCATAGGAGGAGGGTTACGGAATCCCGAACTGCTGGATCTATACATGGTCGAGTCCTTCTGTCACGCGAAGCACACAAAAAGGTAGATCCAAATGCAGTGTTTATTTAAAGGGTAATCCGTACTCACAACCAGTCCAGGCAAAGGTCAAAATCCAAAAAGCAGTCCATAAACAAGAAACAAAACAAGACAAGACCTCTGAAGTGCAAACAGACATTTAACCCGTTTAATCCCACCGGTCACAATTGTGACCGCATCTTTTTTCTTATTTCTGGAAGCTCTGAAAACGTTGTTATTGACTTTGGGCAAGAAATTCAACTTTTAAATGACAAAATAGATTGTCTTGATTAAAATCTATTAATGTCATGTGACTAGTGTGAAAGGTCACATGACCAGATCAGTTACTTCCTGCTTGCACATCTAGAAGAAGATGTCTTCCTCAGACTACTACAAAAAGTAGTACGTAAAACATCTTAATTAACAGATAGAACTATCATATTTTGTACATATATTCTTTAAAGGGTCTACTGCTGATATATTTTGAAAATTATACTCCTGCATATATATTTTGCTCGTAAGACTTGTAAATTTGTTTACGGTCACAATTGTGACCGGTAGTATAACACAGTACTTCAATTGAAAAAAAGGTATTGGCTGGTATTGGCAGGTATTGGCAATCCTACACTGAACATATGCAACACCTGTGAGGGGGATGGATGATCTTGACAAAGGAGAAGTGCTCACTAACACAGATTTAGACAGGTTTGTGAACAATATTTGAGAGAAATAGGCCTTTTGTGTACATAGAAAAGGTCTTCGATCTTTGAGTTCAGCTCATGAAAAATGGGGGCAAAAACAAATGTGCTGCGTTTATAATTTTGTTCAGTGTAGTTATCAGTATTCCAGAAACTTTCAATGTGTTGGACCTTCTAGACGTACGTGACACCACCCCCCTCCCCCTCCCCCCAATTGAAAGTGACTGAGATAGTGATGGCTCAGATAGGGAGCACCATGGGTGAAACGGCCCATTTGCCAAGTAGACTATTGAATGGCGATGCAGAGGTGAACTATCTGGAGGATTAGGCAGATGTTCATGAGAACCAATTGGTGTGCCCCACACATGACCACAAACAACCCTTTCTAGAATTTACGGCCCATCTTCAGTGCACTGAATGAGTGCACACACATCTCCCTGAAACTGGCCTAGGACAGGGCCCAAGTGAAGTCATGGTCTAGCCTATATGGGTCTAGCCGAACAAGCAGAAGTTCCTCCAGGGTGTAACTTTGTACATGACAACCTTTTCACCTCACTAAGCCTCCTTCATGAAATGACAAAACGAGGTATTGGATGTCTTGGAATGAATTGTGTCAATAGGTCTAATTGAAGAATTTGTATGAATTCTGACTATGGTGTTTCCCACCGGTCACTATTGTGACCGAGTATAAAACCTAATATTTCACTAACTTAACCAACATAAAATCAAAAAAGGCATAATGTTTGAGTGTTAGGGAGGTCTAAGGAGTAAAAATAATGTACTCAAGTTGCAAGAAAAAATTTGGGATTAAACGGGTTAAGCAAGGACTCGACAACTAACACAGAAACAGACAGGGTATAAATAGACCAGTGCAAACAATGTGAGTTGGAACAGCTGTGTGTAATGATCAGTGATGAGTGACAGAACAGGATGATGGGAAATGTAGTACATGAGGAAATGTGACGATCAGGGAAAGAACCTCTAGAAAACCCAGGGAACAAACCAGACACTGTGACACAGACCGCGCGCACAGAGAGAGATGATAATTGTAAAATGAAAATTGACGAACTGTTTTGTTCTTGGTTGTGTTTTTTTTCCTGTCAAAATGCCAGAAAGCATTTTTTATTATCCATCCCGTGTTTTTAAAATTCGTTAAATGACGGACGTTTTACTATTAACACAGCCCTATGTCAGATTCTTCTAACATAATAGGCTACTTGATATTCTTTTTAGAATAAGTGATTCGTTTTGCTCAGAGCCGAACGTCTCTGGTTTTGCTATTTATTGGTCCTGTGACAGAACTCCTGTCTATTCATTGTCAACTATTTTCTATAAGTATGTTTGTATTGGCTAATGTTTATTCAGCTAATGCGTGTCCTGTTTACAATGTGCAATGTTAAAATGCAAAGACAGCACGGCACAAATAAAAGCCCTTTTTTCTTTTCTTTTTATCAAGTAGGCTATCATATTTGGATATAGAACTATCTTAAATTTACAAATGTTTTTTTTTTTACTGTTTTCTAGGGGTTTCTTAATTTTAGACTAGTTGACCAGCACACATTATTTTGCAATGCAATATTAATCATGAAAAAAATACTTTGCAATGCAGTTCAAGTGAAATTTAGGATTTGGGTCAAATTCAAAAAACTTTAGAAGTCAAGAATTATGAAGATAGGCATGTGTTTGTGTGTGTCTTGCATTCTCAAAAAATAATGACAAAAATATATGACAACAATATAAGAAGACTAGAAGAACAATCGCTCATCACTTTGTGCCAGAAATTAGTGGAGGATAAACTCGCCCTGACGCATCTGTCCCAGGGAAAAAAGTTCAGGCTCAGGATTTTTTTCTACTATCACCCCTGCAGTTCTTTGCTGGGTATTTTATTTATTTTATTATATTATAATTGCACAGATTTACAGCAGTGTTTTTTTTTTATGGTTATGCAGCTAGCCAATACGCAGATTAAAACATGAACACGCAATGCGCGGGTGGATGAATAAATAATTGGATTTTTAATATACCTGATGTCACAGTCACAGATAGAGAGTCGTACATGTTAACCGGTTGACACTTATTAGAAAACATGAATCTTTAAAAACTATAACATAGGGCTTTACAGAACCAATATATAGACCGTCATATTTTATTAACAACCAGGAAACATGAGTTTGCCATTAAACATTTTATTTGCACTTTGTACCAAATAATGCAAGCATTGGACAACAAATCTCGGTAAAAAAATGACAACAAAAAACGGTCGTGCTTAGAATTTAAAATCAGCTGCTTACATTCTTACAGTGAATTATCATCATTTGCGTAAAATCCTCAGTTTGTGCTGATCCACCGATCCTGATAGAAATATAAAGAAGCCAAGTGAATGACGTGCTAATGAAAAATATCTCCCTGAAGTACAGGTGCCGTCACCAAGCGTTCATAACTTCATCTATTCTGTGCCTTATAATAAAACATTAGCCAAAAGATCTTAACTAAAATTACCATGGAAACCGATAATAAGATATGATTAAAGTTATAGCATGTAATATTAATTCATTAATTCGGCCAAAACATTCACAAAATCGTACATAAAGGATTGTGCATGCTCAGACCTTAATTGTCTACATCAATAAGATTGCGGTATTATAAACCAATTAAATTTGGGGTGGGCGGGGCAATGTGTCGCCCTGCCCCATCGTCCAGACTGCACTCTGGGGTACTTGGGTGAAAGTAGCTTCGTCGAACTGTGCAGCCACCACACATTCCTAAATAGTTTCATGTTATGTGGACAAATGAAAGCTTAACAGTGCGTGCGTGTGTTGAATTTTTCTCTGTGATAAATTCATTTACCCATTTAATGCCACTATGAATAGCAATATGATGTAATAGAGGAATAATGTAGGGTACACATATGTGAATTGCATATGGCAAATATTTTATTTTCCTGAAATAATTTGTATTCTTCCTATTACTTATATGACTGGATATTAAAAAAATTAATTGAATAAGTCTGAATGAAAATTTACTCTTAAAGTAAGATCTGGGGGGTTGAACATTCCGCCATGCAAAATGAATCGCACACATGGTTGGACAGAAAGTGAGGCTTCGTTTGTCATTGGTAACGTGATTTCTATGTTAACAACACAAGCCTTGAATCCACGCTTTATCTGGCATGCCCATTTATGCTCGACACGAGCTCCGATGCCTCTGGTTCAAAAGTCACATCACTAATTGTTACAAATAAATACCTAGGGTTGTATTTGTTTTCTTCTAACAGGGTAGAAAAATAAGCAGATCTAGTAGTTTTTAAGGCCTTTCTGTACGCAATTATGCTATTGTGCAATTATGCTTCTATGCGAAAAAACTTTAGTTTTGTTTTCTTTCAGCTTTGCTCCATTTTTCTGGCTGCTGTCTTGAGGACCAGAGTTTAATCTTCTTTAAGCACAAAGGTGCAACTGTGTCTAAAGTGCTGGAAAAGAGAGAATCAATCGTTTCTTTTACAACATCGAGATCTTCTAAGCTATCTGGGATGTTGAGGAGATGAAACTGATCAGAAAGATTATTTATAAAGCAATCTTTAGTGGTAGAAATAATACTTCTGCCATATTTGTAACAGGGGGTCGGCTATGCAGCCTTGGCTAAATTAAGTATACATGAGACTAGATTGTGATCTGAGATGTCATCGCTCTGCTGTAGAATTTAACAGCATCAACATTAATTCCATGTAACAATATTAGATCTAAAGTATACAACAATGAACACAGCCTGACACGTGTTGCCTAACTCCAATAGATTTTCTAAAAATGTGTTAGGACCCGTGAGGTCTGTGTGTTGTGCTTGTATTGCTGTGTGTAGCTGACGCTGGAAGGTCAGCTGTGGGTTATGATATTTTGGTGATTTCAGCGGTTAGTTTATTTTGACTTTATAGTTTATTTGGATTTCATAGTTTAAATGTGTATTTCTGTATTGTGATAATTTCATAATTTGGTTGCTGTTTGTATTTTATTATTATTCTGTTGTTTAAGTTGAGTGTCATGTGACCCTGTGCTGATTATTTCACCTGGACGTATCAGCGTCAATGTAATGATGAGATGTGAAACTCAGATACCCATGTTAGTGCTCCTGACTTAATCTACTGTTGGTTACCAGGCGCATACGGTAAAGGTTTTAATATTTTGTATATTATGTTGGTTTGTGTTTGTAGTGGTGATGTGTGTAAAATTATGGTTTGGTTTACTTTTGTGTCTAGTTTTCACGGTGTCTCTGGAATAAATAAAAATGGACATCAGTACTTCGGAAGCGTGGACTGTTTTGTAACCAGCGAGTAGTTACAGTGAAAACGTACCCTAATTCCATTCTACCGACTACGAGATGTGCTTTCGCGGTGATCCTCCAGCTTCGGCGTGCAGCCTGCCACTTCTGGGTCTCTGCATTCTCCATTACAAGAGCAAGCAGGTTTATTGGTTTATTGGCAGAGAATGAGAATATGGATGGTGTTGTGAGGGATCGATATGTATCATGTGCATCATGCACAGAGAAATCTGAGGCAAGGCGTAAAGAGCTTAATTCTGTTTTATTAGAGACAACTGAAATCAGAAAATCCTCCCGTGATAAACGTTTAACTCCAAAGATGCAGGAGTTAAAAGAAAAAGAACTGACTCAAAAGGAGAGGAAGTTTAAATCTGTAAATGAGAAATGGAAGTCTCAAGTCAGAGATGTTCGTTTAAAGTTAAAACGTGAGTGCTCTGAAAGAGACTTGTGTGACATGATGGATGAGGTTGAGAGGCAAGAGTTTGAATTGAAAGAGTTATATGATAACATGCGATTCAAAGCACCACCAAGCCAAGAAACTAGGAGAAAAATTGATGCATGTTCGGCTGTAACGGCAGACTTGTTGAAATTAATGAGGGTACGCTTGGTGGAGGATGGCATAGAATTTGATGCTGAAGCTGAGAGAGCAAGGTTACGTATGCTACTGGACGGTGAGTACGCTAGGTCTATATATGGATCCACGGTTGGTAGAGCCACGGTCGTTAGCAACCACTCTAAACCTGCATCGGAGTCTGTAAGCATTTCAGCTAAGAGAACAGAGACTGCCGCACTGTTAGCTGCGAAAAAAGCTGAAGTGGAGGCTGACATCGAGGCACAAAGGCAGCAATTGAAGAAGCTGGAAGATCGTAGAGACATTGAGGTTATGGAAGCAAGGCTCAGAGTGTATACTGAGGAGGAGTCAAGGGTAAAAGGTCAGCGGTGTGATTCAGTAAGCAGTGACGTGAGTAACCACAGTCCTCTGGTTCCTAACACATGTTTGAATCAGCAAGTTACAAGAAGTGAAGTATCCTTAGTACAGGCCTTACAAGGGTCTATGGCTCTATCTCGACTTCCCGCTCCAGAACCCTTTGTATTTTATGGCGACCCACTGAAGTTTATAGAATGGAGTACCACCTTTAAAGCTCTTATAGAGGGACGGTGCTCAAATCCTGCAGATAAGCTCTTTTACTTACAGAAGTATGTTGATGGTGAGGCAAGATCGGCTCTGGAAGGTAGCTTCTACAGGAAAGATGTACAGGCCTATCAGCAAGCGTGGGAGAAGTTGAATGCCAGATATGGTCACTCCTTTGTGGTGCAACGTGCCTTTAGAGAGAAACTTAATCGGTGGCCTAAGATTGGTGCAGCCGAGTATGTCAAGTTAAGAGAGTTCAGTGACTTCCTACAATCATGTAGTGATGCTTTGCCGCATGTTAAGGGTCTTCAGGTGCTGAATGACTGCGAGGAAAATCAGAGGATACTGGCCAAGCTTCCTTTCTGGGTGACAAGCAGGTGGAACCGTTATGTCACAGAACAGCTGGACCAAGACCAAGATTATCCAAGCTTTAATCAGTTTGCCTCATTTGTGTTAAAAGAAGCACGCATAGCGTGCAATCCTGTGTCATCATTGTATGCACTAAAGATCGTTGAAGAGAAGCCATCTAAGGAAATAAAGCATTCAAGAGTAAACACGTTTGCAACCACTGCGAAGACTTGAGATGCAGCATACGCTACGGCTGAATTCAGTAACCTTACCGACCGTGAGACTGAAGAGACTTGTAGAAAGAAAACTACATTTGTGGGTAGCATAAATTCAGTTGAATGTATGTTCTGTGATGATCGTCATTCTATTCAGGAATGTCAAAAACTAATGGAAAGAGCAGCAGAGGAAAAGAGGAAGTTTGTCATGGAGAATAAGTTGTGCTTTGCATGCTTAAGAAAAGGGCATGGCTCCAAAGACTGCAGAAATAGGGCTGTGTGTGTGGTATGCAAGAAGCGCCCCCCAACTTGATTACATGAAGATCGTCAGCCAGGAGACAAGTCATCTCCACGGACAGTTTTGCAGACGGAAGAGAATGCATTCTCTCTAACATGCTGTACGAATGGTGGAGAAGGTGATATAACATCTATGATTGTCCCAGTATGGCTGTCTTTATCTAACTCAGAGTCTGAAGTCTGCGTATATGCTTAATTAGACACCCAGAGTAGTCACACATTTGTTGACCAGGAAGTGTGTGAAAGCTTGCAGGTATTAATAGAACCGGTAAAACTAAAGCTTTCTACCATGATGGGAAAAGACTCTGTTGTATCGAGTCACAGAGTTAGTGGACTTCAGGTTAGAGGATTTTCTTCGGACATCCCTATCTGTCTGCCTCCTGTTTATACGAGAGACTTTATTCCCTTTGTGCGCACACACATTCCAACCTGCGAAACAGCTAAACGGTGGAGACATCTAGAGGTGATCGCAAATGAAATGCCCGCATGGATGGATTGTGGAGTAGGTCTTTTGATTGGCTATGAGTGCTCCAGAGCACTGACGCCACGACAGGTCATCACTGGTGGTGATGAAGAGCCTTATGCCATCAAGACGGACCTTGGCTGGAGCATCATAGGAGGAACTCCACGATGTGTAAACTCCAAGTTTGGGACTGGTTTATGCCACCGCATATCAGTCAGAGAGCTCCCCTCCGTTGCGCCTGCCGCTGTTGTTAGAGCACTTGAGCTGGATTTTGTAGATATTCCATCCGGTGAAAAGAGTAAATCACAAGATGATATTCAGTTCCTGCAGGTAGTAAAAGAGGGTGTCTATCAAAATGAATATGGCCATCTTGAGATGCCCCTTCCCTTTAAAATACGACCTCAGCTTCCAAATAATAGGAGGCTTGCATTAGGACGGTTGAAGCACCTTAACTCTCTGGGGTCGAGAAACGCGCCGGCGCGTTTTGCTGTTTTTTTTCCACATAGCAGCAACATAGACTTAAAATACTCCGTCATTTTTGGTCATATAAATAAAATCAACACATGATTATAAACTATAGAGGGTCTTCTTTTTTTTGTGTACACTCACATTAACATCAAAACCGTGTGCTTTTGTAAAATGAAGAAAATAAACAGGGTGTGCTTTCTGCCTCTCTGTCTCCGTTAAATTTTTTTCTGGTGCACGTCTCTAAACTTAAACAAAGCTCAGCGAATACTATTCACACAAGCACGAGCAATATATCTTTATAATCATTTAAATTTGTACTTTTAAAATATCTAATTCAAAACTAAAATAAATATTCTCTGTTTATGTAATCTATAAAAAAAGAGAGAGGTGTCAGCCGATCTCATTATCGTTCTCTCAGCTCATTATTCTGCTAATGTGACACGCCCACGGAGAGCGCGCGCGGTATTCAAACGCAAATGATCTGAAGCAACACATGCAAAGTGTCAACGCCCCTCATAAACGCGATAACACAACAAATGTAATCATCAGATTAATGTAGCCTACTATTTCTTCTTGCGAGGCTGTGTGAGGAATAATCCTGGGACATTTACCTCAGAACATGTGCTGTTTTTTTTCATTCCGAGGAGCAACGGATCCATCTGATAAGTAAGTTTTTTTTAATTATTGTTCTAATCGCGATATCATAGTGTATGTAAACCGCAAAAAGACTGTTTAAATATGAATCGCGTCTGTGTGTGAATGAATTAACTGAACAGTTTTTACCAAACCCTATTGCTATACTGAGATGAGTGAAAATCTACTGAAATATGTTGAAATAACGTTAAAATGTCTTTGTATTAGCAACGTATTAAACTGCAAATTAATATGTATGCCCTAATATAGGCTCATAAAAAAACGACATGCCTATGTTACAGACGAAATACGAAAGACAACATTTCGTCGACTAGTTTTGGATAGATTATTAACTGTTTACTGTAAACTAGACTACTGCCACATTGAATAAGCTTTTGTTCACCAATTTCTGCTCAAATGTTATATATTAGGCTATGTTTGTTTTGTCAAAAATAAAGTCATCAACTGGGATGCTATTATAGTCTTTGTTCCAATGTAGGCTTTATTCAAACTAATGAATCCTTAACTTTGAAATATGTATGATAAAATGTATACTTTAGTGTTTACAAAGAAATATGAAATATCCATCTGAGAAGTACGTTTTTTTATTAGTGTTCTAATTGCGATATCATAGTGTATGTAAACCGCAAAAAGACTGTTTAAATATGAATCGCGTCTGTGTGTGAATGAATGAACTGAACAGTTTTTACCAAACCCTATTGCTATACTGAGATGAGTGAAAATCGACTGAAATATGTTGAAATAACGTTAAAATGTCTTTGTATTAGCAACGTATTAAACTGCAAATTAATATTTATATGCCCTAATATAGGCTATCATAAAAACAACAAACGATATGCCTATGTTACAGAAGAAATATGAAAGACAACATTTCGTTGACTAGTTTTTGGATAGATTATTACCTGTTTACTGTAGCCTAAACTATAGACTACTGCCACATTGAATAAGCTTTTGTTCACCAATTTCTGCTCAAATGTTAAATATATTAGGCTATGTTTGTTTTGTCAAAAATAAAGTCATCAACTAGGATGCTATTATAGTGTTTGTTCCAATGTAGGCTTTATTCAAACTAATGAATCCTTAACTTTGAAATATGTATGATAAAATGTATACTTTAGTTTTTACAAAGAAATATTACACTTGAAATATTGTTATTTTAATTGTTGCTGTAATTGTAACCTTTTTAATAAAATAGCAAATAATATATTTACAAGGTAGATTTAAACAAAATCTTAAAAGGTCAATATAAGCCTTCTCTTCAAATTATTTGTATTGTGTTTTATTAGTGACAAATTTGGGGAGAGGATACATATCCAAAACTTTCTGAAAATACAGTATGAGAATTAACTACACAATTACTAGAAATGTTCACCTTGGATATTATACAATTTGCAAGCAAAAATACAAGTGGAAAAATACTATTTTTTTATAGATGTTTCCAACTGTGAACCAATTTTGTAGTATATATACACATTTCTTTTCTTGTGTCCTTGTATTCTTACCTTTTGGCTCAGTGACCCACCTGTGAAAAGCTCATTATGCAGGCTCATTAAGCAGGTCTTTTGTCTTCACAGGTGTGAATCAGACCATTATACATGAGTCACGCCCATTTCGCATATTGCCTTTCCAAACAAAAAGTGTTTTACTAAATTTAAATCAATGTATTGTTTTATGTGAATGATTTGGAAGGATGATTTTCAGATCATTTTGAAGCAAAAATCCTAGGCGAGAACATCCATTAGTCAAAAGTCTTGTGGACACATATTTAGTATGTGTTTTGTGGCCTTATTTCAGAGACTTTAAGTTTTAGTTTTTTCAATAACCATGCATAAACAATATTCTCTCAAAAATACAAACATGTACATACATCTTGCTAACATATTATGGTAGCCCTGTTTGTGCTATATAGAGTGAATTTACACCTTTGCCATTAACATGTTTATAAATAACTGAAAAAAGCACAAATGTTAGAGCATGTCAGAACACCTCCAGGACCCCAAAACACATAGGACCCCAGAGGGTTAAGAGGAAATTGGACAAGAATCCTCAATTCAGACAGGACTACATGACGTTCATGGAAGATGTCTTCAGAGATGGAGATGCGGAAATGGCAAATGAGCAACCAGACCCGGGTAATGTGTGGTATATTCCCCATCAAGGCGTCTATCACCATAGGAAACCAAATAAGATCAGGATAGTCTTTGACTGTGCAGCTAGGTATGAAGGTACTGCCTTAAATGACCATCTATTGACTGGGCCTGACCTTACCAATGGATTGACTGGAGTGCTTTGCCGTTTCCGTAAACACCCTATCGCTGTCATGTGCAACATTGAGAAAATGTTTCATAGATTTCATGTTATTAGGGAAGATCGGGACTATCTGCGTTTTCTGTGGTGGGCAAATGGAGATACCGACACAGAACCCAGAGAATATCGCATGAAAGTACACCTTTTTGGAGCATCATCTTCTCCAGGCTGCGCCAATTATGGCCTGAAGTATCTTGCCAGTATGAATGAGAGTGAGTATCCTTTGGCAGCTGGGTTTATCAGGAACCATTTTTATGTGGACGACGGCCTCGTAAGCCTGGAATCTGTTGAGGTAGCAATCAAGCTGGTGAAGGAAGCTCAAGCCGTGTGTGCTAAAGCTGCATCTTCATAAGTTTATTTCCAACAATCGAGAAGTGTTGGAGTCAATTAGTCCGTGTGATCATGCTGCTGAAGTAAAGAACGTTGATTTCCATCATGACTTTCTTCCAGTACAAAATGTCTTGGGCATAAGGTGGGATGTAGAGAATGATGTACTCACCTTTAATGTTGTTCTTGAAGAGAAACCTGCGACACGACGTGGAATTCTGTCCATGGTGGCTTCAGTCTACGACCCATTGGGGTTTTTGGCCCAATTCGTCATATCTGGCAAGAAGGTCTTGCAGGAGATGTGCCATAAGGGCATCAGTTGGGATGAACCGTTACCCTCTGAGCTGAGACCAAGGTGGGAGAGTTGGCTGAATGATCTGCCCAACCTAGGAAAGGTACAAATTCCAAGATGCTTCACCCCTCCAAATTTTGGACCTATTCTGAGCATTGAATTGCATCATTTTTCTGATGCTAGCAGTCAAGGCTCTGGACAGTGCTCTTATATCAGATTGATGAGTGGAAGTAAGATACATTGTGCCTTAGTTATGGGTAAAGCAAGAGTTGCTCCCATAAAAATTGTCACTATACCAAGATTAGAGTTAACTGCAGCTGTCATCTCTGCTGCTGTGAGTAGTATGCTGAAAGAGGAGTTGGCACTCAGAGTCGATAGAGAATATTTTTGGACAGATTCTCAAGTGGTCCTTGGTTATATTAACAATGAAGCAAGAAGATTTCATGTCTTTGTTGCTAACCGGGTCCAGAGAATTCGGGAGGCCACCGATCCAAGACAGTGGTATTACATCAATACAGAAGAGAATCCTGCTGACCATGCCTCGAGGGGCCTCACTGTAGAGGAGTTGATCAGTTCGAACTGGTTTACAGGGCCCAGATTCCTCTGGGAGAAGGAGGTATTTGCTAAACAAGGAACGTTGGAGCTGTCGGTGGGAGACCCGGAGGTCAAGGCTGTCCAGGTATTGAGGACCGAGATCATGACGCAAGTGGATTTTCAACAGCGACTATCACGACTATCAAAATGGACTACAGCTGTGAATGTCATTGCCCGGATCCAAAGATTAGCAAAGAAGATGAAGACACCAACATCTTTAAATGTGGAGGAAAGGAGGAGGGCCTCATTTACTCTCATTCAGCTCGCACAACAGGATGCCTTCAAAGAAGAGTTGAATGTACTCAGTCAGGACTCTGGTAGGCTGCCTTCAAACCATCCTCTGTATCAGCTGGATCCATTCATGCAGGATGGAATAATGAGGGTGGGAGGACGTTTGAAGAGAGCATGTGCTCCTCTTGAATTGCGATACCCAGCAATCCTTCCAAGTAGTGGTCTGGTCACACACCTTATATTGGCACACCATCATCAAAAAATTCAACATCAAGGCAGGGGACAGACTCTGAATGAATTGCGAACCAATGGCTTTTGGATCATGGGTGGCAGTAAGGTGGTAGCACACTACATACGGCAGTGTGTTCCTTGTAGGAGAGCACGTAGGCCGCCAGAACAACAACGGATGGCGGACTTGCCCCGTGAACGAACTGATCCCTCCCCGCCATTTACCTATTGTGGCATGGACTGTTTTGGTCCTTTTTACACCAAGCAAGGTCGTAAAACATATAAATGATATGGCCTCCTTTTTACTTGTCTTCGCTCCAGAGCCGTCCACGTAGAGATTTTGGAGGACATGACGACTGATGCATTCATCAACGCTTTACGGTGTTTTTTAGCTATCCGTGGAGCTGTCAGACATATTAGATCAGACCAAGGAACAAACTTCCTGGGGGCAAGGAATGAGTTGAAGAAAGCCTTAAGAGAAGTGAGTAAAGAGAGAGTGGCAGCATATCTGGCAGAGAGGCAGTGCGATTTCTGTCTGAATGCACCCAGTTCGAGTCACGCTGGAGGTGTTTGGGAATGGCAGATTCGAACCATAAAGGGTGTGATGAGTTCAGTTTTGGCACTAAGTACTGGAAGACTTAATGATGCCTCTTTACGTACGTTCTTCTATGAAGCTATGTCTATAGTCAATAACCGGCCATTGACAGTGGATGGTCTCAGTGATCCTACAAGCCCAGAGCCTCTAACCCCCAACCACCTGCTTACCATGAAGTCGTCGGTTCCACTTCCTCCTCCGGGTGCGTTTGTTAAGGAAGATCTTTATGCAAAGAAACGTTGGAGGCAGGTGCAGTATTTGAGTGAACAGTTTTGGAGCAGGTGGAGGATAGAATATCTTGCTAATATCTCTCTAAGGCAAAGATGGCATACACCAAGGCGGAATGTGCAAGTGGGGGACATTGTCATTGTCAAGGAAGAGGAAATTCCCCGCAACGAATGGAGGTTGGCTAGGGTCATTGAAGTTTGCAAGGCTGATGATGGACTGGTACGGAAAGTTACAATACGGATTGGGGATCGGAAGTTGGGGAAAAGGGGTGAACGCCTCACTAAACCCTCTGTTATTGAACGACCTATCCAAAAATTGGTAGTTCTTGTAGCAAAAAGTGAAAATTAATATCTTATCACTCATTAGAAGTTGAATCATATTAGTACCATGCTGTGACCTTGGATATGTTGATTTGTGCTGCTTAACGTTGGTTAATAGTAGAATGTAAAGTATGGTGAACAATTTGTTCATTTTAGCAGAAGATTGTGTAATCATGAAATATGAATTTTGTTTTTTTTGTATGTTTTTCTTGTTTTGTTTTTTTTGAATTGTTGATTTTCATGTTTCTTGTTGGAGCCTGGAAATTACCATTGATTATTTGATTGGTTGTATTTGTAAGTGTTTTTTTTTCCTTTTGTCCTTTTATTTTTATTTTTATTTTTATTACTCAATGGTAATTTGGTGGGAGTGTAGCTGACGCTGGAAGGTCAGCTGTGGGTTATGATATTTTGGTGATTTCAGCGGTTAGTTTATTTTGACTTTATAGTTTATTTGGATTTCATAGTTTAAATGTGTATTTCTGTATTGTGATAATTTCATAATTTGGTTGCTGTTTGTATTTTATTATTATTCTGTTGTTTAAGTTGAGTGTCATGTGACCCTGTGCTGATTATTTCACCTGGACGTATCGGCGTCAATGTAATGATGAGATGTGAAACTCAGATACCCATGTTAGTGCTCCTGACTTAATCTAATGTTGGTTACCAGGCGCATACGGTAAAGGTTTTAATATTTTGTATATTATGTTGGTTTGTGTTTGTAGTGGTGTTGTGTGTAAAATTATGGTTTGGTTTACTTTTGTGTCTAGTTTTCTCGCCTGCAGGGGTGTACCCGTGTCCTGAGCCTGACGCTCTGTGAAATCCTGCAGCTGGAGCTGATCAGTGGCAATTAGTGGGGTGTATAAACTGAGCCAGTGAAGTGCTCTCATTCTCTCACTTTTCCTTGGTGGATTGCGTCAGACTGTGTGGATTACTGTGTGATTTATTGCGTGGATTGGTGGGACATGATCTGCTGGGTGTTGATCTTGATAGTGATGGTGAAATTAAGCTTTGTGAAGCACTGAGGCTTTCCCCTCAAGTGTATCGTAAATTGGTTCATTACTTGAAGCTTTTCAACACGGTGCACACTAATGACATCTTGTGGTCAAAAGGTGGAACTTTCCCAATTTTTTTATTTTATTGTTTAATGTAATAAATCCCTTTGTGCTATGAAAACCACAAAGCAATAAAAATCATTAGTGTTAGTGTTGATGTTTACACAATGTATGAACAAATTAATCTATGAATTAATTTATGAAAGAATTAATACATAGGACAAATTGACTCTGCTTTGTTCAACAAATGCAGCCTTAAAGATTTAGCCGTAGTCCTAAACCTATGAGTTCATAGGCAAGGCTCATATAGGCATATCAAAATAAAAGAAAACTATTGTGGAATGGTGAAATGCTGTGAAAGTGCTTGTGAACTGGGGAGTTGGGTAATTTTTATTAAGGAACAGGACTTGTTCAACTGTGTGGGGGCTAAGTCTATTTCTTTTTTTATTTACTACTTCCCTGCCTTTGAGAATATTCTCTCACGGGACTGAGGAGGCAGGAGTGCATAAAAAGTCCAGGGCAAGATCGATGAAGATGCAGATAGACACCCTTTTGAGTAGCCCCATAAATCATTTGTTTTCTGATCCCTGCAATACAGTAAAGTATTTAAAATATAACTGAATAAGTATTATAACTATGCACTATTTAAAGCAACACCAAAGAACTTTTCCTCTGCGGTCGCCCTACAGGTTGGAAGCGGAATTTTTCCATTACCGCTGTCGTAAATAATTTAGCCTACTGTAGCCTACTGTTGCACGCGCACGCTCACTGTTTATCCAGCACCGGCTTTGGAATCAACAATGGCCACAGACAAGTTAGAGTATGATGCATGATTTAATGAAAGACATCACAAATGAAGAAAACTATTCGACTAGCAGTCGAATTTTGTAGTTCTTTTTGTGCTCCGGTTACTACCCGAAACCCGAAGTTACGTAGTGCCAGTAAAAGCGATACAGACCACGTCAAGCTATGGCCGACGTGTCATTTAACCTATTGTAAGCCGATGTACCATCACAAGGGTCTTGGAAATATATTATGAAGGTTGAAAAACTAAATAGTGTTACTTTAAAGGAGTCATAATGTGCAATTTTCACTTTTCCATGAGAATCAATGTATGTTATGATTGACTAACGATTATACATTGGCCGGGATGCCGATATTCAAAAGTGAAGCGTTTGTTTACCCCAGGGTTCTTAAACTAGCCAACGTGCACGCGCACTCAAATACGAGATTTCAATTTCTCCCCCGACTTGACGTCAAGACGGGGCCGAATATACCATATATGGACACCGCAGAGGAGGCCCGCCCTATCCCTCTCCCCATCATATTCAGTCAAGAAAGATGCAGAAACGTAGTGCACACGTGAGTTGCTCTGTGGTTGACTGTCATAAACCACATTCTAATGTTTTTTCTTTACCCAAAACTGACCAAACTACAAGGGACAAGTGGATGAAATTTATTTTTAATGACGCTGTTCCAACAACCATCTCAACTTGCTCAACGTTAGGTGTCTGCCCTAAACATTTCACAAAAGAATCTTTTACAAATTTGGGGCAATATCAGGCGAAGTTGGCATCGAAGCTACGTTTGGAAAAAGGTGCCATTCCAACAATCAGGGACTTGCCTGAATTTGAAACGGTAAGACTGTGTTTTTATTACTATATTTTGTGTAACAAACAGCAGCTAACTACTAATGCGGTTAATGTATGTGATGTAAACACGGGGAATGGACTCTACGAATGCTAGCCACATCTTTCCACTTTGTTTTACACTACAGTAACGTTAGTTACGGTACAGGAGTCCATGCTCAGTGCCTAAAACCGTTTGCTAAATGTAATTCTGAAAACAATATACCACAAAACATTATTAGAAAATTATTAAATATCTAAAAAACCACAACGTCAAAAAAGGCAAAAACAACACATTATAGCAAACGTTAATCTCTATAACCACTGTAAACTGAAAATAAAGTAGACTACATCTCCGTTAATGTAATCTACATTAAATTAAAGCTAAAGTTATGTGGGCGAGAAAATAGCAAAAAACGTTTTAGCTCGTTACTGATGTTAATGTATGTCTCAGTCAAAAAAATTGTCTTTACCATTCAGAGACATGTTGATGTAGACGTCCTTCAATTGACTGTTGTTCCTCTTCCGTTTCCAGCTCTGGTTCAGAGTCTGGCTCAAACATATACGGTTGAATCCCGTAGGTCGCGGCCAGGTCGGGTTCATTAACAACTTGCACCATGATCTCTTTTTGGAATGATATGCTGAAGTTACTTGCGGTGTCAAGCCCCCTCTTTCCTGCCATCAATCAACGCGCCCCTCATTTGCATTATTAAAATGACCGTCCACGACAGCCAAAACCTCGCATCAGATCTCGCGAGACAATAATGCATTCAGAAATAAGGGTCAAACGAGCTCTGTGTTTATTTTTTTCAAATTTTCCTATTTTAGAAGGGCATGAAATGACTATAATAGAGCGTGGGTATCAAAGTTAATACTACATTATGACTCCTTTACTTTAAGATATCTCATATATAAATACAGGAATTGAAAACAAATAAATGATTGACTGATCAGTCTTATAGTTGTTGGCCCACTTCCAGAAGATGTGTTTTCATGTTTAGCTCTAAAATTTCTCAACATTGACGATGTGTTGTTATTATAAGAAAGCTGTTGAGAACATATTAACTTGAGTACTTTTTTTTCATATAGAATGTAGGGCTATTATTTAACATAATATATTGTTTATTATACACTGAATATGCATAAAAGTTCATGTAAATATCAATTTACATAATTATTATATTTATTTTATATAAATTCGTAAATCATAATTCATTTTAATGACAAAATAATAAAAATATAACAAAATAATAATAATAATAATTAGCTTACTTTATTTGAGGATATGACCTGAAAACGCTTGGCTGGTTCCATGCTGAAAATTCAAAAGAGCTCACCGTCTGTTTCAGTCTCAGTCGATCTCAGTTCACTACCGAAGCGCATGACACTCGAAACCTGCGCAAGGTTCGCGCTATTTACGAATCAGAATATGAAGCACTCACGTGGCTGTGTGTCAAAACGAAGTTTCGGACGTCACTGGTCACATGGTTATGGCAAGACGAATCAAGCTCCAGTACAGTGGTTCAAGTGAGATGTTTCGTTTTTTTGATACAAGCTTCGAAGCCTCGGTGCCGATTCCGAACATCACATCACTAGATCTTTACTTCTCCCTGCGCCATGCGTCCGGTGACTTTGTGAAAGCAGCCGTCGGCCCTGTCTGTTCCCGACCAGCTGGAAGTCGGCGTAGTGAGCGGCAACAACTCATTTTACAACTCCCCCAGAGTTAAATTGTTAAGTTTTACCGTTTTTGAATCCATTCATCCGATCTCCGGTTCTGGCGGTACCACTTTTAGCATAGTTTAGCATACATCATTGAAGTAGACAAGACCATTAGCATTTCTCAAACAAAAAAAATGACCAAAGAGTTTCGATATTTTTCCTATTTAAAACTTGACTCTTCTGTAGTTACATCATGCACTAAGACAGACGGAAAATGTAAAGTTGCGATTTTCTAGGCTGATATGGCTAGGAACTATACTCTCATTCCTGCGTAATAATCAAGAAACTTTACTGCCGTACCATGAGTGCAGCAGGCGCAATGATATGACGCAGCGCCTGAAAATAGTCCCCAGCTCGGTAACTTCCAAGGAAACCGGGACTAATGGTGCGATCACGTGCTATGGTAATTATGGTAAATACCAAAAGCCGACATGGAAAATGCACATGAACACCCCCTCATGTGGTATTTTCCACTGGGCAGCTCGTAGAATATTTTGATGCACGAGTTGCCATTATACACAACTAAACTTTTTTTTGCTACTGTTAGCTAGGGGTGGAACGGTACAACGGCTGAAACAGAAATATTAGCTCTATTAACTCCCTTGTCCTTAAAAAAAAACTGTACTATTCATGATCTAGAAAATATACAGCATATTATTTACCGTTTGAGTTTTGATAAATCATCTTCTTGCTGTAGCAGTTGACTTCACCAATCTAAAATAGTTTTAGCTAAATAACAGGTCTGGATCTCCATCTTTTTACCACATTACGACAACAAAAGCACTTGAACGCAACACACTGTTAAATACCAGTTCACAAGTGGAAAATATCATATTTTCCATAGCACGTGAATGCACCATAAGTTTGTGTAGTTTCAGTTGGCAAATTAGTAGAGTTAGTGGATTTTCCTGTGCGATTAGCCATGGTTCTGTGCGTAGTAAAGGGCTCTGATAGTAAGTCGAGGATACACTACCGGCTACATGTTTCACAGAATACCAGTGAACAACAAGGAACTAAACAATCAATGGTTGGCTGCTCTGAACATTGATCTCAAAACACCGGTAGAATCTGGACTTCCGGTTTTGCACGCGAATGGAGTAGACGCGTCTACATTGTGCTCGCTGTACAGTTCTTCTATTTTATCAGTTTATAATCCTCTACCGATTTAATTTTTTTCCGAATGTAATGAGATAAGTTTAATAAATACGGAAGCAGAAAATGGCATCTAAATCAACCAAACATGCGAAGAAAGACACAGTTAACGCAAAAGACGACGTGCCCGGGGCTCATGGCGAGGTTAGCATGTCAGCCTTGACTAGCCTATTGGAAGACCACAGAGCCGCTCTCTCTTCCGATTTCAAAACCGCTTTGACATCCTTAGAGGCAGAACTTGACCTCGTCCAGGCCGCAGTGTCGGACCATGGACCACGAATAACATCACTGGAATCCAACGCAGACCTCCTCAGCGAGCGAATTCACTCTCTGGAAGCGGTATGTGCCGATTTGACTGAGAATTACGCTAAACTTAAGGCCAAAACAGCAGACCTGGAGGGCCGTAGTCGGCGTAATAATGTCAGGATCATTGGCTTACCGGAATCCGTTGAAGGTCCGCGGCCCACAGTGTTCTTTACCGAGATGCTGTCCGAAATTATGGGCGAGCAGATTTTGCCGTCTCCTCCTGAACTTGATAGGGCACATCGGGCTCTGATCGCTAAGACGAAGCAGGGAGGGAGGCCGAGAGCCGTAATAGTCCGTTTTTATCGGTATCAGACCAAGGAGGCGGTGATACAAGAAGCCCGTAAAAGAAGAGGATCCTCCTTGCAGTACCGTGGCAACCCGATCGCCATCTACGATGACTACAGTCCGGAAGTTCTGGAACAGCGCGCTCAATATCGTGGGGTAATGGCAGAGCTTTATAATCTTGGATTCCAGCCATCCCTTCTTTTCCCCGCAAGGCTGAAGATCCTAACTAAGGAAGGTAAGCAAAAGATGCTTGCATCGGTGGATGAGGCCAAGGAATTTTTGACGGCTCATCGTAGCGCCTCTTAGCGTTATGATGACGGCCGTTCAATAAACTTGAGCGGTTGGCTTATAACGTTATATACTATTTGTGTCACGAGGGAGCCCGTTGTACAACACTGAGTTAATTTTTCCTGAGCTCTCTGACATTATATAAACGGTTTACTGTTCATTGGAAGTGTTTTACATCATGGGGACATTTCTACATCTTTAATGAATGATTGGTGCTGTTGTATTTGAGCTGATACAACTGTTGAACTAGGTTTGTTGTATGATGTATCTTGTTTATTCTTTGGTTTAATCACAAATACTTTTTGCAAGAGTTTGATTGCTATTTTTGTTTACTAGGGTATATTTTTTATTTTTTTTTATTTTCACAGTGTCATTTATTTTGGCTTGCCATGTGCTCATTATATTGGTCGAATGTTTAAGGATTCATACATCGTGAACCAATTATAGTTATGCCATGGGTCTGCTCGTATATTAAACATACTTTTACATTTGATACGGTAATGTTATCTATATGTTGAATAATGAGGATACTTTGCTTTAAGGGACTGATGATTATATAAGGTAAGGCGAAATAAGGAAGTGTTCAGAACACTTAGTTCTTGTTCTAGTGGGTAGTTTTGTTGTCATTGTAATGTTCTTTGAGGGGTGGGTTGATTATGTGGGTGGGTTGGGTTTTTGTATGGGATGGCGTCATGCTGACTTCATGACTTTTATGTTTGTTGTTCCTTTGTTGATGTTATTTTATTTTACTTTTTGTAATTCTTTTATTTTCATTCTCCGATCACAGGCTTCTGATAGGTATTCTTTTGGGTAGAGAGTTGAGATTTCTGAGTTGGAACGTCAAGGGCTTGAACCATCCGGTTAAGAGAAACAGAGTTCTTGCTCATCTTCGACAGCTCAAAACAGAGGTTGCCTTCCTGCAAGAAACCCATTTACGCATTACGGATCACAATCACCTCAATCGTGGTTGGAAGGGTCAGATCTTTCACTCTTCTTTCCAGGCAAGGGCAAGAGGTGTGGCTATTTTGATCAATAAGAATGTAGCCTTTGTACCAAATGATATTATATCAGATAAGAATGGCCGGTATATAATTGTTGTAGGCACACTATGCAATAAGAATGTAACTTTAGCTAACTTTTATGGCCCTAATTTTGAAGATGTCAGTTTTTTTAAACATACTCTCTCTCTTATCCCTGATCTAAATTCGCATTCTCTTATACTTGGGGGAGACTTTAACTGTTGCCTTGACCCAGTATTGGACCGTTCGTCATCTAGACCATGCACGGCAAACAAATCCTCCATTTTTCTAAATAACTATTTTTCTGAATATGGTATATCGGATGTATGACGGCGCTTGTACCCCCAAAAAAGAGAATATTCTTTTTTTTTCAAATGTTCATCACTCTTATTCCCGGATTGATTAATTTATTCTTGATAACGATTTAATTTCTAGAGTTCAGTCTTGTGCATATCAAAGAATTATCATATCGGACCATGCTCCTCTTACTCTTGATTTGACCTTCCTGAATTTGCCTTCCCCTTGGAGGAACTGGCATTTCAATACTTCACTCTTGGCAGATGATTTTGTTTCCTTTGTTGCTGACCAAATTCCTTTTTTTCTAAGCGTTAATAAATCAGTTTTAATACTGATGATTTTGGCATACAGCTCATGAAAACCCAAAAGCCCTATCTCAAAAAATTAGCATATTTCATCCGACCAATAAAATGAGTGTTTTTAATACAAAAAAAGTCAACCTTCAAATAATTATGTTCAGTTATGCACTCAATACTTGGTCGGGAATCCTTTTGCAGAAATGACTGCTTCAATGCGGCGTGGCATGGAGGCAATCAGCCTGTGGCACTGCTGAGGTGTTATGGAGGCCCAGGATGCTTCGATAGCGGTCTTAAGCTCATCCAGAGTGTTGGGTCTTGCGTCTCTCAACTTTCTCTTCACAATATCCCACAGATTCTCTATGGGGTTCAGGTCAGGAGAGTTGGCAGGCCAATTGAGCACAGTAATACCATGGTCAGTAAACCATTTACCAGTGGTTTTGGCACTGTGAGCAGGTGCCAGGTCGTGCTGAAAAATGAAATTTTCATCTCCATAAAGCTTTTCAGCAGATGGAAGCATAAAGTGCTCCAAAATCTCCTGATAGCTAGCTGCATTGACCGTGCCCTTGATAAAACACAGTGGACCAACACCAGCAGCTGACATGGCACCCCAGACCATCACTGACTGTGGGTACTTGACACTGGACTTCATGCATTTTGGCATTTCCTTCTCCCCAGTCTTCCTCCAGACTCTGGCACCTTGATTTCCGAATGACATGCAAAATTTGCTTTCATCCGAAAAAAGTACTTTGGACCACTGAGCAACAGTCCAGTGCCGCTTCTCTGTAGCCCAGGTCAGGTGCTTCTGCCGCTGTTTCTGGTTCAAAAGTGGCTTGACCTGGGGAATGTGGCACCTGTAACCCATTTCCTGCACATGCCTGTGCACGGTGGCTCTGGATGTTTCTACTCCAGACTTAGTCCACTGCTTCCGCAGGTCCCCCAAGGTCTGGAATCGGTCCTTCTCGAAATCTTCCTCAGGGTCCGGTCACCTCTTCTTGTTGTGCAGCGTTTTTTGCCACTTTTTCCTTCGCACAGACTTCCCACTGAGGTGCCTTGATACAGCACTCTGGGATCAGCCTATTTATTCAGAAATTTCTTTCTGTGTCTTACCCTCTTGCTTGAGGGTGTCAATGATGGCCTTCTGGACAGCTGTCAGGTCGGCAGTCTTACCCATGATTGCGGTTTTGAGTAATGAAACAGGCTGGGAGTTTTTAAAAGTCTGTAGGAATCTTTTTCAGGTGTTTAGAGTTAATTAGTTGATTCAGATGATTAGGTTAATAGCTCGTTTAGAGACCCTTTTCATGATATGCTAATTTTGAGATAGGAATTTGGGGTTTTCATGAGCTGTATCGAGCTGTGCCAAAATCATCAGTATTAAAACAATAAAAGACCTGAAATATTTCAGTTGGTGTGCAATGAATCTAAAATATATGAAAGTTTATTTTTTATCATTACATTATGCAAATTAATGAACTTTATCACAATATGCTAATTTTTTGAGAAGGACCTGTATTAGAGGCCAAATTATTTCATATGGTGCTAATAAAAGGAAGCTCTCTAAAGAATATGATATTTCAAAGTTAGATGAACAATATGCTAGGTCTCCCACGCCAGATCTGTATAAGAAACGTCTTAAACTTAAATCAGAGCTCGACTTGCTTTCAACCAATGAGATAGAGGGCCTTTTGAGAAGAACTAGGAGTGTTTTTTATGTAAGTGGGGAGAAATCCGGCAAAGTTTTAGCTAATCAGCTGCGAGGGCTACGTGCAAAACAAATTATAAATGGTCTTCGTCTAGATAACGGGGAGGTCACAACTGATCCAAATACTATTAATGACAAGTTTAGAGATTTTTTATTCTACTTTGTATACATCTGACTCCTCTTCGCAGGGGGATATCGAAGATTTTCTCGGCCGACTAAATGTCCCCACTTTATTCTTGGATGTTCGTAACCTTTTAGAAGTACCTATTACTCAGGAGGAAGTGGCGGCTGCTATCTTTTCTCTACAATCTGGCAAAACCCCAGGACCTGACGGCTTTCCGTCAGAATTCTATAAAAAATTCTCAGTACAACTCGTTCTTTTTTTGACATCTGTTTTTTCTGAGTCGACAGGGCTGTCCGCTAAGCCCACTACTATTTGCTCTAGCTATTGTGCCTTTAGCAATCGCCCTACGCCAGAGTCAGCAGATCACTGGAATTACCCGTTGTGAGACCGTCCATAAGGTAACTCTATATGCAGACGATCTACTGCTTTTTTTGTCAAATCCACAAACTTCTTTACCCGCAGCTCTATCTTTGCTTGCGAATTTCGGTCGGTTTTCTGATTATAGGCTTAATCTGCACAAGAGTGCATTTTTCCCAATTAACGAGGTAGTAACACAACTACAGTATTCAAACATACCACTGAAACTAGTAAAAAATAAGTTCACTAATCTTGGGGTCTGTATCACTCGCCATCATAAGCATCTTCTTAATCATAATTTTGCCATGCTTCTCGAACGGATTAAGAAAGATCTCTCGGACATCCGGTGACGCCATGAGCTAAGAAGCAGCCTGATTTTACTACTCTGGGGAAAGGCCCTGAAAACTAGCCGAAATCCTTCTATATAACCCAAATTTCATTATAAAGTATTGTCTAACAAAATCGATTATGTCTACACTCAAAAAAGAAGCTGACAAGAAGAGTAAATCTACAAAAAAAGAAGAACGTCAATATGCTGAAGTTGACATGGACGTGAACGAAGATAAAATGGCGAAGGTGCTCGCGGAGTTACAACACTTGAGACAGGAACACACCGACGCTTCTAACAACACTAAAGCTACGCTGTCTAGGGTGGAAACATCCCTGAAAGATGTACTCGAGAGAACGGCTAATCTTGAGCAGCAAATTGGCGACACCAACCAGAGAATGAGCGACGCGGAAGACCAACTAATCCGTCATGATCGTGTGATGCGCTATGTGCTAGGAAGAGAAGCCAAACTTTCAGCTAAGTGTGAGGACCTTGAGTAAAGAGCGAGGCATAACAACCTGCACATTTATGTGATACAAGAGGGAGAGGAGAAAAACGACATGATTTCCTTTATAACTGACATGATACAGACCTCACTCAAACTACCGGAGGACATGGATCTCGGTGTGGAGAAGGGCACACCGCTCACTGACCCCGAAGCCTAAAGACTCGGTACCACCATGGTCAATAATTGTCAGATTCTCTAGCTACCAAGTCAAAGAACAAATAATATGAACGGCATGGAAAATCCGTGACGTCACCTTTCGGGGCCAGAGGGTGTATTTTGATCAGGATTACACGGCGGACACTCAGAAGAAACGTAAACAGGTTCGTGAAGTTATTAAGCAACTCAAACAGAAAAATGTGAGAGCTGTGTCCAATAACATCCAACTGCGGCCACAAATGGGTGTTCTCGTGCTGGTGGGGGTTCCCGTTTTCGCAGACTGACACACCCCCTTCTTCTTCGCCTCTTCTGCTGAACTGCACCCCTTCTTCTTCGCCTCTTCTGCTCCCCTTCTTCTTCGCCTCTTCTGCTGAACTGCAAACTGTCAACATCCGGGTTAATATTACAACATTCTCCAGTTATTCGGGATAATATAACAACATTCGCTAGATAGTTTTTCTCAAACAGAAGTTTCAAAATAAGATCAGTAGTCTGTAATGTTGCAGTTAGCATAAAACTAACGTTAGCGAGCTAAGCCATCTACAGAACGTTAGTCCAATTACATCTTAATAAAATTACATTTACGTGTAGGACAAGTTCATATCTCAGTCCTAACTTTAAGCATAGGCAGACGTCAGCTAGCATCTAACTAGATGACTAAACCAGCTTTTGAGCGGCTTGATTAGGTTTAATTTACTGTTATTACAACACAATCATTTTAGGGAGGCTCCATGGTAGCTAAATGAGAATGTTGTGCAGTACATGTTCATTATCTTATACGAGTTGAGGACACAGCTCTCTCTATGGCCCTCCCCTAGATACAAGTTAGTTGCTTCAAATAAAGGAACCCTTTGAGATCCAGTCCGAAACCAATGCAGTTGTCTAAGAATATTTCTGAATTTAATAGGCTAATGAATAGATTAAAATAACACTTGGGGCATTGTGCAGTTCCAGTCCAGTTACCAGACGCACTTTATAAAGGCTCAAGGATTCACTTAATCATCCCACAGGCACTTTAGATGTTTTCAAAAAAGACACAAAATACAGTAATTTCTCTTGAACAATTTACTTTTGAACATTGTAGTACGTAAAGTATAAAACAGATTTATTGGCATGCAAAATGAAAGGGATTACACAATAAAACATGTCACAAATAAAACAAAAGAAAGGAGTAATAAAAGTGTTGACGACGTTGTTCTAACCACACGGACTCAGAGAACAACACTATGGTAGGCAGACATCTTCAATCAGATACCTGCCATAAGCCATGTGCCTCAGCACCAGGCGTGCGCTCGGCCAATTCCTTCTTTTGGAAAAGCCTTTGAGGCGTAGTGCAAGGCCACTGCCACGACCTGCAGTCTTATAAATTTTTCTAACGGTTATATGCATCGGACTGTCTTTAAGTTTGAGGTCACCTGCCAAACTCTCATTAATATAAACGGAGGGGTGGAATGGCTTTGCGAGTTCCTGGAAAGTTTTAGAAACTCTGTTGAACACGCCAAGCATAGCCATGTCTAAACTCAGCGTCTCTTCAATAATACGCTGAAGGACTACAGGTGGTAGGAATGGACTGTCCTCTGTTGAAATGGGTGTGCCTGATGGACAGCTTAGGGATTGGAAGGGGTGGCTGACATGGGGAGATGTAGAGGGTGAGATGGGTGTGTCAGCTGGTGAGATGGGTGTGTCAGCTGGTCCTGCAGGGCTAGAGAAAGAAATGAGAGATCAGTATATTGGCTACCATCTTAATGAGCACCAAATAAAAGGAAATAGCAATATATGAACAGCTAGTGTCAGCTAGTCTTGCAGGGCTAGAGAAAGAAATGAGATCAGTATAGGCTTCCATCTTCATGAGCACCAAATATAATTAAATAGCAAAATACGGACGCAGTATGTAACACCTTTCAAGCGTAAAGGTCTCCAGCAGTTGCCCACACCACCACCTCCTGATAGAGAGCATGTCCACCTGAAAGTAAAGTTATGCTTTAAATGTCTTCATAGCCTGATACAAATCCATGTTACAGTACTGTTTACTCATTGATGGGAACTATGGCAGTGTACATTTTTACAGATGTAGCCATCTCCTCCAGTGAGTACAGTACCTGCAGACAAAGTTAAGTGTATGGCCTATTGGTGCATGTTAACTGTAGCCTCCAGATTGGACTAAATTATTAAAAGCCTTATATTTCACACTACAAATCTGATTGAGATTTGAACAAACTCACCTCAATGAAATCATATGGCTTTTGGAGGGTAGAATACATTGCATACTGAAATGAACATACAAATGTGTTAGTTGTTCTGCAAACTAGTAATCAGTTATCACTTCTGAAAATATTGCATCTCACCATCAGCATAAACACCCCACAGCTGTTGCTCTGATGCTGGGGAGATGCTCCCTGTGATGGTAAAAGGGGTGTGTGATTTATTATCAATGATTCTTTTATATGATGCTGCCTACTGATATCTACACTCATTTTGTAGCTTTAATCATACAAAAAGTGTGACACCATTTAGCAGCAACTAGGGTCCATCTGCTTCACTTTATCAAATCATAATTAAAAATAATAATAATAAAAAAAAAGGCCTGCCTATGTACGCTACTCTACTAAATGCAGTGAATCGTGCTACAGCCACAAATTTTACCTCGTCAGCCAAGTAAAATGACTTCCATGGTCCATTGGACACAGCATGTGCCAGGTTACTGAAAAGTTTTGGAAGACGTGTTGGTTGCAATTCATGTCTTTCAAATGTAACATTGAACCCCGTTTAGGAATTGCTGAATCTCTACCATGACTTAATACCCACCTTGAGCCCTAAGAGCATAGTTTAAAAATGGAACTACACCTTCCCATGCTAAAAAGTGACCTGGGAGTAGCAGCAATTCCTAGTGGGGACTTGGAACATATGAACAGGAACAATAAATGCAGAACGAAACAAAAAGGAAGTATAGTCCAAAACAGAACTACCATACTTCCAAAAAACATAAAACATGATCATACTGTATCTAAGTTCTTGGGTTCTCAAAGCAGTATTTGGGAGGTCTAAATAAACAAATTCTAAAGTAAAGATGCAGATGAGGTTTCTAGTGAACCAATGAATAACCACTTTAAGGGTGTAAACATGGAAATTGCTTTGAATAGAAAAAATAGTTACTGCTGCAAGACCCAGAGTTAGATATGAACATAAGGAACCAGTAGTCAGCTTTCTATGAAAAACCTGAAGATTTCTAGGTAGCGGCCATCTCCAAAGCCACTGGGGTGTCTTGAATCAAAATATTGCATAATCCTCAGTCTTGGTTTGAGAACCTGTTAAGAATTTTATTTCATGGAATGGCAAGATAAGGGTTGGTTAAAGACCCAAATCTTACTTCAAACAAAATTACAGTTATAGTAAATATTAGGGCTGTGTATTGGCAAGAATCTGGCGATATGATACGTATTACGATACAATATATTGCAGTATATTTCGATACTGTGCATAAGGCGATATATATATATTTGGATTTTTTTTAAAGTAGGACTATCATTTTAGAAAAAGTAATATTTAAAAAAAAGAAATGTGCATAAAAGTCAAACAAGTTTACTTTAAGTAAACAATTCGGTACACAGAAAATCAAACTGCCAGTTTGGGATTGTGTTTCACAGGTTCTTAGTGAGCAAATTTCCATTGTTTGCATTTGCACCATATAACGGAAACCTTCGTTTTTAACCACACTGAGCGGGCGCATGTCTTTAGAAATGAAATAGACAACAGAGTGGGTTATTTTGGTTGCACGAGTTGAAGTCGTTGGTAATTTGTGCGTTTGAACTTGAGCAGGGGTGAGTTGTGAGTAGGGATGGGAATTGATAAGATTTTATCAATATCAATGCCACTGACGATTCTACTTATCGATCCGATTCTTTTACGAATCTCTTATTGATTCCTGATAGCACTGTGTGGAAAAAAGTAGTCATATGCTTTTTTGGGAAAAAAACCCAAGTGGTTTTATTTTTTTTAAAGCTTACACTTGAGTAAGAAAACTGTACTTTATGTAATTTATGTAATAAATGAAACCTTATTGTAAAGGGTTATCGATTAGTTATACTCCGATTCAGACGTCTCGTGAGTTCAGTGTTGGAAAGATCAGTTGTTTTAACCATTCATTAAAACAAATTGGTTCACGGCAGTCATTAGTTCGCGAATTGGACGTGTGCGCGTTTGTGTGATTATCCCGGCGGTTAGGACATCCCACAAGATTTGTGTCATCACAAAACATTTTATCACTGGATAGTTTTTTTTCCGTTTATTTAAAGTGTGGTTTATGTCAGCTGAATGTGCGGAACGCTTTTCAGAGAAAATAAGGCAACGTATTTCAGCACAATTCACACCCAGCGGGTAATCTCTGAATGCTCCACATGACACTTTAGTCTTCCGACCTAACCATCGTGTCGATTTATTTTGATTAATATGTGCGAGGAAGAGAGAGCAAGACAGCACTTAGTTTTGAGACGGTATACTTTCGCCTGGCTCCGCAGAGAGAGTGCCCGCGCGACCGGGCCTCCGTATGAGTACCGCATGAAATGTACCAACAAAGCATGAATGAGGATTCAATAATAACAGCACAGTATTTCAGATAGAAAAAAAGCCAAGTCAGAGTGGGTTTACTCACACACAATGTCCAGTGCCCAGGCTGCCAGGCAGGGAGAAGCACCACGTCTTTGGATGCAAAGTCACACTGAGGAAAATAAAAAGAGTTCAAAGAGGAACTTGAACATGAGGTTAAAGCTGAGGTACAAGTTCTGTTACATTACTACTCACAATCATTTTAGCAATTGGAGAAGCCTCATATGGAGGAAGCCAGGTGACTACCACATAGGCATCCACAGCCACGGTTGCAATGCCCTTTATTTGAAAACAGATGCATAACACTTTGTGTAGGCAACAAAAGTATACAGTCAGGAAACATGAATACACAGATTATGTTAAATGTAATAAATGTAACTTACATGTGCATTTGCAGCCTTGACGATAATGTTGAAACAACAATTTGCAATCTAAAAAAAAACTATGATTAATTAGTAAGACAATTAATAAGCTCACACCATAGGAAATACAGTTAAACACTTGGTTCAGATTTACCGTTGCTTCAACATCTCGTTCTAGGCCCAGAGTCCAAAAGTCAGACCTTGTGAGGATCGAGTTGTTGGCTTGAACAATTTCCTCCTTAGGGTCACCCTTAATATCCAGTACATAGTCCAGCTATGGGGAAATATACAGAACATTATGAATGCATGCATATTTAAAATGTCTAATTCACAAAAACTAATCTCAAACTTACTAATTCAATGAGTCTTGCGTTTGGTTCTCGTTTCCAATCAGCAACTGTAAAGTTGGGATTAGTACGGTCAACAGCTGAGGAGAGCGACTGTAACCTTGAACCTAAATCAAAATAAAGAGATGAGACAAAAATGAGAGGAAATGTGTTATTGGATAAATATACACAATCACTAATACAATGCATACAATATAGAAGATTTCCTTACGTTTAGAGGGTGGTGAAAGATCTGGGTCTGAGCAAAACCCCATTTCTGCTGGCTGAGAGGAGGCGGCAACAACTGGATCTGGGCTAAGCTCTACTGGTTGAGAGGCACAGAATTCTGCCTGACCATGCTCATTGAGACACAGCTGAATTTCAGGAGTCACAAGCTTCTTTAATTCCTCCTTGATCTTCTTGTTCTTCCGCTGATTGTAATTGTGAATAACATTACGCATCATGAAAACATGAGCAGATGGCGAGAGCATGTTAATGTAATAGTTGTTTTTTTTCATGGTTGAGAAGAGTTGTTCTGCAACCTGGCTGTTAATTCTCCCTGCCAGTTCAGGTACCATCTTTATCCTCCGGAGGATATCTTTCGGGTCTTTAGTGTTTCCCTCATGGAATGTGTCATAGAGACAATAGTGGTCTGCTGACCCAGTCAATGGATGTCCTCCCGGGTCCGGCACAGTTTTCCTAGTGTTAAGCCATGGTAAATTAACCATACCACCATTGGATGCGTACTGCAAGTTTTCATGGCTGGGGTCCAACAACCTACCCTCATGAGGGCTGAAAGGTATCGTCTCAGGCTCTCTAAGGTTAGCATGCACTGCCAGACCTCTTGCAAAGTCATATATGCATATGTTGGGCATGTGTTTCCAAGATAACAATAAATCAGTAAAGTCCCTAGGACTTTCTGCCCTAATGTTAAATTTCAGCGAGACAACCTGTCCACAGGGGCACATAACAACAGCCCAGCCACCTGAGGAGAACAAGTGTTCAAGGAAGTCAAACTAAATTGCCAGCAGTAAACCCAATGAGAAAAGATCCACATTGTTGGGACATTTTTTTTACTTACCAGATGCTCCCCAAACCTTTTGAAAGATTTTATCAAATTTGCTTCGGGTTTTCATTTCTTCTCTCAGCCTTAGAACTAATTCCATTTTGGAACCTTGGGAATCAATTCCGCACTCCCTGCAGAGCTTTCGGATGGCATGGACCTGTAATAGATTACCAAAATAAAGGTGTACACTGTAAACACATTTATACTAGCTATATTGATTCTATAGAATAAACAAAACAAAAAAAACACAAAGACCCGTTTACCTTCAAATTGGATACTTCATCCAATAGCCTGTCCTCTGTTACGTCAATCTCTGTCTGTTCTTTTGGGTGCCTTGTTGTGTGGACCTTTTCATGCTCTGTATTGAGCACCTTGTTGGATTTGCGGGTGTGAGGTCCAATCCACGGGGCCCAGTGGTGGTACGTAGGTTTAACGGCAAAAGGATTTTGTTTATCACCTGATAGAAAAATAGTCTGCATTGATGGCTAGAAATTAACTTTGTAATTCTTAAAGTGGAGTGAGAAAGACAGGGGAAAAAAGGTAACAAAGGAATTATATCTCTCTGGGAAACATTATAAACAAACAATATATTTAAAAAGTCACTTACTTGGAACAAAACCACGTGCAATCCTCTCTAAACATAGAGAGTCCCAGAACTCATCAATGTCCACCTCCCCATCAAATCCATCTGGTGGATCCTCTAGTTCACTGACTAAAATAAAATAAAAATATCAATATACTGTAGTTAGACCACCTGGAGGGGTTCACCATACAAATAAAACCTGTATTGTACCTGCCAAGCTGAAGACACAGCTCTTGTGGAGATCCATGACCACCACAGGAGGGTGATGTCCACAGCGGACACAGGAGAAGTTATAATCATGGTCTGTCAGTGCTTCAAAATGTAGGTATCCATGTATTAGGCTATTTTTGTTTGGGTACTGCTGTCCCGACGTCAGCTCCCATGTCTCGATGGCTCGACCCAGAGCTGTGTGAGTCTGGAATAAAACAATAATAAATTAGAAAATGTAATTCCATGCAAGTGTGCAACTGGGAAAGTTCCAATTATGTATTTAATGGCCTAATGTCATGACTGTCAGCTAAGAAGCCTCATCCTGCACCTGAGTTCTAATTGCTTAATTAATGGCCTACTGTGCATAAAGATATGGAATATCAGATTTACGCATTTAACATGCAGTATGGTCACATAATATTCATAAATCACATAAATTTCACGTATTGAATTTAACATTTGACCTGGAGGCAGTTCCGAAGATACAGGCAAAAATGGAGGGTTAGAATGACTTTGTCATTAAAGTTATGTAAGCCATCCTCCCATTCCTGGTATCGCACCATCATTCCACATCTACTGCATTTTTTCCCATAAGTTGTCACACCTGAAATACATAAGTAGATCATTAGAGCATTTAGTGGTATATACAACTTGGAAAAGGAAGAATAACTGTCAATTTTAGTTCAAATGTGACACAGACCCTCGATGATTCCCTTGACAGTAATGATTTTTGCTGATTTGCTGATGATCAGGGGTTCACCAAGGGGAAGATCACCAGGACATTCAGGACAAACACACTCTTTGGGCATCAGATGTTTAGGCACGTCTGACTCACTTGTCAACCCATACACATTTGCAGGCAAGTCTGCAGGAAGCCTTTTCTTGCTGTGAATGTACCTAACAATTCTCCCCAAATCCTGATCTCGAGGGGGATACTGAAAATCGCTTGAGGTGACAGTTTCCACCTCGTCTTCAGAGCCCTGACTATCTTGAGTATCCTCGCTCTCATCTCCCGTGAAGAGCTCCTTTCTTGTCTGGAAAAAGTGCCATTTCGCAATGGCCTTGTGGACACAGGCCTGTTTGGCTTTAACACAATGGCAATGCCACGTGTTATTTGCTGTGTCAAACATGACCATCACTCTGCCAAACTTGTTATAGTAAGACAGATTTGCCTCATAAATGGAAACATATCTTCTTGAGGAAGAGCTTCCCACCTCAACATCAACACTGAAGGGGATCCCTTCAGTGTTTGCCGCCGTTTTTTTCAGAAGACATGCCCTCTTCCGCTCCTCGCTGAACCACCTTCTACTGACAAAGTCCCTCAGAACATCCTCCCTTAGTTCTATCTGAGGGCTGAGGGGTGGTGGGCAGTATTGCAGGGACTGCAGATGGGCACAATCAAAGGATATAAACCCACTCCTATGCATCACCTCAGTGTTGCGCACACAGGCATCCAGCTCACAACGAATTTGATGGCTTGTCCCCCACGTCCGCTTCTGTACATGGATGGGTGCACTATTGCTGCTGAAGGACTTTACAACAGCAAATATTCCCCTTTCAATCTCTATTGGCTGACATGCCAGATGACGGTCGGCTGTTATGTCCTCCTTGACAGTTGAGTGGCGTCGTCTCATATGCTGCTTTAAATTTTTTTTATTTAGCACTAATTCACACTTTGTGCACTTAACCTTTCTGACCCGCGAACGTAGGCCAACTGTTTTTTTTGGTTGATGGTCTACCATGGCCTCCACAGGGTGAAGCCGGGCTTCTACCATGGCCTCCATAGAGTTCAGTGGGCCTTCTGCTGGGTGAGGGTGGGGTTGGCTTTCTGCTGGCTGAGGGTGGGGTTGGCCTTCTGCTGGCTGAGGGTGGGGTTGGCCTTCTGCTGGCTGAGGGTGGGGTTGGCTTTCTGCTGGCTGAGGATGGGGTTGGCCTTCTGCTGGCTGAAGGTGGGGTTGGCTTTCTGCTGGCTGAGGATGGGGTTGGCTTTCTGCTGGCTGAGGATGGGGTTGGCATTCTGCTGGCTGAGGGTGGGGTTGGCTTTCTGCTGGCTGAGGGTGGGGTTGGCCTTCTGCTGGCTGAGGATGGGGTTGGCATTCTGCTGGCTGAGGGTGGGGTTGGCTTTCTGCTGGCTGAGGGTGGGGTTGGCCTTCTGCTGGCTGAGGATGGGGTTGGCATTCTGCTGGCTGAGGGTGGGGTTGGCTTTCTGCTGGCTGAGGGTGGGGTTGGGGTTGGCCTTCTGCTGGCTGACGGTGGCATGTGCTGAGGTGTCTAAGCAGTTGTTTTTTTCTTTGAAAAATTTGAATACAAGCACAGCAGTGGTAGTGGGACTCCTTTCTGCAGCCCCATTTGCAGGTATACATCACAAACTCTGAAAGGTAAAAAACAAAGCAGGCTTTAATAACTGGTCCAAACACAAGTGCCTTCTTGACCACAGTTAGTGTCCTCACCTTCTTCATATCAAAACAAAGGTTATTAATTTAAACCAATGAATCAGCCAATGAATCAGTAAACATACCTCCATGCTGTACCACTGTTTTCATATGGGACTGTAAATGTGTTTCCACTTTTGAGTAGTCACCCTTATAAAGTGGGCAAAAGGGGCAGTGGAGAAATTGGCATCCTTGCTCAGAACACCTTGTGGGCTGGGGCTTCTGACTGCTCTGCAGAATTGACAGATGTAGCTATAGATAAGAGATATAGATGGAGAACATTAACCAAGCTCAACTTACTTTTCTCCCCCTCCTAGCACTAGCTACTACCTGATTGAATCCAAGAAATCTTCAGGTGAGAAACTTAAAACTCTGTTAAAAAACTATGTGAAAACGAAGTTAGTAAACAATGTGCGTTTATTAAATATGTACCTGTAGAATAATGTTACTTACCATCACCAAAATGCTCCCAAAACAAAGCGTGCCCACCAATGTTATCGGTCACCAAAAAGAAGCAGCGTGGCCGCTACATCATGCCTCTTAGCTAACACGTTAACAATATTAAATTCAAACCTGATATTACATTTCATATATTGAAATAAATTTGATAAAATACAGTAATTTCACTTAAATGACAATGAAAATTATTAATTGCCATTTAAGTGAAATTACTGAACTTGTATACAAGCTTGATAAAAATTATAATTCTATTAGAAAATTTAAATAGCACTTAGCTTTTGCATCTGAATATATTCTGTTACTAAAACCAATACCCACATAAAATATATTCTAGAATCCAGTAACAACACACACCCTTTGAAGTTGAGATGAAAAACTATGAATTTTAAATGAATTTATTATCAGGGTTGAATTGGATTAGCATTTATCCTGGATTACAAATGTGAAAAATACCTGCATGGAAATCTTTTAGGTCCAAGCAACTCTATATTCAGAAAAAAAAAATATTTTACACAAATTTGCGCATCTGATTAAGCATTGGTTTTGCATCACTTTTACAGTTAAACAAACTGAAAGCAGTTATTTAGTTATTTTAACAACATAACGCACTATTCGAATTTTGGGATTGATTTATTAAGGTCTTTACTCAAAATATAAAACTTTGTTGTCTCAACAACATTACTATTACCACTAAGTTTATTCTTCCCATTGTATAACATCAATGGTGTTTTGCCAGGTGAGATTGAGTGTGTTTAAAGGCTTTTTGTGTACAGTTTGACCACCGTTTCTATGCTATATCTGTAAAAGACTATTTTAGACAAAGATAACGTTACCTACCACCAAAACGAGGCAACGCGCCCACCAAAGTTATCTGTCACCATAACGAAGCAGCGTAGGTGGCCGCTACTTCATGCCTCTTAGTATCCATAGACATGCTTAGTATCTAGCTAACACGTTAACATCCAACTTAACAATGTAACGTTACTGTACTAATGTTAACTTAGTCTTCGCTGCAAACTCTAGCTTCTAGCTACAAACAGTAGCTGCTATACGTTGCGTGAGATGCGGAGTTGTGTGTGTATGCGGCTATTCTCTGGCAGTTTCCAGTAAAAGCTATTGAGTTATTTCAACCACCGGTTTCAGTGCCTTATTCGAACCCTCAAGATATTACAATTAGCTATGGCTAAGACGAGATAGCATGACATTAGCGGCTACCGAACCATTGCCGTGATTATTAATATCGGATTCGGATACCATATAAGATTAAGACGACACGACAGCTATATCAGTGACATAAATGAGAATACTTCCCAGTCAATGTTGTAGAAATAAACAATAGCCTACTTACTGACATAATCTCTCATCGAATGACCGCTTGACTACTACTTCTCCCGGGAAAATTACCACGAGGTAAAATTGCCCATACAGAAAGGGAAATGACATCATACCCAGTGTGCCTTGCGAAACTCTTCGTGATTGGACGATGAAACGCTGTCAGGAACGCCCGATGGGCTTTCTTGTGTCATTAGGGGAACGCCCAAGCCGCAGCTGGACCCTCCTCGCTGTGTCGCCCTTTCCTGGACAGCTGAAGATTTATTTGGACACTGGAGTGAAGACGTTCCCTACGCCTTTGAGAGCGGCAGCGACTGGCGGTGTTGGGAATACACGTCAAGGTGGACGAGCGTGAGAACTGTCGAGAAGAGCTTTTGCGCAAAGCCTGGACCACATTATCCGAAGAAGCGGCAGAGGGAACACTCAGCGTCGCAGACATGCGGGCATTCATGTAAAGAGACAAAGTGTAGAGGAGAAGTAGGCATTCATTACTGGACTTTGCAAACATAAGTGACAAGCAATGTGAGAGTAGGCTAGTAGGTATGTAAGTTACAATCTTAGTTTGGAAAAGGTCTTTCCCCTGCTGTGGGAGAGGGAGAGAAGTCGATAATTTAAAAAAAAAAATTCTTTTCGTTCTGCTTTAATTGTTTTACTATGCTTTTTGCGAAGGCAACCCTGGGAGCAGCCTTTTGCTGCGAGACTGTTGCTACTACACGGAGTGTATTAAGCGGAGGGCTTTTGTCACGCCCCTCCGTCTCCATAGTGACCGTCTTTAAGGTCGTCGGTTTGTTCTATTTACTGTTTGGAAGTCTGTTCAATGTTCTGTTCGCTTTTTTTTTACTATTGATAAACATTATTACTCTGAATATCGCAAATGTGCAATCATCTTCTGAAAGATACACGCCCTGCAATAGCTTTCACAAATGTCGATGACTATTTGGAGAAGTGTGCTCCCTAATTTGCCCATAATATGGATATGGAGAAGCTAACAATCGTTTCATATAACGTCCATGGTCTAAACCACCCTATAAAAAGAAAGAAGATTTTTAGCCTGCTAAGGAAAATGCACTGCTCATTTGCATTGTTACAAGAAACACATTTGAACGAATTAGAACACAAAAACTTAGGAGGGAGTGGGTAAACCAAACGTATAGTGCATCGTTTGGGAATAAAAGAGGAGTAGCCATTCTAATCAATAAGTTACTGGCATTTTCCACAGAAAAGGTTGTGAAGGATAAGAATGGGAGATATGTAATGATAGTTGGTCGATTATGGGAAGAGGACATAACCATTATGAACCTGTACGCTCCTAATGAATGTGATGAAAACTTTTTCAAAGAAATAGCAAAGGTAATTGCAGAGAATGCAAAAGGGATCTTACTGGTCGGAGGAGACTTTAATGTTGTACAGGAAGGGAACCTAGACAAGACCCCGGCAGAAAAATGCCCAAAAAGTAAAAAAACAAAAATACTCAACAACATGTTAATAGAACTAGGCTTGGGGGACCCATGGAGACTTAAAAACCCAAATAGGAAAGGCTATACCTTTTATTTGAATGTCCATAATAGTTATTCAAGGATTGATTTTTTCTGTCTCTCTCAACAGCATATGTATAAAGTGATTGGTTGTCATATAGATACAATTACACTGAGTGGTCACGCCCCTGTTATTTTACAATTAGATTTGTGTAAGGACTCTTTCTTTAGATATTGGAGGTTAAATGTATCACTACTTACAAATAGAGCAATAGTTCAGGAACGTCCTGGTTGCGTATGCAACCCACCGTTCCCTGAAGGAGGGAACGGAGGACCTAGTCGACGTCGACTGAAATGGGATCTCGCTAGAGAGCCTGTCTTCTTCGAGTACTTTTGAACGAGCCAATGTAATTGCCGTGCGTGATTCGCATCACACACTCCGCCCCCGCGGCGCGGGCATAAATACGGAAGTGGATGCACGCACTAGTTGCTTTTTCGCTGAGGAGCCGAGAGTAACCCGGGGTCAGCGGTGGTCCAGCGGTAGTGGCAAGGGGACTACGTCCTCCGTTCCCTCCTTCAGGGAACGGTGGGTTGCATACGCAACCAGGACGTTCCCTTTCAGTCGATAACGTCAGACGTAGTCGACGTCGACTGAAATGGGATCACCCTTTGAACACGCCACTAACGCTGCCACCTTCCAGTGCCTAAACAAAAGCCTCCTGATGCCCCCGCAAATTTAAGGCGGGGAAGGACAGGGCTTAGGCCAGGGAAGTCACTGCTGTTCCTACAGGACCACTGGGAAAGCGTTCCCCGTACATTGGAAGGAAGGGACGCTGCGGAAGCCACATCCAACCCAGAGGGAGGTAACGTGGAGAATACACATATGAACTGGGCGGAAACCGGCCAGTCTAACATATGGAATGTCAGTGGGGTGGTTCCAGCCTAAGACGGGGGAGACACACCGGACAGTGACGGCAGAGAAACTCTGCCGAGGGAAGACAGGGGCTCGCTGTAGGGAGCCGTATCGTGGAAGAATACACATATGGGGTCGCCGTAGGGACCGCAACATATAGACCCAGCCCAACACAGGTTCCACACTGCTTACGAGTGGTAGGCCTAACACCAGACGTTCCGCACGTCCGACGTCGGAGGGGTGTGGAGGAACTCAACAGGGTTCAATTTTAAGGGAACTCAACTGGAGTAGAAAGGCGCACGTATCCAGTCCATAGGAGGGGAATGGCGCAGCAAGCCGACACTTGAACCGGGCTCACGGTGAAACTGGCTTCATGAGAAGGGAGCCCACGGGAAGCAGCGGTTCAACTAGGTGTCGTCCAGCCCCCAACTCTAGAATCTGTTTAGCAAAGCATATTGTCAACGCCCAGGCGGAGCACTTTACACTCATCATACAGGAGCTCAACACCTAAGTGGACATGTTGCATCTCGGATTTTTACCGAAATGAAGGCAAGCACTAAGTGCAACTTTGCATGGAAACAGCCTTCCCTCTCTGCTGAGTTCCAACAGATATTTGTAGAGCTGGTCTGAGGTCTATGGCTTGCATTCTGTACACGCCCAAGTGAACGGACAGAGAAGCCAGGACTGGATCTGCCTCCTCCAGGGCAGCGCTTGCAGGCTCACCACCTGCTCCTATTACGGGAGAGGTAGGAACCTTGGGCACAATCCGAGCCGGGGTCTCAGCTTGTGAGAGTTAGCCGGCCCAGACTCCAGGCACAATACGTTGACCGAAAGCGAGCAAGTCCCTACCCTCTAGTAGAGACCACGCGAGCAGGAGAACTGGTATAACAGAATTTTTAACTCACTGCCTGCAGTGGCTCAGGGGCGGTCTCTGCAGTGCAGTCGCACCAGGGACAAGGCCCAAGAGGATAAAGAGGGACACAAGGATTTACAAGACCTTGCTCCTCAGGAACCTGACGATCAGAACGTGCTTCTGCCCACTTCTGCAACACGATGAGCGTCGTTTAAACACCGAGGCAACATCATTTTGAGGGTGAAGGAAAACAGCCTACTGCAACCCATTTTGCAGGAAAGAGAGCACTGAAGTGATCGAAAGCTTTCAGGATCTCCTCTGGAGAGAAGACGCACTCAACGACTAGGTTCCACTTCTAAAGGCGTAAGCACGCTACCCATTTCTAGGGGGTGCTCGCAGAAGTGATGGTAACTATCACATGCCCTGTGATAGCCACCTGAACCTCCGCGTTCAGATGTAAGACCGCCCGGAATCTCCGGGGGAAGAACGCGGGTGCCCTCGTGCCCCGTCCCTGAAAGAGTTTTCAGGGTAAGTCAGGAAGTCTGTCGATGGGAACCAGGTCTAGTTGGGCCAATAAGGGGCAACTATGAAGACCTGTTCCTCTCCTGACTTAGCACGTAGGTGCAAGCGACGGGCGCAAAAAGACAGGAGCATTGCTCAACACAACATGTGAAGATCACTGGGCTTCAGGAGCATCTTCTGCTCAGCACTTGAGTGTGACAAGTTCGCTGAGCTTCAGGAGCATTCCTGCTCAACACCTGAGTGTGATAAACTCACTGAGCTTCAGGAGCATTTCTGCTCAACACTTGAGTGCGAAGAACTTCACTGAGCACCAGGAGCATTTCTGCTCAGCACTTGAGTGTGACAAGTTCACTGAGCTTCAGGAGCATTCCTGCTCAACACCTGAGTGTGATAAACTCACTGAGCTTCAGGAGCATTTCTGCTCAACACTTGAGTGCGAAGAACTTCACTTAGCACCAGGAGCATTTCTGCTCAGCACTGGGTGTGACGAATTCACTGAGCTACAGGAGCATTTCTGCTCAACACCTGAGTGTGACGAACTCACTGAGCTACAGGAGCATTGCTGCTCAACACCTGAGTGCGATGAACTTCACTGAGTTTCAGGAGCAATTCTGCTCAACATGAAGAGTGATGATTTCACTGACTTGAGCAGGCGCAAGGCGACCATGAGTCGCAGTCACTTTTAGAAGGCTCACTGGGGTTAAACGCATTTCTGCGGGCCCCTGGGGCAGCTGAGACCCAGTGTTTGTCCAAGGGTAGTCCGCTCGGTTTACACAAACACTGGCGGGAAGATGAAACCGGGGGGGGGGCAACTGAGCGGCCCCGGAGTGGTCATGACCCAGCTGGACCTAGGGGATGAGTCTCCACCTGCCCTGGCTATAACTGTCGTGAGGCTCGATGGCGGCACGATTGAGTAAAGCGGGAAGAGTGGAACAAAGCGTCCTCAGAAGCTTCTGACTCCAAGGAGGAGGTGACGGGTGAGTTGTGACATGCAAGGGAAACTTGCGCAACAGGTCGCAATGTCCAACAACTCGAGGCACGAATGCCCGTGTAGTCGAGGGTCGCCCAGGCCCCCGTTAAAACACGCCCTTTGTACATGGCCCCTCTGTTGAAGAGGGTTTGGCAGCAGACCGGGATGAACTATAGTCACACAGGGTGAGCTGCTCTGCCACGGTCACCTCAGGACTCGATCATGAAGCTAGCGCTGAAGCGGTCACATATGGAGGAAGCCAATGGCTGCAACTACTAAATACCCCAGGAGCCTCTGAAAGTTCTTCCAGTGGGACCCTTTCTCACTTCAAACACCAGCTGAACACATTCTCATTGGAGAAACGTGTTAGACGAGTCCATCTCCAAAACTGAAAAAGAGATACTAAGCCCGTGGGCGAGATTACTCTCTTCCAGTTGACCTGAAGACCCAACGGGCTCTGGAGCACTCGAAGGGAAGGACACTGTACTGATACTCCACCCTTACACGCAACCCACAGGATGGCCTGCGGTGCGAAAGGTAGAGATCTGTTTTTAAGCACATGTCTTTCAGGTCGGAGCTGCAGACCAATCTTGGGCCAAGATGGTCACGACCCACCACCTAGTAGCACGAAGAACGAGTTTACAACTGGCTGGAGGAGCGGCTATATCAAATCCTTCGCCAGCAGGATAAGATAAGTACGCACAAGTCAGGAGCACTGCTCAACACTCGGTGTGATGAATATCACTGAATTTTCAGGAGCACGTCTGCTCAACACCAAATGTGATGACTATCACTGACTTGAGCGGGGTAGCCGAGCCTGAGGTGGGGCAGCAAAGTAGAGAGAGTGGTGTTAGTGTGCTGTGCAACACTGACCTGTCTCCACAAGCGGCAGGGGGCGCGTGAGAAGTCGGATGACCGGGTCCTCGAACTTACCAAGCTGCCTGCTGGCGACCAAGGGGGAGCTGAGGGGTGTAAGGCTATACAGGGTCACACCCGCCAGACTGGCCCTCTTGGGACCCAGTAACAGATGAAATTGCTCTCTCTTTGAAGTGTGGGTACCGCTTGCTCCGCTTTTTTTTTTTTTTTTTAGGGAGCCAGCGGCGGAACAGACACACACACAAACAAAGGCTCCACCCGGCCCTCACCCGGGGGGGAGGGAGTGATCGTGCCACTCCAAGATCTCATCCATTCCTGGGCGCCCCGCTCCGGAATGCTTTCGCTGTCGCTTGCCACCTGGCTTGGCAGCGCCTGGAGCGGGCTGGGCGTCTCTACTGCGGCCGGCTCCATGCTGAGGCCTCGGTGGAGGCTGCTGCGGAGGGCCAGCAGGAGCGGCGGCCGGGGAACGCCCACGGCGACGAGCAGGCGGAGGAGCTGCCACCGGCGGCGGGTGGAGGCAGCAGCTGGCCACCGGGGCAGGATGTGCCGGATGACCTCCGTCTGCGCTTGAGCGGCAGAGAACTGTTGGATGCAGTTCTCCACCGCGTCGCCGACCAGCCCAACCTGGGAAATTGGGGAGACCAGGAACCGAACCTTGTCCGCATCCGCCATACCAACCAGGCTGAGCCAACGAAGGCGCTACTGGACCACCAAGGTGGACATCGCCAGACCGATCACGCACGCTACGACACCCGTACCCCGGAGGGTGAGGTCGGATGCAGTGCGGTGCTCACCTATGAGCGCACGGTCTGGATTACCCTCGTGCCTGCCATGGGTGCCCTAGCCTGCAGCAACGCCATGGCACGCAAGAGGAAGCGGCTTGCCCACAGGCTTTGTAAGCTCTGCCCGTCGGAACGGACGGAAACTCACAGGCCTTAGGGGGGAGACGAGGATCCTCCCAAAAGGCAGCGGCCGCCGGACACAGGTGCACCTGTGTCGACAGACCGCTCAAATGGAGGGACACCTCGCAACCCTTCACCGTTCCTCCATCAAGGGTAATGAGGGGGAAAAGCTATTCAGGCAGTTTCTGGCAGAGAAAGATGCTGTTCACCACCTGATAAGCTCTCCATGCATTTCGGGAAAGAAAGGCACTGGGGCGGCTAGCTGAGAACCAGCACGGCCCACCAAAGATACCAAACTCCAGATTCCAACCGAGACTGAACGGGACACGGTGGAGGTTCCACTCGAGCCCGGCAGCCTCGGCGGCCCGTTTTAGCATAGCTGATAATTCTGGATCCGAGATGCTGTAATCGGCGTCCTGTCCTCCAGGGGAGCCCCGAGTGAAACCGCTGGCCCACCCATTACAGATGGACCAGCAGACAACACAGGAGGCTCCAGTTGTTGCAGTGGAAGGGAGGAGTGAGGAGCCCACAGGGAATGGTTACCGGGCGGGACATCCAACACTATCCTCCGGTCACCCATCCCACACAGCACCCGAGGGTGGGGCATGGTAATGGGGACTCGCTCTACGCGAACGAAGGCGAGTCTCACCCTCAACACTGCGACAGTCATGTTCCCACAGTGAAAACCTGAGCTGTCCACAAAAGCTGTCTCAGCGTGCTGTAAGCCCAAACACGTGACACAACAGTTGTGACCATCAGAGAGAGACAGGGAACGACCGCACCCAGAAACGCACGGGCGGAATGACATCTTGAAAAAGACGCAAACGCACCCGTGTTGCTCTTTCAGAAAATAGGACCGTCACCAGTGCCGGAGCACACAGGGGAATGACCGCGGCAACACTGAACAGAGAACTGAAACAGTGAAGCACTCACTTTTCCGCCCTCTAACCAGCCATCAACACACACAAACATTTAGAAATTTGTTGCTGTTAAAACAGCAGTTGAGAGCTCAAAGCTCGCGATCACCGCTGCACTCGCGCTGTAGAACACCAGCACTGGGAGAGTCTTCCTGAAGAACACCGACACACTCGCTCGTTGTAGACAACAGCACTCTCAGAGACATCAAACGATCGGCTCCGAAGCGAACGGCAACTAGTGCGTGAATCCACTTCCGTATTTATACCCGCGCCGCGGGGGCAGAGTGTGTGATGCGAATCACGCACGCCAATTACATTGGCTCGTTCAATAGTACTCGAAGAAGACAGGCTCTCTAGCGAGATCCCATTTCAGTCGACGTCGACTACGTCTGACGTTATCGACTGAAAGGGAACTAAGACAAAGTTTGACAGAGTACTTGGAACTAAATGACAATGGGACGGTGTCGCCACCTGTTTTGTGGAGTGGAGCCAAAGCAGTATTAAGGGGGGAAATGATCCAAATTTCATCTAGACTAAAGAAACAGCGCTCCGAGGAACAAACTAAACTTGAAAACAAAATCAAACTATTAGAAATTGAACATAAAAATACAGGGACAAGTAACACATTGACAGAGCTAAAAGAAGCTAGGAAAGAGTTAGATAGGATTCTTACCTACAAAGCAGAAGGGGCCTTGAGGTTTTCTAAACAGAAATATTATGAAATGGGGAATAGAGCTAGTCGCCTGTTAGCTTTCCAACTCCGAAAAGCACAGTCTGCCAGAACAATATACAAAATAATTGATCCCGCCCGTAAGACGCTATATCGTCCCAAAGAAATAGCTAATGCCTTTGCTTCCTTCTACAGAAACTTATATAAGGAACCAAATCCATCAAATGATGGACAAAAACATAAAATAGATACATTTCTTACTAATTTAAATTTAACCACTCTGTCTTGAGAAGAAGCAGCGAGTATGGTTTCAAACATAACCGAGATTGAAATAAGAGAGGTGATCAACAAGCTGAAAAATAATAAATCTCCAGGGACAGATGGGCTACCTGGAGAATTTTATAAATGTTTTACAGACATTCTACTACCAGTATTGACGAAGGTTTTTAATTACACGCTTAAAAACGGTGAACTACCTTCTTCGTGGTCTGAGGCCATTATTTCAGTCATCTATAAAGAAGGAAAAGATGCAACCCAGTGCGAAGGATATAGACCAATTAGCCTATTATGTACAGATTTAAAACTTCTGACTAGTATTTTCGCTAAAAGGATACAGAAACACATTAAAAAACGTATTCACCCGGATCAGACGGGGTTCATTCCTAACCGCCTAAGTGCTAATAACATAAGGAGAACTCTGGACGTTATAACACAGGCCAGAGGATATAAACAAGATTCCCTGCTGATCAGCTTTGATGCGCAAAAAGCATTTGATACAGTTAATTGGCAGTTTTTGTATAGCTCACTGATATCTATGGGTTTTCACCCACAGTTTGTGGAATGGATAAAAGTAATATACACAAATCCGAAATTGCGAGTCAGGGTAAATGGTTGCTGTTCCGAGTTCTTCTACCTTGAGAGAGGAGTGCGTCAGGGGGATTGCCTAAGCCCCTTACTCTTTGCTATAAACATCGAACCCCTAGCAGCATCGATTAGACTGAATAACGAAATTAAGGGTATTGTAGATAAAAATAGGAGGGAGCACAAGATTTCACTTTTTGCAGATGACATTCTTGCATATATCAGTGATCCAGCCACATCTGTACCCTCACTTGTTGAAACGTTAGAGAAATATGGCAGACTCTCGGGCTACCAAATTAACCAATCTAAATCAGAAGCAATGTTATTAAATGGCCACCTACCCACTAATGTAAAGAGTAGATTTAAATTTTGAATGTCTAATCAGGGATTTAGATATTTGGGAATCTTTATAACCCCTCAATCATCACAGTTGTTTAAAGCAAATTATGGGAAATTATTGGATGAAATCAAGAAAGACTTAGCAAGATGGGAAATATTACCTCTTTCACTTATAGGGCGAATAGAAACCATTAGAATGAACGTTCTACCTAGACTACTCTTTCTTTTTCAATCATTACCTATACATGTCCCCATGCTCACGTTCACTACATTAAACAAATGGCTCTCAAAATGTATTTGGCAAAACAAACGTCCGAGAATTAAATTGAAATCTCTTATGTGCCCTAAAGAGCTTGGTGGGCTTAATATACCAAGTTAAAAAAAATACTACTGGGCTGCACGACTTAGATCAATGGTCACTTGGGTTTGTCTGGATGAAGAGGCAATCTGGTACAAGATGGAACAAGGGGACTGTCAAAATATATTTCTTGATACTCTTCCATTTGTCAACCAAGACACATGGTCTAAAAATAAAATTAACGATGAATGGGTTCAGGCTACACTTACCACCTGCTCTAAAATTAAAAAGACACTGACTCTTCCCGGTTCACTATGAAGAGCAATTCGAATAAACCATAATACTGAGTTTCTCCCAGCACCCGGATTAAATAACTGGACGGAAAAAGGGTTGATTCTGTTGGGTCAAATGTTTGAGAACGGAGGTCTATTGTCTTTCCAGGAGCTACAACATATGTATGACCTCCCAAACCAGGACTTGTTCAAATATTTACAATTGAGACACTATTTACATAAACATAAGGACTGGCAAACTTTACAAAAGCCACCTTCTGACATTGAGAAATGTTTCATATCAGTAACAAAAGGGACAATAACTACTAAATATATCTCTCACTTTTACAAAATATTACAAAGAGAAGCTACTGAGGATACAAAAGTTATAAAGGAGAAATGGGAACTAGAAATGAATATAATAATTACGGATGAGGAATGGGAACAAATGTTTCAAGAGGGGCATAAAATATAAAGTAGTCCAATGCTGAGAGAATTTGAGTGGAAAATTAAAGTAAGGTTCTTTAGGACCCCTTTTATCATATCTAAGTTCAGTGGGACTTCAGACAAATGTTGGAGGGGCTGTGGTCTTGTGGGAGATCACACTCATATATTTTGGGATTGTCCAAAATTATTGAACTATTGGAACGACAAGATGAAATTGATAAATGTATGAGTATTAAGATTCCACTGGACCCATCCTTTATTATTCTGGGAATTTTTGAGAACAAAATTAGGACTAATCATCATTTTCATCTCTTGAAAATCCTGCTTTGTACTTGCAAAAAGCTGAGACCGCATGCAGCCCCCCACAATTTCTCAATGGAAAATCAAGGTGAAGGAAGTGTACTATATGGAACAAATTACAGCAAGATTGCAGATGAAAACGGATCTATTTATGGACCAGTGGTCCCCCATCCAAATGTATATTCCATGATACCTATGTACTGTGAAGCTTATGCTGGCTATATATATATATTTTCTTTTCTCTATGGACGATATAAAGGCTTTAGGGGAGTGATGGACATGTATTTTGTATGGGATGTATCCATGTATATTGTACCATCCAGGGTATCGCATTTGTGTGTTGTGAATTGCACTTTTTTGATTTCAATAAAAAAACAAGTTAAAAAAAAAAGAAAGAAAAAGAAAGATCTCTCTAAATGGTCCCCTATAAAGATTTCTCTCATTGGGCGCATTAATTCTATTAAAATAGTGGTGCATCCTGAATTTCTTTATCTAATAAAGGGAATGCGTCACCTGTAGCCCATTTCCTGCACACGCCTGTGCACGGTGGCTCTGGACGTTTCTACTCCAGACTCAGTCCACTGCGTCCGCAGGTCCCCCAAGGTCTGGAATCGGTCCTTCTCCACAATCTTCCTCAGGGTCCGGTCACCTCTTCTCATTGTGCAGCTTTTTTTGCCACAGTTTTTCCTTCCCACAGACTTCCCACTGAGGTGCCTTGATACAGCACTCTGGGAACAGCCTATTTGTTCAGAAATTACTTTCTGTGTCTTACCCTCTTGCTTGAGGGTGTCAATGATGGCCTTCTGGACAGCAGTCAGGTCGGCAGTCTTACCCATGATTGCGGTTCTGAGTAATGAAACAGGCTGGGAGTTTTTAAAAGCCTCAGGTATCTTTTGCAGGTGTTTAGAGTTAATTAGTTGATTCAGATGATTAGGTTAATAGCTCGTTTAGAGACCCTTTTCATGATATGCTAATTTTTTGAGATAGGAATTTTGGGTTTTCATGAGCTGTATGCCAAAAAGCATCAGTATTTAAACAATAAAAGACCTGAAATATTTCAGTTGGTGTGCAATGAATCTAAAATATATGAAAGTTTAATTTTTATCATTACATTATGGAAAATAATGAACTTTATCACAATATGCTAATTTTTTTAGAAGGACCTGTACTCCCCTCTGTCGCAGTCTGTTCAGCCATACTTTCTTGGCTTACACGTTCCAAAAGCTCATCTTCAGTGTATTCCGGTTCAAATAGATACGGTTCGGGATATGAACCAAAGTATATGTCCTCTGAATCGTCTCTCACCAGGGCCGGCCCGCGGCATAGGCAGTATAGGCAAATGCTAAGGGCGCCGGCGCCTTATACCCTAAAGGGGGCGCCAGAGCCGCGTAAGGAACTTTCCGCTTTTTTTGTAGGCTACTTCATTAACACTGTAACGAGTCGAGCAATTACATAAGCCTGCCAGTGGCGCAAAAAGTGGGTATACCGGTATGTGTAGCGGAGTAGGCGCCCTCATAAGATTTCATCATAAAATTTTGACAGGGGACCCCCCTCTAATAATATCGCGAACGGGCGCCATGAGCGCTGAGCGAACAGGCACGAGTAGTGAGTTGTCGTCGAAAAAGATGGATAAAGCAAATAAGCGGCCGGGGGCTAAAATAGAAATAGCCCAATCGTTTTGTTTTGTTTTGCTTAATCGGCGGCGCTGGGTTAGTGCTGGTGTAAGGCATTGGTCAAAAAAAAGTCAGCGTTAGCTTTTTTTCTGACACCGCATGAAACGCGTAGATCAGCGGCCCATTGGTTGTTTTCTTGATTGACACTGGGCTGGCCCAATCACATCTTTAATGTGAAGTATAGAAAAATACTCTTTCTATTAGTATAGAAATTAGTACAAAACTTATGAAAGCAAAAAAAAATCTCGCCTAGGGCAACCAAAGGGCTAGAGCCGGCCCTGTCTCTCACAAATGTCTCGATGCTACAAGGAACGCTCCCTGTGCAAGCAGGTTGTCACGTTGGTTATGTTGACGGAAGGTAGCCTATTTTCAGGCGCTGCGTCATGTCATTGCGCCTGCTGCACTCATGGTACGGCAGTAAAGTTTCTTGATTATTACGCAGGAATGAGAGTATAGTTCCTAGCCATATCAGCCTAGAAAATCTCAACTTTACATTTTCCGTCGGTCTTAGTGTACAATGTAACTACAGAAGAGTCAAGTTTTAAATAGGAAAAATATCGAAACACTTTGTTTTTTTTTTTGAGAAATGCTAATGGTCTTGTCCACTTCAATGATGTATGCTAAGCTATGATAAAAGTGGTACCGCCAGAACCGGAGATCGGCTGAATGGATTCAAAAATGGTAAAACTCAACAGTTTAACTCTGGGGGAGTTGTAAAATGAGCCTATTTCCAAAAAAAGTGGAGTATCCCTTTAATTAATTTCCTTTACATAACAAACCTCATATCGTCTTTGATGGAAAAAGAGATTTCTTAAAATATATGCATGAACTTGATACGTGTCTTGGGTCATCCTTGGTTTTTCACCCAAAGTTTATCTATTTTGTTAGTCCCTCACCCCTAGACATCAAATCCATTTTATGTACATAGCACATTTAAAAAAAAAGGTTAACAAAGTGATGAACAGAAAATAAAACCTAAAACAACAAGACTACACAGCTCTCACGCTGGGTTAAAAGCCAGGGAATACAAGTGGGTTTTAAGACAAGATTTAAAACATTCGAGGGTCGGGGCCAATTTGACCTGTGGAGGTAGCTCATTCCACGGTTTAGGGGCTGTTGCTGAAAGCACGGTCGCCCCTGGTTTTTAACCTGGTTTTTGGAGTGACCAGCCGTAGTTGGTCAGTAGACATAAGTGACCGTGGGGGTGGGTGTAGACTTAGGGGTCTTAGAGGTCTGAGATGTAGTGAGGTGCCAACCCATTCAGTGACTTAAAAAGAAACAATAAGATTTTAAAATGTATTTTAAAATGGACCGGGAGCCAGTGAAGCGAGGCCAGCACTGGTGTAATGTGTTCATGCTTACAAGTTCTGGTTAAAAGACCAGCGGCCGAATTTTGTACTAACTGTAAGCCTGAGAGAGAAGTTTGGTTAACGCGAATGTAAAGTGCATTACAGTAGTCTAGACGAGATGAGATAAAAGCATGAATCAAAGTGCTTACGAGATAAAAACAGGTTTAATTTTAGATAAAAGCCTCGGATGATAAAAACTGGATTCAACAACATTATTTATCTGTGTATCAAGTTTAAAACCATTGTCTATGACAACCATTGTCACACTAAGATTGGTCACTACGGGTTTCACATATTGTTGCATAGCTCAGGCCAACAGAAAGGGTATCACTGGCCCAACTGGGTCCATCACAATGACTTCAGTTTTATCTTAATTTACATTTAAAAAGTTAGAAGCCATCCAGGCCTTAATATATTTTAAACACTCTAGTAGAGGTACGAAGGAGTTTTCACCTCTTTTGAGGGGCAGATATATTTGGGAGTCGTCCGCATAGAAGTGGTAGGAGATGCCATGCTGTCTAATTATGCTTCCTAGGGGGAGGAGATATAGGGAAAAGAGAAGTGGTCCAAGAATTGAGCCATGTGGAACACCACAAAGAAGGGGGGCAGTAGATGAACCAAAGTCCACAGGCTTTACTGAAAAACATCTCCCAGACAAATAGGACTTAAACCACTACAGTGTCCCTGAAACCAACACAGTGCTCTAGATGCGAGATAAGAACTGCGTGGTCTACTGTGTCAAATGCGGCGGTGAGGTCTAAAAGCACTAGTATGACAGAATTTCCAGAGTCAGTGGTTACTAAGAGGTCATTAAAAACTCTTAAAAGTGCAGTTTCAGTGCTATGAAGTGCTTTAAAACCAGATTGTAAAATCTTAAAAATACCATGTACATCTAAAAAAGACTGCAGCTGTAGAAGTACAGTCTTCTCTAAAATTTTTGAGATAAAAGGAAGCTTCGAGATAGGTCTGTAGTTGGATAAAACCGAGGAATCCAGATTTCTTTTTTAAATCAGGGGTTCCACAACTGCTTCTTTGAAATATGTTGGCACGACACCTGCTGCCAGACTACTATTTATGATTTTTTTGGACATTCGGGCCAATTGTCTCCCAGGCTTCCTTAAAGAGGCGAGGGGGCACAGTGATACTGGAGATATTACTGTAAATTACAGCAACACCACCTGCTTTTCCTTTCAGACAAGGCTTGTGTTTATAACAATAATCTGACATATTTAAATCTGCATATCTGTTATATTAACCACAAGGAAATTCCCTCCTAATCTTATTAAATATATGTTTCATCTTTCATTTCAAATTCTTAAAATGTATCAATTTGATAAATTCAATTAAAATAAGACACTATAAGGCTGTTACCAATCAAGTTAAATAATTTACACTTAAAAATTACAACGGCATTAAATAAGGTTATGAAATTGAAATATTTTTTGAACATGCAAATATAAAATGTTGGTTGAATTTTTTAAATATTTTTAAACATGAAGAAACTAAACCACCAGTAGGTGGCGCAAGTGACTGTCCTAATGAGTAAGTCATTGAGTCATTCATTCAAACGATTCGTTCAGGAATGAGGCAGTTGTTTATGAATGGGTCATTGAATCTTTGACTCAACCAATTCGTTCAAAACACTGAATCTGTCACAATCCTGGAATCAACAACCTCTGTCTCTGGCCAGCAGAGAGCGCCCTCGCCCGAGTACTGATCTTCACGTGCACTACATTCCCCATAAACCTCTCTAATGACTCCAATCACCATGCCCAGGTGCAGCCTGTCTACCAAGCTATTTAACCGCACTACTAGCAGCTCTCAGAGCGAAGTTTTGTTTTGCTTTTGTGAACACTACCGAGCGTTATACCCAGTGATTGTCTGACTGCTTCTCGACCCCTTCTGTCTCTGATTTCTCCTAGCCTGCTGCCTGCCTACGCTACCCCTGCCTGGTTCACGGTCCTTGCCTGTCTGCTGCCTGTCCTGATCTTCTGCCTGGAATTAGACCCCGATTAAGCCTTGCCTCTGGTGCTGAGTTTGCTGTCATTGACCTCTGCCTGTTTGACTATTCTCTCAATAAACTTGCGCTGCAAATGGATCATTCTGAGACTGGTGATTCGCAACAGAAAACTTCGCCACAACCCGATCCAGCAGCTATGTCAAGTTTGTCTGCCGCGTATTCAGCCCATGCTGATCAGATCGCTGCCCACCATCATCAGCTGAGTCACCCCACCTCGCTGATGGACGAGTTGGTCAAAGTTGTTTGAGGTCTCCAAGCTGGGTCAGCGGAGCCACCATCTCCACCTGCCGCTGTTGTCAGCCCAGCGCCGGACATGCCCACAGCGACTCCTCGTCTTGCACTTCTGGAGAAGTTTGATGGAAATCCCGACAGATGCAAGGGCTTTATCCTCCAATGTTCTCTGTACATTGAGCAACAGTCGGCTCTGTATTTGACTGACACGGGGAGGATTGCATTTGTGTATTCCTTATTGACGGGGAGAACGTTGGAATGGATAACGGCCGTATGGGGACCAGATGGTTCCGCTTCCCCGTCCTTCTCTGTTTTTCTCCAACGCTTCAGGGAGGTCTTTGAGCATTCCAGGGAGGGAAAGAGCGCCGGCGATCGCTTGTTGGAGCTCACGCAAGGAAGATCAACCACTGCCGAGTATGCTCTCTCGCATCGCACCCTGGCCGACTTCCTGGAACGATGACACGCTCAAGACAATTTTCCGAAGAGGCCTGAACCACGATCTACAGTCAGAATTAGCCTGTCATGATGAGGGCAGGGACCTCGACCAGTTCATCAACCTCACAATCCAAATAGACAACCTCATGAGATCTCGCCGAGCCAGTCACCGCGACACCCCTGCTTTCCGCGCTGTCCAGGCTACTCGGACCACGACTTCCGATCGCTCCTACGTACCTGAACCAATGCAAGTCAACGCCTACCATCTGCCCACGGAGGAAAGAGACCGACGGCAGCGACTCCACCTGTGCTTATACTGTGGCGAGGCTGGCCATCTTCGCATCTCCTGCCCATCCAGACCTCGCTCAACCGCCTCTCGACTGGTGAGTCCAGACCTTGAAGCATCATACCTCACCACGTCTGTGTTCGTGCCTGTTGTCATAACGACGAACGGCAAGCGGATACCCACCAGAGCTCTGGTAGACTCTGGCGCAGCTGGGATTTTTGTTTCAACAGACTTTGCCCGACTTCACAACATTCCTCTAATCCGTTGCTCTTCCTCCCTTGCAGTCGAAGCCAACGACGGAAGGCCATTAGGCTCTGGTCAAATCTCTCACCTCACCCAGGAACTCCAGCTGCAGACAGGTGCGCTCCACTCTGAGGTAATCCAATTCTATGTTTTCCATGGTCCACGCACCCCAGTGATCCTTGGCCTGCCATGGCTCCGCAAACACAATCCCCAAATCCACTGGAGAACTAACCAGATTACCCGCTGGGACAAGTCCTGTCACTTCAAGTGCCTCACTCCCGTTGCCCCATCTTCCATCCAGGTCATCTCCGTACCCGTGGAGAGGGCTGACTTGAATGGCCTTCCCTCCAAATATCATGATCTGGCAGAGGCCTTTAGCAAAGCTGGAGCCTCTCAGCTCCCACCTCATCGTGACAGTGACTGTGCCATCGACCTGCTACCCGGTTCTGTACCTCCCAAGGGACGTATCTTCCCTCTGTCTCAACCAGAATCCGAAGCGATGAGGAAATACATTGAAGAGGAGCTTGCTAAGGGCTTCATTCGCCCGTCAACGTCCCCTGCATCCGCCGGGTTCTTCTTCGTCCAGAAGAAGGGTCTTCGTGCAGACCCTGCATCGACCACCGTGCCCTGAATGACATCACCATAAAGTTTCGCTATCCGCTCCCACTGGTACCTGCCGCCTTGGAGTTACTTCGTACCGCCAAGCACTTCACCAAGCTCGATCTACGCTGTGCCTACAATCTTATCCGCATTAGGGAGTGGGACGAGTGGAAGACGGCCTTCTCCACCAAGACGGGGCACTATGAGTACCTGGTCATGCCGTTCGGCCTGGCGAACAGTCCTTCCGTTTTCTAGTCTTTTATCAATAACATCTTCAGAGACATACTCCACCGTACCGTCGTTGTGTACATCGATGACATCCTGATTTACTCCGACACCCTCTCGGACCATGTGCAGCACGTTCGTGCCATCCTCCAGAGACTCATTCACCACCGTCTATACGCCAAGCTGGAGAAGTGTGAATTCCACCTGACCTCCATTTCGCTCTTGGGGTATGTCATCAGCCCAGACGGAGTTGCTATGGACACGGGTAAGGTCAAAGCAGTCCGTGATTGGCCACGACCCACAACCCTGAAGGAGCTGCAGCGCTTTCTCAGATTTGCTAACTTTTATCGACGGTTCATAAGGAACTTCAGTGTCGTGGCCAACCCTCTCACTTCTCTGGTAAAGAAAGGAACACATCGTCTTCCGTGGGATAACTCTGCCACCCAGGCTTTTAACTTGCTCAAGCAACGTTTTACCACAGCGCCCATCTTGCACCATCCTGACCCCGGATTACCGTTCACAGTTGAGGTGGATGCTTCGAACACTGCTCTGGGGGCCATCCTCTCACAACGTCAAGGTTCGCCCCCCAAGCTGTACCCTTGTGCATACTACTCCCATAAGCTGAACGCTGCCGAGAGAAATTACGATGTGGGTGATCGGGAGCTGCTGGCCAAGAAGGCCGCTTTCGAGGAGTGGCGGCATTGGCTGGAGGGCGCTCATCATCCTTTCGTCGTACTCACCGACCATAAGAACCTGGAGTACCTGAGTACCGCAAAGAGGCTAAATCCCAGGCAGGCTCGTTGGTCGCTATTTTTCCCAGTTTTACTTCACTGTCACTTATCGACCAGGTTCTAAGAATACAAAGGCAGACGCCCTGTCACGTCAAGGTGACCCCGAGCGCTCACCACAAGACCCCAAAACAGTACTGGCTCCCAACCTCGTTGTCGCCCCCGTTAAGTGTGACAGCGACACAGAGCTCGAGCAGATCAATTCCCGCGCAGATGTCCCACCTGGCTGTCCACCTGACCGAGTCTTTGTCCTCGAGATCCTCCGGAGCCAGGTCCTAGAACTCGTTTATGCCCATCCAAGCTCGGGGCATCCAGGTATCACCGCCACCATCCAGCTACTCCAGAACCGTTATTGGTGGCCCTCCTTAGCCTCTGACACCACAGCCCATGTCCAACACTGCCGGGTCTGCAACACTCAGAAGTCGTTGCGTACACTACCTGCCGTCTGTTACACCCACTTCCGGTTCCACAACGTCCTTGGTTGCACATTGCCATCGATTTTATTACCGATCTCCCAGTCTCTGAAGGATACACCACCATCCTCACTGTCATCGACCGCTTTTCCAAGGCCTGCCGTCTAATTCCCCTCGCAAAAACTCCCCACAGCACTGCAGACCGCCGAATACCTCTGCAACCAGGTGTTCCGGTTTTATGGCTTGCCCAATGACATTGTTTCCGATCGAGGTCCCCAGTTCACTTCTCAGGTCTGGTCAGCCTTCTTCAGGACCCTTCAAGTCAATTTCAGCCTTACGTCGGGGTATCATCCGCAATCCAACGGACAGGCCGAGCACATGAACCAAGAGGTAACCCGTTTTCTGCGCTCTTATTTCCACCAGCATCAACAGGATTTGAGTCGTTACCTGATCTGGGTCGAATACGCCCAGAATTCCATCCGGAAACACTCCACCGGCCGGACTCCCTTTCTATGCGTCGTGGGCTTTCAACCGCCTCTCTTTCCGTGGTCGGGTGAACCCACAAATGTCCCTGCAGTGAACGACTGGCTTCAGCGTAGCAAGGAGACCTGGAACTCTGGCTGTCGACCCGAGACCTACGCCTAGGGCACCCCTGTAAGAAGCTCAGTCCCAGGTTCGTGGGTCCGTTCAAGATCACACACCAGATCACCCCGGTCTCTTTCCGTCTAGACGTACCTAACCAGTACCGACTCGCTCCCACTTTCCATGTCTCTCTTCTCAAATCTGCCGATGGTCCCAACGAGAGGGAGGAGGGGAGATCCCAGAACAAGACTCCCCAGCCCATTCTAGTGGAAGGCTAGGAGGCCTATAAGGTTCAGGAGCTTGTGGACTCCAGACGTCGAGGCAGTTCCCTGCAGTACCTAGTTTATTGGGAGGGATACGGCCCTGAGGAACGTTCATGGGTGGATGCTTCTGACATCCTGGATCCCAGCCTGATTACTGACTTCCACCAGGCTCATCCCACCAAGCTGGCCCCACGACCACGTGGAAGACCCCGACGTCGCCAGGCTCTGCTTCTGACTGCTTCTCGACCCCTTCTGTTTCTGATTTCTCCTAGCCTGCTGCCTGCCTACGCTACCCCTGCCTGGTTCACGGTCCTTGCCTATCTGCTGCCTGTCCTGATCTTCTGTTTGGAATTAGACCCCGATTAAGCCTTGCCTCTGGTGCTGAGTTTGCTGTCATTGACCTCTGCCTGTTTGACTATTCTCTCAATAAACTTTCGCTGCAAATGGATCATTCTGAGACTGGTGATTCGCAACAGAATCATTCAATATTGTGTCCAGAGTGCAAGTGTCTTAACTACATGTTTATTGAACTGTTGTATGAAATCAGTGTCACATTTTCAATCGTTATGTATTCAGGAAAACAGCACTCTTGGTTGTGTGATGTTGCTTAACTGTATCATATGTTATTAATATATAACTCTAATTTTTTTATATTTTCACCACAGTGTTAACTGTGTGCTGCATTTTTCTTCGAGAGGCTGCGCAAAACCTCAACAGCGCAGCTTTGTCACCGTCAGTACATTATACATTATCCACTGTATAAATCGCCACTTACACTAAATATAATAAAATCAGAATAATTTTCGCCTTTTGGTGATTCCCTAGTTATTTTGTTGTTATTGACATTTTAATCATGCTACTTGTCTGGTCAGGCAAGTAAAATTCTTTTTTCACTTGCCCCTTCAAGCAATGATGTCGAGCGCTGCTTTTGAGGAAAGGAATCATACATACATATATATATATATATATATATATATATATACACACACACACATCTGGGTCATCTTCATGGGGCTTGCACAATGCCTGAAACTAGGACAGTCAGTCTGTCCCTTGTAGCATTCACAGAGGTTTCGTTGTATGCCATGGCTTCACAGGGAGGTTGGAAGTAAAAATTGTCCTTTGAAATGTCGTCATCTGGCTCAAGCATGTCCCCGTAGTCCAAACACACATTGTGCAAAAAGGCACAGGAAGCAATGACCTGGGGTGCAAATGTTGGTTTGACTTCCAAGGCTCTGAAAAGTGTAGACCTCCATCTTGTTTTCATGATACCAAAAGCCCTTTCAATTATGCTGCGCGCCCTTGACTGGTAGTAATTGAAGCGTCCCTGGACTTGTCCAATCACTGGCTCTGTGTCATCAAGCAGAGTGGGGTGTCTAAACAAGGATAGCCCCCATCACCCAGAATAATGTACCCTGTTGGGGGATAACGTTGTGCCCTATAAAATTAACTGTTTTTCAGTATTCGTGTGTCGTGAACTGACCCTGGATAGCCAATAAATACATCTAGGAATCGTCCACTGGAATCACATATTGCTTGCATGTTGTTGGAATAAAAGCCCTTATAGTTTAAATCAGAGGTCTTCAATCCTGCTCCTGGAGGAAGCCGCTGTCCTGTAGAGTTTAGTTCCAACCCTAATCAAACACACCTGAATCAGCTCAACAAGCTCTTCAGGATCGCTTGAATATACAAAGGCAGGTGTGCTGATGCAGGTTGAGACTAAACTCTGCAGGACAGTGGCCCTCCAGGAGCAGGATTGAAGACCTCTGGTTTAAATAGTATATTTGGTGCCGCCGTGGGGGTTTGATCCTGATGTGGGTGCCATCTATTGCACCAACAACGTTGTTAAATGAAGGGGTTCTTGGTAGTTGGACAAATCCTTGCCCCACCGCCTGCAGCTCCTCTGCTTGTGGGAAGGAGATGGCCTTCTTCAGGTTTACCCATATGTTTTGTGCGACTCTTTGGATTACGCGATGGACTGTTGCTTTCGGCACATTGAAAACACTGGACACTACCCGATATGATAGTCCATGAGCCAGCCAGTAAACATAGACTAAAATTTACAGCTGATGACCCCAACCATGGTCCTGTTCTCTTTGCAAGAGCCTCTACAAAGCATTAATTGCTCTTCTGCTCAGGCGGAAATCCTGCTTCAGCTCAAACTCCACATCAAACCACAACCGCAAGATGGGCATGTTATGGTTTAAGCTGCAGTACTTTACTGGATGACCAGTCTGAAAAAAGAATTCACATCCTTATTCTGAATTGGAAACAGTGTCCTCTCCCCTAAACAAAGCACACAAGCTATGGTGCAAACAATAGGCTATCACGTACGATTGAGTAACTTCAAAAGGTTATTCAGTCGTATAAATCCTGTAAACATTTCACATAGTAAATAAATAAATAAATGTATACAAACCTAAGTCTGTAACTCCAATGTGTTCATACAACACCAAAGAATACAAGTCCACGGACGTTTTACATGTCCAGCTTCTAACATTAACGAGTTGTGGTTAGCTAACGTTACGTTAAAATTGCAACAAAACGTCTGTGCAGTGTTGTAAACTTTTTCTTCTTAAGTGTAGGAGACTCAGAAGCGAAGACCAGGAGACGTTGGGATTGTATCTTTTAACCAGGATTGTTTATTGCTGTAGTCTGCTGCATCCAAAATCTTACCCAAGTCTAATCTAAGGGAACTTTACATTGCAGTTTATATACATTTCAAGGGGGTGGGATTAATTTCATAGAGGAGGGGACTCTTGAACAAAACATGTAAAGGAAAGTACATGATTCAGCTGGTTACCTGATTTCATCAGGTAACAGTGTAACTCAGAGCCTTGAGATGCTAATCCAATCAGCCTGATTAGATCAACAAAAGACCCAGCTGACCTTTGAGATGTGACAAGAGGTTAATGTCCAAAACCTTGATTGCCTCAAAAATGGAAAACAGTGTGTGCACTTTCTCAGTTAAAATACTGTTGAACCTAAATTAAAACATTTAAATAAATTTGTCATCCTACATTTCCCCCTTTGAGAGTTCTAAATAACTCTCACAAAATACAAATTTAGACACTTAAACAAACATGCAATTTTAGGGTCCGTGACATCCCTACGGGTAATAGTCTTTTCTGGTAGGAACTGTGATTTTCTCGAGAGAGGCGTGATTCATATGTTGAATGAAACACTTGATACTGTGGACGCATAGATAGTACGCCAGTAGAACAAACAACAACACAATTGCCATTTCCTTTATCCACAGCCAGGGTTTCCCAATCAAGTTTCCGAACCATGAAAAATTAACTTCAGTCATCTGGTGTAATTTTGCTGAAAGATCAAGAATGTCTTGTTGGATTTTGTTCAAGTTCTCTGTTGGATCCATTAACCCGGTGCAGCACTCAGGTCCGATGATGGTGCTGGCACCTCCTTGCATTGCTAGAATGTAATCCAAGGCCACTCTTTTCTGTAAAATCATTATCTTGTGCGAAGCGAGAGTGTCTGTGATGTTACTGGTACGACAATCTTGATCATGTTGATGGATGACTGAAGGTTTCGTATGTGAGTCTCTGCGTTGTGTATTTTTTTCTTTCGTGATAGTTGGTTCGGCAGTGGGTCTAGTTGTTTTCTGGAGGTTGTGGCTTCATACGCAGGTGAGGAGATTGGTGCGTATGGGTCTCGGACAGTCATCAAGTGGTGTCTGCACAGAGTAAGAAAGAAAAACAAAAGACAGTAGAGCAGTATTTGTTCAAACACTAGGATTGTGAACTTTTTCTGAGTCTGCTAGACAGTGGAGCAGTATTTGTTCAAACACTAGGGTTGTAAACTTTTCTGAGTCTGCTATTGTTGTTCCCTCTTTCCCTATTTCTTAAACCTTTGACACCTAAGGAACAGTGAGGTAAGGATGGGAAGTCTTCACCCCAGGGTTAACCCCCGAAGCCTGTTGCGTTCGGTTCTTCCCGGGGCTCCTCACTGGTTCCGTGTCCTAACCTATCCCTGTAGGTGGGGGAACAACCTTACAGTGTGTAGAATGAGTCCAGGTTTTCCTTCCCTGACACAATACTGCAGCTGCTGGGGTATGTGTTGCTGGTGTAGTGGCTGCTGGTACATCATTATTTTTCTGACATGTAACACACCTCTTGGCTGTTTCTGTGGCTACATTTCTGAATTTTGGATTCCACCACTGATTTGAGAACCTGTGATTCATTGTTGCTGGACCACTGTTACCTAAACTGTGTATTTGTTGAGCCAAATATGGCAGCAGTGATTCTGGAGCGACATATTTTCCCCCTTTTGTCCAGCAACCAGATGAATCCACTGTGGCTCCTTTGTCTAACCATGTCCATGCTTCATACAGAGGAACGTCTTTGTATAGATCGATTATAGATTCAGGAGGCAGAATTGTCTTCTGTGCTGCACTACCTGAACACACTTGTACAGTTGCATATAAACAAGCCTGTTTAGCTGCTATATCAGCAAGAGCATTACCTGAGATGTGCTTTCACTTTGATCACTGCTAATTTCTTTGGAAGTTTCATGGAAAACATTAGATCTTTCACTAATTCAGCATGCTTAATGGGGGATCCAGCAGAAGTTAGAAACTGTCTGGTTTGCCAAATGACACCAAAATCATGAATTACCCCAAAAGCATATCTGGAATCTGTGTAGATATTAGCAACTGATCCTGAAGCTAGCGTGCATGCTCTTGTTAGGGCTACTAGTTCTGCAGCTTGAGCTGGAAAATGATCTGGAAGACGTCCTGAAGCTAACACTTCCGTGGTATACGTTACTGCATAACCTGCTCGTCTGTTACCTTCAATTACTTGAGCTGACCCATCAACAAACAACTCAAATTCTGAATTCTCTATGGGAGTTTCTTTGACTACACTCGTAGGTGTATATGTAAGCGTAACACAATCGTGAGTCATTTCTCCTTCATCCTCTAACAAATTCTCAGTCATTGCAGACATCATACATGAGGATGGGTTCGTGACAGGTGCGCGCTGTAAGACAATATTCGGGGCTGTGAGAGTTGCTAACCAATTTCCCCAGCGAGAGGAAGTGACAGAAGTGACTTTTGTTTGATTCATTAATGCGGACACTGCGTGCGGACATCTTACGTTTACAGACTGTCCTAACACCATTCCTGATGAAGCCTGAAGCGCTAGATGCATTGCCTGTACTGCTCTGAGGCATGGGCCCATACCTTGAGCTACTATGTCAAGTTTACCAGAATAGTAATGAATTGGGCGTAAACTGCCCCCATGATCTTGCATTAGACATGCAGTCATGAAGCTTAAATGTTCATGGACATAAAGCACAAATGGTCTATCAGTTTGGGCAATTCCTAATGCTGGTGCTTGACATAGTGCTCTCTTCAAATCATTGAAAACTTTGAGGTGACATTCTTCCATACAAACAGTATCAGAATCTTTACCATGGCCTTTCAACAAGTCATAGAGCGGCTGTGCAATTGAGGCATAGTCTTCAATCCAAGGTCTACAGTAACCTGCTGTTCCTAAAAATGATCGGAGTGTTTTAATGGTAGTAGGCCGAGGTATGGCTTTGACTGAAACCGCTCGATCCTGTGTAATGGATCTATTTCCTGCACCAATTGTTTGACCCAGATATGTGACTTGCTTTTTAGCAATTTGAGCTTTGTGAAAGCTGCATTTTTGTCCTTTCTTATGCAAATAGTCCAACAATGGTGCCAATTCAGTTTGATGTACCTTGTGATCTGTTGAGGCAATCAAAATATCATCGACATATTGGATCATAGTGGACTGTTTTACCGGACATTCTGGGTCACACAAATCACGTCTGACAGCCTGATGGTATATGGTTGGGGAGTTTTGAAATCCCTGTGGTAAACGTGTCCACTGGTATTGCTCATAGTCAACTGTGAAAGCTAACCATGGCTGGCTGTCAGAGTGCAACGGTACAGAAAAGAATCCATTAGACATATCAATTACTGAAAAAATCTTACTCTCTAATGGTATTCCATTACAAATTGTGGAAGGATCTGCCACTAGAGGGGTGATTTTATCAATATTTTTATTGGCTACTCTGTAGTCTATTGTAAGTCTCCATGTCCCATTGGATTTCTTGATGGGCCATATGGGCGAGTTACAGGGACTATTGGTTTTAACTAGCACTCCCTGCATCAGCAACTTTTCTACAACAGGTTTGATCCCCTGTATAGCTTCCTTATTGATCAGATATTGTTTGGTGACCGGGGGGGGAGTCCCCGTCAATTTAATTGGTACTACATCTGTCAACAAACCACAATCATCCTTGTCTTTAGCCCAAATTGGATGATTCTGTAAGAAAGCATACTCAGGAGGGATCACATTATTGGTAGAAACTTGTGCTGAGGAAATTTGAATGCTAGCAGATTCTGAGGACACGTCTAAAGTTAGATGTATTTGTCTCAGGAGATCCATGCCTAAAATTGCACCTGTATTTAATGGAGCACATAACAATTTTGTAGTCAGAGTTTTTGGGCCAAATTGTACATCTATGGGCGGGGTTTCATACAAATCAGAATCTTCACCTATTACGCCAGTTAAAGAAAATTTGGTTTTCTTGTACGGAATGTCTAAAACTTTAGCCAATTTTGTAGGAATTATGGTAATTTCTGCACCTGTATCAAGCAAAAAATCAAATTCTTTCTCTTTTATGCTACCTTTCACAAAAATTCTTGTGTCATTATGATGTACTGTATTACAGGGGTAAGGTAGCTACTCACAGCCCAAACAATTAGTTGTTTTCCTGGTCTTTTTGTGCTCTTAAAAGAGCCTGAACAAGCTTTCCTAAAGTTTCAGTGGACACTTGCGGAACTGCTTCCGGGTTGTAAGCAGGCTGAGAAGGAGCAGAATTATGCATAGCATTTCTTTTTGTATCTTGCAATTTCTTCCTACACTCTTTCGCCCAATGTCCTAATCTTCCACAATAGTGGCAGCTGCCTTCTTTTTTAGACCACCTGTTTTCTTGTTTTGCTGAGCTAAATGTAGCTGCTGCTGCTACTCTCACTTTGGTTTTAACATCAGCATCTCTTTCCCATGCAGCTAACCTGTCAACGTTACTTCTGAGAGTTCTGTTAGACCAAGTTAGATCTAGGAATGGCAAAGCTCTTCTGTATTCGGCTACAAGGCCATCTGACCAGATACGAATTAGTGGTCCTTTGTCATCGAGCACACTTTCAGAATCATCCACTATTCCACTGTAAGTTATGGCTGACTGACAAAACCGTTCAGTATATACATTTACCGTTTCTTCTTTCTTTTGTACACAGCTAGTAACTCTAGACCAGTCTATTTTGGGTCCTAAGATAGTCTTTAGGATTTTCAAAACACCTTCTCTCATATCGCCTCTACTGGCATGTTGTAGTTCAGAAGTCACTGCAGATTCAAAACTGTTGAATTCAGAATCAGTTAAAATTTGTGACATTAACTGTGTGACTTCTGTTAACGACATGTCATATAGACGAATTTTGCTGATCAATGCCCTTCTAAATTCAGAAAACTGTTTACGTGGTGAGGGTAAACTCTCAGAGAGTCATTCTATATCCTTAGGTCCAAGGGCTTTTGAGACAGTTTGTATTCGGACTACAGAAGGGTGGGTAGAAACACTTTCATTTTCCTCAATTCCCTGTGATCTTTTTCTAGCTCCACACACATAAACTGAATTTACAGGCTTATCAGTGACTGATTGGACGGCTACATCTGTTTCAAAGAACGTTTGTAAATCAGGGTAAATGTTATCAGGCTGACTTACTTCTTCCACATCAGTTTTTTCTGCATCTTTGTTGCGGTTCAATTTCTTGGTTAAAGAGGAAACTTTAGTCCGGAGCTCATTGATCTGTTTCTCTAGATCTGAGTTGCGTTTAGACTGTTCTGTAGCTAGTGCTAAACCAAATTCTCTATGGCAACATATTATGCCTTTCACATTGTTCTTGCGAATACTTGCTCCTAGTACTTTTTTACACTCATCTACCGACCAAGTTTTGTCTGGATGAATCTCATATTTTGCGTTAGTTCTTTTCTAACTTTCTCAGTGACCATTAGGTTCATTTGTTCTCCTAACAGTGTTTTAAATTCACTATCTGACAACAAAGGAGTCGCAAGATCAAATTTTTCAGTTGTTGGAACCAGCCTAGCATTCGTTCTAACTATTTTGTGGATTTCTTTATCACACAATCAAAAACACTAAAACTTCTCTGATCAAAAGAGTCTACACTTATGTCACAGATCAAACTGTTGATAAACCTTCCTTGTAACCAACACATCACATTTAACTTCCCTGCCTGAAACAGAGGATGAAACACAAAATATTAGCACGTTATGCTAATCTCCCCTGAAAGAAACGGAAAGGATCTTTCACCTTCCTAACTTTTGGGGATAAAACAAAATTACTAGCATGTAATGCTAACTCTTCCCTGCCTCAAACAGAGGATCAAACTTTTCTTCTCTAAAATAATTTTTTAGAGGGTAACAACACAAAATAATAAAAAAAACAAATAATTAGCAAATGATACTAATCTTCCCTGCCTGACAAACAGAGGATATCTTTTTAACGCATGATGTTAAAAACTTCCCTGCCTGAACAGAGGATCAAACTCTCTTCTCTAAAAGAAATTTTTCAGAGGGTAACACCACAAGGTAACAAACAACAAAACAAATAATTAGCAAAATAATACTAATCTTCCCTGCCTGACACACATGATATCTTTTTAACATGTGATGTTAAAAACGTCCCTGCCTGAACAGAGGATATATTTTCATCTTTAAAAGACAACTTTTAAAGGATAACTTTAGGTAATCAAACACTACAGCTGTCTGATAACTCTTTCTCTGACGGCGCAGAGGCACAAAATTCGTACTGGTCTGGTTCTTTGAATAGAGTGAAACTCACCGAATCGTTGTTTGAATGAAAAGATTCAGTCTGGAAAACTCAGTCAGCTTTGTTGAGGTCCAGTTGAGATTCAGTTCTGGAACTCAGTCAGAAAGTTCATTCTTTGTTGAGATCTTTGTTGAGCTTGAGGTTTTCAAGATTCCGTCTGAAACTCAGTCAGAAAGTTCATTCTTCGTTGAGATCTTTTGTTGATTCAATCTGGATTCTGGTGAGTAGCTCTATCCGGGTCACGGCACCATCTGTTGTAAACTTTTTCTTCCTAAGTGTAGGAGACTTAGAAGCGAAGACCAGGAGACGTTGGGATTGTATCTTTTAAGCAGGATTGTTTATTTGCTGTAGTCTGCTGCATCCAAAATCTTACCCAAGTCTAATCTAAAGAAACTTTACATTGCAGTTTATATACATTTCAAGGGGGTGGGATTAATTTCATAGAGGAGGGGACTCTTGAACAAAACATGTAAAGGAAAGTACATGATTCAGCTGGTTACCTGATTTCATCGAGTAACAGTGTAACTCAGAGCCTTGAGATGCTAATCCAATCAGCCTGATTAGATCAACAAAAGGCCCAGCTGACCTTTGAGATGTGACAAGAGGTTAATGTCCAAAACCTTGATTGCCTCAAAAATGGAAAACAGTGTGTGCACTTTCTCAGTTAAAATACTGTTGAACCTAAATTAAAACATTTAAATAAATTTGTAATCCTAAAATAGCATAAATGAACACACCCATGCTAAAAGTTGACTAAAAAGAGGAATAGAAAAATCAACTTTTGGAAATTGATTTTAATGCTGTTATTTCAGTTAGCCTAATAGCTGGTTTGATTTGCATTGAGATCTTATGGAATTGAGATCTTATGGAAAGTTCCTCATGCCAATCTCTAGGTATGGTGAAGGGAATGTGATGATATGGGGTATTTTAATTCCAAAGGCCAAGAGAACTTTATTAGGATGCATATTATCCTGGATCCATGAAATAACTGGCCTTTAAAAATAAAAATCTGCTGTCTCTATGGGAATTTAACATAGGGGTGTACTGACTTATGCACCCTGTATTTTAAGGAAGAACATTTATTTATTTACGATACAACAAGCCAAGTTCCCTTATCTCAGATAAATCATATTTATCTGACCGCTATCAGTTTGTAGCAGTAAATGAAGAGATGTCTTATCGATCACAAGTTCAGTATGGCGTACCACAAGGCTCAGTACTAGGACCTCTTTAGGAGATATCATTAGGAAACATGGAATTAGCTTTCACTGTTATGCTGATGATACTCAGCTCTATATTTCTTCCAAACCTAACGAAACTCACCAATTCACAAAATTATCGGAATGCATAGTTGATATCAAAAATTGGATGACTAGTAATTTCCTACTACTAAATTCTGAAAAAACAGAGATTCTAATTATTGGACAAAAAACTTCCACACGTAATAACCTAGAATACCGTCTAACACTTGATGGCTGCTCTGTTAAGTCTTCGTCATCAGTTAGGAACCTGGGTGTGCTCTTTGATACCAATCTTTCATTTGAAAGTCACGTGTCTAGTGTCTGTAAAACCGCATTTTTCCATCTTAAAAATATATCTAAATTACGTCATATGCTCTGACAAATGCGGAACAACTAGTTCATGCGTTCATGACATCAAGGCTAGATTATTGTAATGCTCTACTGGGTGGTTGCCCTGCACGCTTAATAAACAAACTACAGCTAGTTCAAAACGCAGCCGCTAGAGTTCTTACCAGAACCAGGAAGTACGACCATATTAGCCCGGTTCTGTCAACACTGCATTGGCTCCCTATTAAACATCATATAAATTTTAAAATATTGCTGATTACTTACAAAGCACTAAATGGTTTAGCTCCCCAGTACTTGAGCGAGCTCTTAACGCATTATAGTCCTTCACGTCTATTGCAATCTCAAAACTCCGACCAGTTGATAATACCTAGAATATATAAATCGACTGCTGGCGGTAGATCCTTTTCCTATTTAGCACCAAAACTTTGGAACAATCTTCCTAACATTGTCCAGGAAGCAGACACAGTCTGTCAGTTCAAAGCTAGACTAAAAACACATCTCTTTGACCTAGCATTCACATAACACTCTATAGACTTCTATAATTCAATATTAGGCTGCTTAGATTAGGTCAGCCGGAACTGGGAACACTTCCCTCAAATCCTGATGTACTCGTTACATCATAAGAAGAATGGCATCTACGCTAATTTTAGTGTCTTTGTTTATCCAGAGGTTTTCCCGCAGCCTGCCGGACCAGGCCGTTTCCAGATCTGACGAAGGACTTTCGCCTGGACCCAATGACAATGCAGTGCTGAAGTGCCAACTAGCCTCTCCCTATGGAGGTTCCCTATACCACTCTACAGATAAAGCGTTGTGGAATTTTTCGGTTCGCGTACCTACCTAAAGTGATAAGATAAAATAAAAATTCTGCATCAAAATTTATTGACAAGTAGTTTGTTTAGGCATGGTTTGTAAGGAATTACAAACCTGCGCACATATATTCAAACGCACATAACTATAGAATCAATTCTTAATGCGCATGTGAACGCCATCAGCGTCTATCACAGGTTCACGTTTAAAGTCTGTTTAGAGAGAACGGTGTCGTCTTAGCGGCCCCTAATTTAATAACAAATGATCATTTAGACGGAAGTGAATCAATCAAAACTAACTTTAGCTGGAAAAAACATTTTTCAAGAGCCACTATAAAACTAAACCAATCTCTGATACCTTAAATTATATGTTTATCTCTGTAAAGCTGCTTAGAAACAATCTACATTGTTAAAAGCGCTATATAAATGAGGATGACTTGACTTGACTTGACTCAGAGATGGTACATGACCGGCATTTGTGGTTAAAAAGTATATAATTGATTTTTTGTTTGTGATAATAACCGACTGTTTCGCTGGATAAGACCCTTATTTCTCGACTGGGATTGTGTCGAGCATTTGAAGCTGCATTGAGACTGACATTTGAACCTTCTTTGAACATTGGAATATTTGGGTGCCATTGAAGTCCATTAAATGGAGAAAAAATCTGGAATGTTTTCCTCAAAAAAATTAATTTCTTTTCGACTGAAGAAAGAAAGACATGGATATCTTGGATGACATGGGGGTGAGTAAATTATCAGGATTTTAAGAAATATATTCAATATATATATACCATTTGAGCCCACATATGTTCCAGATAAACCCACATGTTTGTTTCAATGTAATATTCTACACATTTTATAAAATAAACATTAAATAACCTCAGTAAGAAATAAACCTTTAAGTAAGCCTAAATGGTAAGTGGGCTTAAAATGGTCACTTCCTCTAAATAATGACAATTTAAATTTTTGGGTGAACTATTTCTTTAATTTATTCAGTGGGTCAGTTTCTTGGTTCATTATTGCCTTGTCATCCTCCAGCCTTTTTATGGTGGTTTCTGGAATGTTCCTCTCCCTCAGAAAAAAGATAAACCTGTCCATCCTGTAATTATAGTTTGATGGAAATTAATAACGAGAGCAAACTGAGGCTGGTAGGCCAATATTAAGCCTAGACCAAGTACATCAACCATCAAGGTGGTCTACGCTCCCGTCGTATGTCGCAACTCGCCTCCCACCTCCTCCTATGGAGTCAGAAGCATCTGAGGTCGCTTCGAGCCATTCACGTTCCAGGGGAGCTCAACCGTGTGGCAGACGAGCTCTCACGGCCGCCTCCCCTGCCAGGAGAATGCCGACTCCATCCCCAGGCGGTCCAGCAGATTTGGAGTGTCTTCGGAGCTGCACAGGTAGACCTGTTTGCCTCTCCAGACATGACCCATTGCCAGCGGTTTTACTCTCTGGCTCACAGCTGGCCCTGGGACCTACGCAAGTATGCGTTTCCCCCAGTGAGCCTTCTTGCACAGACCCTGTGCAAGGTCAGGGAGGGCGAGGAGCAGGTCCTTCTAGTGGCGCCGTCATGGCCTACCAGGACTTGGTTCACGGAACTCATGCTCCTTGCGACAGCCCCTCCTTGGCCGATTCCTCTGAGGAAGGACCTCCTTTCTCAGAGACGGGGCACTCTTTGGCACCCGCGTCCAGACCTCTGGAAACTCCATGTCTGGTCCATGGACGGGACGCGGAGGTTCTAGGTGGTCTACCACACGCAGTGGTAGATACCATCACTTCCGCTAGAGTCCTTTCTACAAGGCGTCTCTATGCGTTGAAGTGGAACCTGTTCGTCGATTGGTGTTCCTCCGGTCAGGAGGACCCCCGAACTTGCCCGACCAGAGTCGTGCTTTCCTTCCTGCAAGATGGGTTGGAGCGAAGGCTGTCTCCCTCCATCCTCAAAGTGTATGTCGCTGCTATAGCCGCACATCACAATGCAGTAGAAGGTAAGTCCTTGGGGAAGAATGACCTGGTCATCAGATTCTTTAAGGGTGCTAGGAGGTTAAATCCACCTCGTCTTTTTCACTCTTTACCCTCATGGGACCTAGCTCTGGTACTTAGAGCTCTTCAAAATCCTCCCTTTGAGCCTTTGCTGACAGTAAAGCTTAATATCTTGTCCATTAAGACAGTGCTCCTGTTAGCTTTGGCCTCTTTCAAGAGGGTCGGGGATCTGCAGGCTTTTTCGGTCGACGAATCGTGCCTAGAGTTCGGGCCGGGCCTTTCTCACGTTGTATTGAGACCCCGGCTCGGATATGTCCCCAAGGTTCCTACCACTCCCTTCATGGACCAGGTAGTGAACCTGCAAGTGCTGCCCCAGGAGGAGGCAAACCCAGCCCTAGCTTTTCTCTGTCCCGTCTGCGCCCTGCGAGTTTATATTGACAAAACGCAAAGCTTCAGGACCTCAGATCAGCTCTTTGTCTGTTACAGAGGCCAGCAGAAGGGGAAGGCTGTCTCCAAGCAGAGGTTAGCTCACTGGTTAGTGGATGCTATCACCCGAGCATATGAGTCTCTGGGTGAGCCTTGTCCTCCCAGGTTGCGTGCTCACTCCACGAGAAGTGTTGCCGCTTCCTGGGCTTTGGATCAAGGCGTTGAGTACGCTCCCACTTCCCTCCGATTGGGACTACCTCAGTGACTGCCATATGTTTCACTACCCCACTGGGCTAGTACATATGTGTATTCCAGGCCTTCCTCAGGTAGGCTGGGACTTCCGCAGCGTCGTCGTCGACCGCCAAACGCGCCCTCTTGGGACCCAGAGGTTTCAGAAATTGCTCTTTTGTTGAAAATGTGGGTACCACTGGCTCGTGGGTCAGTGTCGGAACAAAAAGAAAAAGAAATAAAGGATTCTCCGCCCGGCCCTCCACCGGGGGAACCGAAAAGTTTTGTACTAATATATATATATATATATATAGTACAAAACGTTTCATATATACACATATATATATATATATATATATACATATATATATATATATACACATGGTTCGAATTACGTGGGAGCCAGTGGGAGCTGAGCTCCCATAGAGAGAGTATGAGCTCACATGAAAGCAGTAAAATCCTACACCTGTGGGGGCTCTAATAATCATCATGACCCTCATTTTAAATTACAAATAAAGCACTTTTCCCTTCAATAATCGAGGCATATTTGTTAACCCTTTCGCACGTACGTTCATAGCGGTGTGATTAGAACAGTCAGTGCATCATGTGATCAACTGCTAAATTCAAAAGTGCTTTCACGCGTTAGCTGGCGCTGAGCCAGAGACAGATGCGCTCAATATATCACAACTATTCAGTTTTTTTTTACCACATAATGTTTATTTTAGGTTTCAGACATTTAAATACACAAAAGTAGCTACTAGCAAAAAAATGATTTGGGGGGACGCTAGGTAGGCCCCCACCAATATTTTAGCGAACTCCTTTCAGGGTTTTCCTGCATGGAATTAAGAGGCAGCCGCCTCCGGCTCTCAACAAAACTCGGCCTGTGGCCATTAAGTTTGCGATAGTGCTGCGCGGATCGGGCGAGACAAATAATTAAAAAATTAGCCTACATTCAAATTAATCGAGGATGGATGACAGATAAATTATTATAATGTGTTGATTTTAATAAAGACACGGAACTCTTATCATGGTAAAACGAAATGAGCCTCACTCTTTTACTTTCGTTTTCAACAACGTAATTCTCTTTAGAGAAAATCAAACAAGGAAAACATATCAGGGGATTTACTACAGTTGTAATTTTTCAATGTAAATTATTTAATTTGATTGGTAACAGCCTACTGTCTTATTATTCTGATTTAATGTATTGATCAAATTAAGGAATATTTTAAAGGAAAGATGGAGCATAGGCTACATAAAATTAGAGGAAAAAATGCCCTATTTTAAAGGTAAAAAATGTATTCTGATAAGAGTGTTTGCCAACAGTGATGTAATGAAACATTGACAATTTAACTTTGAAGGGAGTAAAAAGCCTCTGTTTAGGATATTAAGGAAATGTAATTTTGGCCAAAGAATAACTTTTAATTTAAATAAATGTTAATTTTAAATCAGCCTACTTCAGTGTGATATTTTACCATATTATCATGCTTAACATTGAGAATTTGAAAAATTGTAATGATGATCAGCTGCAGATCTAAATCAAAGAATATCATATGTTTGGGCGGTTGGATTATTTTTAACAGCGGATTCGGGTGACTCAAAGTGCACCAGATTAATGAATTTATCTTTAAAATGTACAAATTTTTCTTCCTGGGGGGGCATGCCCCCAGACCCCCCTAGAGGTAACGAACTCCACCCAAATATTCTCTACTCCTGTATTAATAAACGTACGTTGAACTCAGAATAATGAAGTGCAGTATTTAGCTATTTATCTATCACTTACTATTTATCTATCGCCTGCTCGTGGGTTACTTTTTTTTTCTTTTTTTAAAGAGACCCCCACAAAGATGAACATCATAATTCGAACCCTGTATATATATAAATATATATATAAAGACTGGTTGACTGGTTGACTTACCGAAACCGTCTCGACGAAACCGTCTTACATTGTTCATGAGGCACACATGCACACTAGCACACACACGCAAGGTCTCTCTCTCTCTCCCTCTCTGCCGTGTGCGTGCTACACGGTTTAGAGCCCAGTCCCAATTCGCCTACTTATACTACGACCTAAAAGTATGTACTCTTTTTGTGAAGAAAAAGAACATACTTTTGAGTGTGTAACAAAAGAGTAGGGAAGCTTTGGGACATACTATCACGTGATCTTTAACGGACAGACCTGTCGTGTGCATCCGGTCACCGTAAACTGCCCTGTCAATCGTCTTGTCAGTTAAAATCCTCCATTCAATCTATTTTGATTTCCTACCGTTTCGGAGAGAAATGTAGTCGCACGTTCATCTGCCAGTCGTGGGTCTTTCATGCGGAGACTCTCCTCATGTGTTTGCAATTTGAATATAAAGATGCATTTAAAAGCTATTGGCTAAACGTATCTTTACAAAGGTTTGAAATGCTGCTGCAGATGCAATATAATGTATACAACGTTGAATAAATACATGTTCGTCAGGTTAGATACTGGTGATTAATCACTAACACCCCTTTATCTAAACCTCTCTACATAACCGCCGGACTCACGCGTCCTCCGTGTCTGTAGTTTTTTAACACTTTTCACTCGTGTTTGTAGTTCTAACCGTATCCTCGTCCAACGCGCGATGGGTTGTGGGCAATATTAGCCTTTCCCTTTCAGTCGCTCACGTTCAACGTTACGTCGAACGTAATTAGGATCACTTCAGGGAGCCCTATCAACTTCAAGTCTCTACAGAACGAGCCATTGGCGTGACATTGGCGTGCGTGAGAAGCATCATGCGCCCCCGCCCCGCAGCGCGGGTATAAACAGGAAGCGGGCACACGCACTCATTGTCCTTCGCTTCGGAGCCGAGCTTTCGTTTTGACTCTGAGTTTCTGCAGACTGCTGCATCGTTGAAGACTGCTTCAAAAGAAAAAAATTCTGTTCCAGTGCTGGTGTGAAGGCGTGATCAGTGGTGGCCGCGAGCAGTACAGCTCACAACTGCGGTTTTAACAGCATCGTTTGTGTGTGTGTGTGTCTGTATGTGTAGGTCTCGGTGGGCGTTCCTCTCTTGAGTGGATGCAGATGCGGTCGTTCCCTGGCGCCAGCAGACAGCCACAATAGTTTGGGCGTTCAGCACGCTGAGGCAGCTTTTGTGAATAGTTCATGTTCCCATTGCGGGAATATGACTATTCAATTCAATTCAAATTTATTTGTATAGCGCTTTTCACAATACATATTGTTTCAAAGCAGCTTTACAGAAAGTGTGTGAAAGTGAAAGTGCATGAAAGTGAGTACAGAAAGTGACTATGACAGCGCTGAGATCAAGACTCGTTTACCTCAAGGGAGGTGCAGTCCCCTCGCCAATGCCAAGATCTAGTGTTTATTCTGGACCTCAGAATAAACCTACTTTTGTGCATGGTCAGGGTGATCTGAGGATTACCGTGAGGGCTTCCCGCCGAGGCAATCTCTGTGGGTCCCTCACGCCTCAAGCGCTGCCGCCGTTGGAGCCTCCAAAGGAACGCGCTGGTCCTTCTCATGGACAACCAGCCGTCTCCTTTGGAGCTCCACCTGATGACCAGATGTCTATCGCAGCATCGGAGGGGGAGCTTCAGTCCTCTAGAGCTGAAGACTCTGCTGCGTTACCCCCTTCCGGGAGTGTGGCGTTGCCCGAGTCCGATCCAGAATGGTCGGCTATGCTTTCCCGGGCCACCGAGAAGGTCGGGCTTATGTGGAACCCTCCACACCGAACCTTCTCGGTTGGACGATTGGTTTCTCGGGACGGGCCGTGCTGGTTCTCAGCGTGCCGCCCCGGTACCATTCTTTCCGGAAGTGCATGAGGAGCTTACTAGGATGTGGACGGCACCGTATAGTGCCAGAAGCCGTCCTAGTGGCTCCTCCCTCCTCACCACCCTTGGCGGCGGAGCGGCTAAGGGGTATGTGGATGTCCCCGCCATTGCGATGCAATTGTGTCCGGCGTCCGCTTCCTCCTGACGGGGCAATCCACGCCTCCCGTCCAAGGCATGTACGTTTTTGTCCGGTCTCAGGGCGAAGGCTTACAGAACCTGTGGACAGGCTGCTTCCGCCCTCCATGCCATGGCGCTTCTGCAGGTCCACCAGGCCCAGGCGCTCATGGACATGAACGAGAGTGGTTCTGACCCAGAGCTCCTCCGGGAGCTCCGTGTGGCAACCGACCTCGCTCTCCGAGCGACGAAGGAAACCGCATGTTCAGTCGGTCAGGCGATGTCCACCTTGGTGGTCCAGGAGCACCACCTCTGGCTCAACCTGGCGGACATGAGGGACACCGATAAATATCCTGCTCAGACGCAGAACAGCGGCACCACTGAAACTGTTTCAGAGGCTCCTGGGGCATATGGCATCGGCAACCGCGGTTACGCCTCTCGGATTGCTTCATATGAGGCCGCTCCAACACTGGCTCCACGATCGAGTCCCTAGATGGGCGTGGCAGAACTGCTCGTGCCGGGTCCAAGTGACTCCGCACTGTCGCCAAACTCTCAGCTTGTGGTTGGACCCTTCGTTCCTGCGGGCAGGTGTTCCCCTAGAACAAGTGTCCAGGCACTCTGTGGTCACCACGGATGCCTCTGCCACCGGCTGGGGGGCCACATACAACGGGCATGCAGCTTCAGGTCTGTGGAAGGGGCCTCAACAGCATTGGCACATCAACTGCCTCGAGTTGTTAGCAGTACATCTTGCGCTGGGCCGCTTCACATCGCCGCTGCTAGGCAAGCATGTACTGGTCCGTACAGACAGCACTGCGACCGTTGCGTACATCAACCGTCAAGGTGGTCTACGCTCCCGTCGCATATCAGAACTCGCCCGCCATCTCCTCCTATGGAGTCAGAACCATCTGAAGTCGCTTCGTGCCATTAATTTTCCGGGCCTGCTCAACCGTGGGGCCGACGAACTCTCACGGCAGCAGGTGCTACCGGGAGAATGGCTCCATCCCCAGGGGGTCCAGCTGATTTTCAAGCGCTTCGGGACCGCACAGGTAGACCTGTTTGCTGCCTCAGACACGTCTCAATGCCATTTGTTCTATTCCCTGACCGAGGGGACCCTCGGCACAGATGCTCTGGCACACAGCTGGCCCCCAGGCCTACGCAAGTATGCGTATCCCCCAGTGAGCCTTCTTGCACAGACCTTGTGCAAGGTCAGGGAGGACGAGGACCAGGTCTTGTTAGTTGCGCTGTATTGGCCCAACCGGACCTGGTTCCCGGAACTAGTGCTCCTCGCGACAGCCCCTCCCTGGCCCATTCCTCTGAGAGAGGACCTGCTTTCTCAGAGACGGGGCACCCTATTGCTCCCGCGTCCAGACCTCTGGAAACTCCAAGTCTGGTCCCTGGCTGGGACGCGGAGATTCTAGGTGACCTACCCCCAGCGGTAGTCGACACAATCACTTCCGCTAGAGCACCCTCAACGAGGCGCCTCTATGTGTTGAAGTGGAACCTGTTCGTTGACTGGTGTTCTTCTCACGAGGAGAACCCCCGACTTGCTCGATCAGTGCCGTGCTTTTCTTCCTGCAAGATGGGTTGGAGCGAAGGCTGTCTCCCTCCTCCCTTAAAGTGTATATTGCCGCTATCGCCGCACATCACGATGCAGTTGAGGGTAAGTCGCCGGGAAAGCACAATAAGATCGTCAGGTTCCTGAGGGGGGCGAGGAGACTAAATCCTCCTCGCCCGCTCTCTATACCCTCTTGGGATTCGTCTCTAGTCCCTTTCGGCACTTCAGAGAACACCCCTTGAGCCTTTGCAGTCAGCGGAGTTAAAAATTCTGTCCTGTAAAAAAGTACTCCTGGTTGCATTGGCCTCCATCAAGAGGGTAGGGGACCTGCATGCATTTTCGGTCGACGAATCGTGCCTAGAATTCGGCCTGGCTATCTCTCACGTAATCCTGAGACCCCGTCCCGGATACGTACCCAAGGTTCCCACCACTCCCTTCCGGGACCAGGTGGTGAACCTGCAAGCGCTGCCTTCGGAGGAGGCAGACCCAGCCCTGGCTTTTCTCTGTCCCGTCCGCGCTCTGCGCCTGTATGTGGACAGAACGCAAAGCCTTAGGACCTCAGATCAGCTCTTCATCTGTTACGGAGGCCAGCAGAGTGAAAGGCTGTCTCCAAGCAGAGGACGGCCCACTGGGTAGTGGATGCCATCGCCTTGGCTTACAAAGCCCAAGGCGTGCCTCGCCCACACGGGGTTGAGAGCCCACTCCACCAGGGGTGTCGCTTCTTCTTGGGCGCTGGCACACGGCGCCTCGCTGACAGACATCTGTAGAGCTGCGGGCTGGGCGACACCTAACACGTTCGCTAGTTTTTATAGCCTACGTGTTGAGCCGGTTTCTTCCTGTGTGCTTGCTTCAACCAGCCGGTAACACCGAAGTTCCCGCTCTAGTGTCGGCTTGCTGCGCTACTCCCCTCCACATGGAGCGGATACGTGTGCTTCTTGCTCCAGTCGAGTTCCCCACTCAGGCAAACCCTGTAGAGTTCCTCCGCACCCCTTCGGCAGTCAGACGTTGCGGAACGTCTGACACCAGGCCTAGTGCTCGTATGCTTGTGTAACTTGTGCTAGGCTGGGTTCCATATTTAGTGGTCCCTGCGACGATCCCATATGTGTATTCTTCCACGATCAGCTCCCTGCGGTGAGCCTGTGTCTTTCCCTTGGCAGAGTCTGCTCTGCCGTCACTGCCCGGTGTTCCCTCCCCCTTCTCAGGCTGGAGCCACTCCAGTGACATTGCATATGTTGCACTGCGCTCCGGCCAGTCCATATATGTATTCTCAACATGTTACCTCCCTTCGGGCAGGATGTGGCTTCCACAGCGTCCCTCTCCCCTGGAAAGGCACGCTTTCCCAGTGTTATCCAAAGAGTTCCACTGTATGGGTATAACGGAACAGCAGTGAACTCCCTCTACGCAGGTCTTCCGCCCCAGCCAGATGGGGGTCTGAGAGTCTTCCTTAGGGTGCTGGATGTGGCAGCAACCGCGGCGTTTTCCATGGGATCCCAATTACGTCGTCATGTCGACATCACGTCGAACGTGAGCGACTGAAAGGGAATGTCTCGGTTAATAATGTAACCCTCGTTCCCTGAAGGAGGGGACAGGAGACGTGACGTCCTGTCGCCACGTTTGATGACCATCGCTGTACAGCCGTCACAATCTCGGCTCCTCAGCGAAAAACAATGAGTGCGTGCGCCTGCACTGCGGGGGCGCGTGACGCTTCTCATACACGCCAACATTCATTGGCTCGTTCTGTAGAGACTTGAAGTTGATAGGGCTCCCTGAAGTGATCCCAATTACGTCGTCACCTCAACGCCTCGTCTCCCATTCCCTCCTTCAGGGAACGAGGGTTACATTAGTAACCAAGATTTTATAGTGCGTATCGATCTGCACTTCGGATTCTGACCAGAAATAGTAGACCATCCGGGTATGTTTGGAATACTCATTTCAACATACTACGATTTGGGACGTACTAATTCTATTTTCGAATACTATTTAGGACGGATAATATGTGAAATGGGACTGGGCATGTTCTGACTCGCATGCACGCTCTTGCTCGCTCACTCTAGATTCCGGGAGATTTGAACTAATTTGCGGGTGTAGCGTGGTTCAGTGTGCGTGTGGGAAGAAGACGACAGGGTCGGTGGGACTAGGACTCACACTTTATTTATAATTAAATCAAAAGAAAACTAAAGCGTGCGCCTTCACCGTTGTCACAACTACAGCAATAAACAACTCTTTCCGCTGTACCAGCTCTCGCTGTATGTCTTCAGCACTGCGTGAAAAGAGCTGTAATCGGGCATGTAAAACTCCTGAGTTCTCCTGTGTACTCCACAAATAAACGTGTGTGTACGGGAGTTTGCTATCCCGTCACACAATCCCGAATACTCCTGGATATGTACCAAGTTTGGGGCACAGCAGGGAGCCACTAAGGGCCATCAGTTACCATGGTGAATAATCCCCCGGTCGGGGTCAATGCAAGGGAATATTAGCATTTCACACCTTTGGGACACAAGGCAGTGGCCTCCTTCAATTGGTCAGAGGTCTTACATAGGATTGGCTGCTCAATGCTTTGTCCCTCCTCTAAACCCCCACACTATTGGTCCAGTTTATGGCCTCATTTGGGTTTATTATTACTCATTATTAATATTTATTATCATTGGTGTTGATGGTTATAATGTCAAGACAATCAGATAGACAAAGTTGAGGTTGTTATTTTTATTATTTGTAAATGACACTGGGCACATGACATATACATACACACAGTCAAAATTCTATAAATAAAAATACGTTAGCACAGAATACACTTTACTATTAGTCATACAATATATAACCCCATGTAATATATAAGGCCTGTGTATAAGATATAGAAAACAATATAATATACAAATACTTTAGAATATATAAATAGGACAATATATAAATAATACAATTTATAAATAGATAACAATATGGAATTGTATAGAATATATAAATGCAGTATATATATAAAAACCTATATAGAATTATATATAATACAATAATTAATTGTATTATAAATGCCAGTTACATTTAGGATTGATTTTAAAGTATTATTACTGGTATATAAATCATTCAATGGCCTAGGACCTCAATACATTGCAGATATGCTCAGTGAATATAAACCCAACAGATCACTCAGATCATTAGGATCACATCGGCTAGAAATACCAAAGGTTCACTCTAAGCATGGCGAGTCTGCTTTTAGCTACTATGCCAGCCGCAGCTGGAACCAGCTTCCAGAAGAGATCAGATGTGCTCCTACAGTAGTCACATTCAAATCCAGACTCAAAACACATCTGTTTAGCTGTGCATTTACTGAATGAGCACTGTGCCACTGTTCGTCCGACTGTTTGCACTGTATTTTATTTTATGTTTTAATTATTCTGATTTCATTTGATTATTTCTGTATTTTATCTTTTATTCTAAACTGTTTTAATTATTCTGATTTCTTTTGATTATTTTAATTTCTTCTATGTAAAGCACTTTGAATTACCATTGTGTATGAAATGTGCTATATAAATAAACTTGCCTTGCCTACAATCTATAAATAATACTATATAATATAAATAAACTATATATAAAAACAACAGAATATTCGAATTCAAATACTATAGAATAATATTTAGATGCGTAATACTAAAATAATTCACAGGCCAGCTTCTGTGGTCTCCACCGTGACTCGATCTGCACCAACTCGTGCATGATGAGTTCCCAAGTACTTCTGGTCTGCTTCCAGTCTTTTTTGTAGCACCCCACACAGCGCAGACAAAACTGTACTACGGGTTGGAGGCCGAACAACCCACACTGACTTTCCATCCAAGATGGCATCCTCCTCTTCAGACATGTGGTCAACTGTTGCAGTCTTCCAGATAGCTGCCTCTTCCTCTGTCTGGAGAACGCCAGTCCTGCTGCTCAGCAGCTGCAAAATAGGAGGGAAAAAAGTAATTAAACCACTGAAAATATCAAATGGGTTGGGATGGGAGCCTCTCCCAGGCTGAGTCTTTTACTGAGATTTATATTTATTTATACTTACTCTTCTTTTTCTTTGTCTCATGCGCGCAATGATCCTCCTGTCCTCCATCTTGTCTTTGTTCTCATCTTGGGCCATCCTGTAACCCCTTCTAACAGTTTCAAAATACGTCTTGCAGGATGCTAGAGAGAGGGAGATAGTGAGGGGGGAGAAAGTGTTTATTTATAACTAACTAATCTATACAGTTAAATAGTTGTAGCCTTGGGACACTTTCTTGTGACTTACCTTTAACAACAGCAGGATCTACCTCCGGTACAGCCATGGAGACGCCATTAAAAAGATAGGTTGTGACCTCGAGGTTGTGGGGGGAGGATAGACTGTGGAGCAGTAATTAAAGAAGGTTGATTAAAAATATAATTTAGAAGAAAGGACTGTTATGAAACAATAGTTTAAAAGATATACCTTGTATGTGGGTCATATTTGTGTATGTTGTTTTCCCCATTGTGCAATCTCCGTACAGCTTCCTGTAAAAATCCAACATAGTATGAGGGCTCAATTCAAATATATTAATAAATAAAGCACACAAAGTTAAGCTGACACCGCCAAATGTTTGTGACGGTCAGAAAATAACTTACCGCAACAGAATTATTCCCAGTTCTCTTTAATTTCTTTGAAGCAGGCTCCTCTTTTGCCTCTTTGAGCTCATTGATGTCAGCATCCATCTTATCCAACCTCTTGTCCATCGTCTCCAGCTTTTCAAATATCCTCTTCAAACTTGCATTTACCATATACACCAGTCTGTTTTCGTTCGGACTCTGAGTTTAAATAGCCACATTGTCCCGACGTAAAGGAGTAACATCTCTACTCTGCTCTCAGCCTAATCACCTTTCCTGAATACTAATGAGGGGGGCAGGGGAATAGGGGCAATCTTGAGCTGCCAGTCCCAAAACAAATTAGCATTTACAAAGCCTAGCCATCAACTAACAGCATGTGGTCAGGCAAGTTCCTGTTTTCGGGCCTTTGTGGGCATTTACAGGTACGCATAACAAAGTTCCAAAGATCCCTGCCAAACAGCATATTTAGCGGGCGTATTCATTGTCTGAATTCTCCCGTATACACCCCTATTGACGCAGTGCAGCTTTCTCAGTCCAGTTAGACGAACACTCTTTCCACTTTAACAGCACTCAGTCCACTTGATCAAAATCCTCTTTTCATAACAGCTCTCAATGCGTGTCGCGTGCGAGTCCCAAGTCCTTCTCTCTCACATCTCTCTCACCCGCAGCGCCTTATATGAGGTCTCTCCACGCCAATTACTGCAATCAGACACAGGTGTTCATCAACTGCACTTGACCTTACTTATTTACCGCACAGCTTGCTGATTCCTCTCTCGCTACAGACTTCGCGAAACCACGCCCCCCTCACCACATACCCCCACCACCCGACTCAGGCCGGGGAGCCGTCCGTAGAATGAAAGGGAGAGAGAAGTCAGGAGCATGTAAAAGCGGCCCGCCACACATGGCAGCCTTTATCTAGGTGAAAGCCCGCTGACACTGCTCCGTCCACTGGACCGTATCTGGTGCTTCCTTTTTAGTCAGATCAGTCAGCGGGCTAGCGAGGTCCAAATAATTAGGTACCAACCTTCTGTAATATCCCGCTAGCCCCAGGAACTGTCTAACCTCGTTTTTGGTCTTAGGTCTTGGACAGGTCGCAACCGCTACCGTCTAATCAATTTGAGGACGCACCTGTCCGTGACCCAAGTGGAAGCCCAGATATCTTACTTCAACACGCCCAATCTTACACTTCTTCGGGTTGGCCGTGAACCCAGCCCTTCTCAGCGTCTTCAGGACAGCGCGCAAATGCTGCATATGACGCTGCCAGTCGTGACTATAGATGATAATATCATCCAAGTATGCAGCGGCATATGCAGCATGCGGCCGGAGGATTCTGTCCATCAGACGCTGAAAAGTCGCAGGAGCCCCGAAAAAGCCGAAAGGAAGGGTGACAAATTGGTGTAATCGAAATGGCGCTGTGAAAGCTGTCTTTTCTCTGGACATGGGAGAGAAAGGGATCTGCCAATATCCCTTTGATAAGTCCAGTGTCGAATAAAAACGAGCTGTACCCAGCCGATCAAGCAATTCCTCAACCCTCGGCATTGGATAAGCACCAAACTTAGACACCACGTTCACCTTTCTATAGTCCACACAGAAACAGATCGAGCCGTCGGTTTCAGGAACGATTTCAACGTGCGATTAAACTGTTCCACCAGACCGTCTGTCTGTGGGTGGTAGACGCTGGTGCGAATCGATTTAATGCCCAACAATTCGTAAAGTTCGCGAATAGTCCGTGACATAAACGCTGTGCCTTGATCGGTGAGAATCTCCTTAGGGATTCCCACCCGGGAGATTAATGAAAACAGCACGCTCGCAACGGCCTTGGCAGAAATGTTACGGAGCGGTACACCGTGTACTCGGTGTACTCCCTGGTACACCGTTGCGTAATCCACCAGGACTAATGCAAAGTGGTACCCGCGTGCCGACCGTTCTAATGGCCCGATGAGGTCCATGTATGAATGGAAATAGGAGCAGGCTTCACTCAATGATTAAACTTAATACTTTAAGAATACTGGCCTGATGATTAGAATATATAAACAGGAAAGAGGCCGCACTATGCATAAATTGTTTTATTTGCACAAACACGCTTCGGCGCGTGCCTTCTTCAGTGTGCAACAAGATCACAATGTAACCAATCTTATATACCCACACCCATTAACACACCCATATTAACATCAACCAATAATTTTAAAATAATGCAGGTCACCAATGTTTCAATCAGTCCATTAATGAAAGGCAAAGACTGTTGATACATGTTTAGAATCAACATAGAATACACATACTAGTATTACATTTACAAGAAACAGCTTAGTGACAGATCTTCATTCATTCCATTGGGGATACATGTGTTTAAGCTAAAAATGTACCAAGCCTCTCTTTGAAGGAGGCGGTTCACACGGTCCCCCCCTCTTGGAGACCGATCGACACACTCTAGGCCCATACATTTGAGCATATTGACATTATGTCCCGCAGAATTGAAATGCCTTGCAACTGATGATTTGTCATCATTCTTTTTGATAGCGCATTTATGCTAAAAAAAACGGGTTCCCTTTCGAGGGAACTCGCACTGCGTCGTTGAAAACGACTCTTTGGGGACGCTCCCTAAGCGTGCGCCTATGAAGTATGAATGAAACTAATCCAATCCTGATTGGTGTTGCGTCGTGACGTAACATGTGACGGCATAACCGGATGTATAAAAACGGCGCTGATGCAAACACATACCAGCTTTCGCTCTTCAGCAAGCGCTATCTGTTGAAAACTGTCTGTCTTATTTGGTGTTGTATTGTCTGTTTGAAAGTGAAAGTATGGCGAGTGAGCAATTCACTAGATGTGTGCACCCCTGTCCTAGATTTATCACGGGTGGGGACACGCATCCACTATGTGTGAATTGTTTGGGAGTGCAGCACGCACAGGCAGCTCTCGAGGGAGCTGCCTGTGATCCCTGTACACATTGTGAAGCACTCCCATTGAGAGTGCTGCGCTCCCGCTTGGCTGTTTTTGATAAAGATGGCCAAGCTCGCGATCCCTGCGGTTCAGGTCCCGCGTCCGTTGAGGCGGCGCGGAGGCTTAGATCGTGGGGATCGCAAAAGGATCTCGCAGATGAGAACGAGACTGCTGAGGCACTTTCTCGTGCATCATCTGTGGATTCTATAACACTCGCTCATGATGCAGAAGCCCGCGCTGCGGCTTCTTCTGCCCGTGACGAGTGCCCGGTGCTTGAACTATCCGCTTCCGAGGAAGTGGATGTGATCAGCATCGGGAGCGGGGAACATGAGTCCCACTCGCCGACTCATGTTCCCGCGTATGAGGAGTTAGTGGAGGTTGTGACGCGTGCTGTGGCCAGACTCAATATTAGTTGGCCACAAGATAAGCAGGATGATTCTCGTCAGAGCAAGTTAGACGAGAGATTCCTGCAGCATCGCTCACAGCCTCAGCGCCGGGGCTTGCCTTTTTTCCCGGATCTTCATAAAGAGATCTCGAGATCCTGGGAAAAGCCCCACTCATCTCGTATTTCATCACCTACGTTATGTGATTATAGTAATGTGGTGGGTGCGAGAGAGTCGGGGTATGGCAAGATGCCGCGGGTGGAAGAAGCTTTAGCGAGCTATCTTTCTCCCGAAGCGGCATCTTCGCTTAAAGCCCCGGCGCTGCCCAGCAAACCATGCAGGGACACTTCTGCGATGGTGGGCAGGGCTTATATGGCGGCTGGTCGAGCTGGTGCGTCCCTGCACTCTATGGCAATCTTGCAGGCGTACCAGGCCGATATCCTAAAAGACCTAGATGAGGGTGAGGGCCCAACACCCGAAGATATTGCGGAACTTAGAAGAGCAACTGATTTATCTCTCCGAGCCACTAGGGAGACGGCCCGTGCTATTGGCCGCTCCATGGCAGCTTTGGTGGCCACAGAGAGGCATCTATGGCTTAATCTGTCCGGTATTAAGGATAAGGACAGATTATTTTTGTTGGATGCCCCGTTATCGCCTTCTGGCCTGTTCGGCGACGCAGTAAACACCGTTGTCGACAGGTTTCAGGAGGCGAAAAAACAGTCAGCAGCTTTTCAGCAGTATCTTCCTCGCCGATCTAGATCTAGGTCTAGGAGGGCTGGTCCAAGTGGCCAGCCTCAGCCGTCAGCCAGCTCCTCCCATCGCCTGGAGCAAAAGGAGAGCGTTTCCTCTCGAGCCCCTCCCTCGGGAGCTTGGCAACAGAGGAAACGTTCTCACTCTAAATCCTCTGGCCAGAAGGGCGACTTGAGGGCCGTCATTCAGGCAAAGAGGGCTTCAGGAAAGAGGTCCTAGCCAATCTGGTAGGACCTCTGAGGGCTGTCCCCCCCGTGAGGGAGCAACCGAGGTTGTTTTCACAACGGAGCCCTCTGGAAAGAGATGTTGTCCCGCCGTCCTGGACGCTTCGGGTCGCATCGATTTCCAGCGAACGCACACCGTGGCGTTCGCCCCAAAAGCTTGCAAGAGAGCACCGACTATGGTCACAAAATCGTTCTTGTCCGCTTCCTGCCAGTTCGCTGTGTCAGAGGGTCGAGAACAGTGCTCGAGAAACACCCGAGGCCAGTCTCGAGAGGCTGGTTCCCTTAGTAAATTTTGTAGAGGGGTGGCCCCTTCTTCCAAATATTTCTCTATGGGTCCTGAATATAATAGAAAAAGGATACAGACTGCAGTTTGGTCACCGACCTCCCAGGTTTGCAGGGGTGGTGCCGACTACAGTGGTTCCAGAACAGGCTCGGGTCATGGAACAAGAAGTACAGGCTCTCCTGGTCAAAGGGGCTATAGAAATTGTTCCCCCACCAGACAGAGAGTCCGGGTTTTACAGCCGATACTTTATAGTTCCAAAGAAGGATGGCGGGCTAAGGCCGATTTTGGATCTAAGGCAGTTGAATCGGTCTCTGAGGAGATTCAGGTTCAAAATGCTTACGATTCCCATCATTGTGAATCAAATCAGGTCCGAGGACTGGTTTGTCACGATAGACCTAAAAGACGCCTATTTTCATGTCTCCATCCTTCCGTGTCACAGGAGGTTCCTAAGGTTTGCTTTCGGGGGCGAAGCATATCAGTGTCGGGTTCTTCCGTTCGGCCTAGCACTCTCTCCCCGCACGTTCACGAAGTGTATGGATGCAGCTCTGGCTCCATTAAGACTTCAGGGCATCCGTATACTGAATTATATCGACGACTGGCTCATATTGGCCCAGTCTCGGGAAATGGCGGTTCGGCATCGAGATGTCGTCCTTGGCCACATTCAGGAATTGGGGTTGAGACTCAACAGGAAAAAAAGCGTGTTGGAACCAGCTCAGAAAACAACGTTTTTGGGCGTGGTATGGAATTCGGTTACGATGCGGGCACACATGTCTCCCGCACGAATCGAGTCCATCCTGACAATGGTTTCTGGGATAAAGCTAGGCCAGCCCATCACTGTGAAGAGGTTTCAAAGGATGCTGGGCCTCATGGCAGCGGCATCCAACATTATACCTTTGGGCCTTCTACATATGAGGCCCCTCCAGTGGTGGCTGAAAGCCAAGGGGTTTTCCCCCAAGGGGAATCCATTTCGTATAATCAGAGTAACGCGCAGATGCCTTCGTTCTCTATTAATATGGAAGAAACCTTGGTTCCTGTCCCAAGGGCCAGTGTTAGGAGCGTCGTGTCGCCGGAAAACCGTTTCGACAGACGCCTCCCTCACTGGCTGGGGCGCGGTCATGGACGGCCGCTTTGCCAGGGGTCTGTGGCAGGACCATCATCATTCTTGGCATATAAATTGCCTGGAGATGTTGGCTGTGTTCAGGGCTCTGAGGAGCTTCCTTCCAGACATCAAGGGTTACCATGTCCTAGTACGATCGGACAATACATCAGTGGTAGCTTATCTGAACCGACAAGGGGGACTCAGATCGCGCCCTCTATCCAGATTGGCGCATCAGATTATTCTTTGGTCCCAGGGGAAAATATTGTCTATCAGAGCAATATATGTCCCGGGGGTTCAGAATCGGGGAGCAGACATCCTGTCGAGGCAGGGGCTGAGGCCCGGGGAGTGGAGACTTCACCCAGAGGTGGTGAAGCTAATATGGCAGAGGTTCGGACCTATGGAAGTGGATCTATTCGCGTCTCAAGAGACGTCCCACTGTCCCCTTTGGTTTTCCCTCACCCATCCAGCCCCGCTGGGGTTGGATGCCATGGTACAGGCTTGGCCGAGGCTTCGCCTGTATGCTTTTCCCCCCGTTGCTCTGCTTCCGGGAGTCCTAGAGAGGGTCCGTCAGGAGGGCATCAGTCTTCTTCTGGTAGCCCCGTTGTGGCCGGCCCGAGTATGGTTTTCAGACATCGTATCACTCCTGATAGACTCGCCGTGGCAGATTCCTCTGAGGAGGGATCTGTTGTCTCAGGCGGAGGGCACAGTTTTCCACCCTCTCCCAGAGTTGTGGAAGCTGTGGGTCTGGCCCCTGAGGGGGTCCAGTACTTAAATGCTGGGTTATCAGAGGGGGTGGTTGATACCATACTTAACTCTAGGGCTCCGTCTACTAGGAGATTGTATGGCCTCAAGTGGAATGTTTTTGCCACTTGGTGTAGAGAACATGAGCTAGATCCAGTTAACTGCCCGGTGGCTTCAGTTCTGGAGTTTCTCCAAAATCGCTTCTCTGCGGGTCTCTCCCCATCCACGCTTAAAGTGTACGTAGCTGCCATTGCGGCTTTCCATGCACCACTGGGCGATGGGCCTTTGGGGAGGCACCAACTGGTTGTACGTTTTCTCCGTGGTACATGGAGGATGAGACCGACAACCAGGTCCAGGGTTCCCTCCTGGGACCTGGCAGTGGTTCTCGAGGGGTTATCCCTTGCCCCCTTCGAACCTCTTCAGTCGGCGTCACCCAAGGATCTGACTTTCAAGATGGCATTCCTCTTAGCCATTACTTCCCTTAAGAGGGTGGGAGATCTCCAAGCCCTGGCAGTAACGCCAGCTTGCTTGGAGTTTGCCCCTGGCGGAGTTAAGGTCATTTTGAACCCAAGACCGGGCTATGTGCCTAAGGTGCCTTCTAATGTGGCACGGTCTACAGTCCTTCAGGCTTTTCATCCTCCACCTCATGTGTCGGCAGAGGAAGAGAGGCTCCATTTGCTATGTCCTGTCAGAGCGTTGAGCATTTACCTTGAGAGGTCCTCTTCCTGGAGGAGGTCGGACCAGCTATTGGTGTGTTTTGGGTCACCTAAAAAGGGGCTCCCTGCGTCCAAACAAACTATTAGTAATTGGATTGTTCAGGCTATTACCGAGGCCTACAAGGTGCGCAATATGCCTTCACCTTTGGCCGTTAGGGCTCACTCGACTAGAGGCATGGCTTCCTCTAGGGCTCTCCAACTGGGCGTGCCTCTTCAGGAGATCTGTGAGGCAGCCGGTTGGGCTACCCCGCACACCTTTATCAGGTTTTATGGTCTGCACCTCCCTAGTACGCCTGGTGCGCGAGTGCTCTCGTCCTAGTTTTGTGCCTGTTTCAGTTTCACTTTAGGGCGGGCCTTGTTCCGGTGCGTGGCATAGTGGGCATTCGTTCCCCAAAGAGTCGTTTTCAACGACGCAGTGCGAGTTCCCTCGAAAGGGAACGTCTCGGGTTATGACTATAACCCTTGTTCCCTGAGAAGGGAACGAGACACTGCGTCGTCCTGCCACGCCCCTAGAGGCCGTAGAGCGTCTTGCTTCATCGCGAGGCTGGTATGTGTTTGCATCAGCGCCGTTTTTATACATCCGGTTATGCCGTCACATGTTACGTCACGACGCAACACCAATCAGGATTGGATTAGTTTCATTCATACTTCAGAGGCGCACGCTTAGGGAGCGTCCCCAAAGAGTCGTTTTCAACGACGCAGTGTCTCGATCCCTTCTCAGGGAACAAGGGTTATAGTCATAACCCGAGACGTTTTTAATTGTCGCTTCGTTTTACCCACATAAAACAGCCCACAAGGACACGTCAGTAAATACAAAATAAAGGTGGATAAACATGTGATTCTGCCCTTTACTTTTAATATTCTGCCTGTTTTTGGATGTGTAAGTACATTATCTGTGAGCATAAAATTACATGCCGCACAGTTCAAACACTTAAAATTACCGTGTGGAATTTTAAAGGGAAAAGGCGACTGGGGATGCGCAGGAAGGTGTGAGCGCACTAGTCGATCACCAAGATTGGGTGCTCGTTTATAGCAACTACGCGGTAGATCTTGGAAAATGTGCCCTATGTGCGGGTCACTACTTAAAATGTGCCAATGGCGTTGCACAATGTTCTTTATCGTAAGTTGTATCGTAAGTCGATACAAAGGTAACTGAAGTATTGCTAGAGCTTTTCTGGCCGATATGTTTGGTCATCAAGTCAACGCGCTGTAGACTGCGCGCACGCTCTAAACAGTCACGCACTAAATTACATGTATAACCCCTGTCGATAAATCTTTGACATAGTTGCCCCGCATGTCGCTCGAAGTCCTCATCATCACTACAGATGCGGCGCACTCTCAACAGCTGACTGTAAGGCAGACTACGTTTGAGAGAGGGTGGATGGAAACTCTGATAATGCAAAAAGGAGTTGCGATCCGTTTCTTTACGATAAATTTCATTGTGTATCGTGTTGTCTACCTTCTTCACTAGAACATCCAAAAAGGGCAAGGTCTTATAATCATGAGTCAGTGTGAATTTGATACAGGACGATCTAGTGTTTATATAATCATGAAAAGCAATCAGTTCTCCTTTTGAGCCCGACCATACAAAAAATATGTCATCTATATATCTGTACCACACTTTAAGATGCTGTTTAAAACGATTAGAATTACAGACAAAATCATGTTCAAATTTACCCATAAAGAGATTGGCATAATTAGGCGCCATGGGTGAACCCATGGCAGTGCCTTGAGTTTGTAGAAAAAATGTATTTTGAAACATTAAATAATTTTTTGTTAGAACGTCATTAGCCAATGACAATAGGAACTCTGTATGTGGCACTTGATTTATCTGTAAGTAATACCCTAAGGCCGCTAACCCTGCATCATGCGGGAAAATAGTATACAAACTGGTCACATCCATAGAGCACAATAGATCAGTTGTGTTAACCTCTCCAATACATGACAGTTTCATCAGAAAATCGGTAGTATCTTTTAAAAAGGATGGCAGGTTAAACACTAAATCTTTTATATGATGGTCAACAAATTTAGACAAGGTCCATACAAATTCGTTCGAAGGGGACCTGCATTAACGGTAGGGGGCACAATGGTGCTTTTGGATTGGCCGGTGGATTCACCAACTGACATTCATTTCATGACGCGCACCACTTGCGCACATTCCTGTGAATGCCCGGCCAGAAGAACTGGGCCATGAGACGGTTTAGTGTCGCCATTTGCCCTAAATGCCGGCCTTTGGATAAGAGAGCGCTTGGTCTTGGTGGAGTATCTGGCCGTCGATAGAGCGGACCTGGTTAAACGCATGTTTTAACGTCTCATCCTGGGACTGCTCCAGGGGAAAATCATCGGGCTCTGTGAGGATAGTTCTCTCCAGAGTACTCCGTTCCCCTGCAGCAGCACCCAGAGGTCCTTGCTCAGCTTCTCCCACCTGAACAACCGCTGTCTTTCCCTTCTTTATCTTTTCCCACACACAAAGACCCCAATAATTTACTAAAAGCCAGCCAATTCGTTCCCAGAATTAGCAGATGACGGAGGTGCGGGTTTACTGCTACCTCCACACTATGCTGGGAAGCACACTAGGCGGGAAGCGGGTCTTTTGTCCCCTAAATTGAATTACCACAGGGATTATAGGATAACTCACCACCACCCCATGCACACACCGTACCTTAACCATGCGGCTGTTATCCAATGCCCCAGGTTGAATCAGGCTTTGATGAATGGAGGTTTGGTTGCAGCCTGAATCCACCAAAGCCTGATACGTACCCCCCTTGATACTCACTGGTGTCTGGTACAGGCCAGCTTGATCGGGGGCAGCCTGTGGCGCGTCGGGGACCCGGATCAGCATCCCCACCTCCATCACCGGACACCGGTGTCCCGTGATATAAAGTGTCCCGGGTCCCTGCAACGCCAACAGGCCGGCCCAGGCCTGCCCGCCGCCCCAGTGGCGGGAAGCGGGTCAAGGGATTGACGTGGAGGACAGCGGGGCTGCAGGAACCGGCGTGGAGTATCCGACGCACGAAGCCCCCCTGGGTGGGGCCCTGGGCGCTGGGACAGGCTCCGCCGGAGTCCCCATTCTACATCTTGGCGCCGGCCGGGGCGTCAGCCCCCCATGAGACCTGGGAGGGGGACAGGTTTGGGGAGAGAAGGGGGCGAGAGAGAGAGAAAGGGAGAGAGAGAGACAGATGAGAGGGGCTCGCCGACCCCTGGTCACGCCACCATGTGATCTTCCGCCAGTTGGACGGCCTGGTCCAACGACGTCGGGCGGTGGCACTGGACCAACTGCGCAGTCTTCTTGGGCAGTTTGAAGATGAACTGTTCCAGTACCACCTTGTTGATGACGTCCTCGACGTCGCCTCCGTCGGCCATCAGCCATCTGCGGCAGGAGTCCTGGAGCTGTTGCGCCATGAAGAAGGGTCGGTGAAGAATGGCACGCCTCAGATCTTCATAGACCATGAGATTCTGGACTGGCAGTGGGTGTGAGGCTATCTGCGACTCTCCCGATAGCAGTGGGATGAGCCGCATGGGCCAGTCCGCTCGGGGCCATCCCCGGGCCTTGGCCGACCTCTCAAAAAGGTCCAGGAAAGCCTCCGGGTCATCCTGGGGTCCCATCTTATTGAGAGGCAGGGGCGTGGCCGAGGGCGTAGCTGGAGAGGGGACGGCCCGAATCTCCCGGTCGAGCCAGCTCCGGAACAGCTCGCAGTCTTCTTGCTGGCCTTGGAGAAGCAGCTGGAAGCGCTGGTCCTGCTCCTCCTTTACGGCCAGCAGGGCTTGGTGTTGCTCCCGGTGAAGACCCGCGAGCGATTGGATGAGGTCCGCAAATGGCGTTCCTGGCGGGGTCTGCATGGCAGCGGTAGTCTTCTTCTCCCGGGTTTCGGCACCAGTGTAGCGTGGTTCAGTGTGCGTGTGAGTGTGGGAAGAAGAAGACAGGGTCGGCGGGACTTGGACTCACACTTTATTTATAATTTATTTATAAGGACGACTCTAGTTCAAATATCTAAAAATGCTTACATCAAGATGAATTTACTAAATAAGTAAAGTGGCATAAGAAATTGTGTCTTGTTTTATGAAAAAAAAATCAAAGTTAAGTGAGTTTTTACTTAAAGGAAGCAAATCATCTGCAAATGGGGTAAGAAAAATAATCTTAATTCAATCGGAAACAAGATTATTTTTCATACCTCACTGGCAGATCATTTTGCTTCTTAAGCGAAAACTCACTTAATATAAAACAAGACATAATATCTTATGCCGTTTTACTTATCTAGTAAATGATAAATGATTATCATGATAAATCATGATAAATGGAATTTTTAGATATTTGGACCGGAAACAAGACAAGTAAGAAAGAAAAAATAGTTCAGAGTCTATAGATTACTATAAGATAGAGTGATCATATAAAAGCCTTAGAAGTTAAATATTAAATTAATGTCATACAGGCTACAGATCTGGTAATAAAACAAAAAGCTTCCTCAAAGCGGTCAGACATGATATATAATACCTTATTACACTCCTTTCTGGTTGGTGATATTCACATCGCCTCTGTGCAATTATTATTTATCCCTTTATCTCTCAGTTCCGCCCATTCCCTTTGTACAAGATTTGCTGTCCTGTCACAAGATGTTTTATACCTCACTGGTACGGGTTGTTTCTAGAAAAATATAATTTTAAAGAATTAAACATGAGATTTAAAAATCTGAGGATTCTGAAAATAATCTCCATTTCAGTGTCCCTTTTTTTGCTGATCAATCTAGGACGAATGACAAATTGTCCTCATAAGAAAGAGCTGGTCTTGAATCACTTACTAAAGCTGGATGTTGGAGAACTACAGGCTTGTTCTGCTATTATCCAAGGAGACATGGACGGAGTGAACAAGGACATTTTCGCGAAGCTCTTGGCCTCAAAAAAAAGAGGAAATTCCTTCTGTCCGAATCATTCTATCTCAACGCAACCAAGGATTGTCCATCCTACATCCGAGACAGAGGGTTTCTGATGCTTTCTCTCAGTAAAGAGGAAAAAGATTTCCCCATTGCTTACTCAATGGTGATCCACGATAAGATTGAGATGTTTGAAAGGCTCTTAAGAGCCATCTACACTCCTGACAATGTGTACTGTGTTCATGTGGACCAGAAGTCACCTGAGATCTTTAAAGAAGCAGTTAGGGCCATTGTGTCCTGCCTGACCAACGTGTTTGTGGCCAGCAAACTGGAGAATGTGATATACGCCTCCTGGTCTCGAGTTCAAGCGGACATCAACTGCATGCAGGATCTGCTCAAGTCACCCGTCCAGTGGAGGTATCTGCTCAACACCTGTGGCACTGATTTCCCCATTAAAACCAACGGAGAAATGATTCAGTCTCTAAAACTCCTGAACGGAAAGAACAGTTTGGAGTCTGAGATCGTACAGTCCAAAAAGGTGCGCTGGCAGTATCATCACAATGTTTCGAATGTTGTGACTCGGACCGATGTTACAAAGTCACCCTCGCCAATACAGAGTCCTATGTTCTCAGGAAATGCTTACTTTGTGCTTATAAGAGAGTTTGTGGATCACATCTTCAAAAGTGAAGAGATTCAAGATTTCATGGAATGGGAGAAAGACACATACAGTCCAGATGAGCACATGTGGGCTACGTTACAGCGAATGCATTCAGTACCAGGATCCAACCCTCCAAACAGAAAGTACGAGCAATCAGACATGAACTCAATTGCTCGTCTAGTGAAGTGGAGCTACCATGAAGGAGATCTAAAGAGTGGGGCTCCCTACCCACCATGCACTGGGATGCACAGACGGGCAGTGTGTGTCTATGGAGCTGGGGACTTGAAATGGATTGTGAGGCAACACCATCTTTTAGCAAACAAGTTTGATCCAGAAGTAGATGATGTAGCAATCAAATGTATGGAGGCTTTTTTAAGGTACAAAGTTATTTATGGTCAATCATTAATAACGGTTAAAAAATCTGACATTATTTTATGATGTTTTAATGAAAGGTACAGTATCTATTTGTATATTTTTCTAAATACTATAGGAATCTTTTTATGGATATGAATGTAAATGTAATACAGTATATTAAACATTTATATATTTGAAGTTGGTCATATTAATAGGATGATGAAAATCTCCAAATACTTTCAATTAAATTAGTCATTTGTGTTTAAAAATCATTTACTTTAGAGAAGCTCTCTTTGTGTTACAATTAATACTATATATAAACCAAGAGATTTGGAAATAACTTAACATTAATAGATCATTACTTAGACTACCTTTAGTTAGAAAATGAAACCTTTCTACATATAAATATTGATGCAAGTAGAATCAGAAAACAATGAGTTAATGAAAACTACACTCTTCAAATGGAAAAGCAGAAAAACTTCACCAATTCACAATGGTTAATTTAAATAAAAAATAAACATAAAAAAAACCTAATGTTGGAGAATTACAGTTAGACCCCATAACGAGACCAATGTGCTCAACGAAGACCAGGAGTCAAAGTTGTTCAAAGTTCAATAAATAACGAGAGAGAGTTTACTAAAGACAAATTTCTTCAGACTTCCAAAGGTCTAAGAAATTAGTAAGAGGATCCAGCCTTGAACTAATTTAGGATACAGAAACACAAGTACACCCCAGTGAAAAATAAATATACTGAAATGCAAGTATACTTCAAATACATTTACATATTTTTTTACTTAATATACAGGTGAAATTCAATAAATTTGAATATTGTGCAAAAGTTATAATTTTGATGAATATGGCGTACAGCTTATGAAAACCCCAAATTAGAAAATTTGAATATTACATGAAATCAATGAAAAAAAAATATTCTAAATACAGAAATGTCGGCCCTCTGAAAAGTATAATCATGCATATGTATATAGTTATACTGTATATACAAAATATATTAGTTTCACCTTTTAATTTGAATTACTGAAATAACACGATATTCCAATTTTTCGAGTTTCACCTGTAAATACCCTGCAATTGTATTTTTGATATATTAAACTGGTATACTTAAAGTCTGCTTAATTGGAACAAGTAATTTTGTATGGTCCAACTTAAGATATACATACGTATATTTGATTGTGCTAAAGTGAAACTATTGCAAGTATACTTAAGGTACACTTTAAATATCTTGCATTTCAATTATACAGTGATCATACTATCCTTATTAATAGTGATATTAAAAACATAGGCTTAATATAAAGAAATATGCATTGTGCAATAAAGAAGAACTCCAAATAATGTTTAATTATTTAAGTCTCAAGCAATGTGTCAGTGAATATATTAATGGGTTTGTGGTATAGTTAGTATGAAATAAATGTAGGCCTATGTAGGCCATAATAAATAAATGTAGGCCAACACATTTTTAGATGATAAAGTCTTTTAGAGACTTTCTTTATATGCAAACCAAAGAAAATGTGAAATATGAACTGAAACATCTAGTTTGTTTCTGCTAACTGGTGCTGTAATGGCAGACTTTCCAAACACAACTTTTGCCTACAGCGCAAAGGTAACAATTAGCAATTTGCAAATAAAATTATTTAATTTCTTAAAAAGTACTTCAGTCATTTTTTTTGTTGAATCCTCTGTTGACCTGTTATGATTAAATGTACAATTCAATAAACTTTATTTAAGTTCTACACTGTAAAATCTAATTAGTTAGACTTACTTTAAAAAAACATGCAAACTTATTGCCTAATAAAAAAAACAAGTAAAGTAAAATAAGAATAGTATGTTGTACTGAAAAATGCTTAGTTAGTATAGTTCACCTACACAAGAGTTCTAGTACTTTACTTATATACAATTTAATTGTTACCATTGTTGTGGTTTGCATGCTGAATGTTGAAGTCTGTATGTGAATCAGGCATGGTCATTTGCAAGATTTTGTAACAAATAAAGAGATTATTAAGGAGCTCACCTAGTCCCACTTTGTCAAAAAAATTTATTATAACTATCTCGTGGCCTCAAGATAGTTATAATTTTCTTTTTTTTTTGACAAAGTGGGACTAGGGGGGCTCCGTAGATTATATCAACCCAATTAAACGTTTCACACAGTGTTGTAGTCGAGACCAGCTCACTCGAGTCCGAGTCAAGACCGAGTTCAGAGAATGTTGAGTCCGAGTCGAGACCGAGACCACAGAGGGTTGAGTACGAGGTCGAGACCGAGACCGAGAGAGGTTGGATTACCTAATTTACTTTTATTTACCTAATTTACTTTTATTTACTTAGAGTGATATTGGTTTAAAAAATATTATCAGTTAAGGGTAAAAAGGCCACATTTTAGGCAGTGTTAAGGTAATTTTATTACAATTATGACTGGTCACTTGTCAGTATTAAGTGCTCTTGTCCACATAACATTACTGTACCACTGTATACTGTAAGTCCACATAACATTTCTAGTACTCATAACATTACTGTACCACATCGTATCTGTATTCATTTTATTATTTAATTAAACGAGATTTGGTTTTCTCTGTGACACTTTTGTCCTACGTTGTAAACAGTAAATATTAAAATAACACAGTTGAGACAAATGTAGCATGTGCCTTTCTGGAAAGCAGGATCACTACAGGCGGATGCAGGTGGACACAGCATCAAACAGAAGCGAGAGTGGGCGGGTCACGGGTGTGGGAGAGTATATGGCTTCCAAAAAGTAGTCCCTTGCAGACTTCTACACCGAACTAACTAAGCATTAGCTGTCAAAATGCTAACAATTTTATGAAAATTACAGAAATTATGAGTTCTTAATCTTACCTTTCACTCCACATGACAATGAAAATTGGAAGTTGTTCCCTTTGCTTCGGTAATTGAAGTACCGCAGAATTTACATGTCGCAGAGTGTTTGCTTTTTAAAGTCTTACTGCATATGAATTCTACTTTGTGGCTATTATATGCAAACGGAATAATGGATGATTTGATCACAAAATGGGGGAACATTTTTTCGATTTGAATCGCATTTCCTGCATTTACATACATTTAGGGACTATGGTGATACAAAATCCAGGAAATAAATAGTTGATTATAATGATAAATTCCGCCAAAAATAAAAGTAGGCTACTAACCTATAACAAAAAGATTTCTTACTTTTTTATTGTTTAATACTGGCCGATTGCCAAGACTTGAGAGAATAATTTTATAAAGTCAAAAATGTTCACAATAAATGTTTTGTGTGTAAATAAAATTGAAATTATCTGAAACCCAATGTCCACTGTAAAAACAACATAAACAGTACAGTATATTTAAAATAATTGTTTAAAAGCATCTATTTATGAATGAAGGCCAGTATCACTCACTCTAAAAAAATGCTGGGTTGTTTTAATAAATTTTGGGTCAAATATGGACAAACTCAAACATTCGATGTTTGACCCAAAATTGGATTAAAACAACCCAGCATTTGGATGAGTGCTGATATTAATATAGCTACTGATGTCTCTATGAAAAGGATTCCCTCCCCCCAAAATGTGAAACATTTATTAGGCTTCAAAATATAACAACTTTTAATTAAATTGAATGTCACGAGGTGACGAAATTCCAACTTTTTCCCTTGCAAGGCGGAACTAATGTTCGCCGAGATTGCCTTCAGCCGGACCCATAACAACGGAACACCGGGCCAGCAGTCGTCTGCGAGGGGCTGCTGGCGGTATTTTTGGTTTGTTTGTTTTATTTTAATAAAGTGTTTTTGATTATTTGCCGGTTCCCGCCTCCTTCTTCCCTGAACATTGTTACACTTATATTAATACTTCAAACACTGCAAAAAAATAAGCTTTTCTTACTTCATATTCTCTAGTTCAAATATCTAAAAATGCTTAGATCAAGATGAATTTACTAAATAAGTAAAGTGGCATAAGAAATCGTGTCTTTTTTTATGAAAAAAAAATCAAAGTTAAGTGAGTTTTTGCTTAAAGGAAGCAAATCATCTGCAAATGGGGTAAGAAAAATAATCTTAATTCAATCGGAAACAAGATTATTTTTCATACCTCACTGGCAGATCATTTTGCTTCTTAAGCGAAAACTCACTTAATATAAAACAAGACATAATATCTTGTGCCGTTTTACTTATCTAGTAAATGGATCTTGATTTAAGAATTTTTAGATATTTGGAGCGGAAACAAGACAAGTAAGAAAGAAAAAATAGTTCAGAGTTTATAGATTACTATAAGATAGAGTGATCATATAAAAGCCTTAGAAGTTAAATATTAAATTAATGTCATACAGGCTACAGATCTGGTAATAAAACAAAAAGCTTCAAAGCGGCCAGACATGATATATAATACCTTATTACACTCATAAGCATAGGTTTTTCTCACTAGGGCAGACTCTGCATCTATTGCCTCTGATGTGTTTTTTTTTTATCAACATACACCTAACTCGGAAACTCTTAAGAAAATCCAAAGTCACCAAAACTCATAATTAAGAGTTGTGCTGATGTTCATGTGCATTTTATCTCATAAATACATTCTTTCTGACATGACTTGAAAACACTGTAACTGCCAAAGCTAAACCTTGACCCCATTGGCCTACCCCAACATCCTACCATGGGTTGAACCAGAAGTTGGCACATCAGACCGCTATGCTTGATCTATGTGTCGAAACATGCCATAAAGTCAATACGATTACACTCACCAACAATCAGTTTTGATGTACTTTTGCTGAACAACCGAACTCGCACAGATTGGGATTCTGTGTTGCAGATTTGGCACATTTGACCTTTAGAGTCAAGAAACTCATTGCAGCTAAAGACACAAGTCTCACCATGTATTTCAAATCTGAGAATGATGAAATGATAAATGATTTTTAGATGATAAAGTCTTTTAGAGACTTTCTTTATATGCAAACCAAAGAAAATGTGAAATATGAACTGAAACATCTAGTTTGTTTCTGCTAACTGGTGCTGTAATGGCAGACTTTCCAAACACAACTTTTGCCTACAGCGCAAAGGTAACAATTAGCAATTTGCAAATAAAATTATTTAATTTCTTAAAAAGTACTTCAGTCATTTTTTTTGTTGAATCCTCTGTTGACCTGTTATGATTAAATGTACAATTCAATAAACTTTATTTAAGTTCTACACTGTAAAATCTAATTAGTTAGACTTACTTTAAAAAAACATGCAAACTTATTGCCTAATAAAAAAACAAGTAAAGTAAAACAAGAGTAGTATGTTGTACTGACAAATGCTTAGTTAGTATAGTTCACCTACACAAGAGTTCTAGTACTTTACTTATATACAATTTAATTGTTACCATTGTTGTGGTTTGCATGCTGAATGTTGAAGTCTGTATGTGAATCAGGCATGGTCATTTGCAAGATTTTGTAACAAATAAAGAGATTATAACGGAGCTCACCTAGTCCCGCTTTGTCAAAAAAAAATATTATAACTATCTCGTGGCCTCAAGATAGTTATAATTTTTTTTTTTTTTGACAAAGTGGGACTAGGGGGGCTCCGTAGATTATATCAACCCAATTAAACGTTTCACACAGTGTTGTAGTCGAGACCAGCTCACTCGAGTCCGAGTCAAGACCGAGTTCAGAGAATGTTGAGTCCGAGTCGAGACCGAGACCACAGAGGGTTGAGTACGAGGTCGAGACCGAGACCGAGAGAGGTTGGATTACCTAATTTACTTTTATTTACCTAATTTACTTTTATTTACTTAGAGTGATATTGGTTTAAAAAAATATTATCAGTTAAGGGTAAAAAGGCCACATTTTAGGCAGTGTTAAGGTAATTTTATTACAATTATGACTGGTCACTTGTCAGTATTAAGTGCTCTTGTCCACATAACATTACTGTACCACTGTATACTGTAAGTCCACATAACATTTCTAGTACTCATAACATTACTGTACCACATCGTATCTGTATTCATTTTATTATTTAATTAAACGAGATTTGGTTTTCTCTGTGACACTTTTGTCCTACGTTGTAAACAGTAAATATTAAAATAACACAGTTGAGACAAATGTAGCATGTGCCTTTCTGGAAAGCAGGATCACTACAGGCGGATGCAGGTGGACACAGCATCAAACAGAAGCGAGAGTGGGCGGGTCACGGGTGTGGGAGAGCATATGGCTTCCTAAAAGTAGTCCCTTGCAGACTTCTACACCGAACTAACTAAGCATTAGCTGTCAAAATGCTAACAATTTTATGAAAATTACAGAAATTATGAGTTCTTAATCTTACCTTTCACTCCACATGACAATGAAAATTGGAAGTTGTTCCCTTTGCTTCGGTAATTGAAGTACCGCAGAATTTACATGTCGCAGAGTGTTTGCTTTTTAAAGTCTTACTGCATATGAATTCTACTTTGTGGCTATTATATGCAAACGGAATAATGGATGATTTGATCACAAAATGGGGGAACATTTTTTCGATTTGAATCGCATTTCCTGCATTTACATACATTTAGGGACTATGGTGATACAAAATCCAGGAAATAAATAGTTGATTATAATGATAAATTCCGCCAAAAATAAAAGTAGGCTACTAACCTATAACAAAAAGATTTCTTACTTTTTTATTGTTTAATACGGGCCGATTGCCAAGACTTGAGAGAATAATTTTATAAAGTCAAAAATGTTCACAATAAATGTTTTGTGTGTAAATAAAATTGAAATTATCTGAAACCCAATTTCCACTGTAAAAACAACATAAACAGTACAGTATATTTTAAATAATTGTTTAAAAGCATCTATTTATGAATGAAGGCCAGTATCACTCACTCTAAAAAAATGCTGGGTTGTTTTAATAAATTTTGGGTCAAATATGGACAAACTCAAACATTCGATGTTTGACCCAAAATTGGATTAAAACAACACAGCATTTGGATGAGTGCTGATATTAATATAGCTACTGATGTCTCTATGAAAAGGATTCCCTCCCCCCAAAATGTGAAACATTTATTAGGCTTCAAAATATAACAACTTTTAATTAAATTGAATGTCACGAGGTGACGAAATTCCAACTTTTTCCCTTGCAAGGCGGAACTAATGTTCGCCGAGATTGCCTTCAGCCGGACCCATAACAACGGAACACCGGGCCAGCAGTCGTCCGCGAGGGGCTGCTGGCGGTATTTTTGGTTTGTTTGTTTTATTTTAATAAAGTGTTTTTGATTATTTGCCGGTTCCCGCCTCCTTCTTCCCTGAACATTGTTACACTTATATTAATACTTCAAACACTGCAAAAAAATAAGCTTTTCTTACTTCTTATTCTCTAGTTCAAATATCTAAAAATGCTTAGATCAAGATGAATTTACTAAATAAGTAAAGTGGCATAAGAAATCGTGTCTTTTTTTATGAAAAAAAAATCAAAGTTAAGTGAGTTTTTGCTTAAAGGAAGCAAATCATCTGCAAATGGGGTAAGAAAAATAATCTTAATTCAATCGGAAACAAGATTATTTTTCATACCTCACTGGCAGATCATTTTGCTTCTTAAGCGAAAACTCACTTAATATAAAACAAGACATAATATCTTGTGCCGTTTTACTTATCTAGTAAATGCATCTTGATTTAAGAATTTTTAGATATTTGGAGCGGAAACAAGACAAGTAAGAAAGAAAAAATAGTTCAGAGTTTATAGATTACTATAAGATAGAGTGATCATATAAAAGCCTTAGAAGTTAAATATTAAATTAATGTCATACAGGCTACAGATCTGGTAATAAAACAAAAAGCTTCAAAGCGGTCAGACATGATATATAATACCTTATTACACTCATAAGCATAGGTTTTTCTCACTAGGGCAGACTCTGCATCTATTGCCTCTGATGTGTTTTTTTTTTAATCAACATACACCTAACTCGGAAACTCTTAAGAAAATCCAAAGTCACCAAAACTCATAATTAAGAGTTGTGCTGATGTTCATGTGCATTTTATCTCATAAATACATTCTTTCTGACATGACTTGAAAACACTGTAACTGCCAAAGCTAAACCTTGACCCCAATGGCCTGCCCCAACATCCTACCATGGGTTGAACCAGAAGTTGGCACATCAGACCGCTATGCTTGATCTATGTGTCGAAACATGCCATAAAGTCAATACGATTACACTCACCAACAATCAGTTTTGATGTACTTTTGCTGAACAACCGAACTCGCACAGATTGGGATTCTGTGTTGCAGATTTGGCACATTTGACCTTTAGAGTCAAGAAACTCATTGCAGCTAAAGACACAAGTCTCACCATGTATTTCAAATCTGAGAATGATGAAATGATAAATGATTTTTAGATGATAAAGTCTTTTAGAGACTTTCTTTATATGCAAACCAAAGAAAATGTGAAATATGAACTGAAACATCTAGTTTGTTTCTGCTAACTGGTGCTGTAATGGCAGACTTTCCAAACACAACTTTTGCCTACAGCGCAGAGGTAACAATTAGCAATTTGCAAATAAAATTATTTAATTTCTTAAAAAGTACTTCAATCATTTTTTTTGTTGAATCCTCTGTTGACCTGTTATGATTAAATGTACAATTCAATAAACTTTATTTAAGTTCTACACTGTAAAATCTAATTAGTTAGACTTACTTTAAAAAAACATGCAAACTTATTGCCTAATAAAAAAAACAAGTAAAGTAAAACAAGAATAGTATGTTGTACTGACAAATGCTTAGTTAGTATAGTTCACCTACACAAGAGTTCTAGTACTTTACTTATATACAATTTAATTGTTACCATTGTTGTGGTTTGCATGCTGAATGTTGAAGTCTGTATGTGAATCAGGCATGGTCATTTGCAAGATTTTGTAACAAATAAAGAGATTATTACGGAGCTCACCTAGTCCCACTTTGTCAAAAAAAATTATTATAACTATCTCGTGGCCTCAAGATAGTTATAATTTTTTTTTTTTTTTGACAAAGTGGGACTAGGGGGGCTCCGTAGATTATATCAACCCAATTAAACGTTTCACACAGTGTTGTAGTCGAGACCAGCTCACTCGAGTCCGAGTCAAGACCGAGTTCAGAGAATGTTGAGTCCGAGTCGAGACCGAGACCACAGAGGGTTGAGTACGAGGTCGAGACCGAGACCGAGAGAGGTTGGATTACCTAATTTACTTTTATTTACCTAATTTACTTTTATTTACTTAGAGTGATATTGGTTTAAAAAATATTATCAGTTAAGGGTAAAAAGGCCACATTTTAGGCAGTGTTAAGGTAATTTTATTACAATTATGACTGGTCACTTGTCAGTATTAAGTGCTCTTGTCCACATAACATTACTGTACCACTGTATACTGTAAGTCCACATAACATTTCTAGTACTCATAACATTACTGTACCACATCGTATCTGTATTCATTTTATTATTTAATTAAACGAGATTTGGTTTTCTCTGTGACACTTTTGTCCTACGTTGTAAACAGTAAATATTAAAATAACACAGTTGAGACAAATGTAGCATGTGCCTTTCTGGAAAGCAGGATCACTACAGGCGGATGCAGGTGGACACAGCATCAAACAGAAGCGAGAGTGGGCGGGTCACGGGTGTGGGAGAGCATATGGCTTCCTAAAAGTAGTCCCTTGCAGACTTCTACACCGAACTAACTAAGCATTAGCTGTCAAAATGCTAACAATTTTATGAAAATTACAGAAATTATGAGTTCTTAATCTTACCTTTCACTCCACATGACAATGAAAATTGGAAGTTGTTCCCTTTGCTTCGGTAATTGAAGTACCGCAGAATTTACATGTCGCAGAGTGTTTGCTTTTTAAAGTCTTACTGCATATGAATTCTACTTTGTGGCTATTATATGCAAACGGAATAATGGATGATTTGATCACAAAATGGGGGAACATTTTTTCGATTTGAATCGCATTTCCTGCATTTACATACATTTAGGGACTATGGTGATACAAAATCCAGGAAATAAATAGTTGATTATAATGATAAATTCCGCCAAAAATAAAAGTAGGCTACTAACCTATAACAAAAAGATTTCTTACTTTTTTATTGTTTAATACGGGCCGATTGCCAAGACTTGAGAGAATAATTTTATAAAGTCAAAAATGTTCACAATAAATGTTTTGTGTGTAAATAAAATTGAAATTATCTGAAACCCAATTTCCACTGTAAAAACAACATAAACAGTACAGTATATTTTAAATAATTGTTTAAAAGCATCTATTTATGAATGAAGGCCAGTATCACTCACTCTGAAAAAATGCTGGGTTGTTTTAATAAATTTTGGGTCAAATATGGACAAACTCAAACATTCGATGTTTGACCCAAAATTGGATTAAAACAACCCAGCATTTGGATGAGTGCTGATATTAATATAGCTACTGATGTCTCTATGAAAAGGATTCCCTCCCCCCAAAATGTGAAACATTTATTAGGCTTCAAAATATAACAACTTTTAATTAAATTGAATGTCACGAGGTGACGAAATTCCAACTTTTTCCCTTGCAAGGCGGAACTAATGTTCGCCGAGATTGCCTTCAGCCGGACCCATAACAACGGAACACCGGGCCAGCAGTCGTCCGCGAGGGGCTGCTGGCGGTATTTTTGGTTTGTTTGTTTTATTTTAATAAAGTGTTTTTGATTATTTGCCGGTTCCCGCCTCCTTCTTCCCTGAACATTGTTACACTTATATTAATACTTCAAACACTGCAAAAAAATAAGCTTTTCTTACTTCTTATTCTCTAGTTCAAATATCTAAAAATGCTTAGATCAAGATGAATTTACTAAATAAGTAAAGTGGCATAAGAAATCGTGTCTTTTTTTATGAAAAAAAAATCAAAGTTAAGTGAGTTTTTGCTTAAAGGAAGCAAATCATCTGCAAATGGGGTAAGAAAAATAATCTTAATTCAATCGGAAACAAGATTATTTTTCATACCTCACTGGCAGATCATTTTGCTTCTTAAGCGAAAACTCACTTAATATAAAACAAGACATAATATCTTGTGCCGTTTTACTTATCTAGTAAATGCATCTTGATTTAAGAATTTTTAGATATTTGGAGCGGAAACAAGACAAGTAAGAAAGAAAAAATAGTTCAGAGTTTATAGATTACTATAAGATAGAGTGATCATATAAAAGCCTTAGAAGTTAAATATTAAATTAATGTCATACAGGCTACAGATCTGGTAATAAAACAAAAAGCTTCAAAGCGGTCAGACATGATATATAATACCTTATTACACTCATAAGCATAGGTTTTTCTCACTAGGGCAGACTCTGCATCTATTGCCTCTGATGTGTTTTTTTTTAATCAACATACACCTAACTCGGAAACTCTTAAGAAAATCCAAAGTCACCAAAACTCATAATTAAGAGTTGTGCTGATGTTCATGTGCATTTTATCTCATAAATACATTCTTTCTGACATGACTTGAAAACACTGTAACTGCCAAAGCTAAACCTTGACCCCATTGGCCTACCCCAACATCCTACCATGGGTTGAACCAGAAGTTGGCACATCAGACCGCTATGCTTGATCTATGTGTCGAAACATGCCATAAAGTCAATACGATTACACTCACCAACAATCAGTTTTGATGTACTTTTGCTGAACAACCGAACTCGCACAGATTGGGATTCTGTGTTGCAGATTTGGCACATTTGACCTTTAGAGTCAAGAAACTCATTGCAGCTAAAGACACAAGTCTCACCATGTATTTCAAATCTGAGAATGATGAAATGATAAATGATTTTTAGATGATAAAGTCTTTTAGAGACTTTCTTTATATGCAAACCAAAGAAAATGTGAAATATGAACTGAAACATCTAGTTTGTTTCTGCTAACTGGTGCTGCAATGGCAGACTTTCCAAACACAACTTTTGCCTACAGCGCAAAGGTAACAATTAGCAATTTGCAAATAAAATTATTTAATTTCTTAAAAAGTACTTCAGTCATTTTTTTTGTTGAATCCTCTGTTGACCTGTTATGATTAAATGTACAATTCAATAAACTTTATTTAAGTTCTACACTGTAAAATCTAATTATTTAGACTTACTTTAAAAAAACATGCAAACTTATTGCCTAATAAAAAAACAAGTAAAGTAAAACAAGAATAGTATGTTGTACTGACAAATGCTTAGTTAGTATAGTTCACCTACACAAGAGTTCTAGTACTTTACTTATATACAATTTAATTGTTACCATTGTTGTGGTTTGCATGCTGAATGTTGAAGTCTGTATGTGAATCAGGCATGGTCATTTGCAAGATTTTGTAACAAATAAAGAGATTATTACGGAGCTCACCTAGTCCCACTTTGTCAAAAAAATTTATTATAACTATCTCGTGGCCTCAAGATTACTATCTTGAGGCCACAAGATAGTTATAATTATTTTTTTTTTTTGACAAAGTGGGACTAGGGGGGCTCCGTAGATTATATCAACCCAATTAAACGTTTCACACAGTGTTGTAGTCGAGACCAGCTCACTCGAGTCCGAGTCAAGACCGAGTTCAGAGAATGTTGAATCCGAGTCGAGACCGAGACCACAGAGGGTTGAGTACGAGGTCGAGACCGAGACCGAGAGAGGTTGGATTACCTAATTTACTTTTATTTACCTAATTTACTTTTATTTACTTAGAGTGATATTGGTTTAAAAAATATTATCAGTTAAGGGTAAAAAGGCCACATTTTAGGCAGTGTTAAGGTAATTTTATTACAATTATGACTGGTCACTTGTCAGTATTAAGTGCTCTTGTCCACATAACATTACTGTACCACTGTATACTGTAAGTCCACATAACATTTCTAGTACTCATAACATTACTGTACCACATCGTATCTGTATTCATTTTATTATTTAATTAAACGAGATTTGGTTTTCTCTGTGACACTTTTGTCCTACGTTGTAAACAGTAAATATTAAAATAACACAGTTGAGACAAATGTAGCATGTGCCTTTCTGGAAAGCAGGATCACTACAGGCGGATGCAGGTGGACACAGCATCAAACAGAAGCGAGAGTGGGCGGGTCACGGGTGTGGGAGAGCATATGGCTTCCTAAAAGTAGTCCCTTGCAGACTTCTACACCGAACTAACTAAGCATTAGCTGTCAAAATGCTAACAATTTTATGAAAATTACAGAAATTATGAGTTCTTAATCTTACCTTTCACTCCACATGACAATGAAAATTGGAAGTTGTTCCCTTTGCTTCGGTAATTGAAGTACCGCAGAATTTACATGTCGCAGAGTGTTTGCTTTTTAAAGTCTTACTGCATATGAATTCTACTTTGTGGCTATTATATGCAAACGGAATAATGGATGATTTGATCACAAAATGGGGGAACATTTTTTCGATTTGAATCGCATTTCCTGCATTTACATACATTTAGGGACTATGGTGATACAAAATCCAGGAAATAAATAGTTGATTATAATGATAAATTCCGCCAAAAATAAAAGTAGGCTACTAACCTATAACAAAAAGATTTCTTACTTTTTTATTGTTTAATACGGGCCGATTGCCAAGACTTGAGAGAATAATTTTATAAAGTCAAAAATGTTCACAATAAATGTTTTGTGTGTAAATAAAATTGAAATTATCTGAAACCCAATTTCCACTGTAAAAACAACATAAACAGTACAGTATATTTTAAATAATTGTTTAAAAGCATCTATTTATGAATGAAGGCCAGTATCACTCACTCTAAAAAAATGCTGGGTTGTTTTAATAAATTTTGGGTCAAATATGGACAAACTCAAACATTCGATGTTTGACCCAAAATTGGATTAAAACAACACAGCATTTGGATGAGTGCTGATATTAATATAGCTACTGATGTCTCTATGAAAAGGATTTCCCCCTTTTTGAGCGTTGGAGAAAAGGGAAGTGGGGCCGGCAAACGGGCGCGGCACTGTGAGTTTGGGAGACAGAGCACGCCGACTCAACCGTAAGGATGGAATCGCTGGACAATAAGATCGTTTGTGAGAGACTGTGAGTAGTCCAATCAATCCCCATTCTCCTCTCTCGTGTCTATGGACTCCCTGATGTGAATGCCAGGTCAGAAAATGGGCGACGGCCATCTATATATGTATTTTCCCACTGAGTGCTGAATTGTAGAGATGAAGTGATGTGATGCACGGTTTTGATGTTTGAAGTGTGAACTTAAACCCGCTGTATGTCCATTACTTACCTGAGTTTCTATCACATTCTAAAGACATAAGAGGCTCGCACCATTGTACACCACAGACCTTTGAGTGTATCATCTGAAAGCCCGTTGTGAAGATGGACACGTAGGTGAATGCTCCACCGACTGCTTTGCAGTGAAACTCCTCCAGCCGTTAGTTATCTGTCTGTCTTTGCTGAAGAAGAGGATTACGTGCCCGTATATTCACCTGTCTGTTTTGCAGCAAAACTCTCCCACCGTAAGCTTTGTGTCTGCCGGCCTTTCAAGAGGATTACGTGCCTGTATACTCACCTGAATGCTTTGCAGTGAAGCCCTCCAGCCGTAAGTTCTCTGTTTGTCACCTGTAGAAGAGAATTACGTGCCTGTACATTCACCTGTCTGCTTTGCAGCGAAATCCTCCCGCCGTAAGCTCTGTGTCTGCCAGCCTCTCAAGAGGATTACGTGCCTGTATACTCTCCTGACTGCGTTGCAGTGAAGCCCTCCAGCCGTAGGTTCTCTGTCTGTCCTTGCTGAAGAAGAGGATTACGTGCCTGTATATTAACCTGTCTGTTTTGCAGCAAACTCTCCCACCGCAAGCTCTGTCTGCCGGCCTTTAAAGAGGATTACGTGCCTGTATACTCACCCGACTGCTTTGCAGTGAATCCCTCCAGCCGTAAGTTCTCTGTTTGTCACCTGTAGAAGAAGAGGATTACGTGCCTGTATATTCACCTGACTGGGTTGTAGTGAAGCTCCCCAGCCGTAAGTTTCTGTCTGCTTCTTGCTGTGAAGAAGAGTGCATACCCGAAACACGCACCAGACGAAACCGACCCGACGAAATGCAGTTAGTTCTGTTTAAAGGATATTCTAAAAATTGATATAGCCTATCTGTATATTATATGTATTCACAATTGATTATAATTCGTTGTGGTCAATTGTCTATATATATATATATATATATATATATATATATACTGTATATATATATATATATTAGGGCTGGGCAAGTTAACGCATTTATTAATTAATGCCGACAATTTTTTAGCGCACGTTAATGCAGTTTTTTTTATTTATTAATATTTTGAAAGTCCGTTGCTCACTGGCTCTGAATACACATAGGCCTACAGTCAAACCATGATCACAGGAGGGGTGGGATGTTGGTCAGCCAGCAAATAACCCACCCAAACAAGCAGTGGAGAGAGGCAGGTTCTCTCTGGTGAACAGTTAAAGGGTTGCGCTCCGCGAGTGAATGACAGGCGCTCTATGGATAGTAATTAGACCGGTAATGCCCTGGCAGTGGCAAATAGCTTTGTTTAAATATTTGATTTGATTACATTAATGTTTGAGATTACTGTGTAAAGGGAATACTGCTGGTATAAAAGCACCTTATTTGTTTAAAGTTATTGCACTTTTGTGTATATAGCAGTACATTTAAATCAAAAGTGCGCAATAAACTACTTTAGAAGTCATTATTCAATTTTGCGCATAACAATGCGATTAATCGCAAGAAAATCATGCTATTAATCCCGATAAAAAATTTTAATCGTTGCCCAGCACTAATATATATATATATATATATACATACATACATACATACAGGTACATGGGCTATATATATTCCCTTTTTGGGCAATTTAAAATTGTAGGTGATAACTCATAACCCATATGATCAGCTATTAATTGTGAATTATTAATTATTGATTATACATTTCCCCCCCCATTTGAGCTGAGACCCTACATAGTAAACGTCTCGGGTTACGTATGTAACCCTTGTTCCCTGAGAAAGGGAACGAGACACTGCGTCGGTGACGACACTAGGGGAACGCCCTTCAGCGTAGCACGTCTGAATTTATGAATGAAACCGAATCCAATCCTATTGGCGTTGCGTGATGATGTAGCGTGTGACGGCATAAGCGGATGTGTACAAAAGCACGCCGGCACACAGAAAATGTCAGCTTTTGCTATGAAGCAAGTGCTCCAAGCAGGGTGAGGTGTGGCGAACCGACGCAGTGTCTCGTTCCCTTTCTCAGGGAACAAGGGTTACATACGTAACCCGAGACGTTCCCTTTCGAGGGAACTCGAACTGCGTCGGTGACGACACTAGGGGAACGAGATACCCACTATGCCACAACGAACCCCGCTCATCCTAGTGTGAAGCTGTCTTCAGGCACAACTTAGGACAAAAGCACTCGTGCACCGGGTGTAGAGGGAAGGTCCAGACTGTAAAACCTCATGAATGTGTGCGGAGTGGCCCAGCCAGCCGCCTCACATATGTCATGTATGGAAACCCCTGAAAGGAGGGCTCTAGAGGACGCCATGCCTCTGGTGGAGTGAGCCCTCACGGCCATAGGTGAAGGCAAATTGCGCACCTGATAGGCCAGGGAAATAGTCTGAACGATCCAGTTGCTGATGGTCTGCTTAGAGGCGGGAAGCCCCTTCTTGGGAGACCCAAAACACACCAGCAACTGGTCCGACTTCCGCCATGAGGAGGACTTCTGGATGTAATACTGAAGTGCTCTGACAGGGCAGAGCAGATGAAGTCTCTCCTCATCCGCCGTCACATGAGGCGGAGGATGAAATGCCTGCAGAACCAAAGGCCGTGCCACATTAGATGGCACCTTGGGCAAATAGCCAGGCCTGGGGTGAAGGATGGCCTTAATGTTGCCGGGAGCATACTCCAAGCACTCATTGGAAATAGAGAGCGCCTGGAGATCTCCTACCCTCCTCAGAGAAGTAATAGCCAACAAAAAGACCACCTTAAATGAAAGGTTCTTGGCCTCAGCCGACTCCAATGGTTCGAAAGGGGCCTCGGCCAGCCCTTCGAGCACCACTGCCAGGTCCCAAGAGGGAACCCTGGTGCGAGTCGCAGGTCTCATCCTCCAGGCTCCACGGAGGAAACGTACGACCAGGTGATGCCTCCCCAGAGGACCATCACTCAGAGGAGCGTGGAAAGCCGCAATGGCAGCCACATAAACCTTGAGTGTGGACGGGGTAAGCCCGGCAGAAAAGCGGTCTTGGAGAAACTCCAGTACAGAAGCCACTGGGCAGTTAACTGGGTCCAAATCACGCTCTTTTCCCCCAATGGGAAATACATTCCACTTAAGGCTGTATAACTTCCTCGTGGAGGGAGCTCTGGAAGTGAGTATAGTTTCAACCACCTCTGCTGACAGGCCGGCTTCTAGGTACTGTGCCCCCTCAGGGGCCAGACCCACAGTTTCCACAGCTCGGGCCGAGGGTGGAGAACTGAGCCCCCCGCCTGAGACAACAGGTCCCTCCTCAGAGGGATCTGCCATGGCGGGCCTGCCAGAAGCAAGATGATGTCCGAGAACCATACTCGGGCCGGCCAAAACGGGGCTACTAATAGTAGGCTGACTCCGTCCTGACGGACCCTCTCCAGAACTGCTGGGAGCAGAGCGATTGGGGGAAAGGCGTACAGACGCAGCCTCGGCCACGTCTGCACAATGGCATCCAACCCCAGCGGGGCTGGATGTGTGAGGGAGAACCACAGTGGACAGTGTGTCGTCTCTCGAGACGCAAATAGGTCCACTTCCACTGGGCCAAACCTCTCGCATATTAACTCCACCACCTCGGGGTGGAGTCTCCAATCCCCGGGCCTCAGCCCCTGCCTCGACAGCATGTCTGCTCCCTGGTTCTGGTCCCCCGGGACATACATCGCCCTGAGAGACGACAGTCTCCGCTGGGACCACAGGAGGATCTGATGCGCCAGTCTGCACAGAGGGCGCGACCTCAGACCCCCCTGATGATTTAAGTAAGATACCACCGACATATTGTCGGATCTTACTAGGACATGGCGACCATGGAGGTCTGGCAGAAAGCTCCTCAGAGCCCGGAACACCGCCAACATTTCTAGGCAATTTATGTGCCAAGAGGAATGTTGGTCCTGCCAGAGACCTCTCGTAAAACGGCCGTCCATGACCGCGCCCCAGCCCGTGAGGGAGGCGTCTGTCGAAATAGATATCTGGTGACACAATGCTCCCAGCCTGGGACCCTGGGACAAGAACCAAGGCTTCTTCCAAATTGATAGGGAACGAAGGCATCTGCGCGTAACCCTTATCAAGCGGAATGGATTTCTCCTCGGGGAAAACCCCTTGGCTCTTAACCACCACTGCAGGGCTCTCATGTGCAGCAGGCCAGAAGGTATCACGCTGGACGCTGCTGCCATTAGACCCAACACTCTCTGAAAGTGTTTGACAGTGACGGCCTGGCCTAGCTTTATCCTGGACACTGAGGTCAGGATAGACTCGATCCGAGCAGGAGACAATTGTGCCTGCATCGTGACAGAGTCCCACACCACTCCCAGGAACGTGGTTCTCTGGGCTGGTGTCAACACGCTCTTCTTCGTGTTGAGTCTCAACCCCAGGCTCTGGATGTGGGCGAGGACGACATCTCGATGCCGAATCGCCAACTCTCTCGACTGTGCCAGTATTAACCAGTCGTCGATGTAATTGAGCACCCTGATGCCCTCGAGCCTCAGGGGTGCTAGAGCTGCATCCATACACTTGGTAAAGGTGCGAGGGGAGAGTGCTAGGCCGAACGGAAGAACCCAATATTGGTAAGCTTCGCCCCCGAAAGCAAACCTTAGGAACCTCCTGTGAGATGGAAGGATGGAGATGTGGAAGTAGGCGTCTTTTAGATCTATCTTGACAAACCAATCCTCGGATTGGATTTGACTCACGATAATGGGAATAGTGAGCATTTTGAACCTGAATCTCCTTAGAGACCGATTCAGATGCCTCAGATCTAAAATTGGACGCAACCCTCCATCCTTCTTTGGAACTATGAAGTACCGGCTGTAGAACCCGGACTCTCTGACTAGTGGGGGAACACGCTCTATGGCCCCTTTTTCTAGCAGCGAGTTGACTTCCTGTCCCAACACCAGACCCTGCTCTGGGCGCACTAACGTCCAGACCACCCCGTTGAATTTTGGTGAGCGGACCTGGAACTGTAGTCTGTACCCAATTTCCACAGTGCGCAGGACCCATGGAGAAATATTCGTGAGGTTTTGCCATGCCTCTGCGAAATTCACCAAGGGAACCAGCCCCTCGGGCTGAAAACCGACAACGACCCACAGTGTGCGAGCGCGAACGCTGTCTGACTGCAAGCTTTTGGGGCAGAGAAGACAGCGTGTGCTCGCTGGAAGCTGGCGCGTCCCGATGCGTCAGAGACGGCGGGATACTGATGCCAGCTTCCTGAGGGCCCGACGAGAGAGGGGACCTCGGTCGCTCTCTCTCGGGGGGGGGCGGCCCTTAGAGGTCCCACAGGAGTTAGGACCTCTTTCCCTTCGCCTTCCTGGACTGGATGACGGTCCTCAGATCCGTCCTTCCAGAAGGCTGTGGGTGAGAGCGCTGCCTAGGGTCCCAAGCTGCTTGAGGGGGACCTCTAGAAGCGACACTCCCTCTTTGGCCTTGGCGATAGGAGCTGGATGACGGCTGTGGCTGTTTTGACCCTCTAGCAGCCGACTTCCTAGACCTCGACCGGCGAGGGAGATATTGCCTAAACGCTTCACTCTGCTTCTTAGTGTCCTGAAATCTGTCGACGACAGCATTAACCGCCTCGCCGAACAGACCAGAGGTACAAATGGGTGCATCAAGAAGAAAAGCCCTGTCCTTCTCCTTGATGCCAGAGAGATTAAGCCACAGATGCCTCTCCGTGGTCACCAGAGCTGACATGGAGCGGCCGATGGCGCGGGCCGTCTCCTTGGTAACCCGGAGAGACAAGTCTGTGGCCTTACGAAGCTCGGCAATATCCTCCATAGTAGGACCCTCGCCCTGGTCCATGTCTTTTAAGAGGTCGGCCTGGTACGCCTGCAGAATGGCCATCGTGTGCAGGCTCGCACCAGCCCGACCTGCCGCCATATAGGCCCTGCCCACCAACGCAGATGTAGTGCGACATGGCTTGGAGGGCAGCGCCGGTGTCTTAAGGGACGATGCAAGATCGGGTGAAAGGTAACTGGCTAGAGCTTCCTCAACCCGAGGCATCGTCCCATAACCGTTCTCTCTAACCCCCATAATGTCACTATAGTTCAACATCGGGGGGTTAGACAGGCGCGCTGAAAAGGGCCTGTTCCAGGATTTACACAACTCGTTGTGTAAATCCGGGAAGAACGGTAGAGACCGGCGTGGAGGATGTGCGCGGTGCTGCAGGAAGCGCTCGTCGAGTTTACTTCTGACTCGCTCTTCCTGCCTCTCCTGTGGCCAACTAATATGCAGTTTAGTCACAGCCCGTGTCACCACCACCAGCTCATTATAACTGGGCGCAGTTTGTGTGTGTCTGTGTGCTTCATGCAGATCCCCCTCCACGACGCTGAGCACATCTAATTCCTCAGAATCAGACAGCTGCAGCACTGGGTCTGCATCCCGAACGGGAGAAGCCGCGGAGCGGGCTCCCGAACGGGGGATAGGGGAATTTGAGCTTTCAGATGAGGATTGGGAAAGTGCCTCGGCAGTCCCGATCCCCTCTGAAAGCTCCCTTTGCGAACCCCACGATCTAAGCCGCCGCATCGCCTCGGCAGATGCGGGACCTGAACCGCGGGGAGCGCGCATCTGGCCATCCTCAGAAAATAAAGCCAGACGGGAACGCAGCACTCTCATAGAAAGGGAATCACAGTGGCCACAAGCAGCCCCCTCGAGAGCTGCTTGGGCGTGCTGCATTCCTAAACAAGCCACACACATCTCGTGTGTGTCCCCAGCCGTGATAAAGCGGGGGCACGGGAACACACAATTTTTAAACTGCTCACTCATTCTCACAATAAATCAGAACTGAGACAAACAACACCAAATAGGACAAACTGATTTCACCACAACACAGAGCGCTTGCTGAATAGCAAAAAGCTGACATTTTCTGTGTGCCGGCGTGCTTTTGTACACATCCGCTTATGCCGTCACACGCTACGTCATCACGCAACGCCAATAGAATTGGATTCGGTTTCATTCATAAATTCAGACGTGCTACGCTGAAGGGCGTTCCCCTAGTGTCGTCACCGACGCAGTTCGAGTTCCCTCGAAAGGGAACTAGCTTGGCTTGCTGTCCTTGGAGGAGGCTCGAACTCAAGGCTCGTCTTGGGCTTAAAACCGAGTTCTATAGTTTATACAAATATAAATAACTTTGATACAGTGTTAAACATTATGTACAGTGATGTTGTGTAAATACAAAAAACTTTGATACAATATTAAACAATTGTCTTTTTACATCTGTAGGCATCTTGGCAGGTAAAAGTAAAGAAAGAAATGGTCAGCTTTCTCTCGAATGGTCTGAAACATTTTGATGTCTTTGTATATGCACTGGATCCTAATGTCATCCTGTGCATAAACGACAAAATCACACCAGTCCAATCCTGAGAACAGCACTTGTCCATGAACTTGCCAATAGTAAGCAGGCTGTTGTTTTAGTTCTGGTGTGCCATTGTGAAATTTAAGCTAAGGACAGTCCACGTAACTTTTGATATTGGGACATTTTATCTCCAAAAGTCCAAAAACATGGTGCTCTTTAGGGTAAAAAATAATCCCATCAGGAGAGGCCCACAGCCAAGGTGCATTGGGGTGAATTAAGAATAAACAAGTGTGGTAGTTTATTCTCACAGCAGACAGTATTCCTCAATTGCAGCAGATTCCATTTCAAGGCCTCTCTTCATGTCTACTGTCTGGCGAGTTCCCTTGTAGATTATTTCAGCCAGGTGTTCAGCTGAGCTCTATCCACGCACATGACAAACCTCCCTAAAACATGACGCTCTTACCCGGGGTTTTCGGACCAAGTGCCAAGCATGTAATGCACTCTGTTCTTTGGTGGCATGCTATATTTTCTGAGCCATATCCAATGTTACTGCCAGTGACCTCATGTGCGGTTGTCCATGTTCGCTATGGACAAGCAAACAAACAGATGTGTCAAGGCTGTAACCAACTAGTGGCAGAGGTGGCGGTGGTGAGGCATCTTGATGGTGAGTAATGTTGCATGTTGCTGCTGGTATGACAGCACACTTCCATACTGAACTTTACCAAAGGCAGAATCCACCAAAGAATCCTCATGTGACATCCTGATAGTGGTGACTGAAGGAGCTACAACACTGGCAAAGTCCTTATACGCCTCTGCTACTTGGAGGACTGAGAGGTCAGGCAGCTCACTGGTGACACCTTTGTAAAGGGTACTCCTGAAATGAAAAGATAAAAGTATTTAGCAAAATGTACATTTCCTAATTTTTAGTCTATCTAATCTTTAATATTTTTAATTTTAAACTATATTCATCTTTAGTATGACATTTTTGTGTTGTACCTTAAAACACGCTTCTTCTCTTTTGACAGGACCTGGCTTGGCTCCCTAGAAAATACACAGGGGCCATGTTAATATTAATACAGCAAAATTTTGAATACTAGATTACAGTATACAGCAGTCAATTCATCACTTATTCGCACAAATATTTCTGAATAATAACCACTGTCCGCAGAAATGCTGTTACTGAGTCTAGAAAAAGTATTCTAAGCTAATACATTTTTTTTGTAATAAAATAATGCTCATTGTATTTATTAGTTTATTGCATTTCCAGTAGTTGTATTTTTATATAATTTATTTATAAGAAAATTCATTTAAAATTACCATTGATCTAGGTTTATGCCATTTCTGCTCCATTTCAGTACAGCTGTGAATTGAAAGCTTTAACGTAAGTTCTGCCGGGAAGACTCAATCATACATCACCGATTACCTTTTCATTATCCAATCGTGCTCTAATTACTTGTAGTTTAAATGATGGAAACTTACACATGTCTGAGTTTGCAGATGCTGACGCCTTCATTCACCTCCATCCTCCCCACCACCACCAGGATGGTCTCTTCCTATACCTCCCAAGGGGTCAGCAGCACCCCTGCCTTCACCTTCAGGCAGGAAATGCAGATTCTGTACCCTCGGAATGCGAGTTAAGGACGGGGCCTACGCCAAATAACTTCATATCATAACTTTTCTTGTTGAGCTGTTAATAAATGTATTCTTCTTACGGTATTTATTCTCCCGAGTCTTTCTGATAGAATTGGAGGAACTGTTCTGATGCCAAGTTTGTGAGTAGTGCAACAATGTGGTTGCACAGTGCTGTCCCAGAAACACAAGAACAACTACTCTGTGACAGTATTACAGAATGAGAGTCCTTTAATACAATCTGTGAAGATAATTAAATTATTATTGTTATTTGTAAATAGATTCTAAACTACAGGTGGTGGTCATATTAGAATATCATCAAAAAGTTGATTTATTTCAGGATTTCCATTCAAAAAGTGTATTATATTCATTCATTACGCACAGACTGATATATTTCAAGTGTTCATTCCTTTTAATTTTGATTATAACTGACAACTAATGAAAACCTCAAAATCAGTATCTTAGAAAATTAGAATATTGTGAAAAGGCTCAATATTGAAGACACCTGGTGCCACACTCTAATCAGCTAATTAACTGAAAACACCTGCAAAGGCCTTTGAATGGTCTCTCAGTCTAGTTCTGTAGGCTACACAATCATGGGGGAGATTGCTGACTTGACAGCTGTCCAAAAGACGACCATTGACATCTTGCACAAGGAGGGCAAGACACAAGAGGTCATTGCTAAAGAGGCTGGCTGTTCACAGAGCTTTGTGTCCAAGCATATTAATAGAGAGGCGAAGGGAAGGAAAAGATGTGGTAGAAAAAAGTGTACAAGCAATAGGGATAACCGCTCCCTGGAGAGAATTGTGAAACAAAACCCATTCAAAAATGTGGGGGAGATTCACAAAGAGTGGACTGCAGCTGGAGTCAGTGCTTCAATAACCACCACACACAGACGTATGCAAGACATGGGTTTCAGCTGTCGCATTCCTTGTTTCAAGCCACTCTTGAACAAGACACGGCGTCAGAAGCGTCTTGCCTGGGCTAAAGACAAAAAGGACTGGACTGCTGCTGAGTGGTCCAAAGTTATGTTCTCTGATGAAAGTAAATTTTGCATTTCCTTTGGAAATAAAGGTCCCAGAGTCTGGAGGAAGAGAGGAGAGGCACGGAATCCACGTTGCTTGAAGTCCAGTGTAAAGTTTCCACAGTCAGTGATGGTTTGGGGTGCCATGTCATCTGCTGGTGTTGGTCCACTGTGTTTTCTGAGGTCCAAAGTCAACGCAGCCGTCTACCAGGAAATTTTAGAGCATGTCATGCTTCCTGCTGCTGACCAACTTTATGTAGATGCAGATTTCATTTTCCAACAGGACTTGGCACCTTCACACAGTGCCAAAGCTACCAGTACCTGGTTTAAGGACAATGGTATCCCTGTTCTTAATTGGTCAGCAAACTTGCGAAAATCTATGGGGTTTTGTGAAGAGGAAGATGCAGATGAAGACCAACAATGAGGAAGAGGTGAAGGCCACTATTACCCCTTTTCCACCAAGGCAGAGCTGGTGCTGGTTCGGAGCCAGAGCCTAGTTTCAAATCGGTTCTTTATTTTTCGACCACCAAAGCACCAGCTCCGAACCAGTAAAAGTGGTTCTTAAGTAGCACCAAATCATTGCTGGTCTAGAAGTAAGAACCGCTTACGTCAGCGGCAGGGGGCGGGGTTACCATGACCAACAAGACAAACATAAACTTGTTACCGCCATTTTTACATAGCAGCTAAGCGTGCTAATAGCAGCTCGATTGTAATCTCCGTTAATGCAAGTTACGGCGAGCTGCACGAACGTGCTGGATTCGCCATGTTTGGATACCGATGTAGGTTTGCAAAGCCATGAGCATAAATAGTAACGCAACGACCGCCATTGTTGATGGAAGGCTTGTTCGAGATGCATCGGAGCGGCATGGACTGATCGGAGCTGCGGGAGTGTTTGGAGAGTATAGGACTCCATCTGCTTTTGGATCGCTCTCGCAGTTCGAGATTCACAGTGCCGAACCATCTCGAAGAAGCCTGGTGTGTTTGTGTGTGGCGCGCTAGCATTGCTGGGCAACATAAGATGTATACAGTGACAAAAGATCTGGCTCTGTGATGGCTCTCTAGCCTGTGGAAAGGCAAACCGGTTCTTTGAAAGCTCGTCAGTTGAACCAACTCCGAACCGGTCTAGCCCTAGCTCTGAACCAGCACCTGGTTCTTGTTGGTGGAAAAGGGGTATATCAGAGCAACCTGGGCTCTCAAAACACCTGAGCAGTGCCACAGACTGATCGACTCCATGCCACGCCGCATTGCTGCAATAATTCAGGCAAAAGGAACCCCAACTAAGTATTGAGCGCTGTACATGCTCATACTTTTCATGTTCATACTTTTCAGTTGGCCAACAAAAATCCTTTTTTTGTATTGGTCTTAACCCTCTATGGTACGCAATATGATATCATTGAGAAAAAAATATATATTTTTGTTAATAAAAAAGTGTTTTTCCTGCTTAAAATTTGGAGACTATAACAATATCAATAAACATTTTCAATAATTTTTAATTTATTTAATTTTTAAAAGTTTGTTGCCTCAAGGCAACATTGTACCACAACGGGAAAATTGAAACATTTGACATTTTCACAAAAAAAAAATTTAATTATTGAAAACGTCCCGGGTTACGTATGTAACCCTAGTTCCCCGAAGGGACGGACGCTGCGTGAAATCGCAGTGGGAACGCCCTCAGCGTGACGCGTCTGAAGCATGAATGAAATCAGTCAATGGAGAGAATGAGCGTACGGTGAGTGACGTCATCGACCAGGAAGCTATAAATATCCCCTGAGTACACAATACGCCAGCTTAAAAGTTACTGAAGCAGCGACCCAAGGGGATGCCGAGAGTATGGCAGGACACGCAGCGTCCGTCCCTTCGGGGAACTAGGGTTACATACGTAACCCGGGACGTTCCCCTTCAGGGACTACCGCTGCGTGAAATCGCAGTGGGAACGCAATACCCACATCCCCATACGACCAAATCCCCGTCGTGTGTCATTAGGAGACACAAACCGACGAGAGAACCTGAGCCCCGGGAGTGGAGCTAAGATCGAGGGAATAAAATCTAACGAAAGTGTGCGGTGAGGACCAGCCTGCCGCATCACAAACGTCCTGAAGAGAAGCTCCTGAAAGAAGAGCTGTAGAAGCAGCCATACTCCGGGTGGAATGACTCCTTACAGCCAAAGGTGAAGGCTGATGGGCCGAACCATAAGCAAGTGGGATGGCCTCGACCACCCACTTGCTCATCCTTTTTCTAGATGCAGGACACCCTTTCTTAGGTGACCCAAACAGACGAACAGTTGTTCCGATCTCCTCCACAGGGCAGCTCTGTGGACGTAAGCATCAAAACCCAAACTGGGCACAGCAAATTAATTTTCTCCTGGTCTGACGTCAGAAAAGGCGGAGGACAGAAAACCTGCAGAACTATAGGTCTAACTGAAACAGTTGGAACCTTATGAACATAACCTGGTCTCGGAAAGAGAAAGGCCTTAACCAACCAGGAGCAAATTCCAGGCACGAGGGAGCCACCGAAAGTGCTTGAATATCTCCAATTCTTTTTAGAGATGAGATAGCGAGAAGAAGGATAGTCTTTAGAGTAAGAAACTTTTCCGAAACTTCCTCGATGGGCTCGAAAGGAGCAAGGGAGAGACCTTCTAAGATGACGGCCAGATCCCAAGATGGTACCCTTGTGCGAACTGCAGGCCTCAGCCTCAAGGTGACACGAAGGAAGCGAGACATAAGCGGGTGTTTCCCGAGGGAACCTCCACTTGAAGGGGTGTGGTAAGCAGCTAAGGCCGCCACATACACCTTCAGTGTGGAGTGGGATAACCCTGTGGAGAGACGGTCCTGCAGGAAATCCAGGACTGTACCAACCGGAGGGTTAACTGGGTCCTGCTGGCGCTCTCCACACCAAGAGGTGAAAAGTTTCCACCTCGCGGCATATAACTTCCTCGTGGAGGGAGCTCTGGATCGGAGGATGGTCTCAACGACCTCAGCCGAGAGACCAGAATCTATGAGCTGGGCCCCCTCAGAGGCCAAGCCCACAGCCTCCATAGCTCTAGACGGGGGTGAAGGATCGACCCACTCGCCTGAGAGAGCAGATCTCTCCTGATCGGTATCTCTAGGGTGATGGATGGCTGAGAGAGAACCACAGCGGGCAGTGTGATGTTTCTCGAGAAGCAAATAGGTCTACCTCGGCAAGACCGAAATGTTTCCATAGGAGTTCCACCACCTCGGGGTGAAGACTCCATTCCCCGGGCTTGGCCCCTGTCTTAACAGGATGTCTGCCCCCTGATTTAAATACCCCGGGAGATAAAAGCTCTCAGAGAAAGAATTTTCCCCTGGGACCATAGAAGGATCTGACGTGCCAGTTTGTAAAGCGGGCGAGAACGCAAACCCCCCTGATGGTTGATATAAGAAACCACCGATGTGTTGTCTGTCTGGACAAGAACATGGTGGCCCCTTAGGTCTGGGAGGAAGTGTTTCAGAGCCTGAAACACCGCCAACATCTCTAGGCAGTTTAAGTGCCACAGACGATGATGGTCCTCCCACAGACCCTGAGCCCACCCGTGAGAGAGGCATCTGTCATTAGCATAACGCGACGACAAGGAGCTCCTAAAATCAGGGCCTTGGGACAGAAACCAAGGATCTTTCCACATGATCAGGGCGTGATGACACCGTCGCAAACTCACGATCATGCGAAGCGGATTTCCCCTCGGGTAGAATCCCTTGGTCCTGAGCCACCACTGTAACAGTCTCATGTGCAAGAGGCCAAGAGGTATCACGTTGGACGCAGCTGCCATGAGACCTAGCAGTCTCTGGAACTGTTTTACAGTGGATGACTGGCCTAGCTTGACCTGATCTACTGCAGCGAGAATCAAAGCAATACGAGCAGGTGACAATCGTGCCTGCATCGTCGTTGAATCCCACACTACACCTAGAAAAGTGGTTCTCTGTAATGGAGAAAGAACACTCTTTTTGGCGTTGAGCCTCAGCCCCAGTCACTTGATATGAGCAAGAACGACATCTCGGTGCCGAACCGCCTGTTGTTCCGATTGAGCTAGAATCAAGCAATCGTCTATATAGTACAGAAAGCGGATGCCCTGTAACCTCAGCGGGGCTATAGCAGCATCCGTACACTTCGTGAATGTTCGGGGTGACAGTGCTAGGCCGAACGGAAGAACCCGATATTGGTACGCTTCGCCCCCGAAAGCGAACCTCAGGAACTTCCTGTGTTGAGGGAGGATAGATACATGGAAGTAAACGTCCTTTAGATCTATCATGACAAACCAGTCCTCGGATCTGATTTGAACATCCCCAGTGACAGACACAGCGCCCTGTAACGTACTGGCAGGGAACAGCTGGTCTGGGCACTCCACAACCCTCCTCGGAGGGGGCGAGCGTCCCTCGGGAAATCGCTCGCCGAGTCTCTCTACGCCCTGTGAAGGCAGGGTTAGTAGAGCAGACCACTGAGGGCATCGGAAAAGACAGGGCACCGTGTTCTTGTGCAGTGAACTCAGGTCTTTCACGATAGGGACCACCCTCAGAACCCTGACGTTCAGCACGTCAGGATTTTTTTTTTTTCGATGAAGTAGTATCCTAACTCCCTGCTGGGTGGGGGACCCATTCCGCCAGGAACTCTACTAAGGGAACCAGCCTCTCGAGGCTGGCCTCCGGATGAACATCCCGAGTGACAGACACAGCGCCCTGTAACATACTGGCAGGAAACAGCTGGTCTGAGCACTCCACAACCCTCCTTGGAGGGGGCGAGCGTCCCTCGGGAAATCGCTCGCCGAGTCTCTCTACGCCCTGTATAGGCAGGGTTAGTAGAACAGACCCCTGAGGGCATCGAGAAAGACAGGGCACCGTGTTTTTGTGCGGTGAACTCAAGTTTTTCCCGATGGGGACCACCCTCAGAGTCCTGACGTTCAGCCCGTCAGCAATTTTTTGACGCGGCCTTTCTGGCGACAATGACTGTCCTCAGATCAGTCCTGCCCCGAGAAGGCCGCGCCGGAGAGCACCCCGCCTCATCCCTCCAGTTTCTCTGCAGGGAGGCACGAGACGTGACACTCCGCTTCTGCTGTGCTCTTTTTGAAGACGAACTCGACGAAAGACTTTGCTCTGGTTGAACATTCTGCGTGACAGACACAGTGACCTGTAACGGCGCACCGGCAGGGAACGACTGGTCTGAACACACTAGAACCCTCCTTAGAGGCGGCGAGCGTCCCTCGGGAAAGCACTCGCCAGACCCTTCTACGCCCCTGTTTCGGCAGGGTTAGTAGGACGGGCCCCTGAGGGCGCCGGGAGAGACAGGGCACCCTTAAGGGAGGTGAACGCAAGTCTCTCTCGGCGGGGACCCCCCTCAGATTTCCTTTGAGCAGGTAGGCCTGAAAAGCCTGCATAAAAGTCATCGTATGCAAACATGCAGCCGCCTGCCGAGCCACCGAGTAAGCCTTCCCCACCAGCACAGAGGTATACATATTTATTTATTTTTATTTTTTTTGGTGGAAGAGCCGGTGCTTTAAGTGAAGACGATGAAGCAGGAGAGAGATAGCTCGCAAGCGTCTCCTCCGCCTACAGTATCGTCACATAACCAGCAGATTTAGCACCAACAATGTTACCATAAGCATTGGACTGATTTGTGTAAATTCTGCTTGAAACCGGTCTAACCCAGGTCTTTGAAACCTCAGCATGAAGATCTGGGAAGAACGGTAAGCACCGGCTAGAAGGTTGAGGTCGTGCAGACAGAAATCTATCATCTAGATTGCTTTTAATTCTAGAAACCTGTCTATCAGCTGGCCACTCGATACTGTTATTTTTTTTATTTTATTTTTTTTAGCTTTCCAACAGCCCGAGATAATACATCCATCAAACCTTCTTCATTTGCAGTATAATGTGATAAACTAGTTTTCTCTGATAATAAATTTTCGACATCCAGCTCCTCAGAACTGGAAAATCTCAATTCAACATCATCATGTGCCTCCACCCGGGCAGAAGTAACCGCCGCAGCGCGTGCTTCCAGAGCCGGGTGAGAGGCACTAGATCTCGTCGGAGATAGCTGAGATAGGGCGGAGCCCGTCTCAACGTCGCCAGCAAGATCCATCTGCGAGCCCCAAGACAAGCGCCGCCGCTCTGCCTCAACAGAAGCGGGACCCGAGCCTCGGGGAGCTCGCAGCAAATCACTCTCCTCGAAGAGCGATCGCAGCGAGCGCAGAGTTCTCAAGGGAAAACGCTCGCAATGCTGACAATCGACTCCCTCGAGAGCCGACTGGGCATTGCTGCACTCCCAAACAAGCCACACTTAGCTCGTGTGAATCCCCACCCGTGATGTACCGAGTACAGGGGGGAACACACTTCTTATACTGCTCGCTCATATTGGTTTTTTTATATAAAATATATATAGTGAAAACTCCTGACAAAACAGACAAACACAATCGACAGATTCAGACACACACAGAGCTGCTGAAGTAACTAAAAGCTGGCGTATTGTGTACTCAGGGGATATTTATAGCTTCCTGGTCGATGACGTCACTCGCCGTACGCTCATTCTCTCCATTGACTGATTTCATTCATGCTTCAGACGCGTCACGCTGAGGGCGTTCCCACTGCGATTTCACGCAGCGGTAGTCCCTGAAGGGGAACATAAATTTCTTTAACCAGACATTTAAAAAAACACAATTATCAAGTTTGTAATATATTACAAATTTCCTATTTAATAAAAAGTAACAGTTAACATCCAGCTGTTGCTCTCAGGCAACATTGTACCATAGTGGAACACAAGTATTACCAAACCATCATATCATCAAGTTTATCGTTATTATATCCAACTTCATCATCATCACATCTACAGGTCCTTCTCAAAAAATTAGCATATTGTGATAAAGTTCATTATTTTCCATAGTGTAATGATAAAAATTAAAATTTCATATATTTTAGATTCATTGCACACCAACTGAAATATTTCAGGTCTTTTATTGTTTTAATACTGATGATTTTGGCATACAGCTCATGAAAACCCAAAATTCCTGTCTCAAAAAATTAGCATATTTCATCCGACCAATAAAAGAAGTGTTTTTAATACAAAAAAAAAAAAGTCAACCTTCAAATAATTATGTTCAGTTATGCACACAATAGTCAATACTTGGTCGGGAATCCTTTTGCAGAAATGACTGCTTCAATGCGGCGTGGCATGGAGACAATCAGCCTGTGGCACTGCTGAGGTGTTATGGAGGCCCAGGATGCTTCGATAGCGGCCTTAAGCTCATCCAGAGTGTTGGGTCTTGCGTCTCTCAACTGTCTCTTCACAATATCCCACAGATTCTCTATGGGGTTCAGGTCAGGAGAGTTGGCAGGCCAATTGAGCACAGTAATACCATGGTCAGTAAACCATTTACCAGTGGTTTTGGCACTATGAGCAGGTGCCAGATCGTGCTGAAAAATGAAATCTTCATCTCCATAAAGCTTTTCAGCAGATGGAAGCATGAAGTGCTCCAAAATCTCCTGATAGCTAGCTGCATTGACCCTGCCCTTGATAAAACACAGTGCACTAACACCAGCAGCTGACATGGCACCCCAGACCATCACTGACTGTGGGTACTTGACACTGGACTTCAGGCATTTTGGCATTTCCTTCTCCCCAGTCATCCTCCAGACTCTGGCACCTTGATTTCCGAATGACATGCAAAACTGAGCAACAGCCCAGTGCTGCTTCTCTGTAGCCCAGATCAGGCGCTTCTGCCGCTGTTTCTTGTTCAAAAGTGGCTTGACCTGGGGAATGCGGCACCTGTAGCCCATTTCCTGCACACGCCTGTGCACGGTGGCTCTGGATGTTTCTACTCCAGACTCAGTCCACTGCTTCCGCAGGTCCCCCAAGGTCTGGAATCGGTCCTTCTCCACAATCTTCCTCAGGGTCTGGTCACCTCTTCTCGTTGTGCAGCGTTTTTTGCCACACTTTTTCCTTCCCACAGACTTCCCACTGAGGTGCCTTGATACAGAACTCTGGGAACAGCCTATTTGTTCAGAAATTTCTTTCTGTGTCTTAACCTCTTGCTTGAGGGTGTCAATGATGGCCTTCTAGACAGCAGTCAGGTCGGCAGTCTTACCCATGATTGCGGTTTTGAGTAATGAAACAGGCTGGGAGTTTTTAAAAGCCTCGGGAATCTTTTGCAGGTGTTTAGAGTTAATTAGTTGATTCAGATGATTAGGTTAATAGCTTGTTTAGAGACCCTTTTCATGATATGCTAATTTTTTGAGACAGGAATTTTGGGTTTTCATGAGCTGTATGCCAAAATCATCAGTATTAAAACAATAAAAGACCTGAAATATTTCAGTTGGTGTGCAATGAATCTAAAATATATGAAAGTTTAATTTTTATCATTACATTATGGAAAATAATTAACTTTATCACAATATGCTAATTTTTTGAGAAGGACCTGTACACTCTCACCCGCACTCTTCCTGCACGATTCACTATGTCACTATGACCTCGTCTTCCGCATCACAGTATGACACCTCATCCTCCCCCTCATCAACTGACAGTTTTGTTTTTATATCTTTTTAGGTGCCACAGAAAACGTGCAAATCATAATATGTGCAGATTTAGTATGTGAATTACTATTCGTATAAGTGCAATTGTAAGTTTTCCTTACAAATATAATGTACACTGAACAAAATTATAAACGCAACACTTTTGTTTTGTCCCCCATTTGTCATGAGCTGAACTCAAAGATCTAAGACTTTTTCTACGTACACAAAAGGCCTATTTCTCTCAAATATTGTTCACAAATCTGTCTTAATCTGTGTTAGTGAGCACTTCTCCTTTGCCGAGATAATCCATCGACCCCACAGGAGTGGCATATCAAGATGCTGATTAAACAGCATGATTATTGCACAGGTGTGCCTTAGGCTGGCCACAATAAAAGGCCACTCAAAAATGTGCAGTTTTATCACACAGCACAATGCCACAGATGTCGCAAATTTTGAGGGAGTATGCAATTGGCATGCTGACTGCAGGAATGTCCACCACAGCTGTTGCCCGTGAATTGAATGTTCATTTCTCTACCATAAGCCGTCTCCAAAGGCATTTCAGAGAATTTGGCAGTACATCCAACCAGCCTCACAACCGAAGGCCACATGTAACCACAACAGGCCAGGACCTCCACATCCAGGATCTTCACCTCCAAGATCGTCTGAGACCAACCACCCGGACTGCTGCTCTAACAATCGGTTTGCATAACCAAAGAATTTCTGCACAAACTGTCAGAAACCGTCTCAGGGAAGCTCGTCGTCCTCATTGGGGTCTCGACCTGACTGCCGTTCGTCGTCGTAACCGACTTGAGTGGGGGAGTATGTTATGGACAACGAACACAGGTGCATTTTATTGATGGCATTTTGAGTGCACAGAGATACCGTGACGAGATCCTGAGGCCCATTGTTGTGCCACTCATCCATGACCATCAATTCATGTTGCAGCATGATAATGCACGGCCCCATGTTCCACCTGTACACAATTCCTGGAAGCTGAAAACATCCCAGTTCTTGCATGGCCAGCATACTCTCCGGACATGTCACCCATTGAGCATGTTCGGGATGCTCTGAATCGGCGTATACGACAGCGTGTTCCAGGTCCTGCCAATATCCAGCCATTTTGCACAGCCATTGAAGAGGAGTGGACCAACATTCCACAGGCCACAATCAACAACCTGATCAACTCTATGCAAAGGAGATGTGTTGCACTGCGTGAGGCAAATGGTGGTCACACCAGATTCAAATCACATTAGTCACATTCAAATCCAGACTCAAAACACATCTGTTTAGCTGTGCATTTACTGAATGAGCACTGTGCCACTGTTCGTCCGACTGTTTGCACTGTATTTTATTTTATGTTTTAAATTACTCTGATTTCATGTGATTATTTCTGTATTTTATCTTTTATTCTAAACTGTTTTAATTATTCTGATTTCTTTTGATTATTTTAATTTCTTCTATGTAAAGCACTTTGAATTACCATTGTGTATGAAATGTGCTATATAAATAAACTTGCTTGCTTGCTACAGATACTGACTGGTTTTCGGACCCCCCGAAAATGGATGGATTATCTCGGCAAAGGAGAAGTGCTCACAAACAAAGATTTAGACAGATTTGTGAACTATATTTGAGAGAAATATGCCTTTTGTGTACATAGAAAAAGTCTTAGATCTTTGAGTTCAGCTCATAAAAAAAGGGGGCAAAAACAAAAGTGTTAAGTTTATAATTTTGTTTAGTGTATTTGTATCCAACCTAGTATGCCTGGTATGGCCTCATGCGATTCTGTTGTGGTACAATGTTGCCTTTAGGCCACACACAGTTCCCATTCGTCCTTGGAACTCCGACGTGTTGTCGGGGGAGTTCCCTGACGAATTGGGATCACGCTAGGGAGCCAATTGCCTTTGAGATAATTAAAAACGAGCCAATGGACATTGGAATGCAAGATTTGCATTCCGCAGCCCGCCTACCAGCGCGGGTATAAAAGGCAGAAGTAAACATTGCGCAATACTTTTTGCTTCGGAGCCATCCAGTGTGCCCAGGGCCCGTCGGGGGGCCATAAGTGGAGGGCCCACAAGTTGGGACGGGGATGCCAGATCGTCCTGTTCGCCTGCGTGAGGAGGTCTTTCCTCAGCAGTATCGGCCATGGGGCTGATCCCAGCAACTGAGTCAACTCGGAGAACCATGACTGGTCCTTCCTGAGCGGGGCTACCAAGAGCACTGACACAGCCGTGGTTCCCTTTGGCCTGGGATGGGGTGCTATCTGAAAGTGAAAAAAAAAGCATCTTTCAGATCCACTGAGAAAAACCAATCCCCCGGGCAAATCTGCGCAAGGATTTCCTTGGTTGTCAGCATTTTGAACAGGCACGTCATAAATGGTTTGTTCAGGTGTCTGAGATCTAAGATGGGCTTGAGGCCACCATCTCTCTTTGGAACGAAGGAAATATCGACTGTAAAAGCCCGACTTGCTTTATCGATAAGGGGACTGGCTCCACAGCCCCTTTCACTAACAGTTTTGACACTTCGGTGCGAAGGACGTGAGCTGCGTCGCTTCTCACAGATCTCTTGACCACAGCTAGAAAGCGCAGGGGTCTGCGAGCAAACTGTAGCGAGTAGCCTCGTTTCATTACGTTCAACACCGATTTTGACATTCCGGGGATGGCTCTCCAGGCCTTGGCCCGTATAACTAGGGGTTGAATGAAGTCTGGGGATGGGCCGCTTTGTGATAGTAACCCGGTCGCCCAGCTGTTTTGTGTTTGTGATACTGTGTGAACACTGCTTACGTGCAGGGGTGCGTACTTCATAGTGGGCACACAACCTACATCCATTACATTTCCAGCGTGAGCTGGGGGAAAACTGACACTGTGGGAACAGTGTTTATGTGTAGGGGTGCATACTTCATAGTGGGCACACAATCTACATTTATTACATCTCCAGCGTGAGCCAGAGGGAAAACTGATACTGTGGGGACAGTGCTTATGTGCAGGGGTGCATACTTTATAGTGGGCAACCAGCCTACATTTATTACAGACAGAAAATATCTCTATTCATGCCATTTTGGTCGTCGTAAAAACAGTGTTTGTTTGCAGGTGTGCATGTCTTAAAACAGACTCTTTAAATGCAATATTGAAGTTCCCAACCGCCTGAACTAAAGAGGGGACTGGGAGGTGTGAAAAGCTTTTTGGAAGTTGGTTTGGCCATGACAGGACTCAAACACTCTCTTTTCATTCCTTTCACTGTGGCTAGGAAGGCTTCCGAGGCACCGGGTCCAAAACAATCTTGGGTCGGTGTCCCCGTCGCTCTGGGAACTGCTGTCGCTTCGTTGATCTAGAGCGGTGACGGACTTCAGCTGCTGGGCTGGGAGACCGGCAGCACTGGCTTTGCTAGCTGAGGAGGCGGCGCCCTCTTGTGCCGGCTCGGAGCAGAGCTGGATCATTTAGGGAGGAAGTGACGCATAGCCTGCAACGCTTTCTGAGCCTCCGTGTAACATTCTGCAAAACCTTTGACTGCTGGGCCGAACAGACCCGTGGTGGAGATAGGGGAGTCCAGAAAGCAGCTCTATCTGTATCCTTCATCTCTGTTAAGTTCAACCAAAGATGACGTTCCAGCCCCGTCAAGTTCGCCATGCACCTACCAATCGTCTGGGCGGTTGATTTGGTGGCTCACAGAGCCAGGTCTGTGGCGCTGCGCAGGTCTCTGAAAGCTTCCGGTTCAGGTCCGGACTCGTCCATCGAGCGGAGAAGTTTGGCTTGAAAAACCTGGAGGACAGCCATGGTGTGAAGCGCCTACGCAGCTTGGCCAGCGGAGACGTGGGTTCGGCCAGCGAGAGCTGAAGTGGTGCGGCAAGGCTTCGTTGGGTGGGTCGCCTTAGCTTTCCATCCCATAGTGGTGGGCGGGCAGAGGTGTGTGGCCACTGCCTCTTCGAAGGGAGGAATCGCTTCGTACCCTTTTTCCACAGCGCCGTTGACAGTGGAGAGCGTTGAGGAGAAGGAAGGCTTTAGACGAGCTGAATGCGGCGCTTTCCACGACTTTGTTAGCTTGCCGTGCTCTTCTGGAAAGAAGGGGGCGGGTCTCTGCTGAGGGGCCTGTTGGCGCGCCTGCAGGAACCATTCATCCATCCTGCTGCGCGTAGGCTCCTCGAGCGAAGCCCACTCGAGCACGAGCTCTTCAACAGCCTTAGTTAGCACGCAGAGAAGCTCTGCAACGACTGGTTCTCACGTTGTTTGCGCTGGCTTGTGTTGTGGGCATGGGATCAGTCACGGAGCCCGCCCATTCCTCACATTCTGATGCAGCGAGAGAAACGCTGTCATCCTTTATCACACTCCAGGCAGCCACCCCTAGAGAGTGCAGCTTCCGCATGGTCACGGCCCAGACAGGAAGTGCAGAGGATGTGACGATCTCCACCGAAGAGAGGGCTTCTGCACAAGGCGTAGGAGACCCGAAGCATTTGCAACAACGCCTAGAAACGGCTCTTTTAGAAAAGTGAGTCGAAACGGCGAACACACTATATGCTTTAAAAGAATATAGCGCGTCGGATGACACAGCAGAACAGCGGGCTGAAGGCGGCGTCCAGTTGAAAACCAGGGAGCGTGCGTCAACAGAGCTGCTTAACAGGTTGCTTGTTCTGATGAAAGCTTTTCGACGGCAACGAGGCTTCTCATCTGGAGGTCAGCGAAGTGAAACTTGCTGAAGGAGATTAAATCTGAATTCTATGGCGAAATGGTGGCTTATATAGCTATAAGCCACACCCATTCTGGCAGGCTCTGACGTGTATGGGCGCGAAACGTCCTAATTGGTTCGCGCATCCTAGCCGACTCGCCATAGGTTCGTGCAGTTGCCGCAGCAGAAGCCAATGAGCGAGCTAAGGCGCTCAGCTGTATGTCTGCTGTGCAGCTGCACTGCATTTTTAAAAAATTGCTTCAATATTCTCGAGAAAAGGAGTTTTCCCATAGCGTAAGCTACTTACGCAATACAAGAGACCTCTTGAAAGGGAACTCTGGGTTTGAGACTTTGAACTTTGTAACTCAGATCTCACACATGCACAAACAGCTACATAACACACTTAAAGAATACAAGAAATCACAATGGCCCCTTTAAACATTATAGGCTAAAACATGGAATTTATACAAGAACAAAACAATTTCCTTGTTCACATCAGGCATGTACAGTATGTACATTTAAATCCATTTATCCCCCCAAAAATTTACATTTATCCCATCTTCACACTAAAACCCCAGATCAGCAGTATGTTATGTGGGTTTACATAGACCTGTTCTAAATTCATTAATTTCCCGGGATTCATTTCATTCATTCAATTCATTTCATTTAAGGCACAACAGCTGTACCCCAGGCAAATCCATGGTGATCAGGAAGATATAAATAAACACAAACTTCCAACGGTGAAAATAAATGCAGCAAATCTTGTCTTGGTCTTGCCTTCTGTCACAGTTTGTAGCAAACACAAAGACGATGATGAAGGATCAATAGTACTTTTAATAATACTTTCCGGTGACAGGAACAAAGCACTAACATCCACAAAGCATTGACAATGCAAGAAAACCTGAACAGAAACAGAGAGAACTTAAATACTAGTGAAAATGGGTGAACACAGCTGAACTAAATGACTAAACAATGAATAACCATGACCAGGGTTGTGGACTCGAGTCGCATGACTTGGACTTGACTTGGACTCGAGTCCCAAATTTGATGACTTGCGACTCGACTTGACATATTCAAAGATGACTTGCGACTCGACTTAGACTTTGACAACAATGACTCGCGACTTGACTCGGAATTGAGCCCTGTGACTTGGAAAGACTTGACCTACCTTCTAAAACCACAGATCAGAGTTGTAATAATCACTGACTGTAGTTTAGCACTGTATCATTGACGCATGATCACAGCGCTGATTAGCGCTGCTTTCGCACGTTTGGCACTGAGCCAGAGAGCGTGTGATAGAGTGTGTTCAGCAGCGCGTGTCAGTTGTCATTTATTATCACACGTTCAGACAGTTTTCAACCAAATAATGTTTTCTTTTTTCTTTTTCAGGCATTTAAATACACAAGTATTAGCGAACCATTTATAATTTGAGAAGAAAAAAAAACATACTGATATCTAAGTAAGCAGAAATAATAAACCTTTCAAATGTAATTTTGAGACATGTAATTTTCCCCCCACAACAAACGCACATTTTAGCCTATAGGTAACTATAAAGTCTCCTCCCTGTTCACCAGCCACTCACTTTCATGTCTTTCGGGAGAAATGGATGGATTTACGTTACGCTTTGTAAAAGACAGGCACGTGTCACGTGACGCTTGATACGTCGCCATGTAAATAGGAATGTTCTAGTACAATTACTGTCGCGTTAACAAAATAATTTAACCAGGGACTCAATATTTTAAGCTTAATGTGTAGCAAATCATGATTAATTTTCCCAATGAACAGTTACTTTATTTTTTTATTTTTAAATCTGCATTGCCAGTCTTCACATTCAACCAATCAGACAACCAACCAATCATCATCCACTAAGTTTGAAAATCGCGCATTCATGGAGGATTCTGCCAAAATGATACCCAGGGTAATTTTATTTGGATATAAAGAATATAAAACAACGAGCAACAGGAGGACTGCAATATGTAGAACCTGTGGTTCAAAACAGAATTTTTTGTCAACAACGTCCAATTTTGTGAGGCATCTGAAAACCCACAGACAGCGGTAAGTTGACATTGTTACCTGTTACACGTCGTAGATGGTTCAGTATTTAACTTATCATGTTAGCTAGCTAGCTACAGTTACACAGACTCAGTAGACAATGGACATCAACTACAGCTTTGTTAATAATTTTGCATGCCTCATTGATGAATCCAGCAAAATTGACCAGTGTGGAACCAGTGCCAAACATGTTTGATTTACTTTTTGTTGCGGCCACGGCTCACATTTTAAACTCGGCCCCTTGGATGATCAGAAATGGCCTGGTATTATCAAATTATTAACATTTTATTTTGAATTAAGAACGACAGTGCGGCATTGAGACACATCGTCTCGTGAAAGCATTTGAATTAAGTTTGAATAATGTATCAATATAATGATAATTTAGAATATATAAGAAATAATATTACGTTAGGCCTACAAGGAAACAATCACTTTTATTAATTCCATCCCACAGTCTTTGAAATCCATTCACTTGTAGTTTCTTATTTTTATTCAACATTATTTAACAATCTATATTATTTTTTTGTGTCTGTATTATTATTTTTTATTTCATGTAACTATTTTCCTAATTAACATTATCTATTTAATACTTAAAGTACTATAAATATTTTGAAAATATACTGTAAATTCCCAATACTCATGTCAAGAAAGCTTCGACTTCATTATAGTATTATTATTAGTGCCGATAAATGAAGCGTTAGGTTGACTTACGTTATGTGTCAAAGCAGCTTTACAGTGATAACAGGAAAATTATTAAATGATGCAAACAGAGTTAATTTAGGCTGTACAGCAGCTCTAAAAGTAAATAGTGTTTTGTTCATCAGAGGTCAATTCATTGTTGATTCCGTTCCATTGTAAAGATCATCAATTATTAAACTAGAAAAAAAAAGTTTGATGAGACAAACTTTAAGCTGGCTTGAGAAAGCCGGACCAGAGAGTTTGAATAAGTTTAAAGTAGTTTGAAGTTTAAAGTAGTTTGAAGTTTGATAGATGGATTAGTTAGAAAGAAAGAATAGTTAGAAAGAAAGAAAATGATTGGTTAGAAAGGAAAGATTAGGTAGAAAGATAGATAAATAATAGATAGATAGAAAGATTACTTTCAATGAAAGAAAGATTAGTTAGAAAGAAAGAAAGATTAGTTAGAAAGAAAGAAAGATATATTAGAAAGAAAGATTAGTTAGAAAGATAGATAGAAAGAAAGATTAGTTAGAAAGATAGATAGAAAGAAAGATTAGTTAGAAAGAAAGATAGATAGAAAGAAAGATTAGTTAGAAAGACAGAAAGATCGATTTGAAAGAAAGATCAGTAAGAAACAAAGAAAGAAAGAAAGAGAGTAGTTAAGAAAGAAAGATAGATTAGTTAGAAAGATTAGTTTAGAAAGAAAAAAGATAGATTAGTTAGAAAGAAAGAAAGAAAGAAAGAAAGATTAGTTAGATAGAAAGAAAAATAGATTAGTTAGAAAGAAAGAAAGGATTAGTTAGAAAGAAAGAAAGGATTAGTTAGAAAGAAAGATGGATTTGTTAGAAAGAAAGAAAGAAAGGATTAGTTAGAAAGAAAGAAAGGATTATTTAGAAAGAAAGATGGATTTGTTAGAAAGAAAGATAAATAGATAGATTAGTTAGAAAGAAAGAATTATTACTTAGAAAGAAAGAAAGATTAGTTAGAAAGAAAGATAGATTAGTTAGAAAGAAAGATAGATAGATTAGTTAGAAAGAAAGAAAGATTAGTTAGAAAGAAAGAAAGATTAGTAAGATAGAAATAAAGAAAGATAGATAGATTAGTAAGAAAGAAAAAAGATAGATTAGTTAGAAAGATAGATAGATTAGTTAGAAAGAAAAATATAGATTAGTTAGAAAGATAGATAGAAAGAAAGATTAGTTAGAAAGAAAGATAGATAGAAAGAAAGATTAGTTAGAAAGACAGAAAGATCGATTTGAAAGAAAGATCAGTAAGAAACAAAGAAAGAAAGAAAGAGAGTAGTTACAGTTTTTCTCGATTGTTTACACACATTTTCTGAAAGAATGCCTCATATTCTCAGAACTCTACACACAATTAAAAAAACACACACACAATGGGCAAAACCCCTCAATTCTCCTGCAAAATGAAACTTTACATTCAAAACAATGTTATTTCTTCTCAAAATGGTATTTTGTTTTCAAATGACACACACAAACCATCATATGAATAGACATTTATAAGAACCTGTTGAACACTGATGTGCTCAATGTAAAACACTATGATGAATGGAAAACACTTCTTCTCCATTCATCATAATGACTTAGCCCTTTTTTTGTTCAGTGTTACACTTACTAAAGACAGTACATACATAAGTGTGTTGTAAAATATTTGAGAATATTGTTTTTATACTCAGAACACACAAATACACTGTAACAAATATATTTTATTTTTCCCACAAAAACATGAACAGAGTGTGCATCCCATTCCCAACCAACACAAAGTTGCACATACACTACATACAAAACAACAGAAGAATTTACTGTACACAGTTACAGTAAAAACAAAAAAAACTATGCTGCATCCTCTCTTCTGTTTCGGTCTGGCCACAGCACCTCATCCACATCACAAGCAATGTTTTCCCTGGCCAAGCAGCGGCGGAAATATTGCCTAGCATGGCGATTCCAGCCATGAAAAGCATCAGCTGCTATATCTCCACATGCGTCCTCCATAGCTTGGAGAAGAGGTATACGCGTTTGTGGATTTCGGTCATACACTTTCCATCTCCAGGCAGAAAAAAATTCCTCAATTGGATTGAGGAATGGAGAATATGGAGGGAGATAAACAACTAAAAAGCGTGGGTGTGCAGTGAACCAGTTACGAACCAGAGCAGCCCTGTGGAAACTTACGTTGTCCCAAATGACAACGTACCTGAGCTGCTCTGGGCCATCTACCTGATCTGGTGGAATGAGTGTGTTGTGTAGGGTGTCCAGGAATGTGATCAGATGGGCGGTGTTGTAGGGGCCAAGGGTAGCATGGTGATGGATGACGCCCTGGTGGGTAATCGCTGCACACATTGTGATGTTCCCTCCGCGCTGTCCAGGGACTTCAACAATGGCACGCTGGCCGATGATATTCCTTTCCCTCTTTCGTCTTTTTGTGAGGTTGAACCCAACCTCATCAATGAAGATGAACTGGTGCTCCACTGCAGCCACCTCTAGCTCAAGGACTCTCTGAAACACAGTATGACAATATCAGAAATAGACATGGAGTGGTCACTATTGTGAAGCACAATCATTATGATTACAATATTGAAATATGTATAATTTACTGTATACAGTGTTGAGAGTATGCATCAATTGTGGGACTCACTTGCACATAGTTATATCGCAATTCTTTGACTCTTTCTGAATTGCGTTCAAATGGCACCCTGTAGACCTGCTTCATCCTGAGATGATTTCTGCGCAAGACACGGCCCAGTGTTGATAAGCTTACCCTATCAATATTTTGAAATATGTCATTGTTTTCTAATATTTTTCTTTGTATTTGCTGTAATGTTATGGCGTTGTTTTCTAGGACCATGTTTATGACTTCAGTTTCCTGTTCAGGAGACAGAACACGTTCCCGACCACCTTGTGTTGGTAATCTTGCAGTTCTGCCAAACAAATAGTAAAATACTGTAAATACAATACATTTCCTAAATACTTGAAACATACTTTACAGTATTTTTACAGTCCTACAGAACAGTCCACAGGCAATACTGTACTACTGTACTCATTGAGTACTGTATTGATACGCAGTACTGCAATTTTCTAGTGAGAGATTTCTTACCTATTCTCAATTCGGAAAGTCCGGATGATGGATGCTACAGTGTACCTGCTCAGATTTGGCTGTACTCTTTGCCCAGCCTCCCTCATTGTTAGACCATGGTTGACCACATGATCAACCAAAGTGGCTCGGATCTCATCAGAGATTACGGTCCTTGGCCTTCCTCGTCCTCTTCCTCGTCCTCCTCCTCCTCTTACTCTCACTCCTCTGGCTCTGCCTCTGTTTCCAATGTTGGCATCCATTGCTCCATTGAAGAGCTCACCTGTTGCCCTTTTATGCTAAAGCTCTGATTGCTAATTGTAAAATAGTGTGATGGGTGTTTGCCCTTGTGATGAGTCAGTGTGCATATTTGAATGGCAGTGTGTTCCTTGTGAAAACAAGATATTTTCTGCATGAAAATTGTGCCAAAAGCAGAGAATTGTGTGTAGTGTTTTGAAAAAAGTGTGTTTTAGAACTGCAATTTGAGTGTAGAGCAGGAATTGTGCTTGTGGTTTAGCAGAATTGGTTCAGGGGGTTGGTGAATGAGTTACATGTTGTGGTCATTGTGTCTCAAGTACCAGAAAATGTGTTTAAGCAATCGAGAAAAACTGTAAGAAAGAAAGATAGATTAGTTAGAAAGATTAGTTTAGAAAGAAAAAAGATAGATTAGTTAGAAAGAAAGAAAGAAAGAAAGAAAGAAAGATTAGTTAGATAGAAAGAAAATATATTAGTTAGAAAGAAAGAAAGGATTAGTTAGAAAGAAAGAAAGGATTAGTTAGAAAGAAAGATGGATTTGTTAGAAAGAAAGAAAGAAAGGATTAGTTAGAAAGAAAGAAAGGATTATTTAGAAAGAAAGATGGATTTGTTAGAAAGAAAGATAGATAGATAGATTAGTTAGAAAGAAAGAATTATTACTTAGAAAGAAAGAAAGATTAGTTAGAAAGAAAGAAAGATAGATTAGTTAGAAAGAAAGATAGATAGATTAGTTAGAAAGAAAGAAAGATTAGTTAGAAAGAAAGAAAGATTAGTAAGATAGAAATAAAGAAAGATAGATAGATTAGTAAGAAAGAAAAAAGATAGATTAGTTAGAAAGATAGATAGATTAGTTAGAAAGAAAAATATAGATTAGTTAGAAAGAAAGAATGATTAATTAGAAAGAAAGAAAGATAGATTAGTTAGAAAGAAAGATAGATATATTTGTTAGAATGAAAGAAAGACAGATTAGTTAGAAAGAAAAAAGATAGATTAGTTAGAAAGAAAGAAAGAAAGATTAGTTAGAAATAAAGAAAGATAGATTTGTAAGAATGAAAAAAAGATAGTTTAGTGAGAAAGAAAGAAAGACAGATTAGTTAGAAAGAAAGAAAGAGATTAGTTAGAAAGAAAAAAGATAGATTAGTTAGAAAGAAAGATAGATTAGTTAGAAAGAAAGATAGATAGATTAGTTAGAAAGAAAGATAGACAGATAGATTAGTTAGAAAGAAAGATAGATAGATTCGTTAGAAAGAAAGAACGATAGATTAGTTAGAAACAAAGATAGATACATTAGTTAGAAAAAAAGAAAGATTAGTAAGAAAGAAATAAAGAAAGATAGATAGATTAGTTAGAAAGAAAAAAGATAGATTAGTTAGAAAGATAGATAGATTAGTTAGAAAGAAAAAATATAGATTAGTTAGAAAGAAAAAAGATAGATTAGTTAGAAAGAAAGAAAGAAAGATTAGTACAAAGAAAGATAGATTAGTTAGAAAGAAAGATAGATTTGTTAGAATGAAAGAAAGACAGATTAGTTAGAAAGAAAAAAAGATAGATTAGTTAGAAAGAAAGAAAAAAAGATTAGTTAGAAAGAAAGATAGATAGATTTGTTAGAATGAAAGAAAGATAGAATTGTGAGAAAGAAAGAAAGAAAGACAGATTAGTTAGAAAGAAGGAAAGAAAGACAGATTAGTTAGAAAAAAGAGATTAGTTAGAAAGAAAGAGATTAGTTAGAAAGAAAGATAGATAGATTAGTTAGAAAGTAAGAAAGATAGATTAGTTAGAAAGAAAGATAGATAGATAGATTAGTTAGAAAGAAAGATAGATAGATTAATTAGAAAGAAAGAACGATAGATTAGCTAGAAAGAAAGAACGATAGATTAGTTAGAAAGAACGATAGATTAGTTAGAAAGAACGAACGATAGATTAGTTAGAAAGAAAGATAGATAGATTAGTTAGAAAGAAAGATAGATAGATAGATTAGTTAGAAAGAAAGATAGATAGATTAGTTAGAAAGAAAGAAAGATAGATTAGTTAGAAAGAAAGAAAGATAGATAGATTATTTAGAAAGAAAGATAGATAGATTAGTTAGAATAAAGATGGATAGAATAGTTGAAGATAGATTAGTTAGAAAGATAGATTAGTTAGTAAGAAAGAAAGATTAGTTAGAAAGAAAGAAAGATAGATTAGAAAGAAAGAAAGATTAGTTTGAAAGAAAGATACATAGATTAGAAAGAAAGAAAGATTAGTTAGAAAGAAAGAAAGATGGATTTGTTAGAAAGAAAGAAAGATTAGTTAGAAAGAAAGAAAGAAAGAAAGGATTAGTTAGAAAGAAAGATGGATTTGTTAGAAAGAAAGATGGATTAGTTAGAAAGAAAGATTAGTTAGTTAGAAAGAAAGAAATATGGATTAGTTAGAAAGAAAGAAAGAAAGATGGATTAGTTAGAAAGAAAGAAAGAAAGAAAGAAAGAAAGAAAAGTTAGGAAGAAAAAAGATTAGTTAGAAAGAAAGATAGATTAGTTAGAAAGAACGAAAGATAGATTAGTTAGAAAGAAAGAAAGATGGATTAGTTAGAAATAAAGAAAGATGATTAGTTAGAAATAAAGAAAGATGATTAGTTAGAAAGAAAGAACGATAGATTAGTTAGAAAGAAAGAACGATAGATTAGTTAGAAAGAAAGAATGATAGATAAATTAGTTAGAAAGAAAGATAGATTAGTTAGAAAGAAAGAAAGATGGATTAGTTAGAAATAAAGAAAGATGATTAGTTAGAAAGAAAGATTAGTTAGAAAGAAAGAACGATAGATTAGTTGGAAAGAAAGAACGATAGATTAGTGAGAAAGAAAGAAAGATAGATAGATTAGTTAGAAAGAAAGATAGATTAGTTAAAAAGAAATAAAAATAGATATATTTGTTGGAAAGAAACAAAGATTAGTTAGAAAGAAAGAAAGATTAGTTAGAAAGAAAGATGGATTTGTTAGAAAAAAAGAAAGATTAGTTAGAAAGAAAGATAGATAGATTAGTTAGAAAGAAAGAAAGATGGATTAGTTAGAAAGAAAGATGGATTAGTTAGAAAGAAAGAAAGATTAGTTAGAAAGAAAGAAAGATAGATAGATTAGTTAGAAAGAAATATAGATTAGTTAGAAAGAAAAAAAGATAGTTTAGTTAGAAAGAAAGATAGATTAGTTAGAAAGAAAGAAAGATTAGTTAGAAACAAAGAAAGATAGATAGATTAGTTAGAAAGAAAGAAAGATCAGTTAGAAAGAAATAAAGATTAGTTAGAAAGAAAGATTGATTTGTTAGAAAAAAAGAAAGATTAGTTAGAAAGAAAGAAAGATAGATAGATTAGTTAGAATGATAGATTAGTTAGAAAGAAAGAAAGATTAGTTAGAAACAAAGAAAGATAGATAGATTAGTTAGAAAGAAAGAAAGAAAGATTAGTTAGAAAGAAAGATGGATTTGTTAGAAAGAAAGATGGATTAGTTAGGAAGAAAAAAATATAGATTAGTTATGTAGCCCCATGGAAAAAAAAAAGTATTTCCATAAGCCAATATTTTATTTTGATTAGTTCATTGTAATATATATTCCACCTTTGATACAAGTGTTTATATTATGTTTATATGTGTTAATATATTTAGTTTGAAAATGCACTTACCTGTGAGAGATCCAATCATGAGTCAGGGTTAGAGGTCGAGAGGAAGCGGGAGAGGAACGCGAGAGGGGGGGAACGGAAAAAAAAAGAGAAGGAGAGATGTGAAGATTGTGCTGTGAGAGATACGAGTAAAACGTTGGTAAAACACCAAGTTTAAGGATCGTTACGATAAGTGGCATTGTATACTGCGCGAAGAGTGAGTTACAGACACTTATATATGTTACAGTGTGATAGTTCATGTCGTGAACTTTGCGGTTATAGTTAGCACCACGAGGAGAAAGTGTGGACGGCTAATTACCACGAGCGAGCTAAAAGGACTTTGCCAGCGAGTAGCCTGCTCGGTTGCCGTGTGGAGTGCATCGCCTGAAAAGCTAATCGTCGAGGAGGAGACTGTGAAGGTTCGGAGGGATTCTTCCAGGTTGTCGAGCATTGGACGCATCGTGATCCGGAGCGGTGAAGGACGACCCGGTGACTCATCAGTTTGTTGCGTGAGTTTTGTTTTGTTTGTGGCGCCGAGGCGTGAAGCGACCATTGTGTTTTAGGTCTCAACGATCTCAAGCTACATAACAGGCCTGCTACGTATTCATCTGACTATCAGGGTATTCATTTTGTTTATTCATTTTGATGGCCATTTAGTCATTTGCCGGCATTAGATTTAGAATTTCAATTGGTTTAATTTGGGGAATTTAATGTGATTGAGAATTGTGATTATTTGAATTGTTTATTTGAATCTAATTGTATATTTGTGAATATTTTATATTTAAGTAAATTGTTCATAAATATTTCCTGTGAAGATTGTCTTTGGTGAAGATATTTTTGGTTTTATATATATTTATACGAGTGATATATTTAAAGTAAATAATATAATTTAGTCTATAATAATTTGGTTTAGAGTGGACATCATTATTTGTGCTAAAGTAACATAATTCCTTTCCAGTTAAAGTAATAGTATACTTAGGGTAGTATTGTAATTTTAGTAGGTGTTATACCAAAACGGTTATTAAAGTGAGTGTTCATTTTAATTAGCATGTGAGATAGAGACATATAGTTAATATTTTACTTTATTTTAGCTATACAGACATTGTGTGGTTATTACAAATTAAGTAAAGTACTATTAGGAATAAAAATAAACATATAATAAGAAGTTAGTTATTTACATTGGTGCATTAATTTAAAACAGAAAGAGAGATCTTTCGCCAAATAGGAATTCGGGGAGCGCACTTCAATAAATTAGCTAAGACACGCTAAGGGGGGCGCTACATAAAATGGGGGCTCGTCCGGGATCTTTAATTAATGCAAGTAATTAATTAGTGATTTTTGCTAATAGTGTTAGCAAATAGAGAGAAGTTGTTAGTCTTCAGAAGAAATTAAACACTAATTACTGAAAAGCTAAAAACCTAATAGAAAATGCAAGCTAAGTGTAGTGCAGTGGAGTTAGTCCAAGAGCTCAAAGACTGGTGCAGAAGAGAAGAATTGGATGATGCCCATGCTCTCATGGTACTGATACCAGAAGATGTTGCAAATGCCCAGGTCGAAGACGCTCTAGGAACCATCAAAGCATTAGGGCGAGTACGAGTGAGAGGACGGACAATCAGTCTGAAGCTGGATAGCCACAGAGTGCTATGCGAGTCCAAAGAGATGGTGGACCCCACCAAAGTCCCTCCTGAGCTGTTGCCCGAAGGCAAAACGAAAAGTTGGAGGATTGTCGTTGCTTCGGAAAGTCATGCTCCTCCCAGCCCGTTGAAGAGCTTGTTGGAGGAAACACAAGAGAGTGGCTCGGCTGAGTCTATTATTCGTGCAGTAGGTGATTTGCTTACCAAGATGGGGAAACCGTCAGGGGAAAACAGTAGTTACCGTCGACTGAGAGTGTTCTCAGGAACTGTGCCAACGCCAGTGGGAGAAGAGTCTCTTGAACATTGGCTGGAACATGCACACCTAATGGTCGAGGAGAGCGAGTGTTCAAATAAGGAGCAACGACGACGCATCATGGAAAGTCTGAAAGGCCCTGCGCTAGCGGTTGTAAAGGCTGTGCGGAATGCGGATCCAGAGGTTTGTCCTGCTGTGTGCTTAGAAGCCATCGAGCGTGCTTTTGGTTCTGCTGAGACTGGCGAAGACCTGTATTTTGCCTTTAGATTGCTACAGCAGCAGCCAAAGGAGAAGATGTCTGACTTTCTAAGGCGCATAGAACTGTCATTGACCAAACTAGTGCGTCGGGGAGGTTTACCCACCAGTCGTACTGACCGTGCCCGAGTGGAGCAGCTGCTAAGAGGAGCTATCCACGCAGATATGATGCTTGTTCAGCTCAAACTCCGAGAGAGAAAGGAAAACCCTCCATCATTCTTGGAACTGCTGAGTGAGATCAGAAGTGAAGAAGAATACGAGTCATCAAGGATGAAGTTGAACACCTCTGTCCGAAGTGTCCACACAACTCCGACTACAGACAGTAGGCAGGATGATGTCGAGCGATTGAGAACCGAAATACAGGAACTCAAGTCAATGTTCACTGCCATGAGTGCTTTGCCTAGGCAGGGAGTAGCAGACCGCAAAAGACCTGAGGCTATGACAAAGATGCACACTCCAGAGATAAGTAACAAGAGTGAAGTAGCTGTGTTGAGAAAACAAGTGAACGACCTGCAAAAGCAACTAACTGGCCGGAAACTTAAGAACTCTGAATCCCCTATTTCAGTACTTAAAGTGGAGTCATCAATACCAACACCTAGTGATAGTAGAAGACAGTCCTATAACGACTCGGAGGGGAACTTCTGTTATCGATGTGGTGAGAGCGGCCATTACTCTGTCAAATGCCAGAACGCAGAGAATCAGGCCAAAGTGATACAAAAGCTGATACACGCTCTAAAGAGAGCTAAACAGAGTGATCCATCGTTGGAAACGGCAGGAGTTCGGCACACAATATGTTCAGCTAAGAAGAGCGAAGTAATCCCCCTTGAAAGAAGCATTCCTCAAGGATTGATCGGCCCTTGTTCAATCATACCAGTGAAGATAAATGGCCAGTACTGTGAAGCACTTCTGGATAGTGGCTCCCAAATCACCATTATCTTCGAGACCTGGTACAAACAGCACTTACCTGATATCCCAATTCAGCCAGTGTCAGGGTTGGCGATATGGGGGCTGAGCGACACAAGTTACCCCTACTTGGGATATGTGGTAGTGGAAATGGAGTTTCCAGAGAAGGTCACAGGCGCAAAGGAGACACTTTCCGTCCTTGCTCTGATTTGTCCAAGTTCCAAAAGCCCTGAAAAGACACCTGTGATTCTAGGCACCAATGCCAATCTGTTCCAGCGATTGTCTATGCTCTGCCGAGAGACCACAGGAGTAGACCTTGCACAGACTCTTGGCATAAGAAACAAGAACTCCCATGTTCGGACCGACATACCAATCACCGAGAGTGATGAGGGCGAAGTGGCATCCGTGAAGTGGATGGGCCCAGGCTCACTAACCTTACCTCCAGGGGGTGAATGCTGCGCTATCTGCGACGTGGAGTTGAAGAAACCGCTGGGTAAAGACATGTGGATGGTGGATGCATCACCTGCTACGGCATTACCAGCCGGAGTACTGTTGCAGCCTATGGTGGTGCATGGCACTGCCGTGGACGGTCACATCACTGTACTTATCCAAAATGAGTCTCGGAGAGAAACAGTCATTCCAGTTGGAACTGTCTTAGGTCATCTGTGTCATGCTGATCCAGTCATTCCATCCATGAAGGTTGAAACTGAAACAGTGACTGTACCAGCAGAGTTAGACCCCCATCTGATCCAGTTTGGCGATTCACCCATATCACCACAATGGAAAACGCGACTCTGCCAAAAGCTGTGTGAGCGAGCAAACGTTTTCTCGTTGCATGAGTGGGATGTCGGCCTGGCAAAGGATGTGGAACATCATATCTGGATGATCTCATAGTCTTTGGACTATCACTGGAAGAACACGAAGAACGCCTCATGCGAGTGCTGGACAGACTCGAAGAGGTGGGACTAAAGTTATCACTGGACAAGTGTCAATTCTGTCAACCAAGAGTGAAGTATGTTGGTCACATAGTGTCCGCTGATGGTGTTGCTACTGATCCTGAAAAGCTAGAGGCAGTTTCGAGATGGCCTAAGCCCACCGACCTTAAGTCCTTGCGGTCTTTCCTGGGGTTCTGTGGGTATTATCGACGTTTCATAGCTAACTACTCTGCTATCGTTAGACCCCTAACGGAACTGACAAAGGGATATGCACCCACGCAGCGAGGGAAGAGACAAGTCACAGACAAGACCAAGATGTACTTTAAAGAATCAGAACCATTCAATGACCGATGGGATCAGTCCTGCACGGATGCATTCCACCATGTCATTCAGTGCTTGCTAAATGCACCTGTACTGGCATTTGCTGATGCTCATAAGCCATATGTGTTACACACGGACGCAAGTTTTAAAGGGCTCGGTGCAGTACTTTATCAGGAACATCCAGAAGGGTTAAGACCAGTGGCCTTCGCAAGCAGAAGATTGAGTTCTCCTGAACAGCGATACCCTGTACACCAGCTAGAGTTCCTAGCCTTGAAATGGGCAGTCGTTGATAAGTTTCACGACTATCTCTACGGAGCCAAGTTCACTGTACGCACTGACAATAACCCGTTGACTTACGTACTCACAACGGCGAAACTAAACGCGACAGGTCATCGATGGCTTGCAGCCTTAGCCACCTATGATTTTGACGTCAAGTACAGGCCTGGAAGAGCAAACATTGACGCCGACTTGTTGTCTCGCAACTTACCTGAAGGAGAGGAGTGGGATGGCATGGCTCAGAGCATAGTGAAATCCATATGTCGGAGGGTGGAAGTGAATATAGAGCAGAATTCGTCCCCCAGATATGTGGAACAATTAGGAGCTTCACCAGACTGTATTCCCGAAGTGTATGCTTTCCCATCTCAGCTACATCTCAGTTCACTGGAGCAGCTATCTAAAGCAGATTTGATGAAAGCTCAGAGGATGGATGATGTGATTGGATGTGTGATGGATGCAGTGAAGCAGGGAGTCTGGCCGAGCACTAAAGACTTAAACCCAGAGACAAGGTTGATGAAAAGAGAAGTGGATAGACTTGTGATGAGAGATGGACTTCTGTACAGAGTAAGCAAGAGAGCTGCTGAGGAGGCACTACAGCTTGTGTTGCCTACTGAGTTCAGAGACACTGTGTTGCATTCCCTTCATGATGACATGGGACATTTAGGCGTGGAGAGAGTAACTCAACTCCTGAGAGCAAGATTCTACTGGCCCAAAATGGCTCATGACACAGAAGAATATGTGAGGAATTGTGGAATGTGTGTGACGCGCAAAACACCTGCCAAGAAAAGCGCTTCTCTACATCAAATCACAAGCAGTGGTCCTATGGATCTGGTGTGTATTGACTTCTTGTCAATGGAGCCCGATGCTGGAGGCATTGGTAATGTTCTGGTTGTGACGGACCACTATACCAGATACGCACAAGCTTTTCCTGCAAAGAATCAGAAAGCACTGACAGTGGCTAAGATCTTAGTTCAAAAGTACTTTGTTCACTATGGATTACCTGTTAGGATTCATTCGGATCAGGGAAGAGACTTTGAGTCGAAACTGATAGAGGAACTGTTGAAAACCTTAGGCATACGGAAGTCACGGACGACTCCGTATCACCCTCAAGGAGACCCACAGCCGGAGCGGTTTAACCATACACTGCTCTCGATGTTGGCTACGCTAGGACAAGAGAAAAAAAGATCCTGGAGTCAACATGTAGCTTCGTTAGTACATGCGTACAACAGTACCCGAAGTGATGCCACAGGATACTCACCTTACTACTTGATGTTCGGTAGAGAGGCGAGACTGCCGGTAGACCTGTGTTTCGAAACGTCGAAAGATGGAGCTGACGAGAGGAAACATTTCCAGTATGTTGACTGTCTGAAACGTGATTTGCAAAGAGCGTATGAACTGGCTGGTCAAGCTGCAGACAAGACTCATCTGAAGAACAAGAGAGCCTATGATCAGAAGGTCAAGTTTCAGAAAATTCAGGAAGGAGACAGAGTTCTGTTGAAGAATCTAGGACTACAAGGGAAACATAAGTTGGAAAGCCGATGGAGTTCCATACCTCATGTAGTGGTTGGACAGATGCCGAATTTACCTGTATTCCGGGTGAAACCTGAGGAAGGAAGAGGTAGGGAAAGAACCCTACATCGAGATCATATCTTACCAATTGGACAATCGGTGAGGATTCCAGTGGAACAAGGGTGTGAAGAAACCAGTGTGAGACCTAGAACACTATCAAACAGAACAAGACAAAGTCAAAAGAACGTGAATAAAAGAGAGGAAATACCAGAGGTAACTGATTCATCATCTGAATTGGAGTATGAATATTCTAGTAGACCATACAAGGAGTATGTGGACCGTCTACTGAAGAGGAGAGAAACTCGTGATGGAATCTCAGTACGTTCGCAGTATGAAGAGGACAGAGAACCTAATGCTGTGCAATCAGCTGAAGAACTGGATTCTGACGAAGGAGATGATGAAAGTCAAGAAGCAGAGAGAGATTTGGATCCAGATGATTCCGAAATAGACCTGGATGCTGGAAGAAATTCTGTTAAAGCACCTGGAGAGAGTCTGAGCTCTAGGAAAGACGTTAGAGTACCTAGCACCAGGGTAACTGAGAAGAGAAAAATAAAACCAGTGTTGAGATTAACATATGATGAACCTGGAAAGGCAGTGAGCAACCTATTACTATAGTTCATAGAGGAGTGACTATTACAATAGGCAAAAACTAGGTGTAGGAACTGGTAGTTCTACTTAGAACAAAAGTTAATCCATCGTCTAGGTGGGTTATGTGTTATGTCTTATGAGGACATGTAGACATTTAGTAAGGGGGGGATGTAGCCCCATGGAAAAAAAAAAGTATTTCCATAAGCCAATATTTTATTTTGATTAGTTCATTGTAATATATATTCCACCTTTGATACAAGTGTTTATATTATGTTTATATGTGTTAATATATTTAGTTTGAAAATGCACTTACCTGTGAGAGATCCAATCATGAGTCAGGGTTAGAGGTCGAGAGGAAGCGGGAGAGGAACGCGAGAGGGGGGGAACGAAAAAAAAAGAGAAGGAGAGATGTGAAGATTGTGCTGTGAGAGATACGAGTAAAACGTTGGTAAAACACCAAGTTTAAGGATCGTTACGATAAGTGGCATTGTATACTGCGCGAAGAGTGAGTTACAGACACTTATATACGTTACAGTGTGATAGTTCATGTCGTGAACTTTGCGGTTATAGTTAGCACCACGAGGAGAAAGTGTGGACGGCTAATTACCACGAGCGAGCTAAAAGGACTTTGCCAGCGAGTAGCCTGCTCGGTTGCCGTGTGGAGTGCATCGCCTGAAAAGCTAATCGTCGAGGAGGAGACTGTGAAGGTTCGGAGGGATTCTTCCAGGTTGTCGAGCATTGGACGCATCGTGATCCGGAGCGGTGAAGGACGACCCGGTGACTCATCAGTTTGTTGCGTGAGTTTTGTTTTGTTTGTGGCGCCGAGGCGTGAAGCGACCATTGTGTTTTAGGTCTCAACGATCTCAAGCTACATAACAGGCCTGCTACGTATTCATCTGACTATCAGGGTATTCATTTTGTTTATTCATTTTGATGGCCATTTAGTCATTTGCCGGCATTAGATTTAGAATTTCAATTGGTTTAATTTGGGGAATTTAATGTGATTGAGAATTGTGATTATTTGAATTGTTTATTTGAATCTAATTGTATATTTGTGAATATTTTATATTTAAGTAAATTGTTCATAAATATTTCCTGTGAAGATTGTCTTTGGTGAAGATATTTTTGGTTTTATATATATTTATACGAGTGATATATTTAAAGTAAATAATATAATTTAGTCTATAATAATTTGGTTTAGAGTGGACATCATTATTTGTGCTAAAGTAACATAATTCCTTTCCAGTTAAAGTAATAGTATACTTAGGGTAGTATTGTAATTTTAGTAGGTGTTATACCAAAACGGTTATTAAAGTGAGTGTTCATTTTAATTAGCATGTGAGATAGAGACATATAGTTAATATTTTACTTTATTTTAGCTATACAGACATTGTGTGGTTATTACAAATTAAGTAAAGTACTATTAGGAATAAAAATAAACATATAATAAGAAGTTAGTTATTTACATTGGTGCATTAATTTAAAACAGAAAGAGAGATCTTTCGCCAAATAGGAATTCGGGGAGCGCACTTCAATAAATTAGCTAAGACACGCTAAGGGGGGCGCTACAGTTAGAAAGAAAGAAAGATAGATTAGTTAGAAAGAAAGAAAGATAGATTAGTTAGAAAGAAAGAAAGAAAGTAAGATTAGTTAGAAACAAAGAAAGATAGATAGATTAGTTAGAAAGAAAGAAAGATTAGTTAGAAAGAAAGAAAGATGGATTAGTTAGAAAGAAAGATGGATTAGTTAGAAAGAAAGAAAGAAAGAAAGAAAGAAAGATGGATTAGTTAGAAAGAAAGAAAGATTAGTTAGAAACAAAGAAAGATAGATTAGTTAGAAAGAAAGATAAGTTAGAAAAAAAGAAAGATTAGTTAGAAAGAAAGAAAGATAGATTAGTTAGAAAGAAAGAAAGATAGATTAGTTAGAAAGAAAGAATGATTAGTTAGAAACAAAGAAAGATAGATAGATTAGTTAGAAAGAAATAAAGATTAGTTAGAAAGAAAGAAAGATAGATAGATTAGTTAGAAAGAAATATAGATTAGTTAGAAAGAAAGGAAGATAGTTTAGTTAGAAAGAAAGATAGATTAGTTAGAAAGAAAGAAAGATTAGTTAGAAACAAAGAAAGATAGATAGATTAGTTAGAAAGAAAGAAAGAAAGATCAGTTAGAAAGAAAGAAAGATTAGTTAGAAAGAAATATTGATTTGTTAGAAAAAAAGAAAGATTAGTTAGAAAGAAAGAAAGATAGATAGATTAGTTAGAATGATAGATTAGTTAGAAAGAAAGAAAGATTAGTTAGAAACAAAGAAAGATAGATAGATTAGTTAGAAAGAAAGAAAGATTAGTTAGAAAGAAAGATGGATTTGTTAGAAAGAAAGATGGATTAGTTAGGAAGAAAAAAAGATAGATTAGTTAGAAAGAAAGAAACATAGATTAGTTAGAAAGAAAGAAAGATAGATTAGTTAGAAAGAAAGAAAGAAAGATTAGTTAGAAACAAATAAAGATAGATAGATTAGTTAGAAAGAAAGAAAGATTAGTTAGAAAGAAAGAAAGATTAGTTGGAAAGAAAAAAAGATGGATTAGTTAGAAAGAAAGATGGATTAGTTAGAAAGAAAGAAAGAAAGAAAGAAAGAAAGAAAGATGGATTAGTTAGAAAGAAAGAAAGATTAGTTAGAAACAAAGAAAGATAGATAGATTAGTTAGAAAGAAAGAAAGATAAGTTAAAAAAAAGAAAGATTAGTTAGAAAGAAAGAAAGATAGATTAGTTAGAAAGAAAGAAAGAGATTAGTTAGAAAGAAAAAATGATTAGTTAGAAACAAAGAAAGATAGATAGATTAGTTAGAAAGAAAGAAAGATTAGTTAGAAAGAAAGATGGATTTCTTAGAAAGAAAGATGGATTAGTTAGAAAGAAAGAAAGATAGATTAGTTAGAAAGAAAGAAAGATAGATTAGTTAGAAAGAAAGATAGATTCGTTAGAAAGAAAGAAAGATTAGTTAGAAAGAAAGAAAGATTAGTTAGAAAGAAAGAAAGATGGATTAGTTAGAAAGAAAGAAAGAAAGAAAGATGGATTAGTTAGAAAGAAAGAAAGATTAGTTAGAAAGAAAGAGAAAGAAAGATAGCTTAGTTAGAAAGATTAGTTAGAAAGAAAGGAAGATAGATAAGTTAGAAAGAAGGAAAGAGAAAGAAAGATATATTAGTTAGAAAGAAAGATAGATAGATTAGTTAGAAAGAAAGATAGATAGATTAAGTAGAAAGAAAGAAAGAAAGAAAGAAAGAAAGAAAGAAAGAAAGAAAGAAAGAAAGAAAGAAAGATTAGTTAGAAAGAAAGAAAGAGATTAGTAAGAAAGATAGATTAGTTAGAAAGAAAGATAGATTAGTTGGAAAGAAAGAAAGATAGATTGGTTAGAAAGAAAGAAAGAAAGAAAGATTAGTTAGAAAGAAAGAAAGATAGATAGATTAGTTAGAAAGAAAGATAGATTAGTTAGAAAGAAAGATAGATTAGTTAGAAAGAAAGAAAGATTAGTTAGAAACAAAGACAGATAGATAGATTAGTTAGAAAGAAAGATTAGTTAGAAAGAAATAAAGATTAGTTAGAAAGAAAGATGGATTTGTTAGGAAAAAAGAAAGATTAGTTAGAAAGAAAGATGGATTAGTTAGAAAGAAAGATGGATTAGTTAGAAAGAAAGAAAGAAAGAAAGAAAGAAAGAAAGAAAGAAAGAAAGAAAGAAAGATGGATTAGTTAGAAAGAAAGAAAGATTAGTTAGAAGGAAAGAAAGAGAAAGAAAGATAGCTTAGTTAGAAAGAAAGATTAGTTAGAAAGAAAGAAAGGAAGATAGATAAGTTAGAAAGAAAGAAAGATAGATTAGTTAGAAAGAAAGATAGATAGATTAAGTAGAAAGAAAGAAAGAAAGAAAGAAAGAAAGAAAGAAAGAAAGAAATATTAGTTAGAAAGAAAGACAGATAGATTAGTTAGAAAGAAAGAGATAGATTAAGTAGAAAGAAAGAAAGATTAGTTAGGAAGAAAGAAAGATTAGATAGATAGATAGATAGATAGATAGATAGATAGATAGATAGATAGATAGATAGATAGATAGATAGATAGATAGATAGATAGATAGATAGATAGATAGATAGATAGATAGATAAGTTCAATAGTAAATGGTTGTTTAATTGAATCTAGGGCTTCAGGGAGTTTAGATTTGAGTTTTTGTGTTGTACACTACTGGGCCACCGTAGCCTTGGCTCAATTTGAACTGTTGCAATGAAAGTCAATGGGATTTTTATGGTTTTTAATATTAATTTTTAAGAAAACTGAAAGTCAAATCAGTTTGAAAAGATATAGCAACTCGAGTCAGAACAGTCTGAAGGCCTGACCCGAGTTTGGAGTTTGTAGAGTTAAAACTCTAGGAGGAGTTAGAGTCAGATAATTTTGGTTAAGAAAAAGAATAATAACTAGAAAATAAAGTTTGATGAGACAAACTTTAAGTTGGCTTGAGAAAGCCGGACCAGAGAGTTTGAATAAGTTTAAAGTTTAAAGAAAGAAAGATTAGTTAGAAAGAGAAAGAAAGATGGATTAGTTAGAAAGAAAGATGGATTAGTTAGAAAGAAAGAAAGATTAGTTAGAAACAAAGAAAGATTAGTTAGAAAGAAATATAGATTAGAAAGAAAGATTAGTTAGAAAGAAAGATAGATTAGTTAGAAAGAAAGAAAGATTAGTTAGAAAGAAAGAAAGAAAGAAAGAAAGAAAGAAAGAAGAAAGATTAGTTAGAAAGAAAGAAAGAAAGAAAGAAAGAAGAAAGATTAGAAAGAAAGAAAGAAAGAAAGAAAGAAAGAAAGAAAGAAGAAAGATTAGAAAGAAAGAAAGAAAGAAAGAAGAAAGATTAGTTAGAAAGAAAGAAAGAAAGAAAGAAAGAAAGAAAGAAGAAAGATTAGTTAGAAAGAAAGAAAGAAAGAAAGAAAGAAAGAAGAAAGATTAGTTAGAAAGAAAGAAAGAAAAAGTAAAAAAGAAAGAAAGAAAGAAGAAATATCAGTTAGAAAGAAAGAAAGAAAGAAAGATTAGTTAGAAAGAAAGAAAGAAGAAATATCAGTTAGAAAGAAAGAAAGAAAGAAAGAAGAAAGATTAGTTAGAAAGAAAGAAGAAAGATTAGCTAGAAAGAAAGAAAGAAAGAAGAAAGATTAGTTAGAAAGAAAGAAAGAAAGAATTAGTTAGAAAGAAAGATTAGTTAGAAAGAAAGAAAGAAAGAAAGAAAGAAGAAAGATTAGTTAGAAAGAAAGAAAGAAAGAAAGAAAGAAAGAAAGAAAGAAAGAAAGAAAGAAAGAAAGAAAGAAGAAAGATTAGTTAGAAAGAAAGAAAGAAAGAAGAAAGATTAGTTAGAAAGAAAGAAAGAAAGAAGAAAGATTAGTTAGAGAGAAAGAAAGAAAAAGAAAGAAAGAAAGAAAGAAAGAAGAAAGATTAGTTAGAAAGAAAGAAAGAAAGAAAGAAGAAAGATTAGTTAGAAAGAAAGAAAGAAAGAAATAAGAAAGATTAGTTAGAAAGAAAGAAAGAAAGACGAAAGATTAGTTAGAAAGAAAGAAGAAAGATTAGCTAGAAAGAAAGAAAGAAAGAAGAAAGATTAGTTAGAAAGAAAGAAAGAAAGATTAGTTAGAAAGAAAGAAAGAAAGAAAGAAGAAAGATTAGTTAGAAAGAAAGAAAGAAAGAATTAGTTAGAAAGAAAGATTAGTTAGAAAGAAAGAAAGAAGAAAGAAAGAAGAAAGATTAGTTAGAAAGAAAGAAGAAAGATTAGCTAGAAAGAAAGAAAGAAATAAGAAAGATTAGTTAGAAAGAAAGAAAGAAAGATTAGTTAGAAAGAAAGAAAGAAAGAAAGAAGAAAGAAGAAAGATTAGTTAGAAAGAAAGAAAGAATTAGTTAGAAAGAAAGATTAGTTAGAAAGAAAGAAAGAAAGAAAGAAAGAAAGAAGAAAGATTAGTTAGAAAGAAAGAAAGAAAGAAAGAAGAAAGATTAGTTAGAAAGAAAGAAAGAAAAAGAAAGAAAGAAAGAAAGATGAGTTAGAAAGAAAGAAAGAAAGAAAGAAGAAAGATTAGTTAGAAAGAAAGAAAGAAAGAAAGAAGAAAGATTAGTTAGAAAGAAAGAAGAAAGATTAGCTAGAAAGAAAGAAAGAAAGAAGAAAGATTAGTTAGAAAGAAAGAAAGAAAGAATTAAATAAGAAAGAAAGATTAGTTAGAAAGAAAGAAAGAAAGAAAGAAGAAAGATTAGTTAGAAAGAAAGAAAGAAAGAATTAGTTAGAAAGAAAGATTAGTTAGAAAGAAAGAAAGAAAGAAAGAAGAAAGATTAGTTAGAAAGAAAGAAAGATTAGTTAGAAAGAAAGAAAGAAAGATTAGTTAGAAAGAAGAAATATTAGTTAGAAAGAAAGAAAGAAGAAATATTAGTTAGAAAGAAAGAAAGAAAGAAAGAAAGAAAGAAAGAAGATTAGTTAGAAAGAAAGAAAGATTAGTTAGAAAGAAAGAAGAAAGATTAGTTAGAAAGAAGAAATATTAGTTAGAAAGAAAGAAAGAAAGAAAGAAAGAAAGAAAAAAGAAAGATTAGTTAGAAAGAAAGAAAGAAAGAAGAAATATTAGTTAGAAAGAAAGAAAGAAAGAAGAAAGATTAGTAAGAAAGAAAGAAAGAAAGAAAGAAAGAAGAAAGATTAGTTAGAAAGAAAGAAAGAAAGAAAGAAAGAAAGAAAGAAAGAAAGAAAGAAAGAAAGAAAGAAAGAAAGAAAGAAAGAAAGAAAGAAGAAAGATTAGTTAGAAAGAAAGAAGAAAGATTAGTTAGAAAGAAAGAAAGAAAGAAAGAAAGAAAGAAAGAAAGAAAGAAAGAAAGATTAGTTAGAAAGAAAGAAAGAAAGAAAGATTAGTTAGAAAGAAAGAAAGAAAGAAAGAAGAAAGATTAGTTAGAAAGAAAGAGAGAAAGAAGAAAGATTAGTTAGAAAGAAAGAAAGAAAAAGAAAGAAAGAAAGAAAGAAAGAAAGAAAGAAGAAAGATTAGTTAGAAAGAAAGAAAGAAGAAAGATTAGTTAGAAAGAAAGAAAGAAAGAAAGAAAGAAAGAAAGAAGAAAGATTAGTTAGAAAGAAAGAAAGATTAGTTAGAAAGAAAGAAAGATTAGTTAGAAAGAAAGAAGAAAGATTAGTTAGAAAGAAGAAATATTAGTTAGAAAGAAAGAAAGAAGAAATATTAGTTAGAAAGAAAGAAAGAAAGAAAGAAAGAAGAAAGATTAGTTAGAAAGAAAGAATGAAAGAAGAAAGATTAGTTAGAAAGAAAGAAAGATAGATTAGTTAGTAAGAAAAAAAGAAAAAAGAAATATTAGTTAGAAAGAAAGAAAGACAGAAAGAAAGAAGAAAGATTAGTTAGAAAGAAAGAAGAAAGATTAGTTAGAAAGAAAGAAAGAAAGAAGAAAGATTAGTTAGAAAGAAAGAAAGAAATAAAGAAAGAAAGAAGAAAGATTAGTTAGAAAGAAAGAAAGAAAGATAGATTAGTTAGTAAGAAAGAAAGATAGATTAGATAGATAGATAGATAGATAGATAGATAGATAGATAGATAGATAGATAGATAGATAGATAGAAAGAGATAGATAGATGGATAGATAGATAGATAGATAGATAGATAGATAGATAGATGGATAGATGGATAGATAGATAGATAGATAGATAGATAGATAGATAGATAGATAGATAGAAAGAGATAGATAGATGGATAGATAGATATATAGATAGATAGATAGATAGATAGATAGATAAGTTCATTAGTACATATAGAATGGTAGTTTAATTGAGTCTTGGGCTTCAGGGAGTTTAGATTTGAGTTTTTGTGTTGTACACTGCTGGGCCACCGTAGCCTTGGCTCAATTTGAACTGTTGCAATGAAAGTCAATGGGATTTTTATGATTTTTAATATTAATTTTTAAGAAATCTGAAAGTCAAATCAGTCTGAAAAGATATAGCACACTAAGTCAGAACAGTCTGAAGGTCTGACCCGAGTTTGGAGTTTGTAGAGTTAAAGCTCTAGGAGGAGTAGCAGTCAGAAAATTTTGGTTAAGAAAAAGAAGAAGAAAAAGAATAATAACTAGAAAAAAAAGTTTGATGAGACAAACTTTAAGTTGGCTTGAGAAAGCCGGACCAGAGAGTTTGAATGAGTTTAAAGTAGTTTGAAGTTTAAAGTAGTTTGAAGTTTGATAGATGGATTAGTTAGAAAGAAAGAATAGTTAGAAAGAAAGAAAACGATTGGTTAGAAAGGATAGATTAGGTAGAAAGATAAATAATAGATATATAGAAAGATTAGTTTCAATGAAAGAAAGATTAGTTAGAAAGAAAGAAAGATTAGTTAGAAAGAAAGATAGATAGAAAGAAAGATTAGTTAGAAAGACAGAAAGATGGATTTGAAAGAAAGATCAGTAAGAAAGAAAGAAAGATAGAGTAGTTAAGAAAGAAAGATAGATTAGTTAGAAAGATTAGTTAGAAAGAAAAAAGATAGATTAGTTAGAAAGAAAGAAAGATAGATTAGTTAGATAGAAAAAAATAGATTAGTTGGAAAGAAAGAAAGGATTAGTTAGAAAGAAAGAAAGGATTAGTTAGAAAGAAAGATGGATTTGTTAGAAAGAAAGAAAGAAAGAAAGGATTAGTTAGAAAGAAAGAAAGGATTATTTAGAAAGAAAGATGGATTTGTTAGAAAAAAAGAAAGAAAGAAAGATAGATTAGTTAGAAAGAAAGAAAGATAGATTAGTTAGAAAGAAAGAAAGATAGATTAGTTAGAAAGAAAGATGGATAGATTAGTTGGAAAGAAAGACAGATTAGTTAGAAAGAAAGATAGATTAGTTAGAAAGAAAGAAAGAAAGAAAGAAAGAAAGAAAGAAAGAAAGAAAGATTAGTTAGAAAGAAAGAAAAAAGATAGATTAGTTAGAAAGAAATATAGATAGATTTGTTAGAATGAAAGAAAGATAGATTAGTGAGAAAGAAAGAAAGAAAGATTAGTTAGAAGGAAAGATAGATATATTCGTTAGAAAGACAGAGATTAGTTAGAAAGAAAGATAGATAGATTAGTTAGAAAGAAAGAACGATATATTAGTTAGAAAGAAAGATGGATAGGTTAGTTAGAAAGAAAGATAGATTAGTTAGAAAGAAAGATAGATTAGTTAGAAAGAAAGAAAGAAATATTAGTTAGAAAGAAAGAAAGATAGATTAGTTAGAAAGAAAGATAGATAGATTAGTTAGAAAGAAAGAAAGATAGATTAGTTAAAAGGAAAGATGGATAGATTAGTTAGAAAGAAAGAAAGAAAGATTAGTTAGAAAGAAAGAAAGATAGATTAGTTAGAAAGAAAGAAAGATAGATTAGTTAGAAAGAAAGATAGATAGATTAGTTAGAAAGAAAGAAAGATAGATTAGTTAAAAAGAAAGATGGATAGATTAGTTAGAAAGAAAGAAAGAAAGATTAGTTAGAAAGAAAGAAAGATAGATTAGTTAGAAAGAAAGATAGATAGATTAGTTAGAAAGAAAGAAAGATAGATTAGTTAGAAAGAAAAAAGATAGATAGATTAGTTAGAAAGAAAGATAGATTCGTTAGAAAGAAAGAAAGATTAGTTAGAAAGAAAGAAAGATAGATAGATTAGTTAGAAAGAAAGATAGATTAGTTAGAAATAAATATTAGTTAGAAAGAAATATAGATTGATTGGTTAGAAAGAAAGAAAGATTAGTTAGAAATAAAGAAAGAAAGAAAGAAAGATAGATTAGTTAGAAAGAACGATAGATAGATTTGTTAGAATGAAAGAAATATAGATTAGTGAGAAAGAAAGATAGATTAGTTAGAAAGAAAGAAAGATTAGTTAGAAAGAAAGAAAGATAGATTAGTTAGAAAGAAAGATAGATTAGTTAGAAAGAAATATTAGTTAGAAAGAAAGAAAGATTAGTTAGAAAAAAGAAAGATAGATTAGTTAGAAAGAAAGATAGATAGATTTGTTAGAATGAAAGAAAGATAGATTAGTGAGAAAGAAAGAAAGATAGATTAGTTAGAAAGAAAGATAGATTAGTTAGAAATAAAGAAAGATAGATTAGTTAGAAAGAAAGAAAGATAGATTAGTTAGAAAGAAAGACAGATTAGTTAGAAAGAAAGAACGATAGATTAGTTAGAAAGAAAGATGAATAGATTAGTTCGAAAGAAAGACAGATTAGTTAGAAAGAAAGATAGATTAGTTAGAAAGAAAGAAAGAAAGAAAGAAAGAAAGATTAGTTAGAAAGAAAAAACATAGATGAGTTAGAAAGAAAGAAAGATAGATTAGTTAGAAAGAAAAAAGATAGATAGATTAGTTAGAAAGAAAGAAAGAAAGATTGATTAGTCAGAAAGAAAGAAAGATGGATTAGTCAGAAAGAAAGAAAGAAAGAAAGAAAGAAAGAAGGATTAGTCAGAAAGAAAGGATTGATTAGTTAGAAAGAAAGATAGATCAGTAAGAAAGAAAGAAAGAAAGAAAGAAAGAAAGAAAGATTAGTTAGAAAGAAAGACAGAGATTAGTTAGAAAGAAAGAAAGATAGATTAGTTAGAAAGAAAAAAGATAGATTTGTTAGAAAGAAAGAAAGAAAGATTAGTTAGAAAGAAGAAGGATTAGTTAGAAAGAAAGAAAGAAAGATAGATTAGTTAGTAAGAAAGAAAGATAGATTAGATAGATAGATAGATAGATAGATAGATAGATAGATAGATAGATAGATAGATAGATAGATAGAGATAGATAGATGGATAGATAGATAGATAGATGGATAGATGGATAGATAGATAGATAGATAGATAGATAGATAGATAGAAAGAGATAGATAGATGGATAGATGGATAGATAGATAGATAGATAGATAGATAGATAGATAGATAGATAGATAGATAGATAGATAGATAAGTTCATTAGTACATATAGAATGGTAGTTTAATTGAGTCTTGGGCTTCAGGGAGTTTAGATTTGAGTTTTTGTGTTGTACACTGCTGGGCCACCGTAGCCTTGGCTCAATTTGAACTGTTGCAATGAAAGTCAATGGGATTTTTATGATTTTTAATATTAATTTTTAAGAAATCTGAAAGTCAAATCAGTCTGAAAAGATATAGCACACTAAGTCAGAACAGTCTGAAGGTCTGACCCGAGTTTGGAGTTTGTAGAGTTAAAGCTCTAGGAGGAGTAGCAGTCAGAAAATTTTGGTTAAGAAAAAGAAGAAGAAAAAGAATAATAACTAGAAAAAAAAGTTTGATGAGACAAACTTTAAGTTGGCTTGAGAAAGCCGGACCAGAGAGTTTGAATGAGTTTAAAGTAGTTTGAAGTTTAAAGTAGTTTGAAGTTTGATAGATGGATTAGTTAGAAAGAAAGAATAGTTAGAAAGAAAGAAAACGATTGGTTAGAAAGGATAGATTAGGTAGAAAGATAAATAATAGATATATAGAAAGATTAGTTTCAATGAAAGAAAGATTAGTTAGAAAGAAAGAAAGATTAGTTAGAAAGAAAGATAGATAGAAAGAAAGATTAGTTAGAAAGACAGAAAGATGGATTTGAAAGAAAGATCAGTAAGAAAGAAAGAAAGATAGAGTAGTTAAGAAAGAAAGATAGATTAGTTAGAAAGATTAGTTAGAAAGAAAAAAGATAGATTAGTTAGAAAGAAAGAAAGATAGATTAGTTAGATAGAAAAAAATAGATTAGTTGGAAAGAAAGAAAGGATTAGTTAGAAAGAAAGAAAGGATTAGTTAGAAAGAAAGATGGATTTGTTAGAAAGAAAGAAAGGATTAGTTAGAAAGAAAGAAAGGATTATTTAGAAAGAAAGATGGATTTGTTAGAAAAAAAGAAAGAAAGAAAGATAGATTAGTTAGAAAGAAAGAAAGATAGATTAGTTAGAAAGAAAGAAAGATAGATTAGTTAGAAAGAAAGATGGATAGATTAGTTGGAAAGAAAGACAGATTAGTTAGAAAGAAAGATAGATTAGTTAGAAAGAAAGAAAGAAAGAAAGAAAGAAAGATTAGTTAGAAAGAAAGAAAAAAGATAGATTAGTTAGAAAGAAATATAGATAGATTTGTTAGAATGAAAGAAAGATAGATTAGTGAGAAAGAAAGAAAGATTAGTTAGAAGGAAAGATAGATATATTAGTTAGAAAGACAGAGATTAGTTAGAAAGAAAGATAGATAGATTAGTTAGAAAGAAAGAACGATATATTAGTTAGAAAGAAAGATGGATAGGTTAGTTAGAAAGAAAGATAGATTAGTTAGAAAGAAAGATAGATTAGTTAGAAAGAAAGAAAGAAATATTAGTTAGAAAGAAAGAAAGATAGATTAGTTAGAAAGAAAGAAAGATAGATAGATTAGTTAGAAAGAAAGAAAGAAAGATAGATTAGTTAAAAGGAAAGATGGATAGATTAGTTAGAAAGAAAGAAAGAAAGATTAGTTAGAAAGAAAGAAAGATAGATTAGTTAGAAAGAAAGAAAGATAGATTAGTTAGAAAGAAAGATAGATAGATTAGTTAGAAAGAAAGAAAGATAGATTAGTTAAAAAGAAAGATGGATAGATTAGTTAGAAAGAAAGAAAGAAAGATTAGTTAGAAAGAAAGAAAGATAGATTAGTTAGAAAGAAAGATAGATAGATAGATTAGTTAGAAAGAAAGAAAGATAGATTAGTTAGAAAGAAAAAAGATAGATAGATTAGTTAGAAAGAAAGATAGATTCGTTAGAAAGAAAGAAAGATTAGTTAGAAAGAAAGAAAGATAGATAGATTAGTTAGAAAGAAAGATAGATTAGTTAGAAATAAATATTAGTTAGAAAGAAATATAGATTGATTGGTTAGAAAGAAAGAAAGATTAGTTAGAAAGAAAGAAAGAAAGAAAGATAGATTAGTTAGAAAGAACGATAGATAGATTTGTTAGAATGAAAGAAATATAGATTAGTGAGAAAGAAAGATAGATTAGTTAGAAAGAAAGATTAGTTAGAAAGAAAGAAAGATAGATTAGTTAGAAAGAAAGATAGATTAGTTAGAAAGAAATATTAGTTAGAAAGAAAGAAAGATTAGTTAGAAAAAAGAAAGATAGATTAGTTAGAAAGAAAGATAGATAGATTTGTTAGAATGAAAGAAAGATAGATTAGTGAGAAAGAAAGAAAGATAGATTAGTTAGAAAGAAAGATAGATTAGTTAGAAATAAAGAAAGATAGATTAGTTAGAAAGAAAGAAAGATAGATTAGTTAGAAAGAAAGACAGATTAGTTAGAAAGAAAGAACGATAGATTAGTTAGAAAGAAAGATGAATAGATTAGTTCGAAAGAAAGACAGATTAGTTAGAAAGAAAGATAGATTAGTTAGAAAGAAAGAAAGAAAGAAAGAAAGAAAGAAAGAAAGATTAGTTAGAAAGAAAAAACATAGATGAGTTAGAAAGAAAGAAAGATAGATTAGTTAGAAAGAAAAAAGATAGATAGATTAGTTAGAAAGAAAGAAAGAAAGATTGATTAGTCAGAAAGAAAGAAAGATGGATTAGTCAGAAAGAAAGAAAGAAAGAAAGAAAGAAAGAAGGATTAGTCAGAAAGAAAGGATTGATTAGTTAGAAAGAAAGATAGATCAGTAAGAAAGAAAGAAAGAAAGAAAGATTAGTTAGAAAGAAAGACAGAGATTAGTTAGAAAGAAAGAAAGATAGATTAGTTAGAAAGAAAAAAGATAGATTTGTTAGAAAGAAAGAAAGAAAGATTAGTTAGAAAGAAAGAAAGATTAGTTAGAAAGAAAGAAAGAAAGATAGATTAGTTAGAAAGATAGATAAATCAGTATGAAAGAAAAAAGATAGATTAGTTAGAAAGAAAGCAAGATTAGTTAGAAAGAAAGAAAGATTAGTTAGAAAGAAAGAAAGATAGATTATTTAGAAAGAAAGATAGATTAGTTAGAAATAAATATTAGTTAGAAAGAAAGATAGATAGATTGGTTAGAAAAAACGTCCTGGTTGCGTATGCAACCCACCGTTCCCTGAAGGAGGGAACGGAGGACGTAGTCGACGCGACTGAAATGGGATCACGCTAGGGAGCCTATCATCTTCGAGTACTATTGAACGAGCCAATGTAATTGGCGTGCGCGATTCGCATCACACACTCCGCCCCCGCGGCGCGGGTATAAATACGGAAGTGGATGCACGCACTAGTTGCTTTTCGCTGAGGAGCCGAGAGTAACCCGGGGTCAGCGGTGGTCCAGCGGTAGTGGCAAGGGGACTACGTCCTCCGTTCCCTCCTTCAGGGAACGGTGGGTTGCATACGCAACCAGGACGTTCCCTTTCAGTCGATAACGTCGGACGTAGTCGACGCGACTGAAATGGGATCAACCATTGAACACGCCACTAACGCTGCCACCTTCCAGTGCCTAAACCAAAGCCTCCTGATGCCCCCGTAAACTTAACGCGGGGAAGGACAGGGCTTAGGCCAGGGAAGTCACTGCTGTTCCTACAGGACCACTGGGAAAGCGTTCCCCGTACGTTGGAAGGAAGGGACGCTGCGGAAGCCACATCCAACCCGAGGGAGGAAATGTGGAGAATACACATATGAACTGGGCGGAAACCGGGCAGTCTAACATATGGAATGTCACTGGGGTGGCTCCAGCCTAAGACGGGGGGAGACACACCGGACAGTGACGGCAGAGAGACTCTGCCGAGGGAAGACACGGGCTCACCGCAGGGAGCCGTATCGTGGAAGAATACACACATGGGGTCACCGAAGGGACCGCAACATATGGACCCAGCCTAACACAGGTTCCACACTGCTTACGAGTGGTAGGCCTAACACCAGACGTTCCGCACGTCGGAGGGGTGTGGAGGAACTCAACAGGGTTCAATTTTAAGGGAACTCAACTGGAGTAGAAAGGCGCACGTATCCAGTCCATAGGAGGGGAATGGCGCAGCAAGCCGACACTTGAACCGGGCTCACGGTGAAACTGGCTTCATGAGAAGGGAGCCCATGGGAAGCAGCGGTTCAACTAGGTGTCGTCCAGCCCCCAACTCTAGAATCTGTTTAGCAAAGTATATCGTCAACGCCCAGGCGGAGCACTTTACACTCATCATAGAGGAGCTCAACACCTAAGTGGACATGTTGCATCTCGGATCTTTGCCGAAATGAAGGCAAGCACTAAGTGCAACTTTGCATGGAAACAGCCTTCCCTCTCTGCTGAATTCCAACAGATATTTGAAGAGCTGGTCTGAGGTCTATGACTTGCATTCTGTACACGTCCAAGCGAACGGACAGAGAAGCCAGGGCTGGATCTGCCTCCTCCAGGGCAGCGCTTGCAGGCTCACCACCTGCTCCTACTACGGGAGAGGTAGGAACCTTGGGCACAATCCGAGCCGGGGTCTCAGCTTGTGAGAGTTAGCCGGCCCAGACTCCAGGCACAATACGTTGACCGAAAGCGAGCAAGTCCCTACCCTCTAGTAGAGACCACGCGAGCAGGAGAACTGATATAACAGAATTTTTAACTCACTACCTGCAGTGGCTCAGGGGCGGTCTCTGCAGTGCAGTCGCACCAGGGACAAGGCCCAAGAGGATAAAGAGGGACACAAGGATTTACAAGACCTTGCTCCTCAGGAACCTGACGATCAGAACGTGCTTCTGCATACTTCTGCATTACGATGAGCGTCGTTTAAACACCGAGGCAACATCATTTTGAGGGTGATTTAGGAAAACAGCCTACTGCAACCCATTTTGCAGGAAAGAGAGCACTGAAGTGATCGAAAGCTTTCAGGATCTCCTCAGGGGAGAAGACGCACTCAACGACTAGGTTCCACTTCTAAAGGCGTAAGCACGCTACCCAATTCTAGGGGGTGCTCGCAGAAGTGATGGTAACTATCACATGTTCTTGTGATAGCCACCTGAACCTCCGCGTTCAGATGTAAGACCGCCCGGAATCTCCGGGGGAAGAACGCGTGTGCCATCGTGCCCCGTCCCCGAAAGAGTTTCCAGGGGAAGTCAGGAAGGCTGTTGAAGGGAACCAGGTCTAGTTGGGCCAATAAGGGGCAACTATGAAGACCTGTTCCTCTCCTGACATGGCACGTAGGTGCAAGTGACGGGCGCAAAAGACAGGAGCATTGCTCAACACAACATGTGAAGATCACTGGGCTTCAGGAGCATTTTCTGCTCAGCACTTGGGTGTGACAAGTTCACTGAGCTTCAGGAGCATTCCTGCTCAACACCTGAGTGTGATAAACTCACCGAGCTTCAGGAGCATTTCTGCTCAACACTTGAGTACGAAGAACCTCACTGAGCGACAGGAGCATTTCTGCTCAGCACTTGAGTGTGACAAGTTCACTGAGCTTCAGGAGCATTACTGCTCAACACCTGAGTGTGATAAACTCACTGAGCTTCAGGAGCATTTCTGCTCAACACTTGAGTGCGAGGAACTTCACTGAGCACCAGGAGCATTTCTGCTCAGCACTGCGTGTGATGAATTCACTGAGCTACCTGTGATGGACTCACTGAGCTACAGGAGCATTGCTGCTCAACACCAGAGTGCGATGAACTTCACTGAGTTTCAGGAGCAAATCTGCTCAACATGAAGAGTGATGATTTCACTGACTTGCAGGCGCAAGGCGACCATGAGTCGCGGTCACTTTTAGAAGGCTCACTGGGGTTAAACGCATTTCTGCGGGCCCCTGGGGCCGCTGAGTCCCAGTGTTTGTCCAAGGGTAGTCCGCTCGGTTTACCCAAACACTGGCGGAAAAATAAAACCGGGGGGGCAACTGAGCGGCCCCGGAATGGTCATGACCCAGCCGGACCCAGGGGATGGAGTCTCCACTTGCCCTGGCTATAACTGTCGTGAGGCTCGATGGCGGCACGATTGAGTAAGCGGGAGGAGTGGAATAAGGCGCCCTCAGAAGCGTCTGACTCCAAGGAGGAGGTGACGGGTGAGTTTGTGACATGCAGGGGAAGCTTGCGCAACGGTCGCAATGTCTAACAACTCGAGGCACGAATGCCCGTGTAGTCGGGGGTCGCCCAGGCCCCCGTTAAAACACGCCCCTTGTACATGGCCGCTCTGTTGAAGAGGGTTTGGCAGCAGACCGGGATGAACTATAGTCACACAGGGTGAGCTGCTCTGCCACGGTCACCTCGGGACTCGATCGTGAAGCTAGCGCTGAAGCGGTCACATATGGAGGGAGCCAAAGGCTGCGACTCCCATATACCCGAGGAGCCTCTGAAAGTTCTTTCAGTGGGACTGTAGTAAAGGTTCAGTGTTGGTGTGATGGAAGAAGACAGGGGTCGGCGTGACTGGGACTCGTACACTTTTATTTAGTTAAGAAGAAATGCGCTGTGCGCGCTCTAACATAAATCAGGTTCACGTTCAAAATATCACTCTTTCCACTATATCCAATATCACTCTTTCCAACATCAAACATCACTCTTCAGCGTCCAGCTCACGTCTCGTGCACGAGTCCCCAGTCCTTCTCTCTCCCGCTCTCTTGCAGCAGCCAGCTTTTATGCGATCTCCCCACGCCAATTACTGCAATCAGAGACAGGTGTTCGTCATTTTGCACTTGACCTACTTACTCACCGCTCGGCTCCGTCGTTGCTCTCGCGCTACAGACTTCGCTGAACCACGCCCCCCTCGCCACATACCCCCACCGCCCGACTCAGGCCGGGGAGCCGTCCGGCCTGCAGCCTCCCCCCTCTCCCCCCTCCTCCTGGAGAGGAAGTCAGCCACAACCATCTGTGCACCCGGCCTGTGGATCACCTTGAACTTAAAAGGCTGTAAGGCCAGATACCAACGGGTGATCCGCGCGTTGGTATCCTTCATGCGGTGGAGCCACTGCAGGGGAGCGTGGTCCGAACAGAGGGTGAACTCTCGACCCAGGAGGTAGTAGCGGAGGGTGAGAACGGCCCACTTGATGGCTAAAGCTTCCTTTTCAATGGTGCTGTACATAGTCTCTCTCTTCGAGAGCTTCCGACTAATGTACAGCACCGGCCGTTCTTCGCCCTCTATCTCCTGGGACAAGACTGCGCCCAGCCCCCTGTCCGACGCGTCAGTCTGTAGGGAAAAAGGGAGAGAAAAGTTAGGAGCCTGTAGGAGCGGTCCGCCACATAGAGCAGCCTTTATCTGGGTAAAGGCCTGCTGACACCGCTCCGTCCACTGGACAGTATCTGGTGCTTCCTTTTTAGTCAGATCAGTCAGCGGGCTAGCCAGGTCCGAATAATTAGGCACAAACCTCCTGTAATATCCAGCTAGCCCCAGGAACTGTCTAACCTCCTTTTTGGTCTTAGGTCTTGGACAGGTCGCAACTGCTGCGGTTTTATCAATTTGGGGACGCACCTGTCCATGACCCAAGTGGAAGCCCAGATACCTAACTTCCACGCGCCCAATTGCACACTTCTTTGGGTTGGCGGTGAGCCCCGCCCCTCGCAGCGTCCTGAGGACAGCTCGCAAATGCTGCATATGCCGCTGCCAGTCGTTACTATAGATGATAATGTCATCCAAGTAAGCAGCAGCATATGCAGTATGCGGCCGGAGAATTCTGTCCATCAGGCGCTGGAAGGTCGCGGGAGCCCCGAACAAGCCGAAAGGAAGAGTAACAAATTGGTGTAATCCAAACGGCGTCGTGAAAGCAGTTTTTTCTTTAGATATTGGAGATAAGGGGATCTGCCAATACCCTTTTGTCAAATCCAGTGTCGAATAAAAACGAGCGGTACCGAGCCGATCAAGCAATTCGTCAACCCGCGGCATTGGATACGCATCGAATTTCGACACAGCATTCACCTTGCGATAATCCACACAGAACCGGACGGAGCCGTCGGTTTTAGGCACTAAAACTATCGGGCTTGCCCAGTCACTGTTGGATTCTTCTATTACCCCCATGTCCAGCATAGCTTCTAATTCATCCTGAACTACTTTCTTTTTATGTTCAGGTAAACGATACGGCCGGCTGCGTACTATTACGCCCGGTTCGGTCTCAACGTGGTGCTGAATGAGATTTGTCCGACCAGGTAGGGGCGAAAACACATCAGCAAACTCTGCTTGTAAATTACGTATGTCAGTGATCTGGGACGGTGAGAGGTGGTCTCCGCCAAATGCCAGAGCGAGAGATTGGGATTTTGAGCTCGCTTCTGGACCGAGATCCTCCTCCCCACTTACCACCGTCGCCAGCATCACTGACTCCGCCTCATTCCATTTTTTAAGGAGGTTAAGGTGGTAAATTTGATGTGCCCCGTCCCTATCTGATCGGACAACCTCATAGTCGAGGTCCCCGACTCGCCGTGTGACCACAAACGGCCCTTGCCACTTCGCGAGTAATTTAGAGCTGGATGTGGGAAGCAATACAAGGACTTTATCTCCCGGTGCAAATTTGCGTAGTCTAGTCCCCCTGTTGTACAGCCGACTTTGCTTGTCCTGAGCCTGTAACAAATTCTCCATAGAGAGCCGCCCCAAAGTGTGGAGTTTTGTTCTCAGGTCCAAGACATACTGAATTTCGTTTTTGCTATTCGAAGGTCCGTCCTCCCAAGCTTCTCTAAGCACGTCCAGCACCCCGCGGGGCTGACGCCCATAGAGAAGCTCGAAGGGGGAAAACCCCGTGGAGGCTTGGGGGACCTCGCGTACAGCGAACAAGAGGGGTTCTAGCCACTTATCCCAATTTTTGGCGTCTTCCCGTACGAACTTACGAATCATGGATTTTAACGTGCGGTTAAAACGTTCCACCAAGCCGTCTGTTTGTGGGTGATAGACGCTGGTGCGAATCGATTTAATGCCCAATAATTCGTACAGTTCGCGAATAGTGCGTGACATAAACGCCGTGCCTTGATCGGTGAGAATCTCTTTCGGGATTCCTACCCGGGAGATTAATTGAAACAGTGCGCTCGCCACGCTTTTAGCGGAAATATTGCGAAGCGGCACTGCTTCTGGGTATCGCGTTGCATAATCCACCAGGACTAATGCAAAGCGATGCCCCCGTGCAGATCGTTCTAATGGCCCGATGAGGTCCATTCCAATTCTTTCGAAGGGGACCTCCATTAAGGGAAGAGGGCACAAAGGTGCTTTTGGGTTGGCCGGTGGATTCACCAACTGACATTCACGACAAGACGCGCACCACTTGCGCACGTTCTCGTGAATGCCCGGCCAGAAAAATCGGGTCATTAAACGATTTAGTGTAGCTGCCTGCCCTAAATGACCAGCCATCGGATTACAGTGAGCCGCCTGGAAAAGCATTTCCCGACGGCTCTTTGGAACTAATAACTGAGTTGTATCTTGCTTTGACTGGGTGTCTTGGGTCACCCGATACAACTTATCTTTTATGATAGCAAAATAAGGATATGAGGGCGGTCGGTCGGGGTGGAGGGGCTGCCCGTCGATCGTACGGACCTGGTCAAACGCATTTTTAAGCGTCTCATCTCGGGACTGTTCCAGAGGAAAGTCATCACGCTCTGAAAGAATCCTTCTTTCAACCGCGTTCCGAACCTCTGGGACAGATACCGAGGGCCCCGGCACAGCCTCTCCAACCTGAGCGACCGCTCCCCTCTCCTGCTTCCTTTTTGTCCCAGAAGCACCCGCACACAAATAACCCAATAGTGTTTTAAACCCCGGCCAATTGGTCCCCAAAATTAACGGGTGCCGGAGGTGTTGGCTAACGGCCACCTCCACACTATGCTTTTGGCCCCGAAATTGGATAATGACTGGCATTAAAGGGTAATCCATCACCTCCCCGTGCACACACCGAACCCTAACCGTGCGGCTCTTATCCAATGCCTCTGGTTGTATCAGATTTTGATGGATGGAGGTTTGGTTACAGCCTGAATCCACCAAAGCCTGATAGGTACCCCCCTTAATACTCACAGGTATTTGGTACAACCCAGCTTGATCGGGGGCAGCCTGCGGTGTGTCAGGGACCCTGACCAGTGTCCCCACCTCCATTACGGGGCACCGATCGATAAAATGTCCAGGGTCCCCGCAACGCCAACAGGCCGGCCCAGTCCTTCCCGCCGCCCCAATGGCGGGAAGTGGGTCAAGCGATTGGCGTGGGGAGAGCGGGGGTGCAGGAGGCGCAGTGGCAGAGGCTGTTCCCCTGGACGGCGTTCTGGGTGCGGGAACAGGCTCAGCCGTAGGTCCGGTCCTCCAGCGGGGCGCTGGCCTGGGCAGGAATCCTCCACGGGACCTGGGTAGAGGGACAGGGCGAGAAGAGAGAGAGAGAGAGAGAGAAGCTGCTGGGAGGGGTTCGCCGACCCCTGGGCACGCCACCATCTGGTCCTCCGCCAACTGGATGGCCTGGTTCAGCGACGTCGGGCGGTGGCACTGGACCCACTGCGCGGTCTTCCGGGGGAGCCGCGCGACGAATTGCTCCAGTACCACGTGGTCTATAATTCCCTCGACGTCGCGTCCGTCGGCCATCAACCACTTGCGGCACGCGTCCCGGAGCTGCTGCGCAAAGGCGAAGGGTCGGCCGGATTCCCCGAGCTCCAGTGACCGGAACCGCTGTCTGCTCTGCTCCGGGGTCCGGCCAACCCGCTGCAGAATGGCGCGCTTGAGGTCTTCATAGACCAGGAGGTTCTGGACTGGCAGCTGTTGTGCGGCGATCTGGGCTTCTCCGGCCAGCAGCGGGATCAGCCGCATCGGCCAGTCCGTGGACGGCCAGCCCCAGGCCTCGGCCGACCTCTCGAACAGCTCGAGGAAGGCTTCGGGATCGTCTCCTGGACCCATTTTGTGGAGGTGCATGGGCTGGGCCGAGGCTGGAGCTGGCGATGATGGTGTGGCCCGAACCTCCTGGTCCATCCAGCTCCGGAACTGCTCACGGTCCTCCTGCTGGGCCCGGAGGAGTGTCTCGAACCGACGCTCCTGGTGCTCCTCCATGGCCAGCAGGGCCCGATGTTGTTGCTGGTGGAGTCCCGCGAGCGCGTGGATGATGTCCGCAAGTGGGGACGGGGGCTGTGTGGCGGCGGCCTCTTCTTCCATCCCGGGTTTCGGCACCAGTGTAGTAAAGGTTCAGTGTTGGTGTGATGGAAGAAGACAGGGGTCGGCGTGACTGGGACTCGTACACTTTTATTTAGTTAAGAAGAAATGCGCTGTGCGCGCTCTAACATAAATCAGGTTCACGTTCAAAATATCACTCTTTCCACTATATCCAATATCACTCTTTCCAACATCAAACATCACTCTTCAGCGTCCAGCTCACGTCTCGTGCACGAGTCCCCAGTCCTTCTCTCTCCCGCTCTCTTGCAGCAGCCAGCTTTTATGCGATCTCCCCACGCCAATTACTGCAATCAGAGACAGGTGTTCGTCATTTTGCACTTGACCTACTTACTCACCGCTCGGCTCCGTCGTTGCTCTCGCGCTACAGACTTCGCTGAACCACGCCCCCCTCGCCACAGGGACCCTTTCTCACTTCAACACCAGCTGAACACATTCTCATTGGAGAGACATGTTGGACCGAGTACCTCTCCAAAACTAGAAAAGAGATACTCAGCCCGTGGGCGAGATTACTCTCTTCCAGTTGACCTGAAGACCCAACGGGCTCTGGAGCACTCGAGGGGAAGGACACTGTACTGATACTCCACCCTTAGACGCAACACACAGGATGGCCTGCGGTGCGGGAGGTAGAGATCTGAAGCACATGTCTTTCAGGTCAAAGCTGCAGACCAATCTTGGGCCAAGATGGTCACGACCCACCACCTAGTAGCACGAAGAACGAGTTTACAACTGGCCTTCGTACCGGCTGGAGGAGCGGCTATATCAAATCCTTCGCCAGCAGGATAAGATAAGCACGCACAAGTCAGGAGCAATGCTCAACACTCGGTGTGATGAATATCACTGAATTTTCAGGAGCACGTCTGCTCAACACCTAATGTGATGACTATCACTGACTTGAGCGGGGTAGCCGAGCCTGAGGTGGGGCAGCAAAGTAGAGAGAGTGGTGTTAGTGTGCTGTGCAACACTTACCTGTCTCCACAAGCGGCAGGGGGCGCGTGAGAAGGCGGATGACCGGGTCCTCGAACGCACCAAGCTGCCTGCTGGCGACCAAGGGGGAGCTGAGGGGTGTAAGGCTATACAGGGTCACACCCGCCAGACTGGCCCTCTTGGGACCCAGGAACAGATGAAATTGCTCTCTCTTTGAAGTGTGGGTACCGCTTGCTCCGCTTTTTTTTTTTTTTTTTTTTTTTTTTTTTGGGGAGCCAGCGGCGGAACAGACACACACACAAACAAAGGCTCCACCCGGCCCTCACCCGGGGGGAGGGAGTGATCTTGCCACTCCAAGAGCATCTCATCCATTCCTGGGCGGCCCGCTCCGGAATGCTTTCGCTGTCGCTTGCCACCTGGCTTGGCAGCGCCTGGAGCGGGCTGGGCGTCTCTACTGCGGCCGGCTCCCTGCTGAGGCCTGGGTGGAGGCTGCTGCGGAGGCCCAGCAGGAGCGGCGGCCGGAGAACGCCCACGGCGACGAGCAGGCGGAGGAGCTGCCACCGGCGGCGGGTGGAGGCAGCAGCTGGCCACCGGGGCAGGATGTGCCGGATGACCTCCGTCTGCGCTTGAGCGGCAGAGAACTGTTTGATGCAGTTCTCCACCGCGTCGCCGTCCAGCCCAACCTGGGAAATTGGGGAGACCAGGAACCGAACCTTGTCCGCATCCGCCATACCAACCAGGCTGAGCCAACGAAGGCGCTACTGGACCACCAAGGTGGACATCGCCAGAACGATCACGCACTCTACGACACCCGTACCCCGGAGGGTGAGGTCGGATGCAGTGCGGTGCTCACCTATGAGCGCACGGTCTGGATTACCCTCGTGCATGCCATGGGTGCCCTAGCCTGCAGCAACGCCATGGCACGCAAGAGGAAGGGGCTTGCCCACAGGCTTTGTAAGCTCTGCCCGTCGGAACGGACGAAACTCACAGGCCTTAGGGGGGAGACGAGGATCCCCCCAAAAGGCAGCGGCCGCCGGACACAGGTGCACCTGTGTCGACAGACCGCTCCAATGGAGGGACACCTCGCAACCCTTCACCGTTCCTCCATCAAGGGTAATGAGGGGGAAAAGCTATTCAGGCAGTTTCTGGCAGAGAAAGATGCTGTTCACCACCTGATAAGCTCTCCATGCATTTCGGGAAAGAAAGGCACTGGGGCGGCGAGCTGAGAACCAGCGCGGCCCGCCCCAAGATACCAAACTCCAGATTCCAACCGAGACTGAACGGGACACGGTGGAGGTTCCACTCGAGCCCGGCAGCCTCGGCGGCCCGTTTCAGCATAGCTGATAATTCTGGATCCGGCTCGGGCAACATTGAACTCCCGGAGGGAGACAATGCAGCCGAGTCATCATCTCCAGAAGTCAGCTCACCCTCTGATGCTGCAATCGGCGTCCTGTCCTCCAGGGGAGCCCCGAGTGAAACCGCTGGCCCACCCATTACAGATGGACCAGCAGACAACACAGGAGGCTCCAGTGGTTGCAGTGGAAGGGAGGAGTGAGGAGCCCACAGGGAATGGTTACCGGGCGGGACATCCAACACTATCCTCCGGTCACCCATCCCACACAGCACCCGAGGGTGGGGCATGGTAATGGGGACTCGCTCTCCGCGAACGAAGGCGAGTCTCGCCCTCAACACTGCGACAGTCATGTTCCCACAGAGAAAACATGAGCTGTCCACAAAAGCTGTCTCAGCGTGCTGTAAGCCAAACACGTGACACAACAGTTGTGACCATCAGAGAGAGACAGGGAACGACCGCACCCAGAAACGCACGGGCGGAATGACATCTTGAAAAAGACGCAAACGCACCCGTGTTGCTCTTTCAGAAAATAGGACCGTCACCAGTGCCGGAGCACACAGGGAAATGACCGCGGCAACACTGAACAGAGAACTGAAACAGTGAAGCACTCACTTTTCCGCCCTCTAACCAGCCATCAACACACACAAACATTTAGAAATTTGTTGCTGTTAAAACAGCAGTTGAGAGCTCAAAGCTCGCGATCACCGCTGCACTCGCGCTGTAGAACACCAGCACTGGGAGAGTCTTCCTGAAGAACACCGACACACTCACTCGTTGTAGACAACAGCACTCTCAGAGACATCAAACGATCGGCTCCGAAGCGAAAGGCAACTAGTGCGTGCATCCACTTCCGTATTTATACCCGCGCCGCGGGGGCGGAGTGTGTGATGCGAATCACGCACGCCAATTACATTGGCTCGTTCAATAGTACTCGAAGATGATAGGCTCCCTAGCGTGATCCCATTTCAGTCGCGTCGACTACGTCCGACGTTATCGACTGAAAGGGAAAGAAAGATTAGTTAGAAAGAAAAAAAGATAGATTAGTTAGAAAGAAAGATAGATTTGTTAGAATGAAAGAAAGATAGATTAGTGAGAAAGAAAGAAAGAAAGATTAGTTAGAAAGATAGATAGATTAGTTAGAAAGAAAGAACGATAGATTAGTTAGAAAGAAAGATGGATAGATTAGTTAGAAAGAAAGATAGATTAGTTAGAAAGAAAGATAGATTAGTTAGAAAGAAAGATAGATTAGTTAGAAAGAAAGAAAGAAATATTAGTTAGAAAGAAAGAAAGATAGATTAGAAAGAAAGAAAGAAAGATAGATAGATTAGTTAGAAAGAAAGATAGATAGATTAGTTAGAAAGAAAGAAAGAAGGAAAGATAGATTAGTTAGAAAGAAAGATGGATAGATAAGTTAGAAAGAAAGAAAGAAAGAAAGAAAGAAAGATTAGTTAGAAAGAAAGAAAGATAGATTAGTTAGAAAGAAAGAAAGATATATTAGTTAGAAAGAAAGATAGATAGATTAGTTAGAAAGAAAGAAAGATAGATTAGTTGGAAAGAAAGATAGATAAGTTAGTCAGAAAGAAAAAAGATAGATTAGTTAGAAAGAAAGAAAGATTAGATAGAAAGAAAGATATTTTAGTTAGAAAGAAATATTATTTAGAAAGAAAGATAGATAGATTAGTTAGAAAGAAAGAAAGATTAGTTAGAAAAAAGAAAGATAGATTAGTTAGAAAGAAAGATAGATTTGTTTGAATGAAAGAAAGATAGATTAGTGAGAAAGAAAGAAAGATAGATTAGTTAGAAAGAAAGATAGATTAGTTAGAAAGAAAGAAAGATAGATTAGTTAGAAAGAAAGAAAGATGGATTAGTTAGAAAGAAAGATTGATTAGTTAGAAAGAAAGAAAGATTAGTTAGAAAGAAAGAAAGATAGATTAGTTAGAAAGAAAGATAGATTAGTTAGAAAGATAGATTGGTTAGAAAGAAAGAAAGAAAGATTAGTTAGAAAGAAAGAAAGATAGATTAGTTAGAAAGAAAGATAGATAGATTTGTTAGAATGAAAGAAAGATAGATTAGTGAGAAAGAAAGAAAGATAGATTAGTTAGAAAGAAAGATAGATTAGTTAGAAAGAAAGATAGATTAGTTAGAAAGAAAGATAGATTAGTTAGAAAGAAAGAAAGAAAGAAAGAAAGAAAGATTAGTTAGAAAGAAAGAAAGATAGATTAGTTAGAAAGAAAGATAGATAGATTAGTTAGAAAGAAAGAAAGATTGGTTAGAAAAAAACAAAGATAGATTAGGTAGAAAGAAAGATAGATAGATTTGTTAGAATGAAAGAAAGATAGATTAGTTAGAAAGAAAGATAGATAGATTAGTTAGAAAGAAAGATAGATTAGTTAGAAAGAAAGAACGATAGATTAGTTAGAAAGAAAGATAGATTAGTTAGAAAGAAAGATAGATTAGTTAAAAAGAAAGAAAAAAAGAAAGAAAGAAAGATTAGTTAGAAAGATAGATAGATAGATTAGTTAGAAAGAAAGATAGATAGATTAGTTAGATAGATAGATAGATAGATAGATAGATAGATAGATAGATAGATAGATAGATAGATAGATAGATAGATAGATAGATAGATAAGTTTATTAGTACATATAGAATGGTGGTTTTATTGAGTATAGGGCTTCAGGGAGTTTAGATTTGAGTTTTTGTGTTGTACACTACTGGGCCACCGTAGTCTTGGCTCAATTTGAACATGTTCCAATGAAAGGTAATGGGATTTTCATGGTTTTTAATATAAATTTTTAAGAAATCTGAAAGTCAAATCAGTCTGAAAAGATATAGCACACTAAGTCAGAACAGTCTGAAGGTCTGACCCGAGTTTGGAGTTTGTAGAGTTAAAGCTCTAGGAGGAGTAGCAGTCAGAAAATTTTGGGTCAGAAGAATAAGAATAAAAAGAAAGAAAGAAGAAATATTAGTTAGAAAGAAAGAAAGAAAGAAAGAAAGAAAGAAAGAAAGAAAGAAAGAAAGAAAGAAAGAAAGAAGAAAGATTAGTTAGAAAGAAAGAAAGAAAGAAAGAAGAAATATTAGTTAGAAAGAAAGAAAGAAAGAAGAAAGATTAGTTAGAAAGAAAGAAAGAAAGAAGAAAGATTAGTTAGAAAGAAAGAAGAAAGATTAGTTAGAAAGAAAGAAAGAAAGATTAGTTAGAAAGAAAGAAAGAAGAAATATCAGTTAGAAAGAAAGAAAGAAAGAAAGAAAGAAATATTAGTTAGAAAGAAAGAAAGAAAGAAAGAAAGAAAGAAAGAAAGAAAGAAAGAAAGAAGAAATATTAGTTAGAAAGAAAGAAAGAAAGAAAGAAAGAAGAAAGATTAGTTAGAAAGAAAGAAGAAAGATTAGTTAGAAAGAAAGAAAGAATTAGTTAGAAAGAAAGATTAGTTAGAAAGAAAGAAAGAAAGAAAGATTAGTTAGAAAGAAAGAAAGAAATAATTAGTTAGAAAGATTAGTTAGAAAGAAAGAAAGAAAGAAAGAAAGAAGAAAGATTAGTTAGAAAGAAAGAAAGAAAGAAAGAAAGAAGAAAGATTAGTTAGAAAGAAAGAAAGAAAGAAGAAAGAAAGAAAGAAAGAAGAAATATTAGTTAGAAAGAAAGAAAGAAAGAAAGAAAGAAAGATTAGTTAGAAAGAAAGAAAGAAAGATTAGTTAGAAAGAAAGAAAGAAGAAATATTAGTTAGAAAGAAAGAAGAAATATTAGTTAGAAAGAAAGAAAGAAAGAAAGAAAGAAAGAAAGAAAGAAAGAAAGAAAGAAAGAAGAAATATTAGTTAGAAAGAAAGAAAGAAAGAAAGAAAGAAAGAAAGAAAGAAAGAAGAAATATTAGTTAGAAAGAAAGAAAGAAAGAAAGAAAGAAAAAGAAAGAAAGAAAGAAAGAAAGAAAGAAGAAAGATTAGTTAGAAAGAAAGAAAGAAAGAATTAGTTAGAAAGAAAGATTAGTTAGAAAGAAAGAAAGAAAGAAAGAAGAAAGAATAGTTAGAAAGAAAGAAAGAAGAAAGATTAGTTAGAAAGAAAGAAAGAAAGAAGAAAGATTAGTTAGAAAGAAAGAAAGAAAAAGAAAGAAAGAAAGAAGAAATATTAGTTAGAAAGAAAGAAAGAAAGAAAGAAAGAAAGAAGAAAGATTAGTTAGAAAGAAAGAAGAAAGATTAGTTAGAAAGAAAGAAGAAAGATTAGTTAGAAAGAAAGAAAGAAAGAAAGAAAGAAAGAAAGAAAGAAGAAAGATTAGTTAGAAAGAAAGAAAGAAGAAAGATTAGTTAGAAAGAAAGAAAGAACGATTAGTTAGAAAGAAAGAAGAAAGATTAGTTAGAAAGAAAGAAAGAAAGAAGAAAGATTAGTTAGAAAGAAAGAAAGAAAAAGAAAGAAAGAAAAAGAAAGAAAGAAAGAAAGGAAGGAAGAAAGAAAGAAAGAAAGAAAGAAAGAAAGAAAGAAAGAAAGAAGAAAGATTAGTTAGAAAGAAAGAAAGAAAGAAGAAAGATTAGTTAGAAAGAAAGAAAGAAAGAATTAGTTAGAAAGAAAGATTAGTTAGAAAGAAAGAAAGAAAGAAAGAAAGAAAGAATAGTTAGAAAGAAAGAAAGAAGAAAGATTAGTTAGAAAGAAAGAAAGAAAGAAGAAAGATTAGTTAGAAAGAAAGAAAGAAAAAGAAAGAAAGAAAGAAAGAAAGAAAGAAAGAAAGAAAGAAGAAAGATTAGTTAGAAAGAAAGAAAGAAAGAAAGAAAGAAAGAAGAAAGATTAGTTAGAAAGAAAGAAGAAAGATTAGTTAGAAAGAAAGAAGAAAGATTAGTTAGAAAGAAAGAAAGAAAGAAAGAAAGAAAGAAGAAAGATTAGTTAGAAAGAAAGAAAGAAGAAAGATTAGTTAGAAAGAAAGAAAGAAAGATTAGTTAGAAAGAAATAAAGAAAGAAAGAAGAAAGATTAGTTAGAAAGAAAGAAAGAAAGAAGAAAGATTAGTTAGAAAGAAAGAGAAAGAAAGAAAGAAAGAAAGAAAGAAAGAAAGAAAGAAAGAAGAAAGATTAGTTAGAAAGAAAGAAAAAGAAAGAAAGAAAAAGAAAGAAAGAAAGAAAGAAAGAAAGAAAGAAAGAAAGAAAGAAAGAAAGAAGAAAGATTAGTTAGAAAGAAAGAAAGAAAGAAGAAAGATTAGTTAGAAAGAAAGAAAGAAAGATTAGTTAGAAAGAAAGAAAGAAAGAAAGAAGAAAGATTAGTTGGAAAGAAAGAAAGAAGAAAGATTAGTTAGAAAGAAAGAAAGAAAGAAAGAAAGAAAGAAGAAAGAATAGTTAGAAAGAAAGAAAGAAAGAAAGAAAGAAAGAAAGAAGAAAGATTAGTTAGAAAGAAAGAAAGAAAGAAAGAAAGAAGAAAGATTAGTTAGAAAGAAAGAAAGAAAAAGAAAGAAAGAAAGAAAGAAAGAAAGAAGAAAGATTAGTTAGAAAGAAAAAAAGAAAGAAAGAAAGAAAGAAAAAAGAAAGATTAGTTAGAAAGAAAGAAAGAAAGAAGAAAGATTAGTTAGAAAGAAAGAAAGAAAGAAAGAAGAAAGATTAGTAAGAAAGAAAGAAAGAAAGAAAGAAGAAAGATTAGTTAGAAAGAAAGAAAGAAAGAAAGAAAGAAGAAAGATTAGTTAGAAATAAAGAAGAAAGATTAGTTAGAAAGAAAGAAGAAAGATTAGTTAGAAAGAAAGAAAGAAAGAAAGAAAGATTAGTTAGAAAGAAAGAAAGAAAGATTAGTTAGAAAGAAAGAGAGAAAGAAGAAAGATTAGTTAGAAAGAAAGAAAGAAGAAAGATTAGTTAGAAAGAAAGAAAGAAAGAAAGAAAGAAAGAAAGAAAGAAGAAAGATTAGTTAGAAAGAAAGAAAGAAAGAAAGAAAGAAAGAAAGAAAGAAAGAAAGAAAGAAAGAAAGAAAGAAAAAGAAAGAAAGAAAGAAAGAAAGAAAGAAAGAAAGAAAGAAAGAAGAAAGATTAGTTAGAAAGAAAGAAAGAAAGAAAGAAGAAAGATTAGTTAGAAAGAAAGAAGAAAGATTAGTTAGAAAGAAAGAAAGAAAGAAGAAAGATTAGTTAGAAAGAAAGAAAGAAAGAAAGAAAGAAGAAAGATTAGTTAGAAAGAAAGAAAGATTAGTTAGAAAGAAGAAATATTAGTTAGAAAGAAAGAAAGAAGAAATATTAGTTAGAAAGAAAGAAAGAAAGAAAAAAGAAAGATTAGTTAGAAAGAAAGAAAGAAAGAAAGAAAGAAAGAAGAAAGATTAGTTAGAAAGAAAGAAAGAAAGAAGAAAGATTAGTAAGAAAGAAAGAAAGAAAGAAAGAAAGAAGAAAGATTAGTTAGAAAGAAAGAAAGAAAGAAAGAAAGAAAGAAAGAAAGAAAGAAAGAAAGAAAGAAAGAAAGAAGAAAGATTAGTTAGAAAGAAAGAAGAAAGATTAGTTAGAAAGAAAGAAGAAAGATTAGTTAGAAAGAAAGAAAGAAAGAAAGAAAGAAAGATTAGTTAGAAAGAAAGAAAGAAAGAAAGATTAGTTAGAAAGAAAGAAAGAAAGAAAGAAGAAAGATTAGTTAGAAAGAAAGAAAGAAAGAAGAAAGATTAGTTAGAAAGAAAGAAAGAAAAAGAAAGAAAGAAAGAAAGAAAGAAGAAAGATTAGTTAGAAAGAAAGAAAGAAAGAAAGAAAGAAGAAAGATTAGTTAGAAAGAAAGAAAGAAAGAAAGAAAGAAGAAAGATTAGTTAGAAAGAAAGAAAGATTAGTTAGAAAGAAAGAAAGATTAGTTAGAAAGAAAGAAGAAAGATTAGTTAGAAAGAAGAAATATTAGTTAGAAAGAAAGAAGAAATATTAGTTAGAAAGAAAGAAAGAAAGAAAGAAAGAAAGAAAGAAAGAAGAAAGATTAGTTAGAAAGAAAGAAAGAAAGAAGAAAAATTAGTTAGAAAGAAAGAAAGATAGATTAGTTAGTAAGAAAAAAAGAAAAAAGAAATATTAGTTAGAAAGAAAGAAAGAAAGACAGAAAGAAAGAAGAAAGATTAGTTAGAAAGAAAGAAAGATTAGTTAGAAAGAAAGAAAGAAAGAAGAAAGATTAGTTAGAAAGAAAGAAAGAAATAAAGAAAGAAAGAAGAAAGATTAGTTAGAAAGACAGAAAGAAAGATAGATTAGTTAGTAAGAAAGAAAGATAGATTAGATAGATAGATAGATAGATAGATAGATAGATAGATAGATAGATAGATAGATAGATAGATAGATAGATAGATAGATAGATAGATAGATAGATAGATAGATAAGTTCATTAGTACATATAGAATGGTAGTTTAATTGAGTCTTGGGCTTCAGGGAGTTTAGATTTGAGTATCCTTGGCACCGTAGCCTTGGCTCAATTTGTACTGTTGCAATGAAAGTCAATGGGATTTTTATGATTTTTAATATTAATTTTTAAGAAATCTGAAAGTCAAATCAGTCTGAAAAGATATAGCACACTAAGTCAGAACAGTCTGAAGGTCTGACCCGAGTTTGGAGTTTGTAGAGTTAAAGCTCTAGGAGGAGTAGCAGTCAGAAAATTTTGGTTAAGAAAAAGAAGAAGAAAAAGAATAATAATAAGTTTAAATAGGATTTCAGTAAGTTGGCTTTCACAAGCCAACTTAATAAGTTTAAATAGGATTTCAGTAAGTTGGCTTTCACAAGCCAACTTAATAACTAGAATGTACATTTCCAGAAGAAAATGTGAAGTGGTGCTTGCAGTGGCAAAACTCGCCACTCGGTTGCTAGGGTGTGGTACATGATTGCATACTAGGCAACAAACATGTCTGTACTATGTTCTGGTGCTGAGATATGGCTTATTCATGTTGTTCAGGTGGTTGCTAGGGCATTGCTAAGGTGTTCTGAGTGGTTGCTAGGGTGTTTTGGGTGGTTGCTAGGGTATTCTGGGTGGTTGCTAGGGTGTTCTGGTTGGTTGCTAGGGTATTTTGGGTGGTTGCTAGGGCATTGCTAGGGTGTTCTGGGTGGTTGCTAGGTGGTTGCTAGGGTGTTCTGGGTGGTTGCTATGGTGTTGCTAGGCGGTTGCTAGGGTATTCTGGGTGGTTGCTAGGGCGTTGCTAGGCGGTTGCTAGGGTATTCTGGGTGGTTGCTAGGGCGTTGCTAGGCGGTTGCTAGGGTGTTCTGGGTGGTTGCCTGGGTGTTGCTAGGCGGTTGCTAGGGTATTCTGGATGGTTGCCAGGGTGTTGCTAGGCGGTTGCTAGGGTGTTTTGGGTGGTTGCTAGGGTGTTGCTAGGTGGTTGCTAGGGTGTTCTGAGTGGTTGCTAGGGTGTTGCTAGGCGGTTGCTAGGGTATCCTGGGTGGTTGCTAGGCGGTTGCTAGGGTGTTCTGGGTGGTTGCTAGGGCGTTGCTAGGCAGTTGCTAGGGTGTTCTGGGTGGTTGCTAGGGTGTTGCTAGGGTAATTTGGGTGGTTGCTATGGTGTTACTAGGTGGTTGGTAGTTGTCAAAGATGGTTACTGTTGAGTTTGTAGCATTTTATTGGCATGATTTAGCACTTAGCTAATCAATATTAGCATGTAGCTATTCACTGCTAGCATGTTTAGCATGTAGCAAGTCCTGTTTGCTAGCATGAGTAAAAAGAGCCAACCCCCATCTCTATACGATGTTTTGATGCAGATATATAGGTCTTGCAAAACGGTTGCTAGGGTACTATGTTTGGTTGCTAGGGAGTGGCTTGGCAGCTGCCAATCATGAAGCTCCAAAGTCAATGTGAATGTATAAACCAACCCCCATCTCTATACGATGTTTTGATGCAGAGATATAGATTTCTTGCAAAATGGTTGCTAGGGTACTCTGTTTGGTTGCTAGGGAGTGGCTTGGCAGCTGCCAATCATGAAACTCCAAAGGCTGCTTGTCAGTATGAATGATATAAACCAACTCCCATGCCTCTGTGACATTCAGAATGGAAGATATCCCTCTTTGGATTTTGGTTGCTAAGGTGCTCGACAATGGTTGCTAGGGCGTGGCTAGGAAGTGTTGAGGTGATTCATGATTGGCTGTTTGCTGCCCCGAGTCAAACGAGACCACCCTCATGTTTCTATGACAATTCAGTCCAGAGATATCCCTTCGATCTCTTTCAATGGAAGTCTATGGGAGTTGTTGCTAAGGTGCTCTAAATGGTTGCTAGGGCGTGGCTTGATAGCTTCACAATGATCCTGAGAGACTGATTGGTTGTCTGAGTAAAATGAGCCCGCCCCTTTGTCTCTACGACACTGTGATCCAGAGTTATGTTCAATATAAAAGCGGTTTCTATGGTGTAGGACGGCCCATTTCATGGGCCGTCCTACACCATAGTAAGTCAATGGGGAAACTTTGGGCAGCTCCTGCCCCCCAGGGGTGCAACTTTTACCCCATTGTGTGGTATGTTCTTACAGAGTCTGTCAGCCTCTTCAAATGTGGTAAATTACACGTTTCTGCGACATCCTCGTTCCGAGCTACGACTCGTCAAAGTTTGACGCAATGTTAAGTCTATGGGATTTTTCGGCCGGTTTTTCGCCCCTGGGGCGAACATCGTACCCCCGATCCCTTATAAAAGTCATAGCACACCATTCCCGAACAGGCCGCACGTTTTGACGCCTCATTCGTGGGTCTGTGACAAAAACTGCAGGAGGAGTAGCGCGTCAAAAAGTGGCCAGAAGAATAAGAATAAGAAGAATAAGAATAATAAGTATGTGAGATAACAATAGTGTTGCTTTGCCATAGGCAAGCACCACTAATAAGTATGTGAGATAACAATAGTGTTGCTTTGCCATAGGCAAGCACCACTAATAATAAGTATGTGAGATAACAATAGTGTTGCTTTGCCATAGGCAAGCACCACTAATAATAAGTATGCACAATAACACTAGTTTTGCTTTGCCATAGGCAAGCACCACTAATAATAAGTATGCACAATAACACTAGTGTTGCTTTGCCATAGGCAAGCACCACTAATAAGAATAAGAATAAGAATAATAAGTATGCACAATAACACTAGTGTTGCTTTGCCATAGGCAAGCACCACTAATAAGAATAAGAATAATAAGTATGCACAATAACACTAGTGTTGCTTTGCCATAGGCAAGCACCACTAATAATAAGTATGCACAATAACACTAGTGTTGCTTTGCCATAGGCAAGCACCACTAATAATAATAATAAGTTTAAATACAATATCAGTAAGTTGGCTTTTCCAAGCCAACTTAATTAGTTAATTTCATCTATAACCCGCAGTTCTGTGATGTCATCATCCAGCTAAGTTCAGTTCAGTTTAAACAAAAATAATACAAAATCAGTGAATGAGTATAAAAAAAACCTTGGGATGGGATGAATAAAAAAAAGTCACCTTAGATAAAAGATGCCCTGTGGTCCAACAATGTTTAAACCATATCCACCTTATTCCTGACGAGTTTACTGCGTTTTGAATTATGGGTGGCACTTCCGGTTTGGGGAACTCCCATTCAAAAAGACTGAAACGAATCATTTCAAATCATAAGGTTGCCCTACAAATAAAGCTGATCCGTCAGTTTAACTTAATGAGCTATTAGTTTTCTTTCATGTTTTATATAAGAATAACATCAGAATAACGTAACACTTGGTATTTTAACGTGACAGGTTATAACAAGAATATCTATAGTAAGAGCTCTGCATTCTTTTCCTCATGATTATTTAATTTTTTTATTTTGAATTTCGCTGTAATAGTATGATAAAGGTCAACATATACTGCACATTTGTGGTCTGTTCTCCCGATTTAATTTACGATGTAGCCTATACCAATTCACTGGAATACTCCCCAAATCCTGCACGTCTCTTTCCAGGTTTGGTTTCACAGGTAAATTTACAATTTATTATCTGTCAAAATGACTGAAATCACTTTAAAATAGTATCACGCAATGCTGAAGTAAAACATTTTTTTTTATTATTAAGGCAACGTATGTTACATAATACAGATTACCGCCGATTTTGCTGTGGAAAGATAATTTTTCATAGATTATTCATGGTCTGTTGAAAGTACCTTGTTTATGCTTTTACACTTTTAAATGTCCTTTTAATGTTCAATGGTTGAAGGGTAAGTAGAATAATGTAAAGTCATCGTACACGGTTTAAAAATATATTATTGCGTCCAGAGCTAGTCTTTCACTGCTTGTTTACAGCTTAACGGAAGTTACACCCATAATTCGCGCAAATCGTCATGGGGCGCAGGAATACTGTGGATAGGTTAGGCTATAACTGAAATTTACAATTGAGTAATGATAGCAGAAGATTTCAATAACAGAATGCAGAACCCAGAGTCATGTTATAATTTTTGTTATACAATGTTCAATAATATCATATCATAATATAATATTGATATATCATAAAATGTTTTTATTTAAAAAATGTGTCCAGATTTATTTTAAGTGTATAAAGAGACGAGAGTTCAAGAGATTTCCACGACGCATGCGCGAGAACTGAACAAGAAGTATTAGAAGAAGAACGTCCTCTTCTCAGTTCTCGCGCATGCGTCATGGAAATCTCTTGAACTCTCGTCTCAGGCCCACAAGGAAGAAAAGGAATAGTCGAATAAAGTCGTTCTTTATGGGGTTTTTTCCGGAAAAAAAGTATTCTCGTCGCTTGATAAACTTATAGTTGAGCCACTGTAGGCACATGGAATATTTAAACATGTTCTTTAATGACTTTCTGGGCCGTCAAGTTTCATTCCCTCTGGCAGCCTATATAGCAGTGATCCCCCTCTCAGATTTAATCAAAAATATCTTCATTTGTGTTTCGAAGATGAACGAAGGTCTTACGGGGTTGGTACAGCATGGGGGTGAGTAATTAATGACTTAATTTTCATTTTTGGGTGAACTAACCCTTTAATATTTGCATGTTTGTTTCTGCTGTGCATATCCTTTACCAGAATTGATCTTGCAAGATGCTGCTGAGGATGTGCCGGCTCCTTGTTTTGAAGCTGAAGAGCAAGAAGGTCAACAGCCTGAACATGAGGTGGGGCTGTTTGCAGCATATCATAAGAGACAGAGGAAAAAACATTGGGACCACTCCAGCACATCAGCTAAGTCACCACATTGAAATCTGAAGGACAGAACGCCCTGTTGTTTTGGGCTATAAACCGGAGCACCCTTCCTGCACTATTCCAAGTGGCCACCAGGGTCTTGGCAGTGCCGGCCTCTAGTGCTCCAGTGGAGCGTGTTTTCAGCCATGGAGGCATCATACTACGACCCCATCGTGCACAAATGTCTGACAGACTTTTTGCCATTTTGATCTTTTGCAAGTGCAATCCATCATAGTCCCCAAAGAAAAGATCAATCACACTTACTGACTCAAACATTCATTTCACTCACATTGACTCTCTCTTAGCATTAATTATGGTAGCACAGCATTTTAGGACTGTCTTCATGAGTTTGTATACATCCATGTTGCATGTTTCCTCTCTCATTTGTAAAGTGTGGTATGGTAGCAGTTATTTCTTATGCATCTGTTTCTCAGTTATAATGCTATGAAATGATTTTGCCTTTGTTACTGGATTACCAATAAAATAGTTTTTTTTTTTCACTGCCTTTTCCTTATTTTGTCACACGTTTAGGGAACAATCCCTAAATTGAACTGAGATAGATGGGTGCCCTTAGTGAAAATTTTATCGCAATAAATATGATAATATTATATATTATTATATTATATCATATTTTAAAAGCCTTCCTGATGTAAATTAGTATACATTTCATTTACTATAGTAATTAACACTGAGAAAGTAATTTGTGCAAAAAGCACTAATGACTCGTTTAAGACTTGAAGCTTAAACTCGAGGACTTGCAACTTGACTTGGACTTGTCTGTCTTGACTCGGGACAAACGCTATGTGTATGTGACAATAAGATAATGTCAGATATATTGCAATTATTACGATATATTAAGCAATATAAACAGCAAGGAAAGATAGAGTAGTGATTGAATAGTGATTAAAACAAAGCTATATGGAGCAACAAACGTAATCCACTCACGTTTGTTTAATTAAAAAAAATATTATACTGAGCTACAAACGTAATCAACTCAGGCAGACAGGAAACCACTGTGCAACAGTGAAAACGGATCATCTGAATGATCGTTAACACATCATATTGATAATAAATGATTAGACTTTGGATTAGACCAGTGAATCATTATGCATTTATTACTAATAAAGAGTAACCAACATCACTTGATCTTCTTGGCTTCCTTTGTCACTGCAAATGTATATTCTAAACACAAGGACAACTATCATATATATATATATATATATATATATATATATATATATATATATATATATATATATATATATATATACATAATCCAGTTTCAAGAATAGTTTTTTTTTGTTTTCTAGCAAGACTTAAGATAATAAGTGGATTATTCATGTATAGTGGGATGACAGAGGTGTAAATTAGATGGCAAGCATAATGCCAGAATAAAGGCTATAATGGCTGAATTCAAAGAAAAGAATAAGGATAAAAGAATAATGAAGATTAAGTCTCATATCGGCAGGTGTGAAAAGTTAGTCGATTGACAACAATAAAGCATGAATGACCAGTTCTCCTTGCCAGACATTAGTCAAAGACTGAAAATGGGTGTTTACAGGGCAATGACAAATGTGATAAGCAGCCTTATCTAAAACTTCTCCAAAGCCTCTCCTGACATGGTCTTACAATAGGCTTCATAAAACGCATAATTTTAGAGATATCATCCTCAGATTTGAAATGAAACATGAGTACAATTGTGGCTACACTTTAGTTATATGTTGCAATCCTACATTCACATAATATTTTAATCAATTTAATAAATATATTATTAGTATTTGTTGTTTTTGTTTTTATGTTTGAACTTATATATCTCAATATTAATAACAGTCTGATTAATGTTGAGTTTTGAACTGGAAACTCTCAAGCGTTGGCTTTCTAAATATATGTGTGTTGAGTGTTTATTCAGAATGACTTATGAGCAGAAACCTTTTTATTTTGGGTATGTCATGAATGCATCACTTGCCAAAATTGGGGCTGACTAGTAAGGGGTTTAAACAGAAGGACAGCTCACTTGTGGCACATATTGAGGAAATTCTCAGAATCGCCAATGAAACATCATTCCCGGACAACTACCTCTATAACTTTCTGTTTGTTAGCCTGAACACCACTACCAGAGTGCAGCTGTCCGGGGAAGGCTCTCCGGTGTGCTTCATGGAATTTGTTGAGTGGTTGCTGGTGTCCTGTAAATCGCAGCTCACCGTCGGACCTATCGACCACGACACAAGACCCACTGAGTATCCAGTGCCCAGCCAGAATGTGGCACCGCCTCTGACCTCGTAAGCCTACGCTCCTTCCACCCTCGATATCAGCAGTGAGCATTGCTACAAACCATGACACTAATATCGTCTGTCACAATAATCTAACATTGTTAACTTCTTAACAATACTCTAGCATTTCGCTAGCCTCTCTCGCGCTCGTGCCTTTTAGTCCATCAAACTACCGTGGTAAGTTGGGACGGACAACAAACAAGGTGAGTCATGTCATAACCTGTTGTTGTAACTTGCTCTGCCTGCCACATGTATAGTATAGCTTTTTTGTCAGTGGTTAGGGTTACATATGTAATAAATGCAGGGAGATAGTAAGGCTGACGGAGAAGATTTCAGAACAAGAGACACGCATTCCATCTTTATTAGAAGATAATAAGAATGCAAGGGCTTTAGTAGAGCACGTGCAGAGGGGCAATTGGATGACCGTGAGATGCATTAGTCGAGGGACAAAACACAGCCTTTCCATTCCGATTAACATCAAAAAGGGTCTTCAAATGAACATTAAAGGGGTATGTGAACTCGCAAGTAGGATGTAACATGTTCTCCCTTCCCGTACGCCGGAGTGATGAGATGCTTAGCAGACTGTTCTCACTCAATGGCTGACTGTCTAAGTGGTGTCCGAAAAATAATATAGGCTTCATAGACAATTGGAAAAAAGTTTTTGGGGCAGACCTAACCTGTTAAAAGGGAGATGGTATTCATCCCTCCTGAGGGGGTTGCCGCTCGTCCCTCTAGTAATTTGGCACATAGTCTAACGCCGGTTTCACACCGTAAGCACGAGGTAGGCAGAGCAGAAGCAGCACGCACCCTTTTTGCTTTCACACCGTCAGCGTTTGCAGCGTGCACCTGAACGGTGAGTTTTGTACAGAGTACTTTATAATCGGTAAGTTCGCATTGCTTTATTTCCATTTCAAATACATTTAAGTGAAAATCTTGTCAAGAAGCTCATTTTATTAATATCGTTTATATAACTTGTTTCATCTTTGTTTTGTTCTCTTTGTTTTCTGTGTAGTGCGAGTTGTTGATAGAAGGAAAGCTATCACGCAATATTTGTTTCGAAGACTAGGCGAGAGTATAATGCATATTACCATCTTGTCGTTGAACTGCGCCTTGACCGTGACCGGCATCTGAACTACTTCAGGATGAGTGCAGATCAAATGGATCACATTCCTTCCCTGTTTGGAGGCCACCTAACAAGGCAAACAACAGACTACTGGCAGTCCATTGAACCCAAGCAGCGACTTGCAGTTACACTGCGGTAAGATCACCATGAAATTAATAAATTCTTGGGTGAATATTAATATATATATTTATTTGTAAATATTAATATAAACATTTATTTTTGTTTTATTTGTAATTTTTAATGTATGTTAAAACATTTATTGCAATAGTTCTAAACTGCAAAGAAATAACTTTGACTTGGGTACATCAAGTAAAAAAGGTTAAGTCAATTAAGTCAATTGAACAAATATCGCAACAAAGGCATGCAGAAAGTTATAAACGTATATGCTTAACAATATGGACAACTCTGGCTCCACATCCTCCTCAGCCACAGTCATGTCCGGAGGTTTCTTTTGTATCCCATCTGAATTAAAGGTGCAGTGTGTGATTTTTAGCGACATCTAGCGGTTCGGTTGCGAGTTGCACTAAGGGCTTAGCCCACTGCTCACCCCTCCCTTTCAAAGAAGCTAAAGGGGCTGAAACTGGACAAACATATCGTCTTCTGAGACAGCAGAGAATAGCCAGAGTAAGCCAAGAGTGTGTAACATTGTCACTGTTTCTGTACCAGAGTCCATTATAAACCACATCATGGATAAAATTTACAAAGCCATAGTCAGGTGAGGATCAAGGGTCTTAATATATAATATAATAATAGTAATCAGCTGATTGTCTCACAAACGTAACCAACACATTCCCCCCACATAGCAAACCCATAATACAGCAAGGCAAGGCAAGGCAAGGCAAGTTTATTTATATAGCACATTTCATACACAATGGTAATTCAAAGTGCTTTACATAGAAGAAATTAAAATAATCAAAAGAAATCAGAATAATTAAAACAGTTTAGAATAAAAGATAAAATACTGAAATAATCAAATGAAATCAGAGTAATTAAAACATAAAATAAAATACAGTGCAAACAGTCGGACGAACAGTGGTACAGTGCTCATTCAGTAAATGCACAGCTAAACAGATGTGTTTTGAGTCTGGATTTGAATGTGACTACTGTAGGAGCACATCTGATCTCTTCTGGAAGCTGGTTCCATCTGCGGCTGGCATAGTAGCTAAAAGCAGACTCGCCATGCTTAGAGTGAACCCTTGGTATTTCTAGCCGATGTGATCCTAATGATCTGAGTGATCTGTTGGGTTTATATTCAGTGAGCATATCTGCAATGTATTGAGGTCCTAGGCCATTGAATGATTTATATACCAGTAATAATACTTTAAAATCAATCCTAAATGTAACTGGCAGCCAGTGTAAAGACCTGAGGACTGGTGTGATGTGTTCATATTTTCTGGTTTTGCTCAGAAAACTAGCAGCAGCGTTCTGTATGAGCTGCAACTGTCTTATGGTCTTTTTGGGAAGGCCAGTGAGAAGTCCATTACAATAATCCACCCTGCTGGTGATGAAAGCATGCACAAGTTTTTCTAAGTCTTGACTGGAAACAAAGCATCTAATTCTTGCAATATTTTTCAGTCGATAGTATGCTGATTTAGTTATTGCTTTGACATGATTACTGAAACTAAGGTCTGACTCTAGAGACACACCCAGAATCGTGACTTGATTTTTAGTTGTTTGACCCCTAGACTGAAGGTATGCGTTCACCTTGAGAACTTCATCTTTGTTTCCAAACGCAATGACTTCAGTTTTGTCTTTGTTTAACTGAAGAAAGTTTTGGCACATCCAATTGTTTACTTCATCAATGCATTGGCAAAGGGAGTCAATGGGGCTGTAATCGTTAGGCGATAGGGATAAGTAGAGCTGTGTGTCGTCTGCATAGCTATGGTAAGCGATTTGGTTCTTTCTCATTATTTGGCTCATTGGGAGCATGTACAGGTTGAATAGGAGTGGCGCAAGAATTGAGCCTTGAGGGACTCCGCATGTCATGGATGTCCACTCAGACTTATGGTCTCCGATACTCACATAATAGCCTCTGCCTCCTAAGTATGACCTGAACCATTTTAGGACTATCCCAGAAAGCCCGACCCAGTTTTCCAGCCTGTCAAGAAGTATTTTGTGATCGACAGTGTCAAATGCAGCACTGAGGTCGAGTAGTACCAGCACTGATAATTTGCCTGTATCACTATTTAAGCGAATATCGTTTATTATCTTTATGAGCGCTGTCTCTGTACTGTGATGCGGTCGGAAACCAGATTGAAAATGGTCAAAGTATCCATTCGAGCTTAAGAATTTGTTCAGCTGATTGAAGACAACTTTTTCAATGATCTTGCCTATGAAAGGAAGATTTGAGATCGGTCTATAGTTGTTTAATATGGTCTTATCCAGATTGCTCTTTTTCAGGAGGGGCTTGACAATAGCAGTTCCCTTTCGTTGTCACTCCGAGTTACGTCGGATGACGACGAATGGGGTTTCGCTTAGAAAGCCTATCAACTTCGAGTATTACAAAACGAGCCAATGGCAAAGAAATGCCATGGGTCTGCGGAATTTGCATGACGTAACTCCGCCCCACCTCGTGGGTATAAAAGGAGGACGCCGGCAACAGGCATATATGTTTTCGCTTCGGAGCCAAGTGTAATTCTTCACTCCTTAAGCTATCTCTGATTGTCAGCTTCTTACGAGACGAGCAATTCTCCAGTGTTGGTGTGACGGCGATCTCCCGGCGAGTACACACTTCCTGCTTATCTGAGCGTGGTTTGCCAGCGAGTGTGTTCTCTGCGGGCGCTTCAGCACTGAGTTTCTCTCACAAAAAGAGCTTGCACGCGGCACGTCTTTTTAAAGATGCCTCGCCCGTGCACTTCTGGTTGCGGTCGGCTGGTGTCTGACTCTGATGGGCACGAGCGCTGCTTGGTGTGTTTGGGCTTTAATCACGCTAGAGCAGCGCTCGTGGATGAGTCATGTTCTTTCTGTCGGAACATGACCATCGCAACACTTAGATCGAGACTCAATGATCTCGCAAGAGTGAGAGTCCCCTCATCCACACCCCGATCTAGTGCCTCCTCGAGAGGCCCTACTTCGGCTGGTGGGCAGGGTGATCTGAGGGTGACTGTGTGGAACAAAGCGCCGACTATTCGTCCGTGCCCCGCAGCACCTTCTCCAGTGCTGCAACCCGCGAGCGTTCAGGGGATCGCCGCGGGACCGTCCTTTGAGGTCCCACGGGTGTCCTTTGGCGGTCCAGAGGTAGATGCGATGTCAATCGCAGCATCACAAGGCGGGTCTGATTCGTTTGGAAGTGACGACTCGTCACAGCTGCCACCCTCGGGTGTGAATATGGCTGTGGCTCAGTCCGATCCAGAGATGACGGCCATGCTTTCCCGGGCGGCCGCGAGCATTGGTTTGGAGTGGAACCCTCCACCCTGTCCTGAGCGCTCGCGGCTGGACGTTTGGTTTTTGGGTGCAGCTGCGGCTTCCCGTCCTCAGCCTGCCCCAATACCTTTCTTCCCGGACGTGCATGATGAAATCTCGAAGTCCTGTAAGACTCCCATGTCTTCCCGTGACCGCTCGTTGGTTTCATCCGCCTTCCTCCCCTCGATGGGGCAGCCGCCCGTGGGTACACTGGGCTCCCCCCGGTTGAGCGCTCTGTTGCGATGCAGCTGTGTCCTCAGAGTGCTTCTTCTCGCGGCGAGCCTAAGCAGCCATCCAAAGCCTGTAGGTTCTCTTCTACCCTAGTGGCGAAGTCCTACAGAGCGGCGGGACAGGCGGCTGCCTCTTTGCATGCCATGGCCACTCTGCAGGTCTATCAGGCCCAGATGCTAAGGGACATGCACGAGGGTAGGATGGACCCAGGGCTCTTCGATGAGCTGCGCGTCGCCACAGACCTCGCCCTCCGGGCGACGAAGGTGACCGCACGCTCCCTGGGTCTGGTGATGTCCACAGCTGTGGTCCAGGAGAGACACTTTGGCTGAACCTGGCTGACATGCGGGATGCTGAGCGTTCTCGCCTGCTCGACTCCCCCATGTCCCAGGCCGGCCTATTCGGTGGTGCGGTGGAGGACTTCGCCCAACAGTTCTCCACCACCCAGAAACAGACTGAGGCCATCAAGCACATTCTGCCACGATGGCCCGCTGCTGCCTCCACCCAGCCGACCGGGCAGATCCCTCAGTCTGTTCGCCGCCGAGGGAGCCCTCCTGCCGCTCCCGCCCTTCCCGCCTGGCCCACGCAGCAGCCTCCACCCAGGCCCGGTCGCGGAGGAAGCCGTAAGAAGGCGCCCCAGCCCTCTCCAGCCCCGCCCCCCGCCTAACGCCGGGCCAAGCGGGGCTCCTGAGACGGGCTGCTCAGGGATGTTGAAGGTTACTTCTCAGGAGATGGTAGCAGGACCACTCCTTCCCCCGGTGGAGGGCCGGGGGAGAATCTTTTGTTCTCCACTCCCCGCTGCTCACCCACGGGTGGGCAGCACCCTAATGTGGTTAAAGAAAGAAGTAACATTTCCATCCCTGAGCACACAGAGTTCTCGGACGACACGGTGCGCCGCCCCCGAGCCGTGCACCCTTCGTCCCCCTCTGTCCCAGAGCCGGTTGACAGTGCGCGCTGTCCCCGGACCGTGCCGCTCTCTTCCGCCTCTGTCGCCAGCCTGTGGTCCGTATGACCCCGCTGGTACAGTTCTTGGGAGCCTGGCTAGAGCTTCCCCTCCTGTCCCGCTGGGTCGGGGAATCGGCTACGCGATTCAGTTCGCGCGGTCTCCTCCCCGCTTCAGGGGAGGCCGCTCCACTTTGGTCGGTGGCAACGCCCCTATCATGAGAGCAGAGATCGCCACCCTGCTGGCGAAGGGTGCGATCGAGACTGTCCCTCCGGCCGAGATGAGGACCGGCTTCTACAGCCCGTACTTCATTGTCCCCAAGAAAACCGGTTGGTTACGGCCAATCCTGGACTTGTGCGTGCTGAACCGTTCCCTTCACAGGCTGCCGTTCAAGATGCTCACAGCCAAACGCATTTTCGAATGTGTGCGGCCCCAGGATTGGTTTGCAGCAATCGACCTGAAGGACGCCTACTTTCATGTCTCCATTCTCCCTCGACACAGACCGTTCCTTCGGTTTGCCTTCGAGGGCCAGGCATACCAGTACGCGGTTCTCCCTTTCGGGCTAGCCCTGTCTCCTCGCGTCTTCACGAAGGTCGTCGAGGCAGCCCTTGTTCCCCTTCGGGAACACGGGGTTCGCATCCTCAACTACATCGACGACTGGCTGATCCTAGCTCACTCTCGAGACCAGGTATGCGAACACAGGGACCTAGTGCTCCGGCACCTAGCTCGTCTGGGCCTTCGGGTCAACTGGGAAAAGAGCAAACTTTGCCCCGAGCAGAGGATCTCTTTTCTTGGTATGGATATCGACTTGGTCGTCATGTCCGCGCAGCTTACGAGCGAGTGCGCGCAGTCACTGCTGACTTGCTTGAGACAGTTCGAGGGCAAGAGTACGGTTCCACTGAAACTCTTTCAGAGGCTCCTGGGGCATATGGCATCTGCAGCCGCGGCAACGCCGCTCGGATTGCTTCATATGAGACCGCTTCAGCTTTGGCTTCGCGACCGAGTCCCGAGGTGGGCATGGCAACACGGCTTCCGAGTAACAGTTACTCCGTCCTGCCGTCAGACCTTCACCCCGTGGTCGGACCTCAGTTTTCTACGGGCCGGAGTGCCCCTGGAACGAGCTTCGCGGCACGTTGTTGTAACGACAGATGCCTCGTCCACGGGCTGGGGTGCCATGTGCAATGGACGTGCTGCCGCGGGCTCCTGGACAGGACCCCGCCGCCTCTGGCACGTCAATTGCCTCGAGTTGCTGGCCGTACGTCTTGCTTTGCGCCGCTTCCGGGCCGTGCTCAAGAACCAACACGTACTAGTCCGTTCAGACAATACCGCCACTGTAGCGTACATCAACCATCAAGGTGATCTACTCTCCCGCCGTATGTCGGAACTCGCCCGCCACCTCCTCATATGGAGTCAGAACATTCTGAGGTCGCTTCATGCCATTTATATCCCCGGAGCCCTGAACTGTGCAGCCGACGAGCTCTCACGGCTTTAGCCCCTCCCGGGAGATTGGCGACTCCATCCCCAGTCGGTTCAGCTGATTTGGGACCAGTTCGGGGACGCACAGATAGATCTGTTTGCCTCTCACGACTCGACCCATTGCGACCTCTATTATTCCCTGACCGAGGGCACGCTCGGCACGGATGCACTGGTGCACAGCTGGCCGTGGGGCCGCAAATATGCGTTTCCCCCAGTGAGCCTTCTTGCGCAGACCCTGCAAGGTCAGGGAGGACGAGGAGCAGGTCTTCTGGCCCGCCGTACTGGCCTGCCCGGACCTGGTTCTCCGAACTAGTACTCCTCGTGACAGCACCTCCTTGGCCGATTCCCCTGAGGAAGGACCTCCTTTCTCAGGGACGGGGCACCCTATGGCACCCTCGTCCCGATCTCTGAAACCTCCACGTGTGGCTACTGGACGGGACGAGGCAGGTTTGAGTACCCTACCACCAGCAGTGGCGGCTACCATATCTTCCGCTAGAGCGTCGTCCACAAGACACGTCTATGCGTTGAAGTGGAACCTCTTCGTCAACTGGTGCTCTTCTCACCGAGAAGACCCCCGGAGATGTGCGATTAGTTTCGTGCTTTCCTTCCTTCAAGATAGGCTGGAGCGAAGGCTGTCTCCCTCCACCCTGAAAGTCTATGTTGCCGCTATTGCCGCACACCATGACCCGGTCGAAGGTAAGTCTGTTGGAAAGCACGACCTGATCATCAGGTTCCTGAGAGGAGCAAGGAGACTGAATCCTCCTCGCCCTCCTCTCGTTCCCTGTTGGTACCTCTCAGTGGTTCTAACTGCCCTGCAGAGTGCTCCCTTTGAGCCATTGCAATCAGTGGAGCTTTAGTTCCTGTCTATGAAGACAGCGCTCCTGGTTGCATTGGCCTCCATCAAGAGGGTAGGGGACCTGCACGCATTCCCCGTTGACGAAGCGTGCCTGGAATTTAGGCCGGCTTACTCTCACGTGATCCTGAGACCCCGGCCTGGATATGTGCCCAAGGTTCCTACCACTCCCTTCCGGGACCAGGTGGTGAACCTGCAAGCGCTGCCCCCGGAGGAGGCAGACCCAGCCTTGGCACTGCTCTGTCCAGTACGCGCCCTCCGCGCCTATGTAGACAGGACGCAGTGTTTCAGGACCTCAGACCAGCTCTTTGTCTGTTATGGTGGGAAGCTGAAGGGAAAGGCTCTCTCCAAGCAAAGGTTGTCTCACTGGATAGTGGACGCCATTGCTTTGGCATACCAGCAGCAAGGTCGACCGTGCCCCCTTGGTGTGACTGCCCACTCCACCCGGAGTGTGGCATCCTCTTGGGCTCTAGCGCATGGTGCCTCGCTAACAGACATCTGCAGAGCTGCAGGCTGGGCGACACCTAACACATTCGCCAGATTCTATAATCTCCGAGTGGAGCCAGTGTCCTCTCATGTACTCGCTTCAACCAGGTAGTACTGGATCCGCTCAGGTGTCTTCGCTTGCTCGCCATTCCACTCCACTGACTGGATACGTGCGATTTTCTCCTCAGGTGAGCTTCCCCGAAAGCCCTGAGTTCCTCCAGCACTCCTGACGTTGGCGCCAGTGTCTATTGCATGGGCGTCGGCTAGGTGCCTCCCGTGTGCATGGTCCCTCCCCTGAGCGACCCCCACATGTATATTTCCACTGTAAGCCTCTTTGAGCATGTGTCTTTCCCTTGGCAAGCCACCTTGCCACACCTGGGGTTGAAATATTCCACCTGCGGCTGGACACCCCAGTGTTCTCCATACGTCTCCTTCGGGTCATATGTGTATTCTCTAAGTCCCCCCCTCTGGGTTGGCAGTAATTGCATATTTCCCCTAAACTTTGGGATATGCTCCCCAGTGTACCTTGGTATTCCTGTGCTAAATAGGAGTAATTCGTCCGTGCCAGTCTCACGACAGGGATCTCAGATTTACGCAGGGCACTGGAAGACAGCTGAGAAGGTGGCGTGATTAGACTGGTAACCCCATTCATCGTCATCCGACGTAACTCGGAGTGACAACGAAAGGGAACGTCTCGGTTACGTATGTAACCCTCGTTCCCTGAGTAGGACGTTACGTCTGGCTGCCACTTTCCGCTGTACCGCGGGGATCGCCTGAGCTCAGTCTTGGCTCCTCAGCGAAGAAACATATCTGCCTGTTGCCGGCGTCATCCTTTTATACCTACGAGGTGGGGCGGAGTTACGTCATGCAAATTCCGCAGACCCATGGCATTTCTTTGCCATTGGCTAGTTTTGTAATTCTCGAAGTTGATAGGGTTTCTAAGCGAAACCCCATTCGTCGTCATCCGACGTAACGTCTCCGTTCCCTACTCAGGGAACGAGGGTTACATACATAACCGAGACGTTTTCAGGGAGGTCGGAAAACTCCCAGAGAGAAGTGAGGTATTTACCACTTCTAGGAGATCTGCTTCTAAGCTGTGTAACACATTTTTGAAAAAAGATGTGGGAAGTGCGTCAAGGGCGCAGATTGATGTTTTAGGTGATGTACGGTTTCTTCCAAAATTTTGCCATCAATTTCTTCGAAATCAGACATAGTGGCTACTTTCTCGTGCTGTTGTCTGATCTGCCTGACCCCAGCGCAACTCAAGGATGAGCTGATCACCTTTCTGATATTATTGATTTTCTCAGAGAAGAAAGAAGCAAACTCACTGCACTTTCTCACTGAGAGCATTTCACTGGGAATCTGGCTTGGGGGGTTTGTCAGTCTCTCTACAGTAGCAAAAAGAGTGTGCGTGTTGTTTATATGGCTGTTAATAATATTCGAGAAGAAAGTCTGTCTAGCTTTGCCTAGTTCCTTATTGAAAGCATGGATGCTGTCTTTGTAGATTTTATAATGGACTACAAGTTTTGTCTTCCGCCACATGCGCTCTGCTTTTCTGCATTGTCTTTTCATATTTTGCACTGCTGTTGAGTTTCTCCAAGGTGCTTTTTTTCTGCCACTCTTCTTCCTGACTTTCACAGGAGCAATATCATCAATTACACTCTTAACTTTTGAGTTAAAAGAATCAAGGAGAAAATCAACAGAGTCAGCAGATATGCTTGGTGATAAATATATAGCCTTCATTAATAGTACACTAGTGTTCTCATTTAAGCATCTCTTCTTGACAGACACAGATCTAGCTTCAATGGCAGGAGAGATCAATATATCAAAGAAAATACAAAAATGATCAGACAGGGCTACATCAGATTAAACAGTTTTGATTTCTTTTGCCATATTGTTTTCTGCATTATCTATGTGAATGTTAAAATCTCCAGCAATGGCAAAGCAGTCATACTCTGAGGAAATTGTTGATAACCATTCTGTTAAGTTCTCAACAAAAGCTGGAGAGTATTTTGGAGGCCTGTAAACAATGATAAATAAAATGCGTGGAGCACCTTTTAACACAATACCCAGATATTCGAAAGACGGGTAATTCCCAAATGATATTTGCTTACATTGATAGACATCTTTATAAAGAGCAGCTAAACCTCCGCCTCTTCTGACAGCTCTGCAGACACTCATAAAAGTAAAGTTAGGAGGGGCTGTTTCATTGAAGACTGTTGCACTGCAACTTTCTTCTAGCCAAGTTTCATTTAGCAACATAAAATCCAGGTTGTATGTGGTTATTAAGTCGTTGACTAAAAGTGATTTATTTTTAAGTGAGCGGATGTTTAAAAGTGCTAACTTAACAGTCTTACTTTTTGTCCCCACAGCAATCTTGGTATGTCGTGTAATAGGCACCAGATTAGATGGGTTTGCTGTATGGCTTTTGAAGGCCTTAGACTTTCTATCATGTAATCGAACAGCAATAGAAAAAGATACAGGCACACTGGGTTCCCGCTTGTTCTGTAAACATTTGAGAAAGTTATTGTTATCATAGCGATGACCCGACACATATCACTGAGAGCTGGTATCAGTTGTTTTTGGTTCACCTCGAGCCGCTGGAGGAGGGTGTGGGCCCTGGCGCTGTGGCAGAGGCCGAAGAGCTCTCACAGGAGGAGGGGGAGGGCGAGCTAGGCCGCAGGCTTTGGTGGTTGTGGGGCCTGGCGTTTTTTGGTTGGTATCTGGGGGCTCGCAGCAAAAGAGTGGGATAGTCTAGTTCCAGCATGCACCAGTTGTTCCATTTTCTCTGAGAAGCACAGAAGTGGAGATGCTGGAGAGAGTGATAACGTTTCCGATGAGAGGGGTTGTTGCTCTGGAGTTATTGGAGGCTGTAATATGCTGTCCTGGTTTCCCTGGCTGTTTTCCAGAAAGTCGTCCTTGGGTGCTGTATCTTGGAGCAGTGCTAGTATGTCACAGTCTGTCTGTGGTGAGCTCTGTGGGCAGGGCTCAGCTGAGATTGTGTCCGTGAGCAGAGGTTGTTGTGGCTGAGTGGTGTTATCACTGTCCTTGTGTGATGTGTCAACCGCATGTCCATTCAGGTGCTGAAGTGAAATCCTGTGGTCATTCATACTGTATCCAGGTGTGTGTGTGCCATTCAGGTTGAGTGGATTGGCACACATTGCAGAAGGATGACGGAGGGAGAAGTAGATATTGTCCTTTAGCACTCTTGAACCAAGTTTGTTTGGGTGGTGGCCATCCTGTTGAAACAGTTGCCTCTGACTCCAGAAAAGATTGAAGTTGTCAATAAAGTTCACTCCTTTTATATTGCAGGTTTTTTGCAGCCATGTATTAAGCCCAAGCAACCGTGAAAACCTGTTTGTTCCTCTTGCGGGGAGTGGTCCACTGATGAATGTCTGCACTTTCAGTCTTTTAAGTGTTTCAAAAAGTTCATTTAAATCCTTTTTAAGAAGTTCCGACTGCTCTCTATGAATATCATTCTTCCCCACATGAATGATGAGTCGATTTGCAGTCTTATGTTTCATCAGAATGTTCTGAAGTTCCCTGTTTACATCAGATGTTGTTGCTTGTGGAAGGCAGCCCGTTGTTGTATCCCTGCTATTAATGTTTCTGATTACGGAGTCGCCCACTATCGGAGTCCTGGGCCCGGCTGCGCTCTGAGCTGAGTGCCGCTGTCTGCTCGACATTGAGCCCCAGTTAGCATCAGTGTTAGCTACTGGCTGATTCAGTCTGTGTTCGATCACATTCATCAAATTTGGGGATTCCTCATTCATTAATGCTTCAAATCTGTTCTCAAGATGTATAGGCGGTGGTAGGAGACCAGTTTTTGCAGTCCTTGTCAGAGCCGTATCTGGGGTAGAGGATGCTACTGCAGTAATATGTGATGCTCGTGACAATCTGATGTCTCGAGTGCCTTTGGGTCTCGCACCCTGTTTGTGCCATCGATTAGTAAGTCGATCGGCTTGTTTCTCTACACTCAGTATGGCCTGTCGAGAAGCACTAGATTCATGTGACTCACCGGCTGTATGCTGAGGACGTCCATGACGAAGCTCTGTTGTGTGTTCCGTCTGGTTTGGTGGTCCCGCAATTAACTTTGTTTCAAGAATTGCAATCCTTTGTAAAAGTCTGTGGCAGTTGGAGCAGCAAGTAGATTCCAGAGGAGGCATTTTCTTATCCTTATGAATGTAGGCTATTGTGTTTTCTCTTCCCCGGAATGTAAGCTTTCAGTTGGAGGCTGGTCGAATAAAATAATTCTGCTTTTTTTTTGTAGTAATCCAAGCGTTTGAGCACTGTGCTGATTTGCTGAAGTTAAAATTAGGTGATAAAAGGAGATAAAATATAGAAATATAAAAGCGATAGAGCAAAGCGCGGAGCAGTAAGCGAGAGCGTCCGAACAGTAGCTGAGCAGGAAGTAGAAAAAGTGGTGGAGATGCGAGGGAGAAGAACCACATGTACAGCGAGGGAGAAGAACCACATGAAACTATATGTGACCGATCACGGAAAGTAGGGACACAAGTCGGTTTTGGGGCATTTTGAGTTATTCACAGATTCTGAAAGTGTAGTCTCAAAGCTTTCCAACGATGTGTAACACATGGAAATCTGATAATATTTGGAGAAGTTGTGGCCATTTGAAGGTAGGCACACAAAAAAGCTAAAAGGGGAGAAAACAGCCTCAAAAGATTGTGCAGTTCTCACCTCTCTCTGCTGCTGGGAGTGACAATAGGGCTCATTTACATCTCATTTAGATAAGCCATACCCCCTGTAAAGCTCCCCCCTGTAAAGCTGTAAAGCACAGGGGGGAGCAAAAAGGTCAGGTAAATGTGCCATCAAAGAAAAAAAAAAGTTTGCAAACAGGTAATAAATAAACGTCTCTTAGCATCTACCGATAAAACTGTATAGGCAACTCTTATGTACACTGAATAAAAAATAAGATAAACTCTAGAGAATGTTAAAATCAGAAACAGGATGTGCTATGTGATTTTATATATATATATATATATATATATATATATGCTGGGCAGTAGCTAATATTAAGAAATATGTTGTGCTTTTACTTTTAAAAATGTTGGTAACGTTACAGTTAATGCTTACAAACATTGAAGATTTTGAATACAGAAGTTACATTTGTAATGGTGTATTTTCATTTAGATGTGGTATTATTATTTGTGCAGTAGCTAAGATTAATTACTGCATAAATTAATTAAGATTATTAAGTAATAAATTCATTTTAAGACAGCATGGAATAGATTGTAGAATATGCTGTTAGCTATAATTTGGATGGTATAGTACCATGAGCCACAATTAAAGTCTTGTGACACTCATGGCAGGCGTTATTGTTGTTGTTGTCGAGTTTCTGCGCGCCGATTGCTTTGGGCCGGGCCTAGTCAAAGTCCAGGGCTGTTTTTTAGTCCCCGTCCGTCCCTACATACAGTATAGGAGTTTGCATCAGAATAGATTTTATTGCCATTGTCAATGAAAGGTTTTACAGACTAGGAATTTTCTTCGGTGTACTCATGCAACATGAAACACAAACTTTTGCTAATGATAAAAAATAAGCAATAAACTGGTTGATTGATATATTCTTTTTTTATTTTCCATAATCAAATCAATCAAACATTGTTTAGAGTGCTTTTAATACAAGAATGTAAAACTAAATTCAGGTGGTTGGTTGATAAAGTGACATTGCAGGTGTTGTAAACAAGAAAAAAGGTCTTTGTGACATAGTCCAATGAAATTACATTCGCATCCTCTTCTGTGGACTCTTCTGTGTTGTGACCCTTGGCGCTGGGCATGTGATGTCTCTTGCCTCGTCAGCACCGAATGGCATGATTTTTTCATATAGATAGGTCTGCCTGTCAATTTTCAGTCCAGGTGGGGCCAGGACAGGAAGACCGTCGACAGGGGGCAGATCTGCTCCGTCGCGCAGTAGCTGATATTCGACAGGTTGTGCATCACGGTGACTTTTTGCAAGCACCACACCTGGTCTCTTGGCTTCAAAGCTGTGACAGAAAAAGCACATAAGACATTTTAAACATGGCAAAGTATTTTCTTATAAAAAACTGTCATGTGTATGTTGTTGCTATGTTATATTGTATGTACACAATGTGAAAGTTTCAATTACCTGAAGTGCTGATAACTCTTGATCTGTGGGAGTCTACGGAAGTGGCGAGTCAGATGCTGCTGCCAGTCGAAGGTCTGGACTAAAACTTTGCCCTCTGCCGTTCCAACAAGCTGTGGGATATTGAGGCGACTCACAGGAGAGCTGTTTTCCACAACCTGATGACAAAAAAGAGAAGAGAGGAAGAAAAAAAAAGATCCTCAGTTAAATGTTTCATTGAAGCAGAACAGAAAACAGCACTGAAGTCATTAAAGCAAAGTAAAGTTAAAGTACCTCAGCGATGTCTGCCAAAGTGTTGACTCTTGTCTTCATGTAGGCTTGCTTGATGAGTCCAAAGCCACAGTCAGGGGAAAACTTGGTGTGGCCAGCAATAAGGAAGTGGATTTCAATTTTATCGTGAAGCTTGTGTCCAACCCGCCAGGCAAGGTACCAGAGCATGAAGTTGTTCTTGTTCTGCCCACTGCAGTTGTCACAATAAAGATCCACCTCTGTTTCTCCAACTCCAAAGTTGCCGAAGAAATGATGCATGTAGCTGATGACTTCATTGCTTCCCTTAGTAGATGACATGCCTTCATCAATCAGGTAATTCACCTGTTTCTGCAGCCCTTCACATGAAACACCAAATAGGCCACATTTCCGTGGGGTCAGGAAGTACATTGGTCCTGGCTGGAGAGGGTTTGAGGGAAAGTGTAACTGTAGGAGACAGAGGGAGAGAGGGAACTTGGATTAGATTAAATTAAATTTGCATCTATTCATAATTGTCTAATAAAGATAAAACTTACTATATTGATGCTATTCTGCATTTGCACTATTTATTCTCATGCACCAAATCGCCCTTTAAGGGACATTAATGAAGTAAAGTGAAGTAAATGTGTGTGAAATATTACCTGCTGAGCAAAATCAAAACTGTAATGCATCCTAATCTTCTTGCTTGCTGGTAGGGATGGTCCAAAAGACAGGTTAGAGCCAGAGCAAATCTTTCTGCAGGCAGCAGTCATGTCGTTGTACACAGCCCTCTCTTTCTGCACAAGGGAAAGATGATCTTGTTGCTTCTTTACTGCTTCAGACTTTCTATCATCTGGGAGGTTTGCACTTCGTATCAGCTGCTCGGTATTGCTTTGGCACTGCCAGCAGAGATCTGTGCGTGGCCGGCAACTTTTGATGTGTGGGAGAAGTCGGTTCCACAGTGCTTTGAAGCTGGTTTTACAAACTGCACGCTCACCTGAAAAACAGATATTGCTTATGGTTAATTGTATTGTAATTGCTAATAGTGCTCCGCATTATTTCACTTTATAAGCACTCAATTTTAAATCAATGTTTACACATACCAAGCTCCTTAGCAGACTTCACGTAGAGACGCCACACTGAGGCCTTGGACACATGAGTTGGCAGCAACTTCACATGCCAATCCTTATGCCCAGGCTGTCGGCCAGGCAGCATGATGGCATTGTCTTCTGCATAGTTTTTTATGAAGTCCACAACTCTGTTGATATCCTCAGGGCTGATGAACCTGGCTGGTGGACGTGGCAGTGAGTGCTTCTTCCTCAAACGTGGTCTTGCCCCATTCTCCTCATAGTGTTTGACTATATCAGCCAGGGTGTCTCTGCCAATGCTGAAAAAAGGGGGGAAAAAAGAAAAAACGTTTAACATCATGGTCTTGCTAACAGGCATCTTGTCACCTATATCAAAATGTATTGTACAAATTATAGGTACTTTTACTTTACTGAAGTAAATTTTATGATGAATACTTTTTACTTTTACTTACTTTAGAGCTTGTATCTGTACTTCTTGTTTTAGTCCTGGTTTAGACCTCACAGTTAGTGGTTAGACCTGGTTCGAGTCAAAGGATTAAAAAAATCCTGTACATTAAACTCTTCATAAATACTTTTACTTTTGACTTATAACGCACATTTTACGGCTACGTATACTTTATACTTTTACTTAAGTAGGAATTTAATCTGATACATTTACGATTACGTTAGTAAATCCTTGGTAAGAATATTAAGTAGTACTTCCTCCACCACTGGCTAAAATTATTAGCATCACAATCAATTCAAGAATGCTAACAGGCAGGTTTACCTGGGCTAAGTTAAGTCATTAACACCAGTCAATTCAAGCAATTGAAGCATTATTCAAATTAATAGCAGAAGCTCACATTACCATCTTAAAGCTCATTATAGTAATGGGGGTTTTGGCAAGTGATATGGTGCTAACGATTAGCAGCTAACGTTACAATTAAAACGACAGTCCTGAGCTAGCTAAAAACAATAGGTAGGTATTGGAAGGTCTAAACATGGACTAAACATGAGCTGAACTTAGAATGAACTTAAAACGACAAACTTTGATGTTTATGGAAACTCACCCCATAAGAAACAGAAAAGTATTCTTGCAGATCTCGTTGCCTCCAATGAAATAAGTCGTTCGGGCACACTTTCTCTTTGTCGGGATCTTCTTTGTGGATGTAACCATCTCCGAAGTTTGCACTGTGCTTCTGTTTGCCTCTAAATGTCCAATAATTCGCATGCCCTGCCACTCTTTTTCCGCAGCTAAAGAATCCAGCCGTATGTTGTACATAATGTCTGGAGAAAGCTTCTGGCTACAAGACTGTCTCCCATGCAGAGAGTTCTCTTTTCTCCTGATGTAACATTTACAGTCAAAGTTACGGATTTTCCCCATTTCTCTATCTATATCCCCATCAAATGTTACTATCGATATAGCCTCTGATATCTTACGGTCCAACTCGTCTGACACCAGTCCGATACATTCTTCCTCGTCTTCATCTTCGCTCAGTTGTAGATTATGGATATTATTCAGTCTTATCATGCCACTTTCATCGTCGCTCAGATCGTCTTCAGAATCAGTGAACGCTTGTTCATAAGCATCCGGCTTGTCGAAGAAGTACTTCAAAACATTTTCGTTGTAACGGCCACGGTTCAGCTCGTCTGCGACATTCTTTGCGGCGTCCATCTTCATTGAATTTTGATATCAGATAGAGCCGACTAGAGCGCTGCATAATTAAGTAGCCACGCTGTTAGGGGGCGGGGGCAAAAGCGCCGGCGGCTATTCAGTATGGAAATACACACAGACAATGACACGCCCCTACTGCATGCTAGAATCTCCGAAAAACAAGCCGATTTCAACCTCAAAATGTACGCTTTTGAATATACCAATACTGTTATCTCAAACATGGAGAGGCTTCTTCATGATCTCAACTAACAGATTCTGCAAAAAAGCGGAAATCACCAATTTTGGAAAAAAACGCTTGTTTCTCATTTTGCTCGCAAGTTGTGCTGCCGACTTGTGTCACTGCTTTCCGTGACGGGTCACATATGCAACTATATATTTTTTCTAACAGGGTAGTAAAAGTTTAGCTGGCTAAATATGAGCTGTTACTGTGGCTGAGCTGGTTAAAGCATGAAGCCTTGTTTAAACTCGACGCGTCCGCATGCGCCCAAAGGTGCGTGAGCCCAAAAATGGCATGATTGTAACAGCGTGCGCGTCTCTGCATCCCCTAGTCACCATTTACTACATACAAAAGGCTTTTTTTCCTCTGATTTTGAAAACTCTTTGCGATCGACTTAAAATGCTTCCAAGATCGACTTGTCGACCGCGATCGACGGGTTGGTGATTCCTGTAACGTTGTTTTACGGTCAATGACAAGAGTACTAATCTGCTGTGTCACGAACGTCACCAGCACATTTATCCCCACATAGCAAAGCCATAACACAGCGAGGGAGAAGAACTAAGTTACATGAAACAATCCAACTACCTATTTTACACCACTGACAAGGGAAAAGTCACTACTCACGGTGTTTATGGCTAGCTTCTAGCTTTCTGCTGCTTCTCTTTCAAGGTAGTGACGAAACGCGCTCTGTAGCGCTGTTTGTTCGCTGTCGGCTACGGTAGAAACATGACGTCACACTATGTCAACCTTCTTAGAAGGGGGTGCCCGCGGTTATGTAGATATAAATGTCTCATTCTAAGGTAATAAAAACATTACGGTTTATTAAGTAAGTTCTTTATACACCACTGAAAACATAGTTATGGATGTCATATTGCATTTCTGTTATTCTGTTAATAGATACTCAAAATCTTTAACACTGCTGCAATTACAACCCCAAATCAGAAAAAGTTGGGACATTTTGTAAAATAAAATAAAATCAAGAATCTGTGATTTGTTCATTCTATTTAACCTTTTATTAACTGACAAAAGTACAAATAAACGTTTTCCGATGTTTTCACTGAAGGGTCCCGAAGGGTCATCTCCACCGTGGTCACCCAAAGGGTCATCTCCGCCATAAGGGTCATCTCCACAGTGGCCACCCGAAGGGTAATCTCCACCATGGTCACCCGAAGGGTCATCTCCGCCATGGCCGCCATAAGGGCATCTCCACAGTGGCCAACCGAAGGGTCATCTCCACCGTGGCCACCCGAAGGGTCATCTCCGCCATGGCCGCCCAAAGGGTCATCTCCACCGTGGCCACCCAAAGGGTCATCTCCACCATGGTCACCCGAAGGGTCATCTCGGCCATGGCCGCCAGAAGGGTCATCTCCACCGTAGCCACCCAAAGGGTCATCTCCACCGTGGCCACCCGAAGGGTCATCTCCGCCATGGCCGCCCAAAGGGTCATCTCCACCGTGGGTCAGCTCTGCCTTGGCCGCCTGCACAACCTGCTACGCCCTGGAGGCTTCCTACTCCGAATAGCCCCCCCCCCCCCCCATTGATGTAATACGGCGCGAGGTTGCGCCTTGTAGGAGGGGAAGCTTCTGTCACGTTTAGCGTTTATGTTTGTCACCCAGTTTGTACATGTGTTTCTTTGATTTAATTTTGTCTGTTCATTTGGTCTGTTTTGTGTATTTAAGACCATTGTTTCAGTCTGTTCTTTGTCTTTCTTCGTCGCTACATGCTTGATTGTACCGTTGATGTTTCTTTTGTATCCCGTCTGTAAGTTTTCCAGTTTGTTTGAATAAACACTGCTGCAATTAGATACTGCATCTTTCCCTGCATCAACCAGCCCGTGACAGTAGGGATGGGGAAATGAAGCCTCATGAAGCAATTTGGCTTTCCCCTGACTGTTCAGAACTGTTCAAAAGATTCAAAGCTTCGAGAGTGTTGAGAACAGCGCCATCTTGTGCTTATTTAAAAACAAAGCAGCCAGAAGCCTTTATAAGAAGCTCTGTCAGATGAAGCAACCACAACACACTCCATAGTTTCAATGTTATGTATACAAATAAAAGCCTTACACGTTTGTGTTTCATTTGTCCATTAAATAAATTCCTTTACCCATTAAAGTGTGACAATAAAATATAAAATGAGCTTATATGATTCAATAAGACCTAATGTAGGCCTACTATCACTCTCTCTGCGAACATATACACATACACACACACATAGTGAATAAGGACATTGTGTGATAGGATCATCTGTTATTAAATGTGCTTATGACACTTGGCAGTGATTGTGCTTATGTAACTGTAGGAATGACAGAAAGGTGATAAAGCTTTGAATTATTTTTTATTAAGAAATAAAAGCTGTTTCACAGTGTTGGGGCTGAGTTAATTTCTCCTCTTAGACAGTACTTCCCCAGCCTTAGAGAACACTCTTTCACATGGTACAGAGGAGGCCGGGGTACAAAGAAACTGTAATGCCAATGTATATAGATGGGGGTAGACATGTTTCTGCATTCTCCAGTATTCAAGTGGATCTTCAGCTCTTTGTATGTTTGTCTCTGTAAGGTATTTATCCACTTCTACGATAGAATCCGAAGTGGCATTTGAGCTTGTTTGTGTTGGTCTACAGCACTGTCCAACAGAAGCCAAAGGTTTCCACCTCAGAAGTGTGAGGAGAAAAAAAAATATTGGGAGTGACTGTACATGTACATTGACTGAATATAAGACACATAAATGGTCAACAATTCTAAAATTCAATAATTAAATTTAATAATAAATAAATACTTGAGCTTGGTAACCCAACTTGGGCTGTTGGGTTAATGACAGTGCTTCTGTTGACTGAATGCTTGATGATGTGGATGGTCTTTCTTCCTTCGGCCCTGATGACATTACCACATTCTGCTTTTAGCTGTTTGACAGCCTCTGTCATTTTAGTTTGGTTAAGGAAACCCAACTTTTTAAACCTTGGGTCCAGCAAAGTTGCCATGGTCTGAAATGCCTTAGCATGGATGATGTGCTGAATATTCAAAATATTCCCAGATAGGTGAAGTCTTCCTTTTTTTGGCTGTTGCCATTGCTCTAAATACAAATCCTTCGCCAAACACCAACACCCTATCCTACCCTCCACTAAACCCACCCTAACCCCAAATAACAATAATAATACATAAAAAATACCAAAAGTGCAAAGATTTTACAAAAACAAAAAGACAAAAAAGAATAAGTAGTTTTACATTTACATTTTAGCTGACGCTTTTATCCAAAGCGACTTACAATTGCTATATTTCAGAGGTCGCACGCCTCTGGAGCAACTAGGGGTTAAGTGTCTTGCTCAGGGACACATTGGTGTCTCACAGTGGATTCGAACCCGGGTCTCTCACACTAAAGGCATGTGTCTTATCCACTGCGCCATCACCACCCCCATTTTGGTTATTTAAATGTTATGTATCGATTCACTTTCAAAGTACAGAACTCTCCTCACAAACCCAACAACCAGACTGAGCCAACAAGGACTTGTTAAGTAAGATCTGGGGTTCGAGCCTTCTGACACCCAAAGCGAAATGCGCACGTGATTAGACAGAAAGTGAGGCTTCATGTGTCATCGATCACTCTGGGATACCAATACACACCCCGATACGGGGCTTAAATTAGAAATTGCGTCGCATTTGTGATACGCACATCGAAGCTTCAGTGTCATACGTAGCATCACTACGTGACAGGGAATTAATATTTCTAAGAATTAATAAACGATTAACGCTGAGTCTTCACGGGACAAACAGGTGGGTTGATTGTAATATTCATTTTACTACATTAAGTTAATTATATTAACTGATCCAAATAGTAATCAATTATAACCAGTTATTATTGATTATTAATATTTCATAGAGCTAATTTGCTACAGATGCATTGAACATTGTATACATTTTAAATTTTGCTGATTACTTACGAAGCACTAAATGGTTTAGCTCCCCAGTACTTGAGCGAGTAACGCATTATAGTCCTTCACGTCTATAGCGATCTCAAAATTCCGGCCAGTTGATTATACCTAGCTAAAAACCCATCTCTTTGACCTAGCAAACACATAACACATTATCAACTTCTATAATTCTATGTTAGGCTGCATAGATTAGGTCAGCCGGAACCGGGAACACTTCCCATAAATTCTGATGTACTCGTTGCATCATATGAAGAATGATGTCTACGCTAATATTAGTCTCTCTGTTTATCCCGATGTTTGCCGCAGTCCACCTGATCCAGGCCGTATCCGGATGTGATGAAGGACCTGCTCCTAGACACGACGACAAATCAGTCCTGAAGTGTCAACTAGTCTCTCCCCTGAGAGTAAAATCTGTATTATGAATTTTTAATGCAAGACAAGTAATTTGGTGAGGTCAATTTGTAAAGAAAGACTGCATGCCTGCACACAGGGTTTTACCTGCATAGACTTTATTATGACTTTATTTATTTTTATAAATTATGAGGCGCCTGCCTCCATCAAATTTCATGCTACCTCCGGTTCTCGACGAAACTCAGACAGGCATTCACATGCTCAGATACCCTTTTTCCACCGTGACGGTTCTGTTGCGGGTTCCCGGTGTCCATTCTCTAACCGTATAGTTTGCTGATAGTGCTGAGCAGATCGCGGTTATATCCACAGATAATCCGTGAGTCGGGCAGGCCAAGTAATTACAAAATAACATTTCAAATAATCGAGGGTGGATGAGAGATTAATAATTAAAATGTGTTGAGTTTAATAAAGACACGGAACTCTCATCACGGTAAAACGCAATGAATGTGCGTCACTTTTTCTTTCATTTTCAACAACGTAATTCTCTTCAGGGAAAACCAATCAAGGAAAATATATGCAGGGCCCAACATTAACGCTTGTCCGGGACAAAAATAATCCTGAATACCATCACGATTGAAAATGAGACACTGATTTCATAAGCATATTTTTTGGCTTCTACGAATGCCATGGCCAGGGAACCACAGACGTACCGGAGGTGGGGCAGAGAGGTGGAGGACAGGGACCCGGCTTGGAAGGAGGAGGCCCGAAGCAGGGTCTGAGTGTGGTGCATGACTCTTACCTGTCTCCACGAGACAGTCAGGGATGCGAGAGAAGGCGGATGACCGGGTCCTCGAACCGCACCCAGCTGCCGTGCTGGCGAACAAGAGGGGTCTGAGGGGTGCACGGCTTTACAGGGTCGCACACCGCCAGACTTACCCTGGGACCCAGGAACAGAGGAATTTGCTCTTTCTTTGAAGTGTGGGTACCACTTGCTCCACTTCTTTTGAGAGCCAGCAGTGTAACAGACACACACAGAAACAAAGACTCCACCCGGCCCTCACCCAGGGGGAGGGAGTGTTTCCGTGACCAACTCCAAGAGCATCCTCCTCCGTCCCTGGCCGGCCCTGCTCCAGAATGCTTTCGATGTCGCTTTGCCACCTGGCTTTGTAACGCCTGGAGCGGGCTGGGCGTCCCTACTGCGGTCGGCTCTATGGCCTTAGGCCTGGCTGGAGGCTGTTGCGGAGGCTCAGTGGGAGCGGCGGAGTTGCTGGTAACCTGGTAAGCTCTCCATGCATTTTTGGAAAGAAAGGCACTGGGGCGGCGAGCTGAGAACCAGCGCGACCCGCCCCGAGATACCAAACCTCCAACCGAGACTGAACGGGACACGGTGGAGGGTTCCACTCGAGCCCAGCAGCCTTGGCAGCCTGTTTCAGCATAGCTGACATTTCTGGATCTGGCTCAGGCAACGTTACACTCCCAGAGGGAGATAACACAGCCGAGTCGTCATCTCCAGAGGCCAACTCACCCTTCGATGCTGCTATCGACATCTTATCCTCTGGGGGAACCCCAATTGAAGCGGCTGATCGGTCCATTACAGAGGGACCAGCATGTTCAACAGGAATTCCATCGACATCCATCACTATCCTCCGATCACCCATTCCACACAGCACCCGGGGGTCGGGCATGGAAATGGGGACTCGTGCTTTGCGGACAAAGGCGTGTCTCGATCTCAACACTGTGACAGTCATATTACCGCAATGGGAACATGAACTGTCAACAAAAGCTGCTTCAAGCGTGCTGTAAGCCCAACACGTGATGCAACAATTGTGACCTGCAGAGAGGAAAAGGGAACGACCGCATCCAGAAACTGACAGGTGGAATAACATTTTTTTTATTTTTTTTAAAGTCTGTAGAACACCAGCACTGGGAGAGTCTTCCAGAAGAACACCGACACACTCGTTGTAAACACCAGCACTCTTCAGAGACATCAAACGATCGGCTCCGAAGCGAAAGGCAACTAGTGCATACATCCACTTCCGTATTTTGCCCGTGCCGCGGTGGCGGAGTGTGATCACGCACGCCAATTCCATTGGCTCGTTCAATAGTACTCGAAGATGACTGGCTCCCCAAGCGTGATCCCCACTCAGTCGACGTCGACTACGTTATCGACTGAAAGGGAACGTGCATCATGTTTATTTTCTTTATTTTACAAAAAACACAACATTTTGGTTTTATTATTAGTGTACACAAATAAAATAAGGCATTTAACAGTTTTGAATGATGTATAACACTTGCCTGAATGACAAAAATCGATGGAGTTATTTGAGTCTCTTTTGCACTGATAAGAAAAAAAGCAACAGAGGGTTAATCCTGAGAATTTGAATAATTGTAATGTGATGATCAGAAACAGATATCTAAATCAAAGATAACGGTTGGCGGGTGGATTATTTATTTTTAACAGCGGATTTGGGTGACTCAAAGTGCACTAGATTAATGAATTTATCTTTAAAATGCACAAATTTTGTTTTGTTTTGTCATTTTAAATGACTCCCAAAAATGCAGCAGGTAAAGATATTGATTTTGGTTAAATTAGCTGTCTTTCTTCTTACAATAATGGTGCAAATGTTCAAAATTCATTCAGATGTTAGGAGGAATTGAATATTATTTCAATTCTTGAAATAACATTTATTATCTTGTCTTACAATTGTAATATGACAGTATCATGTTGATCTTTTTGCACCATTACAAGGTAATCCAATATTTTTTTATTTTCTTATTTTCCTTATAGCTGAGTACCGGTGTGTCACAGGGACAGGGATTTGCCATTGAGCTCTTTGCAACCTTTCAGCTGGTCCTCTGTGTCTTGGCCACAACAGACAAACACCGGACTGATGTAGCTGGCTCTGCACCCCTAGCCATCGGACTATCAGTTGGTTTAGGGCACCTGGTGGCAGTAAGCACTTGATAATTGACTTTTCATCAACTAAAAGTAAATGATACACAATGTTCTTAGATCAGTAGATTTCCAATCAAGCTCAGTGCAGACTCTTTTCTGCTGCATGCATAAACTTACAAGCTCATCATTCTGATCCCCAGATCATTTTCACCGGCTGCGGCATCAACCCTGCTCGATCTTCTGGACCAGCCGTTATTCTTGAATCCTTTAAAATCCACTGGGTAAGTTTGTATCTCGTTTTATCAACAAGGTTGTTGACAATTCATAATTTACTTCATTATACATTCATAATTTCAACTGCTGCTGGCTGGATTGAGCGTCCAGCGAGCGTCGGTAAGCAACCAGTCGTGATCACGGCCATTTGACTGCTTTAATTGGGATAACCGGCCCCAAAGCATCAATCATACAAAATGAGGTTTCACTTTATTTAACACATTCTTTTGTCTATAAGTAACATTGCACCTTCATGTCTTCTAACTCTCATTAGAGTATTAGTTGAGTATTAGTAGACTGGTAGGGTTAGGGTTAGAATAAGTTGACATGTAGTTGCAAATTTACTTATAGTAACATTTAAGTAGATTGTCTGTTGGAAGACCATCAGAATAAAGAGTTTGCAGATATGAAGCAGATAGTCCACTAATACTCTAATGAGAGTTAGTTGACATGTAGTTGCAAAGTTACTTATAGTTAACAGAAGGTTCAAAAGGGACCATCAAAATAAAGTGTTACCAAAGAACATAATCATATCAACAGATGCATATTAAATGAGCTAGAGAGGGCGGAACACAAAACAAAAACTGCCAAAAATAAATTGTTTCTGAAACTTGCCAAGGCAGACTGCCAGCCAGCCACTGATGGATCACGTGACATGCCAGTGGCGGCTCCTGCCAGCCAGCTGAGCATTGAACCCCTACTGGGAAAGTACTTATACCCTCGGTGAGTAAAGTCATTAAGTGTTAGTCCAATGTAATAACGTTAACTAGCATTTTTTGGGATAAGAAAATCCTCTTTGGGTTAAAATGATCGAACACAACCTAAGGGTTAATTCAGATCCTGATTAAGTTTGATTTGATATCGATTCATTTAGATATACTGTCTATCATGTACAATGCACGTCGAATAAAATGTTTGAATTAATGTTGTAAACTACAAAGTACAGAGATTTCTGTCAGTTGGTACATTAGGCCTACTATAATATTAAAGGTTAAAATTAACAACTGATTTGTACCAATTAAAATTTTGTATCAATTAACAATTCATTTAAATTGCACTTAAGAGAGTTTTTATAATTACAAAGTTATAGTAACCTTTTAAAGACATAATTATGTTTCTACACCAAATCGTTGACGTCTTTAAAACTGTTATGGACATTTTTTTAATAAAATGTCAGAATCCTTTTACATCAACTGTTTGTTTCCTAAACTGACCTTTTTTTAACTGAATTCTTGATGTACTTGATGTTTCCAAAATGGGGCAACATACAAGATCAGAGAGCGTGGTGTAAACAACCTTCTCAAATACACAATGAAATTATATGATCACTTCCACATTAATATGACACAATTACAGCCTGATAGGAGATTGTGTACAAAATACTTGAATTGTGCTTGAAATATTTTAGTTATTTACTCTTGCATATAACATATCTCAAGCATGCTCTTCACTAACTCTGTTATCTCCTTGGTAACCTACACAAACGTTTGATCAAATTGTAGTTTGGCAATATTGTTGGTTGTGATGGAAGTGACAACACTGATTGACTGATGTCACCAAATCAAAGAGGTGAGAGGTCAGAAGAGGGAATATCAAAGGAGAAATGTCCCACTTTCAATCTCAGTACGTTCCAGTCAATCACACCACAAGGTGGGGCCATTTCATGTACTGCCAATTATAGTAAAATCATAAATATAAGCAATGTTCATATTGTCCCAAAATTAGTACATGTCATTTGTTATCCAAAATTATAAACCATCTAATTTCAAATATAATGGTATTAAATAACATTATGGTAATAGTTTTCAAATTCCTGTATTTTTATATTCCACACAAGCTGATTCACACAATCCTGCAAAACTCCAGTCCTAGGACACTTTTACTTTTTAATTCTGTATTTGTATTATTAACTTTCAGGAATGATTTACTGTTTTAATTATTTACATTTAATTGATATTCTCCTGACCAACACATAACCCTAAACAAAACGACTGGTAACCCTCTTGAAAATGTTAACCTATTGCAGGAATACACTGTTGTATAAACCAGCTCTCTATGCTCGTTGGTCGCCGCCATAAAGTCAAGTGACGCGTCATGCAGAGGTAAGGTTTATTTTTATTTTTTCCAAGTAGGAGGTTGGGAAAAATTTGAAGTTGTCTAGAATGCAGCACAAGTCCTTAAGTGTAGTGACTATCCTGAGATGTGACGGCAAAGCCAGCAGACAGGGAAAAGCATTTAAAAATATCACATGATCATCAGTATAATGAAATAATCATCATTTTTATGTTGAAACATTTTCATTTAGTCAGAATACACTGCTAGATTTAAACAGTTATCAATGGAGAAAGATTCTTTTGCCAGCAGAGTTTGTAGTTATGGCATCTACTATTAGGGGCTAAAGACCTGTTTACACCAAAAACAACAACTATAAATGAACAAAAATCTATAACATATAATAATAAGATATTATAATATTATAATATAAAAATATAGTTATTATCCACCCCAACAGACAATAACTTTCTCTTTATTATAAGCGTGTGCTGCATTTAAATGCTTTTAACTTAAATGCTTTTATGCTTTTACCATATGGATTCTGCTTGGCGGTCAATATTTGTATTATTATTTACCAGCTGGGAAAGAAAATAGTTCTGAAGATGATTCCAATCATATCGTTCCTCTGTCATTATCATTATAGCTGTGTGGTGTGGATTTCCGTACTCTTGTAGAATTAGACAGATTATTACAGCTTTATTATTGTTATTTTGAGACATCCTCAAATTCATGTCAATTTTTAATTCAACTTTTATAATTTGCAATGAAAACATATGTCTCTAAATTACATTAGAAAAATGCAAATAGAGGCGTTTTTAAAAGTGTCTCAGGCTCATTTGTAACATATGCACTCAACTTTGGAATACAACATTGTTTTTTATTATGCAGAAAATGTATTTATTATTGGGCTACTTATTCGTGACACTTGTGTCACAACACTGGTTTACTACATGACATTTTTGAACAATATGGAAACGAGATGTGACATTCCTTGGTGTGGAACAGGATACGAGACAGGATAAGATGCACAAAGAAGTGAGGTGGGCTTCCAGGGGTTATCCATGGGGTAGCTATAGTCCATTAAAACCCTTTACAGATGCACATGATGGCTTATGCACCTGTATGAAATATTTCCATCTGATTATATTGTTTCTTGACAGTGAGATTTAAAAACAGCACTTTGCTTTCCTCTTCTCAGTAAAGCCAATATGAAAGAAAATCATGTGAATGATCACCACTTGCAAACAATATCACAGACCATAAAAACAAGAAAACAGTCTTAAAAATCAACATCAGCACTGTAATGATGAACAATTACATAATTCGTATAATATTGATATTCTTTTATATAAATGATTCATATTGCTAGATATAAACTGGTGTTTGAGTCCAAAAATAGGAAAATTAAAAAATTATTACTATTATTGTTATTTTTCCTTGGAAAAGCATGTATCACACACTGTTTCACATCCCTCTATGGCTTATGTAACACACATACAACAATGCCCAGGTCACATTTCACTCCGAAATCCAAACAAAAATACAAAAAATTTAAATAAGAAACTATATCTGCAAAAATGTATTAAGATTTTTTTGCATTGCGACATTATGGCATGAAAATTACCAAATATTCATACTTTATTAATCAATCAATCAATAGTTAGGTACAATGTACTTACTGTGTTCATGTTGCACTGCAAAACAGGGTTACACGTTATTTTAAGGTGTCTGTGTTACAGTATAATTACACATTTAAGTACTACTGTAAGTAATAATAATTAACTACATGTACTTACTATAGGGTTTAAGTTAGGATGAGAGGTTGGTTTTACGTAAGTATGCCTAATGTATAGCTATTATTACAGTAACTACATGTAACATGTAACAAGGGCACTGTAAAATAAAGTGTCACCCAAAACAGTTCTGCTGCTATTGAGGTTGGATACAGGTAAAGTTAGGGACAGGTTTGGTGGCATGGGTAGCTTTAAAGCCCAAAGTATACTTTGTTCTTTTTAGACGTACACCTAGCCTCTCAATGTGTACTCCATTTGACGTGTACGTGAATTCGTGTATTTTAACTCTCGTTAAGAGTTATGACCCCTTTACACATCTTTATAATCTTTTAGGCCAGAGTTGAACAAATGCAGGTACTTTCTAACCTCCTCGCATAATTTTTCATCCATTTTCCAGAAGACAGCAATCAAAAAAAAGAGATTGTAAATTTATCATACTGTATATTTAAACAGCCAAACCAAGCTGCTAAGGTTAAAGGCCATTTTATAAAACAAGGTTTGCATTAGCATGCATGATTTCAAAAGTCAGTTTTCTCTAAACAAAAGTTATATTAATTTTTACAGCCAAAAACAATGATCAATTAGCTCTGTAGTAACCAGTTATATCTAAGCTCACAGCTCACATTCATAAACCACACTTATGCAATTTTGCTTATATGTAATCATATTTAAAAGACTATTGTCTAACACCTCAGTGTATTAAACAAAACATTATGTGCTTATGTTGGAGACGTTGGACAAGCTCCAGCATTCCCAGCACTGGAAGATCGATGGATGGATCTGTTATACAAGCTGAGCTAAATATATATTAAATGTCTGATTTTTGCCCAGAGAAACCATATTTAGATTTTTTCAATTGCTCTGTAATGTGAAAAAATGATGAAAGACCTTTAATCTGCATTATAAGTAGAGAAGGTTTAATATATTTAAACCTGCTTTCTCAGACAAGGCTTAAGCCTAGTCTCAGACTAAAATGCATGTTTGAGCTGTTTTAACTGAAAGCAACTTGATACAGTACATTTTAAAATATGTCAGTATCATTGTTTTGTCTCAAGATGCCCATCAGTAATGCTTTTTTTCTAATGCACATTTATAAAAGCTACTAAAATGTCCTAATTGAACTAAGGCCTAATCCTGGCTTAATCTAAGCCCTGTCTGTGAAACCAGGCCTTAATCATTTAGCAGATGCTTTTCGAGGTGACTTAAAAATCACACAATATTCAACAGTAAGGTGTGCAGCTTTCCATACACCACAGATGAGCATTTTTTAAAAGGAATTTAGCACTTTTGAATAAGCAGTAAAGGAAACAAAATTTGTTATCAACTAATTATAGGACATACATTGAGAGATAGGGCCTAAATGTTAAACGTTTAAGATAGCACACCTAAAAAAATATAAAAACTTGTATTTTTAATATTGAAATGTGCTTTTGTGCATTTTTTGTTACCTATTCTCTAATTTTGTTGTTGTATTTCCTGTTCCTTTTCCTGTTTCCCCTTCGTGATTTCCTGATTGTTCTCACTGGTGTCTTGTTAGCCCTTGTCTTTACAGCCCTCTTGTTTCCCTTGAGCTTTGTTTGAGTTTTTTCACTGTCAGTGAGTTTCTATTATCATGGTTCAGGTTCATAGTTCAAGTATAGTCTAAGTTTGGTTCTGTTTATTTTGTATCTCTGTCACTATCTGTAAAATAAACTGCACTTGGGTTCAGTTTTATTTAACAGTCAGAGGATTGTGTGACGGTTGCTCACATTTGAAAACACAGCAGGCTTGTTCAAAAATATTACACCCCAAGAAATACATTATTGATTCAAAAAAATCTTATCGAGATTGATATATTTGATTGATATGTAGTGCAAATGTTAAGTTCAAATTGAAAATCTCAACTAATATTTAAGCTTTTTGTTATTTGACTTTCATTAGTAATTTGAAGAAAAACATCTTATTTTTTAGATTAAACATCCTAAAGTTTAATTACAAAAAACAACATCATATTGTACATATAATACAATACAAAATAAAATAAAAAGTTCTCAAAAAGTGAATTTTGAAAGCTTATATGTGAAATAAAAAATAAAAAATAGTGAAAAACTGTAAAATTTTCCTGAGGTACATACTGTTTCACTAAATAAGAGTAAAAACATTAATACAAAACTCTAGTCAGTCAATACAAAATGCTAACTGTCATAAATGGTTTTACATTTGCAACTCCACACTGTCATATAGTAGGCTACATTTAAAATGAATGCTATTTCCCTGTAGGGAAAAAAGGATATATTTTCAGATATTTTGTGTTCTTGAGGAGTATCATTCACTAAATATGCCAAGTATCGTATCACTTTGATGACATCTCTACAGCAGGGGGGTCGTCAGTACCGTTGACCTCATAGCCTGTGTTTGGGCCGGAGACCAGCACTCTCACGCGCTCAGGGAAGTCGTCCAGTTTCGGGAAGAGCAGAAAGTCATAGACCAGCGCGGCTGCCACACCTCCACACATAGGGCCTACCCAGTACACCTGAAAACAGTGTAGAAATCATTTCAAACATCCTTTAGGAACAGTATAAATATCAATTCATATATCTGCGTTTATGGAAGGACAGCTCATGGTAATATCATATAAACAACATCTGAGGGTGCTTCCAAGTGCTACGCTTTATCTGATTTGTTGTTAATGCAAGGGATTGGTTGCATATCCTTGTTATTCTGGTACCCAGATATGACTCAAATTCTACTAAAATGTAGGTATGCAGGGTAATCAGTAATGCAATGCCTGAATCATAATCATACACTGTTGGTTGGTTGGCCAGAGGAGAACTGAGCGACTGAGCCTAGTTTCTCCCAAGGTTTTTTCCTCCATTCTGTCACTGATGGAGTTTGGCTTCCTCGCCACTGTCGCCTCTGCCTTGCTCAGTTGAGGACACTTAATATTCAACAATATTATTGATCTGACTGCACTGACGCTGCTGTATGAGAACTGAACTGAGCTGGACGATGACATTTTTTTACAGAACTGCTTTATAAATGAAATTAACTAATTTAACAATTGATGATCTTTACAATGGAACTGAATCAACACTAACTTCAGCTGAACAACAGTCAAAATGCATCATTTTCCTGTTATCTCTGTAAAGCTGCTTTGAAACAATCTGTATTGTATAAAGCACTATATAAATAAAGGTAACTTGACTTGGCTTGTAATCAGATTTTCTTAATGGCACATCTCTTCTCAACAAGCCACACATTTTAAGGTATCATTCAAGTCCGTACCAAACATACTTCAGGTAAGTGGTTTGTTCATATCACTAACCCTAGGAAGCACATACACATCTGATAAACATATTAAAATACATTTCTATTCAACATTATATAAATGAAAACATGAAACGTGCAAATGAAAACATGCACTTTAAATAGTCGTCTCTGCCATGTACATGTGCTTTCTGCGACCCTAAGTACACTAAGAAACCTTTAGCAAACAATACACAAACATGTGAGTTAACTAAGTTAACTATAGATTATTCTTGACTAGGCATTCATCTAAAACAATATCATTGTTACTCATTAACTATAAAAGTTCAACATTAGCTGATTCTGTCTTCTGATAAGATCCTGAAAGATTTACAATTAACATCTGCGTTCTCTAGATATGTTCAGATAGCATGTATTAATTTGCAAAGGTGAAACTGATATGTAATTTTACCCAGTGGTTGGTAAAATCTCTCAGAATTACTGCCGGGCCAAAGGATCGAGCTGGATTGATTCCACATCCCGTGAAACTGATCTACACAAAGACAAACAAAAGAGGATGGAGACAATGTTGGTGGGTCATGGGAGATTGAGTGCAAAATTTTTGAATTGGTTGGACTTTTTTATTTTTCCTAAAGCAGAAACTGATTTACATAGCTAAACATTGCTCTATTTGTGTGATGTTGCGTTATATATTCATATGGTAACCTTGGCAATATTTACAACAGTTACAGGAATGCTCATGCAAAGAAAAAGTAGCAGTAGATGTCTGAATGCTGATTACTCACGGCTGTCAAATGTCCCAGGCAAACGCTGAGGCCGATGGCCAGAGGGGCGGAGCCTGACACATCCCGCCTTCTTTTGTCTGTGGTTGCTAAGACACACAACACTAGCTGGAAGGTAGCGAAGAGTTCAATACCAACACCTTGACCTGCAGAGATATCGCTGTTGATCTGTAGTAAAAAATAATAATAATAATAATTAAAAATAATTAGTATTTATGTAATAAAAGTTTATTTGATTGCATGGAAATCACAATTACAGTAGTCAACATTTGAAGTGGATCAAAAAAGTTAATCAAATTTGTCCAAGAAACAAATATTGTTCAAAATTCATGAATAACTTTTTTTCCACTTCAAATGCTGACTACTGTATAAATATATATATATATATATATATATATATATATATATATATATATATATATATATATATATAAACTTAAAGCAGAAGAAACACTCAGAGACTAATTTTATGAGGTATAAGCAAGAGTTAATTAAGTAAGAAATTGTTTTTAGGTCAGAGGACAGCGCTCTGATGTCACTCAGCAATAACTACATGACATTGACAGCCAGCAGCTTTAGCAAAGCAAATAAGTACATTACGCCTTCTTGAAATGTTCATAAATGACACTCACTGGAAAGAACGCTGCCTCTGAGCAGGCATGATAAGTTTATCATCAGATCTTGCCTGCCCACACGCCCATTCATAGTGACGGATTCTAACGTGTGGGTTTCTCTGTTTACCGACTGTTATTAAGTACATTTCTAACATTTTAATATATACTGTAATTTAAAGTAGTAAATGAAAAAAAACTGGAATTTTTTTTTTTTTGTTATTTGAACCTTAAAATGACATCTGTTGGATTAATCCATAATGATTTATTTACAAGGAAGGAACACATTTAGAATTTTGGGTAACACTTTATTTTACAGTGTCCTTGTTACACGTTACATGTACTTGCCATAATAACAGTAAATTATGCATAATTACATGCAACTAACCCTAAACCAAACTCTAATCCTACCCTACCATATGGTAAGTACATGTAGTTGCTTATTATTACTTAGTACTTATATATATATATATATATATATATATATATATATAATATATATATATATATATATATATATATATATATATATATTACACACTAACAATGTCACCTTAACATAAAGTGTTACCCAAATTTAGATTTTATATTATCTTTAACAGAGCAGCAAAATTTGGTTACCCTATATTTTAAGGTGTAATTGTTACAGTGCAATTATATATTTAAGTACTGAGTAATATTTTAAAAAATACAGAATACAAAGTACATAATTATTATTACTTTAGGGTTAGGGTTTGGTTTAGGGTTAGTTGCATGTAATTATGCATAATTTACTGTTATTACTGTGGTAAGTACATGTAACGTGTAACAAGGACACTGTAAAATAAAGTGTTAGCCAAAATTCAAAATTTGTCCTTCTTTCCTTATAACTATTTATTAATTCATGAAATTAAAACAAATTTAATCAATTTCTAGACTTGGTTTAATCCAGTAAAGACTGAGAGGCTCAGAAGAACAGGTGACTTCGCAGAGATAAGAAGGGTCCGCTCACTCACCGTGTTCAGCCCCAGGGTGTCTCCTTTTGTGACGCCATACACGATGCCACTCGCCAACGCTGCACCGAACATCTGGGCCAATATATACATCACAGCCTTCAGCAAGCTGATCTGACAGCTGGCCAGCAAGCCCAGCGTCACAGCTGGATTCAGGTGAGCTCCACTGATGTGACCCAGGCTTTGGGCAAGAGTGGCAATGGCCAACCCGAATGCAAGTGCCACCTTGACCTCCTGATCTGGTTTGTCATTGTTGGTGTTTCCAACTGCAGCTGTAATGCTCAGGAAGATGAAGAGGGTCATGCCGACCAGCTCAGCCAAAACAGCCCTCCAGAACGCCTTGCTCTTCAGCTCCTTCATGACTGGCAGCTCTGGGCACTCTCAGCTGTGTGAGGGAGAGGATTTCTGTGGGCACTAAGTACGTTTCTCTGCCAAAAGAGAGTATTTATAGGGCAGGTCCTGCTAATGAAACAGGAGGCGGGTTTAAGCTTCAGGAGCAGAAAGAGTGAGTGAGAGAGAGAAGAGAAAGAGCAGGCGAAATTAATGAGACATCTTTAGTTTTTTCCCTGCTTCTTAACTCTCGTTTCACTGACACTTTAAGTATCTCAGAGAAGTGCATGATCTGAGCTGATTTAAACATCAGTTTCCAGTTGATTTGGGTGCTATGACCAGCTAAACTATATTAGTAATTTAATCAAAGCTATATTTGGAAACTATGTATTACAGATTACAGCTCTGCACACTGAATTTTCAAGACCATGAGAAACATGAATTCATTCAGGTGTGACCACACTTTTGGCTGGGCAGTTTTTCCAAGTCAAAGAAATACTGTATGTAATTATCAGTAGTGAGATAGGTGTGTTGGGTTTTCATGTTTTATGGGAACTTTCCATAGATATGATGTGTTATACTGTACAAACTTTATATTCGGTTCCCATACCACTAAACCTACCCATCACAGATTACTTTCTGCCTTGTAAAAAAAAAAAAAAATACAAATACATATATATATATATATATATATATATATATATATATATATATATATATATATGTCCTTCTCAAAAAATGTGCATATTGTGTTAAAGTTCATTATTTTCCATTATGTAATGATAAAAATTATACTTTCATATATTTTAGATTCATTGCACACCAACTGAAGTATTTCAAGTCTTTTATTGTTTTAATACTGATGATTTTGGCATACAGCTCATGAAAACCCAAAATTCCTATCTCAAAAAATTAGCATATCATGAAAAGGGTCTCTAAACGAGCTATTAACCCAATCATCTGAATCAAATAATTAACTCTAAACACCTGCAAAAGATTCCTGAGGCTTTTAAAAACTCCCAGCCTGTTTCATTACTCAAAACCGCAATCATGGGTAAGACTGCCGACCTGACTGCTGTCCAGAAGGCCATCATTGACACCCTCAAGCAAGAGGGTAAGACACAGAAAGACATTTCTGAACAAATAGGCTGTTCCCAGAGTGCTGTATCAAGGCACCTCAGTGGGAAGTCTGTGGGAAAGAAAAAGTGTGGCAAAAAACGCTGCACAACGAGAAGAGGTGACCGGACCCTGAGGAAGATTGTGGAGAAGGACCGATTCCAGACCTTGGGGGACCTGCGGAAGCAGTGGACTGAGTCTGGAGTAGAAACATCCAGAGCCACCGTGCACAGGCGTGTGCAGGAAATGGGCTACAGGTGCCGCATTCCCCAGGTCAAGCCACTTTTGAACCAGAAACAGCGGCAGAAGCGCCTGACCTGGGCTACAGAGAAGCAGCACTGGACTGTTGCTCAGTGGTCCAAAGTACTTTTTTCGAAAGAAAGCAAATTTTGCATGTCATTCGGAAATCAAGGTGCCAGAGTCTGGAGGAAGACTGGGGAGAAGGAAATGCCAAAATGCCTGAAGTCCAGTGTCAAGTACCCACAGTCAGTGATGGTCTGGGATGCCATGTCAGCTGCTGGTGTTGGTCGACTGTGTTTTATCAAGGGCAGGGTCAATGCAGCTAGCTATCAGGAGATTGTGGAGCACTTCATGCTTCCATCTGCTGAAAAGCTTTATGGAGATGAAGATTTCATTTTTCAGCACGACCTGGCACCTGCTCACAGTGCCAAAACCACTGGTAAATGGTTTACTGACCATGGTATTACTGTGCTCAATTGGCCTGCCAACTCTCCTGACCTGAACCCCATAGAGAATCTGTGGGATATTGTGAAGAGAAAGTTGAGAGACGCAAGACCCAACACTCTGGATGAGCTTAAGGTCGCTATCGAAGCATCCTGGGCGTCCATAAGACCTCAGCAGTGCCACAGGCTGATTGCCTCCATGCCACGCCGCATTGAAGTAATTTTGCAAAAGGATTCCCGACCAAGTATTGAGTGCATAACTGAACATATTTATTGGAAGGTTGACTTTTTTTGTATTAAAAACACTTCTTTTATTGGTCGGATGAAATGTGCTAATTTTTTGAGATAGGAATTTGGGGTTTTCATGAGCCGTATGCCACAATCATCAGTATTAAAACAATAAAAGACCTGAAATATTTCAGTTGGTGTGCAATGAATCTAAAATATATGAAAGTTTAATTTTTATCATTACATTATGGAAAATAATTAACTTTATCACAATCTACTAATTTTTTGAGAAGGACCTGTATATATATATATATGTATTTGTATAATTTTTTTAATATATATACAGTACTGTGCAAAAGTCTTAGGCACGCTAGTATTTTTGCCCCAAAGAAATGTTTTTAAGCAAGTTATTTATATATTTTGCTGTAGAGTGTCAGTAGGAAATATCCAATCTCACGGCAATTCGTACGCATTTTACGAGGTTAGTAATTCATATGATTTGTACGAATGACCTACCTCTGACCCCGCCCCTAAACCTACCCAACACTGGGGTTTAGACAAAGCGTACGAATTTGTGGCTCCTGTGATCTGTGCTTGATTGCTCCTGTCTGCCTTGCTGCTGCTGGGTTGGTTTGCGTCTGTAAGCCTCGTATATCTCTCTGTTTTAAATCATTATTTACTAGCATTTCCTGTTGTTTACACTGCTAAATATTACTTTACATTGCTAGCTTCAATCTAAATCGTTGCTTGCACAACACACTAGTAATTCGCTAGCCTGTTAGCGTGCCATCAGTGCGCTCATTTATTTATTTATTTTGCTCTTTTGAGATCACTAAAATTAACGTTAAAGAGGTGTGTGAACTCGCAAGTACGATGTCAGGCACTGTAATTTGCTCTGGCCCCCTTCCTGTTCGAAGGAGTGATGAGATAGTTAGTAGACTGTCCTCACTCAATCGCTGGCTGTCTAAGTGGTGTCCGCAAAATAATATAGAATTCATAGACAATTGGAAAAGTTTTTGGGGCAGACCTGTAATAATTTATAGTAATATTTTCAGAATTACAAAGAAGTCTAGTTTCAAATATAATTCGTTTGAAGTATTGGTGCTAAATGTAACAATATCTAGTGTAAATGATAAGTCACATTTGAGATTTGTGCTGGCTAATGTATACAGGCCACCAGGGCACCATACAGACTTTATCAAAGAATTTGCTGACTTTCTATCAGAGTTCATACTGGCTGCAGATAAAGTCCTAATTGTTGGTCATTTTAATATACATTTAAATAAAGAAAAAGATGCATTGGGATTGGCATTTAAAGACATTATAAACTCTATTGGAGTTAGACAACACGTGTCAGGACCTACTCATTGTCGTAATCATACTCTCATACTCTCGTAATCATAATATTATCACATGGAATCAATGTTGATGCCGTTGAAATTCTGCAGCAGAGCGATGACATCTCAGATCATTATCTATTCTTGTGTAAACTTCATTTAGCCAAGGCTGCAAAGCCGACTCCATGTTACAAATACGTTAGCCCTATTACTTCTGCCAATAAAGATTGCTTTTAAATAATCTTCCTGATCAGTTTTATCATCTCAGCATCCCAGATAGCTTAGAAGAACTCGATATTCCGACAGAAACTTGTAACTCTCTCTTTTCCAGCACTTTAGACACAGTTGCTCCTTTGCGCTTAAAGAAGATTAAAGAAAATGTTCCAATGCCATGGTACAATGAGCACACTCAGGTCCTTAAGAGAGCAGCCAGAAAAATGGAGGAAACTGGAAAGAAAAACAACTAGAGGTATTTCGCATTTCATGGAAAGAGAGTATGATTGCATACAAAGAGGCCTTAAAAACAGCTAAATCTGCTTATTTTTGAACCCTATTAGAAGAAAATAAACAAAACCTTAGGTATTTATTTGAAACCGTGGCTAAACTAACGAAAAATAAAGCTTCAAGCCCAGCTGTTTCCAAGCAGCACAGCAGTAATGACATCATGAACTTCTTTACTTACAAGATAGATAATATCAGGGAGAAAATTATAACTATGCAACCATCTACTACAGTATCGCATCAGACAGTGCAGTGTAGTCTCACTGATGAAAAATTAGATTCATTCATTGCTATAGGAGAGGAAGAATTTTATAAACTCGTTAAATCATCTAAATCGACATACTTAAATGTATGTTAGACCCTATACCGACTAAACTATTGAAAGAGATACTTTAAGAGGTCATAGATCCTCTTCTTAATATCATTAATTCATCTTTGTCATTAGGATACATACCAAAATTTTTTAAGCTGGCTATAATTAAACCGCTTGTTAAAAAAACGCAACTTCATCCTACAGAATTAGTCAATTACAGGCCGATCTCAAACCTACCTGTTCTGTCAAAGTCAATAGAAAAGGCAGTATCTTCACAACTATGTTCCTTTTTAGAAAGAAATGGTATCTGTGATCATTTTCAATCAGGATTTAGACCGAATCATAGTACTGAGACTGCTCTCATTAGAGTCACAAATGATTTGCTCTTATCATCCGATCGTGGTTGTATCTCTCTATTAGTGTTACTCGATCTTAGTGCTGCATTTGACACAACAGTGCACAACATTCTTTTAAATGGACTCGAAAATTATGTTGGCATTAGTGGAATTGCACTAGCATGGTTTAAATCATACTTATCTGACCGTTATCAGTTTGTAGCAGTAAATGAAGAGATGTCTTATCGATCAAAAGTTCAGTATGGAGTACCACAAGGCTCAGTACTAGGACTGTTGCTGTTCACTCTGTACATGCTACCCTTAGGAGATATCATTATGAAGCATGGCATTAGTTTTCACTTTTATGCTGATGATACTGAGCTCTATATTTCTCCACGCCCTGACGAAACTTACCCATCCACAAAATTAACAGAATGCATAGCTGATATAAAAAACTGGATGACTAGTAAGCTGGCTATAATTAAACCGCTTGTTAAAAAAACGCAACTTCATCCTACAGAATTAGTCAATTACAGGCCAATCTCAAACCTACCTGTTCTGTCAAAGTCAATAGAAAAGGCAGTATCTTCACAACTATGGTCCTTTTTAGAAAGAAATGGTATCTGTGATCATTTTCAATCAGGATTTAGACCGAATCATAGTACTGAGACTGCTCTCATTAGAGTCACAAATGATTTGCTCTTATCATCCGATCGTGGTTGTATCTCTCTATTAGTGTTACTTGATCTTAGTGCTGCATTTGACACAACAGTGCACAACATTCTTTTAAATGGACTCGAAAATTATGTTGGCATTAGTGGAATTGCACTAGCATGGTTTAAATCATACTTATCTGACCGTTATCAGTTTGTAGCAGTAAATGAAGAGATGTCTTATCGATCAAAAGTTCAGTATAGAGTACCACAAGGCTCAGTACTAGGACCGTTGCTGTTCACTCTGTACATGCTACCCTTACGAGATATCATTATGAAGCATGGCATTAGTTTTCACTTTTATGCTGATGATACTGAGCTCTATATTTCTCCACGCCCTGACGAAACTTACCCATCCACAAAATTAACAGAATGCATAGCTGATATAAAAAACTGGATGACTAGTAATTTCCTAATTTCCTACAAGTCTTCATCGTCGGTTAGGAACCTGGGTGTGCTCTTTGATACCAATCTTTCATTTGAAAGTCACTTGTCTAGTATCTGTAAAACAGCATTATTTCATCTTAAATATATATCTAAATTACGTTATATGCTCTCAATGAGAAAATGCAGAACAATTGGTTCATGCTTTCATGACATCAAGGCTAGATTATTGTAATGCTCTACTGGGTGGTTGCCCTGCACGTTTAATACATAAACTACAGTTGGTCCAAAATGCAGCCGCTAGAGTTCTTTCCAGAACCAGGAAGTATGACCATATTAGCCCGGTTCTGTCAACACTGCATTGGCTCCCTATTAAACATTGTATGAATTTTAAAATATTGCTGATTACTTACAAAGCACTAAATGGTTTAGCTCCCCTGTACTTGAGCGAGTTCTTAATGCATTATAGTCCTTCATTTTCTCGGTCCGTCAATTGCGATCTCAAAATGCTGGCCAGTTGATAATACCTAGAATATCTAAATCGACTGCTGGCGGTAGATCCTTTCCCTATTTAGCACCAAAACTTTGGAACAATCTTCCTAACATTGTCCGGGAAGCAGACACAGTCTGTCAGTATAAATCTAGACTAAAAACACATCTCTTTGGCTTAGCATACACATAACACATTATAGACTTCTATAATTCAATGTTAGACTGCATAGTTTAAATCAGCCGGAACCGGGAACACTTCCCATAAACCCTGATGTACTTTGTACATCATAAGAAGGATGGCGTCTATGCTAATATTAGTCTCTCTGTCTATCCCGAGGTTTACCGCAAACCGCCCGATCCAGGCCATATCCAGATCTGATGAAGGACCATTGCATTGACTTGACGACAACGCATCCCTGAACTGCCAGCCTCATCAACACTGTGAAGGCCTCATGGACACCTCAACAAACTCGTCTCCATTCCGGCGTGATGATTCCGACCCCTAACCAGATGAACTGGATAAATATTGTGAAAGTTCTGATCCAATCTGACCTCTTACCTATAATGCTGCCTAAAACATAATCATACACTGTTCGTTCATTGGCCAAAGGAGGACTGGCCCCCTGACTGAGCCTGGGTTCTCCCAAGGTTTTTTTTTTTGGTTTCTTGCCACTGTCGCCTTTTTTGCCTTTCTTCGCCTTTGCCGCCATTGGCATTTGGCTTGCTTAGTCAGAGACATTTCATTTTATATTTAACAATACTATTACAACATTATTTTCCTGTTATCTCTGTAAAGCTGCTTTGAAACAATCTGTATTGTAAAAAGCGCTATATAAATAAAGGTGACTTGACGAGTGAGACCTGTTGGAAAAAAACACTCTAAAAAGTATACTTGCAGCCAGACTAATTATCAGTATACTTCAAGTGTGTTTAGTAAACTTAAGTGTGCTATTTTGAAACAACTTTTGTACTAAGTATATTTTAGTTGTAATTAAATTGTAGTAAAGCATAATTTTAAGTGTATTTAGTGTACTTTATTTGTACTAAATTGGACCAACTTCAAGTATACTTAGTATACTTTAAGTATATGCCTATGTAGGGACTAATTACATGCTTGATTAGTGATATTAAAGTACTTTATTTGTGTTACAAGTACATACAAAATTAAATTACGAGTGTCTTCCAAACATACAAGCAATACCATAAGTGTATTTATATATTTTTTTTATTTTTATTTAAAAAAATTATATATTTTTGGCGTTTTTGCCTTTTATCAGGATAGGACAGTAGCTAGACAAGTAGTGAGGGAGGAGAGATAGGGTCAGGAAAGGTGCAGGTGCCGGGATTCAAACTCTGCTCTCTCGAAGCACGTCGGCGCACATGCCCACGAGGTTATCGTGGTGTGATATATTTGAGTAAAAAGTAGAGGCTCATTAATACCTTTGGCTTATTCCAAATACTACAAATTGTTCAATAACATAATAATGTACATTATTAGAGAAATAAAACTTAGCTATACTTTGTAAAAAATACTATAGAGTATTTTGAAAGTATACTTTCAATGTATTGTTACAATGATCATTTCAAGCACACAGTTAAAATATACCTAACATATATTTTTAATAAAGTGCAAATAAATAAACTTTTAAAAACTAAACTGAATTTTCACTTCAAGTATATTTTTCTAAAATATACTAAAATACAATTATTTTAAAGTGTGTTCAAAGTTGTATTGTGAAAATAGGTAAAAGCATGATGCTAAAATACTTTTAATATATTTAAAGATAGTATATTTAATTTTTGTTAGTATATTTGCAATGTACTATTGAAAAAGGGAATATATTTCAAATACAATAAAGTATACTTTTTTCACTATGGGGGTCGTGCGAATTCATACAAATTAGCCACCTCATACACACACACACACACACACACACACACACACACACACACACACACACACACACACACACACACACACACACACACACACACACGCACTGCTGAGTACCTACAAAATAATTTGAATCTTTTGTCGGCCTGTTTAAGCTTCACGTATCTGAAAGGGTGACACTGAATGCATCATGTAAGTTATCAGTGGGCGTGTAAATAGTCAAACTGGGTATTTGAAAATATCCGTGACGAGCATTTTAAAGCATTTCAAAACTGAAAATAGGTCAAGAATTGTATTTCTGATAAGGCATTAACAAGGGGTATTTATTCGAATTCACAAGAAAAGATAAACCTGAAATTGGTTCATTTCAACAAGACAAACAGTAGTGAAAAGGACACACACACACACACACACACACACACACGCGCGCGCGCAGGCAAACACACACGTGCGCGCGCAGGCACACACACACACACACACACACACACACACACACACACACACACACACACACACACACACACACACACACACACATTTCTGATTCAAGACCCTTTTCTCTGAACTAACTGAGCTGTATTTTGCGATTACAGTGAGATTGTTTTTGGGCAAAACACAAAGTAAACTAATGACACACAAATTTAAAAATTCGAACTCATTCTCCCCAATATTGTATTACAGCTAACTGCACTCAACACATGGTTCTTATTGCCAAAATAAAGTCTTTAGAGGACATCTGTGATTTGAAGATTTATCATGGATCCTGCAAATGAACTTGTGGTCGCATAGATAAGGCACACACATGCACACATGTGTGTTTACATTTTTTTAGGGTATCCTGCTATCCAATTGTTCCTTCCTAAGTCATTACGCTTACAATCTGTAAATTAAGATGCACCTATAGTTCTTGATTAAATAGATTTTTTTCTTGCCCTTGAAAATCATCCTTAACAGTATTTTAAATGTATTAAAAAGAAATTAGCTATATTGTATCAAAGCCAGGTGGTAATTTGTCTCATAGCTATGTGCAGCTGAAGTGTAATTTTCACAGAAACATTTAACACCCTTAAATAAATGTTTTTTTTTGTTTGTTTTTTTACAAAAAATGCCATGTTCTGGTTCTCTTTGGAAACATAGCTGGAAAAGATCAAGATTTGCAGAAGATAAACATGTAATCCAAGCGAATGACGGCGTTCTGGTTTAGGATTAGATATTGCAGACAGAGAACTACTGATCTAGGGCCTGTGCCAATAAAGATATGCACCAATCATAAATCACACATTATCTTTACCTTTTGTCATAATTATTTTCATATAACCCTTTTCACTACTGTTTGTCTTGTTGAAGTGAACCAATTTCTGGTTTATCTTTTCTTGTGAATTTGAATAAATACCCCTTGTTAACGTCTTATCAGAAATACAATTCTTGACCTATTTTCAGTTTTTAAAAATGTTATAAAATGCTTGTCACGGATATTTTCAAATACCCAGTTTGAGTATTTACACAGTCACTGATAACTTACATGATGCATTCAGTGTCACCCTTTCAGATACGTGAAGCTTAAACAGGCCGACAAAAGATTCAAATTATTTTGTAGGTACTCAACAGTGTGTGTGTGTGTGTGTGTGTGTGTGTGTGTGTGTGTGTGTGTGTGTGTGTGTGTGTGTGTGTGTGTGTGTGTGTGTGTGTGTGTGTGTGTGTGTGTGTGTGTGTGTGTGTGTGTGTGTGTGTGTGTGTGTGTGCTTGTGTGTGTGTAACCTGCGTATGAATATTCAGTGCATATTAGTGTATATCCATACACTATTATTTATTAGTTTTATTTCCTTAAAAACATGGAATATATGTATACATTTGGTGGAATGTTGGGAGTATAAACAATTAATGATTAATAAGCATTAGCTCAAAAAATCTTAGTAAAAACTAATTTCACTCCCTGTAAATGTATAGGGTAGGGAATGACTCTTTTAATGGACTGTACAGGGCAGAAGTCAAAAGACTCTTAATAAATCTCCTGTCCAGCCATCAGACACACTTGAGGCTCTTGGCTGTGTTCCATTAATGCAGACACTTTGTCTGTCAGATCACTATAAACACGCAATTCTTATTTTTTATGACGTGAGGGGCACAGCAGCGAACACTCAGAACAGTGCATGTTTTCCAAAAATTTCACGATAGTAAGTTTTGAGAAAAATTCTGTGATGCTTAATTTTTTAAACATTACATTTAAAGTTTGCATTCTTCATTAATAGGCTAAACAACATTATATATGCAATATCAAAATGTCAAATAGTGATCTCATTAATTGCATTTTTGTATTATGTTGAATAGTAGAGATTTTCCTCTTATGAACAATCAAAGACAAATTCTTTGGATGCCCATTCCTGTTCCTGGAGATCTTCCTTCCTGTAGAGTTCATTTCCAACCCTGCTTCAATACACATTTTTTGTATTGACCAATTCTTCCTAAAGATCTTATTTAGCTGGTTTGGGTGTATTTTATAAGGTTTGGAGTTTACCTTTGCAGGATTTTTAGCAAAAGGATTAGGCACCCCTGCTTTAGAAAGTATATATAGAAAACTTAGGTTGTATCCAGAATTGTATAGGCTACTGCCCTACTATATAGTAGAGGAAAAACAGTACGTGTCCAAAGAAATATCCTATAGGGCTTAAAGGAGAAATTCAGTAGTAAAAACACCTGTGTTCACAGATGCACATGTTGAAAAACCTGTGATGCCTGAAACAAAATTGAGTACACGTGTGATCCCCAATGTATGGTTATAAAATACATGGTTATAAAATGTGAACTGTGAACCTGTGAACACCAATTTTTTCAAATTTTGGACCAATGGGCTGTGCTTATCTGCATGTCTGTATCACAATGCCACATTGAAAAGAATACAATGGAAAAATCTGATTGTTGAGGCTTTACAAAGATATGAAAAGGATACAGGATGATATGTGAATGTGATAAACTAAAAATCTGTCATAACACAGTTAGATGCAGAAGCAATCAGGAGGTATAAATGAGCCATAGTACCACTAATTTGAGCAGAAGTGGCCTCCTAAACTGATGCCACAGACAGTGGGACAGTGAGTTTCTGTGACAGCTCAGACAGTGCAAAGGACATAACCTCTATGGACAGTGTCCAAAAAATTGTTTGCGCCCTGACACAAAACTGCAAGATTAAGAACATGAAAAAAAAGCCTGATGAAAATTGGGAACACATTCTTTGGTCGGGTGGGCGTGTGGTGAGTGGGAACGCAAAAGATTTTGGGGAGATTACATTCATAGATGGCACCATCAATGCCTGTGGTGGATATACCAAAATTTTGGCTGACACGATGACTCCAGAAACTTGGCAGAATAGAATATTCAGGGCTGGGTTTCTGCATAGGCATTCTACTTGGGGCGCACAATAATGCAAAAACTCTGTAAAACTATTACTATATAAATGAACAAAATTTTAAATATCAAGCAGAAACACCGTGGGCCCTAACATTGTCAGGATACAGGCACGGAGACAGAGATAAGTGAATCCAAACACAGTTTTATTTAATGTGACACAAGTGCAAAGGTGAGTATTCAAAGTTCAGGTGCAGATTCGGTGAAGATCACTACGTGCGGGGCAGATTACAGGTGAGCAGGTCCTCTTCAGGTAAGCTGATGTCAAGCAGTCACAGTTCATTAATACTTGTCTTTTCTCTTTCAGATGCAGTCACGAGCAAGTAAAACTCAGCGTGAACGGGAAACATGGATTCTGACAGGATTTCTGGAGACAGCGGAACAAGGATACAGAGGTTAGTATTTCACAGGTGAGTATACGTTACTTGGTGGGCACTGGATGCATTAGAGACTTCGGGAGACGATGGATAATGGTCTGTTCCTGTTGGAGGCTTGACAATGAACTGAGGCTGTGGTGAGTATTTTATAGAGCTTGCTGATGAGGCTGCTGATTGTGAGCAGGTGCAGGTGATAATACTCAGGGGAGAGTAATTGCAGGTGCGCCAAAGAGGATTCTGGGGAATGTAGTGCAGGGATAGACGGTGAACCGTGACAGAACCCGCCCCCCCTCCCCGAAGGCGTGTCCTCGCTCCGTATAACATCCAAAGGGGTGGGAGGGTGGGCGGCCTGGAGGCTGACGAGGGCGTTGTTGCACAGGACGGGAAGCTTCCAAGGCGGAACAGGCAGCGGTTGTGGCCACAGCGGAGCAGGCTGTCGGACCCTCGGGCGTCCAGGGCGGAGCTGTCGGACCCTCGGGCATCCAGGGTGGAGCTGACCCTTTGGGTGGTCATGGTGGAGCTGACCCTTCGGGTGGCCATGGTGGAGCTGACCCCTCGGGTGGCCATGGGGGTGAAGACCCCTTGGGTGGCCATGGTGGAGCTGACCCTTCGGGTGGTCATGGGGGTGAAGACCCCTCGGGCGGTCATGGCGGAGACGACCCTTCGGGCGGCCATGGCGGAGATGACCCTTCGGGCGGCCATGGCGGAGATGACCCTTAGGGCGGCCACGGCGGAGACAACCCTTCGGGCGGCCAAGGCGGTGACACTGGGAACCTCGTCTGAGAGACCTCCGCGGCCCCCCTAGCAGGTATACTGCGCCCCCCCAAAATCTTAATGGGAAATTTGACAGGTACAAAGAATGGTTCTTGGTGCTCAGGAACAAACACCGGCTCAGGAACGGGAACAGTCTCTGGATCAGCAGACGTGGGCAGGACCAGCTGGACGGGCTCTGGCGCAGGATCAGTGGCCTCTGGCGCAGGATCAGTGGGCTCTGGCGCAGGATCAACGGGCTCTGGCTCTAAGACTGGCTCTGCAGGCATGACGTGAAGATCTGCGGCGAAGGAAGCTCTGGGCTGGACGGGACCAGCGGCGAAGGAAGCTCTGGGCTGGACGGGACCAGCGGCGAAGGAAGCTCTGGGCTGGACGGGACCAGCGGCGAAGGAAGCTCTGGGCTGGACGGGACCAGCGGCGAAGGAAGCTCTGGGCTGGACGGGACCAGCGGCGAAGGAAGCTCTGGGCTGGACGGGACCAGCGGCGAAGGAAGCTCTGGGCTGGACGGGACCAGCGGCGAAGGAAGCTCTGGGCTGGACGGAACCAGTGGCGAAAGCTCTGTGCAGAAGGTGAAAGTAAGACCTGGGACTGAGGACCGGGGAAGGAAAGCTGATTTTAGTGCTGATCGCACGGATTTGAGCACTGGATCCGCCATTTTTGCCCCCAGGTCCCTACTGTTAGAAACCAGCTTCCGGGCTCGGGGCCACACGGGAGTCTCAGGCTGAACAGCGGGAAGCGAGGAACCCCTGGGACTGGCTCTGGCGGGCCGGCGACTGAATTCCGGATGATGACGGGCGGCGGGGTGAATAGAGAGTGAGCTGGGTTGATGGTTGCCGTGACGTGACGTGCAGGCTTGGGAAGACTGACCACAGCGTGCGGTCAATGAATTTGATGAGAGGTAGGTTGATATCATCCCACAGCAGTATCTGGGCGAGTGGATCGTCTAACCCGCTCCAGAACTGCTGCTGAAGGAAGTCCTCATCCCAGCTCCCATCCTGGTAAAGGTGAAGGTAAACTTTAGCAAATTCCTCCAGAGTACTACCGTTCAGGTCGAAAATAGTGGATTCCGTGGGGTGTGCGGAAGCGCGGCCTTCGGGCAGTGCATGATTCATAGCGGTGCAAGGTCAAGCCTTCTGTCAGGATACAGGCACGGAGACAGAGGTAAGTGAATCCAAACACAGTTTTATTTAATGTGACACAAGTGAATATTCAAAGTTCAGTGCGGGGCAGATTACAGGTGAGCATGTCTTCTTCAGGTTAGCTGATGTCAAGCAGTCACAGTTCATTAATACTTGTCTTTTCTCTTTCAGATGCAGTCACGAGCAAGTAAAACTCAGCGTGAACACAGGAAGCTCCGGTGAATACCGGATCTCAGGAAACATGGATTCAGACAGGATTTCTGGAGACAGCGGAACAAGGATACAGAGGTTAGTATTTCACAGGTGAGTATACGTTACTTGGTGGGCACTGGATGCATCAGAGACTTCGGGAGACGATGGATAATGGTCTGTTCCTGTTGGAGGCTTGACAATGAACTGAGGCTGTGGTGAGTATTTTATAGAGCTTGCTGATGAGGCTGCTGATTGTGACCAGGTGCAGGTGATAATACTCAGGGGAGAGTAATTCAGGTGCGCCAAAGAGGATTCTGGGGAATGTAGTGCAGGGATAGACGGTGAACAGTGACAATCATAAGTGTTTATATAAATGTTTTTGCTAGTTTCAGCCCGACGCAGTTATCATTTCCACGTCCTGCGCCATGTTGTTTAAATAGCAAATGCATTTGCGCCCATGAAACTAGGTGTTTTCAAGCGCATTGTTGGCGCATTGCTATTTTGAGGCGACTGAAATAGACTGTTCCATTGACCAACAAAAACCAGGTCTAATGTCAATGGCGCAATATATATATTTTTATTTAAAGGGCGCATTAGTAATATTCGCCTATAGGTGGGTGCACAACGTGCGTACACTGTGCTTATTACACACACAGGGATACGCAGCATGTAAAACATGTCAAATATAAAAAATAAAAGTACATAAAATAACAAGATTATTATTGCTTTAACCTCGTGCTTGAGCACATCTGTTAGCGCTCTGGAGACGCGTTCAGCCTGTGACGATTCTGCCTGATCACTGCCTGCCCCGACTTGGATTGCTTACTGGACGTTGCTTTGTCTCTGCCTTGTCTCCGTTGCCCTGTTTGCTGTTGTTGATTCCTGCCTGTTTGACTACTCCAATAAAAGCTGCAAATGGATCCCCTTGTGTCTGCTGCATCATTACACAGTCTTTCCACTTGCTAAATCCGCCATGTAAATAGCGAATCCGCCATGGCGCGAGGGCAACTGGCTTTAAAAGGGAATGGGAGATGAGACTCTGATTGGTTTATTGCACGTTACTCCCAAAACACACCCATTACTCATTAAGAGAATAGGAACAACCCTTTTAGACCATGCACCGACCATTTTTCAAATCTTTTGTCTTCATTGGCACCTCAAACTGTCCGTCAAACCTCATAACTCCACCCGCCTCTATCATGAATGAAGTGCCACACACAATATGGACCGTCTCTGCTTGTTTGCAATTCAAGGGCAAATAAAGGACTGATTATTTGAGCAAACACATTGTTTTCTGTACTAAAGAAATACTATAAAGGCTAATTTTTATAGGAACTCTTATTCTTCCATACCAACTTGGTTTACCACCCGCCGTCGTTCTCGTAACGCTAGCCGAGGAGCTAATCACAGTAGTCTGGCTATTCTGCCTAAAGTGGCCAGCTCTGCCTGTATAAGTAGCTCTGCCACCGTCAACTTTGGTCTCCTGAACATTCGCTCTCTCAACAACAAGGGTCCACTAATCAGGGATGTCATTATGGAGTATAATCTTGACTTTTTATGTTTGACTGAGACCTGGCAGCTGACTAATGATTTTATTCCCCTTAACGCATCTGCCCCGCTGGGGTTTGTTTACAATTGCCAGCCCTGTGCTTCTGGACGTGGCGGAGGTCTCGCATTGTTTCATCACGAGACCTGGAAAGTTTTGCCGATTCCTGTTTCTCCTCTATTTTCATCGTTTGAGTACTCTGCCTCACTGTTGCCAGGACCCTCGCCCACAATCGTGGTCACTGTTTACCGTCCCCCAAAATATAACAAAGATTTTCTGAATGACTTTTCTCAGCTTTTCACTCATCTTTCAACTCTATCCCATAACTTAATCATTCTGGGTGATTTTAATATTCATATGGATAATATCAGTTCTCCGCTATCCTTTTCATCTTGCCTGGAAAGCCTCGGTCTGCACCTATATATCGACTCTCCAACTCATTGTGGGGGGCATATACTGGACTTAGTCTGTTGTTCTGGTGTTATCCCCTCTACCTGTAAAACTCACTCTGTTGCCTTTTCAGATCATATGCTTATCACTTTTAACATCTCCCTCCCGCTATCTAAACTGACCCTCCCTCGTACCATTTCCTTCAGGAATATCAAGGACATTAACACTGTTACCTTTGCATCTGATATCAATAATTTTCCCAGTGTACCTGCTTGTTGTTCACCTGATGAATTAGTTTCTTACTATAACAAAAATCTTCACACTCTCTTGGACACCCATGCTCCTATGAGATTCAGATCAGTCTCCTTCACCCGCTCAGCACCCTGATTCACTCCCGCCCTACGCCTTCTGAAATCTCAGGGCCGTCAGCTGGAGCGTCTTGCTAACAGAACTGGACTCACCATTCATAAAAATATGTACATGGAACATGTCAATTTGTATAAGGATTCCCTCTCTTCAGCTAAATCTGCATATTACTCCCACTTAATCCACTCTAATCATCATAATTCTAAAACCCTGTTCTCCCTTCTCACCTCCATTACAAAACCTCCTGATTCTCTTCCCTACCATATGAAATCCCAAGACTTTTGCAATAAACTTATGTCCTTTTTTGTTTCCAAAATTACAGACATCCATAAACACCTGACCTCATCTGGAGCTGCAGCTTCTGGAGGCAACTATAACACCCCTTATCCATCCCAAATTACTACTTTTTCAAGTTTCGACCTTGCCTCTGTTTAAGCCATTTCGGACATTATTCATAAATCTAAACCCTGCACATGTCAGCTCGATCCACTTCCCTCCACCCTGGTTAAATCCTGCTGCTCTTCACTTGCCCCTCTCATCACTGAGATTATCCACTCCTCTCTAAGTTCCGGTTCAGTCCCCCCTTCACTCAAAATTGCCTCGGTCACACCCATTCTGAAAAACCCTGGTCTGGACCCCACTAATTTTAGCAATCTTCGTCCCATATCTAACTTACCCTTCATATCCAAAATTCTGGAAAAAACAGTCGCTTCTCAACTTCATAACCACCTCATGTCGAATAGCATCTACGAGCAGTTTCAATCTGGCTTTCGTCCCCTTCATAGCACTGAAACCGCACTCGTTAAAATTTCAGATGACCTTCTCATGTCTTCTGATTCTGGGTTACTTTCAATTCTCATTCTTCTGGACCTCACAGCAGCTTTTGAAACCATTTCTCATCCCACCCTCCTCAGTCGATTATCATCTATTGGTATCACCCACACTCCCATAGCCTGGTTTACTTCATACATTTCTGATCGCACACATTTCATACAACTAAAAACCCAGAAATCCGTTACCTTCCCCGTTTCCACTGGAGTGCCCTAAGGCTCTGTATTGGGGCCTCTCCTTTTTACTATATACATCCTCCCTCTTGGTCACATCCTCCGTAAACATAACATTAAATTTCATTGCTACGCGGACGACACCCAGCTCTACCTCTCTACCCTCTGTCTCCAAGAAATTCCTTCTTGGTTTTCATCCCACTTTCTCAAACTGAACAGTTCAAAAACCGAAGTCCTCTTGGTGGGCACACTCACACCCTCTCCAAAGCTAATAAAGTTTCCATTACCATTGATAACTCAACTGTCCTTCCCTCCCCTCAGGTTAAGAGTCTGGGTGTCGTCCTTGACAGCACATTATCTTTCCACTCTCACATTAATAGCATCACTCGGTCAGCCTATTTCCACCTGTGTAACATTTCCCCCCTCCGTCCCTCTCTTACTCCCAAAACCTGTTGTTTAGACAATCATATTCCACCTGACCCATATCACTTTAATGTTGTCTTGCCAATTTTATTGATTACTGTTTTAATGTTTTTTATCTCCTTTGTACAGTGTCCTTGGGTGTCCTGATAAGGCGCTTTAAATAAAATGTATTATTATTATTATTATAAATAAACTTTATAAGTTTCTAAGTTGAAAATGTAATGCGATGCATTTACTGCCGTCTCATGATGGACAAAACACATAACCTATGCCCAACAATCGTGGGTCAAAAAACTCAAATTAAGCTTGATTTTGGTAGAATGTTAATAAGATAACAAAACATGACAGTACCATATAACCAAATATAAAACCACAATATCAACTTTTATACAACATTTTTTTTTAATGAAAAGCAGGTTTTTGTCTTTTGCCTAGATCACAATACGAGGTAAATCTGGCACTGAGAATTTTATAGTATATAAAATCCAAAGCACACTGTCAAAATCATGCAAAAGTTTGTAATGAAAAAAGTGAAAACTGTGGCCTGACGGAGTATGTCACCTGACCTTTGAGGTGTTTTAAAGATAAAGCTAGAGCAGCACAACCCCTCCAGAAAAGAGCAGATGAAAAATATTGTCTCTGAAGAATGACAGAACATCTCTCCAGTCAACACTCAACACTCGTATCCTCCATCAAAAATAAAGGTGGACATACACAAGTACTGAAAAAATTAATGATGTGAATCTTTGTAATGGAAGGTGCACTGACTATGTGTGACTGTGTGTGTATTTTATGTTAAAATTACTACTTTAATAAAATAAATACAGGAGACAAGACAGAACATCTCCAAAGAGTTTGGCTTCTCAACTTATATGATAAGCGAGATGACATTTTACTATGACGTTTTCCATGTACTTACACAGGAGTGGGTGCCGAGAGCAGTGGGGTCAGATCACACACAGTCATTGGAATGTATAGCAGGCTGACACAAAACACACATGCTCAAATCCAGGCGTAGTGAGAAGATATAAACCTGTACCAGCTAGTACCATACATACTCATACAAAGTATATGAGATAAGAGCTAAGGATAGGGTAGTGATTGTTGAGCTGTAATTTATTATCTGTATTAGCTTACATTAAATAAGCAGGTCAAAGATGTTTTTATTATGTCTTAAATGGAGTCCAATAAAATGGATGGGATTTGTTTCTAGATCAAAGGTCTTTTTTTATATAGAGTGTAATATATACTGATCCACTATATATGAAGAAATGTAAACTCATCACACAATAAGACCTGTCACATAGACAGAGTCCCTGGTTGATAGTACAGATCAAATAGTGAGAGCTGTGAGTCATCCAGCCACAAAACACTGTGTGACAGAAAAAAAAAACTTGGTTCACTAATTGCTCACATGTACCTAATTGCTTCATATCGCCGCCAGGCAGAGAGGAATGCCCAAACAAAGGCTGAGATCTCTGACAGCTATTGTTTCCATGGGAAATGAAGACTATCCATTGAGAGCTTCAAAGGAGGAGGTTTGAGAGGAAACCAGGGGGTGAGAAAATAAGCATGTGAATTTCAAAGAAAAGAACTGAGAAATAAAGAAGCGGCAAATTCTTGATAAGCTTGATCTTATAATAATCTTATAAGACACATTTTAAAGTAGTTTAAAGTACAAAGAAAATGTGAGTGCTGCTATCTTTTGGTGGCGACCAAAATTTAACAGGGTTTGTTCAAATCCCTAACCTTAAGTATGAGCATCAGTAATAGTAACGTCTAATAGTACTGCCTTAACACAACCACAAACTTTTGAATGAGTTTTACCTTTTGAATGAATTCTTGATAAAAATCAGGCCAGAGATAGTCAAAGCATGTGTGCTGTTTATGTTAATGCTGCTCTCTCTTTGTTTAATGTCTGGAAGCTTTAGTGTTCCCGCCACAACTTTGTTTTAACTTTGTTTTGCTGTCCCTATCTCTCCAGGAACCCTACTCTCTCAAAAGGTCCCATTCAGCTCAGGATGACAGTAACATTGAAGTCCAAATCAGTCATGAGGGCTGTCTCTAATGAGTATGAACTTGGCTCACCATAGGAGCAAATCTTACTGCCAGAATCATTATGTAATTCATTAGAAAATATGATACATTCATAAAGAATAAATTAAAAAGTAACCTAAACTGACACCATGTCAATACAGCGAGTGGACAATGAAACAATGTCCACTGTTTAAAACGGTTTACACTGAACTTTAGTATTCCAGTATTGCTGTGTTTTGTCACAGGCTCTCTGGGTGTGACAACAAAATCCTTTTATCTAAATCCTCTATCCTTTTATCCCGACTCGAACAAAGTGTTGGCGTTACGGGTATGGCCCTGAAATGGTTTAAAAATTTTTTGACAGATAGGAGTTTTACTGTCCACCTTGGGAATTGCTCTTCATCTACTGCACCTCTTTCTTGTGGGGTTCCCCAAGGTTCCATTCTGGGACCCATGCCCTTTTCCCTGTATATGCTGCCCTTAGGGCCCATTTTTAAAAAACAAACCATTTCTTTCCACTGTTTTGCAGATGATGTACAAATTTATTTGCCTGTAAAAAACAATGAGAAGAACAACATCCAACCTTTGTTAGACTTCTTGAGTGATCTGAAAATGTGGTTAGATCAGAATTTTCTATGTCTTAATGATAAAAAGACAGAGATTGTTGTGTTTGGTCGTGCAGGACATTTAAGTGAATGTGCAGATGCTCTTGGTACTCTATGTTCCCATATTCCACCTTTTACCAGGAATCTGGGTGTAATTTTTGACAGTGCTTTTAAATTTGAAAAACAAATTAGTTCAGTTGTTAAATCTAGCTTCTTCCACTTGAGACTTCTGGCGAAGGTCAAGCCATACATGCTACGTAAAGATTTTGAAAGAGTCATACATGCTTTTATTACGTCGCGATTAGACTACTGTAACTCTTTGTATGCTGGATTGGAGCACTCATCACTTCTACGGCTACAGTTAGTGCAGAACGCAGCAGCTCGACTTTTAACCGGGACCAAAAAAACGTGAACATATTACACCCGTATTGGCCTCATTACATTGGCTTCCTGTTTGTTTTAGAATTAAATTTAAAATTGCATTAATTGTTTTTAAAATTCTAAGTGGGTTGTCGCCTTGATATTTAACAGATGCTTCTACATGTCCACACACCTGTCAAAGTACTGAGATCTTCAGACCAGATACTTCTCGATGTCCCCAGATCTAGGCAAAAAAAAAAAAAACAGAGGTGACAGAGCATTTGCAGTGGCTGCTCCTAATATTTGGAATAGTCTGCCAATTTATGTAAGAAAAGCGCAGACTATTGAAATATTCAAGTCCTTGCTTAAGACGCATAATTATGCTTTGGCTTTCAATTCTAGCTGAGCTCTGATATCTTGACCTGTGGGTTATTTCTGTTTGTACTTTGTGTGACATTGTTTGTTTAATAATTTGTTTTTGTTTCTTTGATGGACCTTGTGAAGCACTTTGGTCAATTACGATTGTTTTTAAATGTGCTATATAAATAAAATTGAACTGAACTGACCTGAACAACAAAATGGTCAAATGGTCTTTGGAGTGGGCTTGGTAGAAGCAGTGTTGGGGCTTGGGGGTGTCCTTTACCATATGTTACTGGGAGGAAACACGCCCCGTTTTCTGGATGGAAAATGTCACCCAAAAATAGAGAATATTATAAGAATCAATTGTGATGATTGAAGAGGTATATCAAATATGAATAAAACTACTTATCTCAATGGGCATTGATTTAAAGGGATTAGTTCACTTCAGAATTAAAATTTCCTGATAATATACTCACCCCCATTTCATCCAAGATGTCCATGTCTTTCTTTCTTCAGTCAAAAAGAAATTAAGTTTTTTGAGGAAAACGTTCCAGGATTTTTCTCCATATAGTGACTTCAATGGGGTCCAACGGTATGAAGTTCCAAACTGCAGTTTCAGTGAAGCTTCAAAGTCTTGACACGATCCCAGTTGAGGAAGAAGAGTCTTATCTAGCCAAACCATCGCTCATTTTCTAAAAACAAACAAACATTTATATACCTTAACCACAAATACTTATCTTGCATGAGCTCTACGATGCGCCACGCATTACGTAATCACATTGAAAGGTCACGCATGTTCCGGTTGAAAAAGCTAGGATAGGGCGAAAAACTGCATCTCATTTTCTCCTACAACTTCAAAATCGTCCGACATCGTTATTTTAACTTTTATTTTATTTGTATTTTTTGTAAATGGCGTTTGAGTAAGTCTTTGCACTTTGGCTTTGTAAACACTAGGTCGGTACTCCCGCCTACTTCAAATTGGACCTTCAACCCGTTGAACCCCATTGAAGTCACTATATGGAGAAAAATCCTGGAATGTTTTCCTCAAAAACCTTAATTTCTTTTCGACTGAAGAAAAAAAGACATAAACATCTTGAATGACGTGGGGGTGAGTAAATCGTCAGAAAATTTTAATTCCGAAGTGAACTAATCCTTTAAAATGCTTGCTCATGGATCACCTAACTCGTAAATGCCACATGAATATTTACTTGTCTGACGTTGACAGAGGGTACCACAAGAATGCAGATTATCCTGCCATGCTAAACAACCGAACATTGATGCTGATAAATGCAGGTGGGGCATAAAGTTAATTTTGGAACATGATAACATCCAAGACAGTGTTTGGCCTTACCATCAGGGCCAGGAAACACTCAGCCAGCTTCAATGGTTTGAGCTTTATTGGGCTTTCCCTCTATGGCCTTGTTATCAGCCTGCTATACTGTGGGCAGTTTATCTTATGTAATCAGTACAGTAGGATATCCTGTTTTGAATGAAATTTACTCAAATATGGAAAAAATTATTATATTAGTGTCAGGTTTTTAAGTGTTTTCATGCTTGCTCCTTGTGCATACTGTGCTGAGCTAATTATTTTTAAAATACAGCCGCCGTTTATATGTAGACATGCAGCTAGCATGTCTAAAAACTGTTTAAAGGGGATTCATCATTAAACAATTTTAGCATTCTTGTCACTCAACGCGTCATTAACTTACCACGTGTTTGGTGTGCTAATTTTGTTGCCGTAGCTACTATCTCTACAAAGCCAACAAACTGGAGATAGTTTTGGGGTGTTTGCTTCTTTTCTAAGGAGTAGAAGTATGCTCATTCAACTTAGTCTCAGAAACAAACCACATCTATCCCTCCTGTGAGTGCTAAGTGATCAAACCACTTCTATTATTCATGAATTTAATCAAATATTTGTGAAACAACATTGCAAAGTTACTAAACACAGATATATGTTTTGACAATACAAAAGCGAATGATTCAGCAATAATTTGTGTGTGTGCATTTGTGAGAACCATTAAAACTGTAAACTCCATTAAACAGTGGTTGACCCAAAAATGATCTTATTATTCACTCACTCTCACCAATGTTTCAAATCTGTATGGCCATTTTATTCTGTCGAAAACAAAGAGAAAATGTTAAATAAATGCACTAAAACTGGTCAATCTTTACACACAGTTAAAATTAATGGGAACTAGAGCTTTCAAACCTCAAAAGAATGCAATGCCTTAAAAACTAAAGCATAAAGTCATTGTAAACTCATGCGCTATATTCCAAATCTTCTCTCTGATTTCTAATGAACATGCCAATGCTGTCAATTATAACTAGATTTTTCCTCTATGGATTACCATCTTACTGTGATGAAGGGAATTGAATGCTCCAGTAACCCTGGGACCTGTGATGTCTGGAGAATTAGCTTCATGTTGGCGAAAATGAAAAGATGGAGCTAATTCAGCGGCAGGTGTTGGGATGCTATAAGGACTGCGCCTGTGTAAAAGCTGCAGAAGCATAAAAGGTATGTGAGGTATATGCACATCCCATGTGTCAGCAAACAAAAGGAGAAGCAGTGCTTCAGTCTCTAAACTTGTGCCATTTCAGCGGGGATATTTTATTTTATTTCATTCCGTTTGGTTACACTTTATTTCGATAGTCACTTTAGACATTCTGCTAACTATAAGTAACTTTTCAACTAAATGTCAACTAACTGTCATTAGAGTATTAGTAGAGTGTAGTAGACTGTCAGTAGACTGTTAGGTTAGGGTTAGGTGTTAGGGTTCGGGTTAGGAGAACAAGTTGACTTGTAGTTGCTAAGTTACTTATAGTATCTGTTATATCTGTTGGGGGACCAACAAAATAAAGTGCTAGCAGATATTAAGCTGACAGTCTACTAATACTCTAATGACACTTTGTTGACATGTAGCTGCAAAGTTACTTATAGTTAGTAGAATGTCTAAAGTGGACTATCGAAATAAAGTGTTACCTTCCGTTTATCTCATTGTTTTGTTTGTTGAAGTAGTTTCACAACATCTCCACTGAGCTCTCGCCTCAAGACTCTGACCTAGATCAACTTGTGTTGCGTCATGTTCTTGGGGCATGACACCAAGTGTGTGAAGAAACAAACTGTTGAAAATATAGTGAAATAATTAGAAGGATTTTAATCTTGATCTGAAGTTCTCCCTAGCTCTCAAAACTTTTCTCTGCAGGAGGAATGTTCCTGGCAGAATCAACAAGAATTATCTTGTTTTCTAGAAATGTTAGCATTACAACAACTAACATTTCACAATCATACTTACAAATGCACAAGATAATAGACAAGAGGAAAGTAAATACACAAGTAAGTATGAAAAAGCATTAACAATTTACAATAAGGTTGCATTTGTTAACATGAATTAATGTATTAACTAATATTACCTAACAACTAACATTCATTCATTCAGGCCCTTAGCGTCGAGAACGCCAATTGGCATGGCGCTTCAGTCTTCTACTGTTAAGAAAATCTGTGTACTGCTGGCAAGATCTTTTGGCTCCGGATCTTATGGTGGCATGCCACAGAGCTCGGTCGCCGGCGAGTGTTTCCCAGGTTTCGCTTGGGAAACCGAAAGCCTGAAGGTCACGCTTCAGGACATCCTTGTAGCGGAGCTTCAGTCGTCCAACTGAATGAGGTGCATCAGCAATTTCGTCGGACAAAATTGCTTTTGGTAAACGCTTGTCATCCATGCGATAGGTGTGGCCAGCCCATCGTAAGCGGCGACAGCGCAACATAGTGTAGAGGTCTGTGCTCTTGATCATGGAAAGGATAGCCGAATTTGGAACATGGTCCTTCCAAGTTATGCCAATAATTGAGCGCAGACATGGAAAGTGAAAGGTGTTCAGGCAGTGTTCATGTCTGCGGTAGGTGGACCAAGTTTTCGAGCCGTACAGGAGAGTGCTGAGAATACAGGCCTCGTAAACTTTGATTTTTAAGTGAATGAATTGTTCTTCCATACTCTCTCGCTAAGCCTGCCGAAGTTTGTTGATGCTTTCCCAATACGGATGTCTAATTCACCTTCTAGACTGTTGGAGGTGTTGACTGTGGAACCTAGATAGGTAAACTTTGTGACGTTTGACAGTACGCTGTTGTTGAGAGTGCTCGTGGGTGAAAGCATAAAAGGTTGGGCAAAGACTACTGTTTTTCCCAGCCTGATCTTCAATCCAAACTCCTCGCAAGCAACAGCAAAAGAGGAGCACATAGCCTGTAGCTCAGTCTCAGAGTTGGCAATGAAGGCGGCATCATCAGCATATAGGAGTTCCCGGATGTGGACGAGGTTGATCTTTGTTTGTGCACGTAGTCTTGCCAGGTTGAAGAGATTGCAAGAGCTACGTGTGTGAAGTAGCACTCCAGAAGGAACAGGGAAAGCTCAGCGCAATACAGTGGAAAAATATATGCCAAAGAGAGTTGGAGCTAGTACACAGCCTTGCTTCATGCCACAGAAAATGGGAAATTCCTTAGAGAGAGAGCCCTCTACCTGTATTGTTGCCTTCATGTCAACATGAAATTCTTGTATGATTTTCAAGAGTTTGGGTGGACAGCCCAGTTGACGGAGTATGGTAAAGAGGCCAGACCTACTGACATAGTCAAAAGCCTTTGTCAGATTGACAAAGACTGCATACAGAGGCCGACGTTGCTCAATACATTTCTCTTGGATTTGGCGAACTGAGTAAATCATGTCAATGGTAGAGCGACCAGGCCGGAAGCCGCATTGGTTCTCTCGGGGAGTATCCTGTTTGCAATGACCTGTACGCATGGAAGGACGAGGCGGGCAAGGACCTTGCCAGGCTGGGAGAGTAGAGCTATGCCGCGGTAGTTGTTGCAATCGCAGCGATCCCCTTTATTCTTGTACAAAGTAACTATGTTAGTGTTACGTAATTCGTCGGGGATGGCGCCTTTATTCCAGCAGGTTAAGAACAGGTGATGGAGTTCCACGGCAAGTGTGTTGCCACCGCTTAAGAAGATTTCCGGTGGAAGCCCACCACCAGGGGCTTTGTTGTTCTTCAGGAGGCCTATGGTTTTTTTAACCTCATTTAGAGTGATATTGTTGTCAAGCTCACGCAGGATTGGAAGTTGGGGAACAGCAGTTATTATAGCAACTTCACTAGCTGTTACAGGCTCAGCATACAGTGAGCTGTAGTATTCCACCCAGCGTTTGAGCTGATCAAGCTGGTTTGTCAGTATTTCTCCTGTTGAGGATCGTAGAGGGGAGGACTTTTTCAATAGAGGTCCTAAGGCCTGCTTTAGACCCTGGTACATACCACCAGTATTACATGTAGCAGAGCAATCTTCTACACGTCTACAGATGCTTTCCCAGTATAGGTGTTTTGCCTCCCGAGTTAGGCGCTGCACCTCTGAGCGGGTCTACTTCCAGTGAGCAATGGTACGAGGGGAGGAGTCCAGTTGTGCCGCACGCTTGTCCGCAAGTAATGGAAGGAGTGTGTCTGCATGACACCTGAACCAATCAGGCTGTTTTTGAGTACGTCTACCGAAGCTGGAAAGTGTGCAAACACTAACGATGTTTCTAAAGCGCAGCCAGGCCGATGTAGCATCCTGGGTAGGGGCAGACAGAACGAAATTGGCTTGCAGGGAAGCCTGAAACTGTTGGCAATTTTTCTTTGACTTGGTTGCAAGAACGTCAAGCATCGGAGACGGCTTTGGACGAGACATGTGGATCCTCTTGGGTTTGAGCAGTGATGGATTGCCCCGCAGTACCTGCTAACTGGGTGTTGATCCCTGACCGTTGATCATAAGATGGTTCTTCCGCTCAGTTATCTGCCATTGGAGACCAGTAGCTGAATCCTTCGGCCACGCTCACACCGTGACTGCCAACTCCTGCTGCCAAGATGGCAAATTGCTATTTAACCCCTAGCTGGGGTCTGGGTTGGTGAGAGCCAGGGCATGTCCACACACCGGTTGGCCATGAACTCAACACCTCTGGGGCTCCAGACTGCTCCGAGATCCCTCATGCACTTAGCCTGAGGCCGCAAGGTACCCAGTTTACCATGGTGCACCACGTGGAGGTGGCATGAGAGTCTTGGCCGACGAGACGCTTTATCCATCAGTGAGTTGGACTTACGTAACTGCCTCCCCTTCAGTCTCACGAGTATAGATGGCGGTTGCAGCTGGGAGCGAGAGAGACAAAGCACCTGAGAGTCAAGCAGCTAAGCGCTCAACGCAACTACGCTGCAACACTACACGCACGAAGGCCCTGTGTGACCAAAACACACCACACCATGGCTTTGGACGTGGTGTGGTGTATGATGTCGTGGTGTCAGATGTATTGTTAACAATTAACAATGACATCTAACTGGGACCTATATTGTTTCATCGTAACACATATAAGCATCATACACATAATATTTGGAGCTGTTTCGATCTCTTTCTCAGAAGTTTCATGTCACTTTTGTCCAATCTAGAGTGAGATGGTTTAATTTGCCCTTTGACATTGTAACGCAGTTCAGATGTTATGGGAAGAAGGAGGCGGGAACCGGCAAACATTCAACAAACTTTAATAGATAAATAAACAAATACAAAACGAAAGTAAAAGACAGCAGCCCCTCACGACATCCTGCTCGTCACATACGACACTGTCCATACGGACTTATTTTCAATGGCACCATTTATTTTCAAGTATAACGGCTGTATCTAAATGTCATCTTTTTATGAATGAAGGCCAGTATCACTTATATTAATATAGCTACTGATGTCTCGATGAAAATTATTTCCCCCCAAATTTTAAACATTTATTAGGCTTTAAAAAATATTTTAATTGTTAATTTAAGTGAACTTAAAACAATCCTCAATTAAACCCATAATAAATGTCATATTTACCTGTACCTTTCCTGTCTAACAGGTATGAAATATACAGAAATTGAATAAGGTTATAAAACAGTCCGCACTGCATAAATTATAAATGAAATATAGATTAATCCTTATTAAAGCTACAATCATTCTTTAGTCAAGAGCAGTTAGTAATTTTCTCTGTTCCCTTTGTTCTTTGGTTAACTTTACTGACAGAGAGAATTAATGGCTGCTGTCACTTTAAGATATGCCGCTGCTGACAGGATCTCACGCATCTCATTTTTTCTTACTACTCTTTACTTCCATTTAAAATTTTATTTAACTCATTTAAAGGTCCGATATTATGCCCCTTTTCACAAGATGTAAAATAAGTCTCTGATGTCCCAAGAGTGTGTATGTGAAGTTTTAGCTCCAAATACCCAACAGATAATTTTTTACAGCATGTTTAAATTGTCATTTTTTGTTGCTCAGAAAAACGCGCTGTTTTAGTGTGTGCCCTTTAAATGCATATGAGCACGGCACAGGGGGCGGAGCTTCAAGAGCTCGCGCTCAGTCTCAGGACAATTTCATCTCACAGAATGATGATAATAATATCAGAAACTCAGTAACGGTGTTCATTTCGACCCGGAGTCGGACAATAATGCCTACAGAGTCAGAGTGCTGTATAGAGATGCAACAGGTATAGTTTAGTAGTTTAATTATGGTTATAACGTATTTGTCATCTGCTTGTATGTATCCACTATTAATAGCCTACAAATGAAGCGTCAGTTTTACTTCAGAAACTCACCGTAAGAGCTAAGTAAACAGTAAGATATAAGAAGTGCGCAAGTACATAAACGAATTTCGGTAGAGTTGAGGGAGCATTTTCTTTAAAAACAAAATAATTCCACCTCCTCTTAAGCGGCTGCCTCAGATTTCGGAAGTAACTAGAGAGAGCTATGTGGATTAATACATCCAGCCACACAACACCTACAACGCTGGGAGACATTCTCGTCAGTGCAGCAGCTGTGAACTCGATCATGGCGGGTCTATGTTAGAACGACAGTGTCTGTCAACACTCGTGGGCGGGGCCTGTACTTAGTGACGTCACTAAAACAGCATTCTGAAAACAGGTCGTTGGGAGACACTGCTGATGATTTATGGGGATTAATAAAAAAGGAGTGAGTGGATTTTTATCACTATTGGGTGGTTGTGTACACACATTGCCAACATACGTTTATGTCCAAACAGCATGCAAAAGTGAATTTTGCATAATATGGGACCTTTAAGACTAGGATACTCGACCAAACAGACATTTTGGCATCAATGTGTGTGTGTTATTGTTCGTTCAAGCAAGAAAGAAAACTCGCGACTTTCTGTGCATCAATACTTTTCATACATTGCTGACAGAAAATGCTGCGGTTTAAAGTGGACTCGTTTTCATGGTAGGCCTACACAGAATGTTCTACATTAAAAATGTAGCTAACAGTCTGTAGTTGTCAGGTGTTGCTCATCAGTAATCACGGCACCGGCCTCGCACCGTTCTCCCACAGCCCTCGACCTTGTCCTGCTCGCCACAGACATGTCACTCCTGTCTGACAGCGAGTTAGAGGCAGTGGTCTGTGATAGCAATTAAGAACTGTTTTTTTTATGAAAAACATATTTCTTTAGATCCTAAAGAGTCCAATAATTATTTTATTTTAGAGCCAGAATCTGTTTGTCAGGCTTGGTCTAGAAGAATAGTTGGATTCAAATGCTGGTCAAAAACCAGGGGCATGAATAGAACAGGACTAGACCACGAAACCCTAACGATCTGACAAGAAAGGATGGAAATCACCGACCTTAAATAGCTTAGCTAGATGAGCCGCAGCTGGTGCTGAATTGATCAGACAATCAGCAGACACACCCACAAGAAATCACACACACCCACACAGGACAGAGAATAAGTCACTGAATCCATGAACCGTGACACTGTTAACCAGAGCTGTGTCTGAAACCGCTCCCTATCCACTAAATAGTGCACTATATCGGGTGTCATCCATTTTGTAGTGGTGTCCGAATTGACATCATTCCCTACATTCATCCGATGTACACTCGTTGGAGCGCCGTTACCCAAGATCCAACGCGGTAAGGCGATGGAGCGTGAAAGAAAAATAAAGATGGCAGACGGCAACACCGGAGGCGGCAACTTTTACGAATGTAAGTGTAACTTTGTATTAATTTAAAAAATATTTGTAAAGATATTTTGGAGCGAAATGATACAGGTTTATTTGTTGGTATTGTAACTACTTTAGTCACTTTTAGTGCTGAAACTCTTAAATTTGCAGTTGTACATAACATAAATTGGTCAATTGTTCTCATATCTGTTTGTGAACTGTACGTACAGTATTCACATAACGTTACGTCTTAGAAAATGATGTACTGAGGAATTTTAATTTGCTTTAGGGACAGATGAGAACATACAACGCATCATTGTTAAAAGAACAGCCTATGATCATCTCTTTTCTGGGCAGAGAAACGCTGCTCAGCATGGATGGGAGTGAGTTTCAGAATCAAATAGTTTAATAATAATACGGTTTAATTGATGTGTATTTATTAATGTGTAAATCATTACGTTGTATGTTCTACAAAACAGTACTGAAGGAGATAGGCCTGCTGGGTGTGGAATCCCCTGCCAGAGTGGCCAAAAAGTAAAAAAAAATAAAAAATACAAGGTAAGATAATATTTATTTACATAGTTGCTTGTAACTTTACTCCCTTTGCAGAATCTGAAAAAAAAAGTTGTACAAATTGTACATTTGTAAATGTGAACAGAGATGTTAAGGGGAAAATATGTTCCCTTTCAAGGGAACTCGAGCTGCGTTGAGACGCGGTGGGAACGCTCTGCGTGATTGCGTCGTGAAGCACGTGTATAATCAGTCCAATGGAAGAACGAGACGTCACCGGCGGTGATGTCATAGACCAGGAAGCTATAAAGCACACCAGTAATCAGACCGCGACAGCTTCTGTTGCCTTCAGCAAGCGCTCTCTGTATACTGTCCTTGTCTATTTATTGTTGTCTGTCACAAGCACATTATCTATCTATATATATATATATATTATGGCGAAACAAGAATTCAAGCGTTGTGTTGTCCCTTGCCCTCGTTTCATCACGGGTGGGGACACACATCAGCTTTGTGTTGCTTGTTTGGGAGTGGAGCATGCCCAGTCAGTTCTCGAGGGAGCTGACTGTGAGCATTGCGAGAAGCTGTCCGTGAGGACGCTCCACTCTCGCCGGGCGTTCTTTGAGGAGGACGGTTCGGTTCGCGCTCCCCGGGGTGCGGGTCCCGCTGCTGCCGTGGCACAGCGAAGGCTTTCATCTTGGGGTTCGCATATGGATCTAGTAGCGGGGCTTGAGACGGGCCCAGCCCTTTCTCAACCCTTACCTGCTGGATCCGGTGCCTCTGCCCAGGAAGGAGCCCGCGCTGCGGCTTCTCCTTCCCAGGTTGGGGCACCATTGTTGCGGCTATCCAGTTCTGAGGATCTGGATGTCGTCAGTGTTGATATGGGGGATGTTGAGTTTTCGCCAGCTCATGCCTCCGATAATGATGAGGAGCTTAAGGAGGTTTTATCTCGTGCTGTAGCTAGATTAAATATTGAATGGCCAGCCGATGATTCTTTGAGTGTTACTAGAAAAAGTTTATTAGATGAAAGATTTTTACCATCTAAAACACAGCCTCCACGTCGGGGACTCCCGTTTTTTCCCGATCTCCACAATGAGGTTTCGAGATCGTGGAATAAACCGGCGTCATTCAGAGTATTTAACCCACAAGCTTCCTGTTACAGTAATGTTTTGGGTGCATCTGATTATGGTTATGTTAAGGTGCCTCGGGCTGAAGAGACGCTCGCGAGCTATCTCTCTCCCGAGTCATCGTCATCATTAAAAACCCCGACGTTACCCACCAAGCCATTAAAATCTACATCTTCGCTGGTGGGTAAAGCTTATTCGGCAGCAGGTCAGGCTGCGTCATGTCTGCACACTATGTCTATACTGCAGGCATACCAGGCTGATCTGCTGAAGGATATCGATGAACGTGAGGAAGTCAGCGCTGACGCAATTCGAGAATTGCGTCGCGCAACAGACCTGTCTCTCCGGGCCACCAAGGAGACGGCCAAATCAGTGGGCCGTTCTATGGCAGCCCTGGTGGCCACGGAGCGGCATCTTTGGTTAAATCTGTCTGATATAAAGGATAAAGATAGGTCTGTTCTTCTGGACGCGCCACTGTCACCTTCAAGTTTGTTCGGCGACGCTATCAACTGTGTCGTCGATAGGTTTCAAGAAACGAAAAAACAATCGGCTGCGTCCCAGAGGTTTCTTCCTCGACGTTTCAATATCCCCGAGACTGCTGGGCGAAAAATGATTATTAAATCCGAGCAGTCTCATCCGAGTACAAGCTCCTCACAGCACAGAGTGCATCAAAAACAGAGCGTCGCCACTCGGGCTCCTCCACAATCTGGGGAATCTGGGTGGCGGTCGCAGTCCAGGCCAGCTAGGGGTAGGCAAGATCTGAGGACTGTCATCTCTAAGAAGGCTTGGGCTAAGAAGAAGTCCTGACGCCCAAGGCGTCAGGCTTCTGAGGGTGGTCCCCTCCGAGGAGGGACGATTTCGAGAAATCGTTCATCCTCGGCACCCTCTGGGGGGCGATTCTCTGAGGAGAGTCGCAGCGCTGCCACATCGGTTGTTCCCTGCCGGTTCGCCGCTTCAGGGCACCGAGGTGTCAGCGTCCCCATACGATTCTCCGAGGAGGATCGTAGAACGGTCAGTTCGGTTGTTCCCTGCCGGTTCGCCGCTTCAGGGCACCGAAATGTCCGTACAACCGAATCCCGAGGCCAGTCTCGAGAGACTGGTCCCCTTAGTAGAATTTCTGGCAGCGTGGAAACTACTGCCAAATATTTCTCAGTGGGTCCTGCATATTATAGAAAAGGGTTACAGAATTCAGTTCGGTTCTCTTCCGCCCAGATTTCAAGGGGTCCTTCCCACAGTGGTGGACCCAAGGCAGGCTCGGGTCATGGAACTAGAAGTACTGACGCTTCTGCAAAAAGGGGCTATAGAAAGGGTTTCTCCTCCCAGCAGAGAGTCAGGGTTTTACAGCCGTTACTTCATCGTTCCCAAGAAGGATGGGGGGTTGCGTCCTATTCTAGATTAGCGTCAGTTAAACAGCAGAGTTCAGAAACTCAAGTTCAAGATGCTTACACTCAAACAGATTGTATCACAGATTCAGTCCGAGGACTGGTTTGTCACAATAGACTTGAAGGACGCTTACTTTCATGTATCCATTCATCCTCATCACAGGAAGTTCCTGAGGTTTGCTTTCGGGGGCGAAGCATACCAATATCGGGTCCTTCCATTCGGACTAGGTTTATCACCCCGCACCTTTACGAAATGCGTGGATGCAGCGCTGGCTCCTCTGAGACTCCAGGGCATTCGCGTATTAAACTATATCGACGACTGGTTGATCCTGGCTCGTTCCGAGCAGTTGGCAGTTCGGCATCGAGATGTCGTTATGTCTCACTTAAAAAGGTTGGGGTTGCGGCTAAACACCAAGAAGAGTGTGCTCCTCCCAGCCCAGAGGACCACTTTTTTAGGGGTGATGTGGGATTCGACAACTATGCAAGCACGATTGTCTCCAGCTCGTATTTCTGCGATTCTCACAGCCGTAAATATGGTAAAACTAGGCCAGTCACTCACTGTGAAAGAGTTCCAGAGACTGGTGGGTCTCATGGCAGCTGCGTCCAACGTAGTTACTTTTGGCCTTCTGCACATGAGACCCCTGCAGTGGTGGCTCAGGACCAAGGGGTTTTCTCCGAGGGGAAATCCGTTTCGCACGATCAAGGTCACGCGGCTATGCCTACGTGCCTTGGTCATGTGGAAGAAACCTTGGTTCCTCGCCCAAGGCCCAGTATTGGGGGCTTCTTGTCGACGCGTAACGCTATCGACGGATGCTTCCCTCACAGGCTGGGGGGCGGTCATGAGTGGCCGCTCGGCGACAGGTGTCTGGCAGGACCATCAGCTTTCGTGGCATATAAACCGACTAGAGATGATGGCGGTATTTCAGGCTCTCAAATACTTCCTGCCAGACCTGAGAGGCCATCATGTGCTCGTCCGCACAGACAACACATCGGTGGTCTCTTACATCAACCATCAGGGGGGTCTGAGGTCCCTATTATTATGCAAACTGGCTCATCAGATCCTCCTATGGGCCCAGGGAAAATTACTGTCACTCAGGGCAGTTTATATTCCAGGGTATTTGAATGTGGGAGCAGATATCCTGTCAAGACAGGGGCTGAGGCCCGGGGAGTGGAGACTTCACCCCGAGGTGGTGGAGCTCCTATGGGAGAACTATGGTCAAGCTCAGATAGATCTTTTCGCATCTTACGATACAACCCATTGTCCGCTTTGGTTCTCCCTCACATATCCAGCTCCTCTCGGACTGGACGCTATGGTACAGGAGTGGCCGAGGCTGCACCTGTACGCATTCCCCCCGATATCATTGCTTCCGGGAGTTCTGGAGAGGGTTCGCCGGGAGGGGGCTCATCTATTATTAGTAGCCCCGCACTGGCCGACCCGAGTGTGGTTCTCGGACCTAGTGTCCCTTCTGCACGGCTCTCCCATGGAGATTCCTGTCAGGGGGGACTTGTTATCTCAAGCAGGGGGCACGATATTTCACCCTCGCCCGGAGTTGTGGAAACTGTGGGCTTGGCCTCTGAGGGGGCCCAGCTCTTAGAATCCGGTCTCTCGACTGAGGTCGTTGAGACCATCCTTCAATCCAGAGCTCCTTCCACGAGAAAACTATATTCATTGAAATGGAAATTGTTCTCTACATGGTGTGGAGAACGTTTTTTAAATCCTGCTAACTGCCCGGTTGGTACAGTTCTCGATTTCCTTCAAGACCGTTTCTCTGCTGGATTATCTCCCTCCACCTTAAAGGTGTACGTAGCGGCTATATCTGCTTATTGCTCCCCTTTGGGGGCTTCTTCTCTTGGGAGAGATCCTCTTATTACTCGTTTTCTCCGTGGTACACTGAGGCTTAGGCCTGCATTGCACTCTAGAGCACCGGCTTGGGATTTGGCCATTGTACTTGATGGTCTGGCCCTGGCTCCCTTCGAGCCTATTGAAGAGGTTTCAGAGAAGTTCCTTACACTAAAGACTCTATTTCTTCTCGCTATTTCTTCTATCAAGAGAATTGGGGATCTGCAAGCCCTGTCGGTGGCTCCTTCATGTTTGGAATTTGCACCTGGTATGGTGAAAGCATTTTTACACCCTAGGCCGGGTTACATTCCTAAGGTCCCCACTAATGTGGCGGGCCCTATTGTGCTGCAGGCTTTTTGCCCTCCACCTTTCGTTACCCCAGATCAGTAAGGTCTCAATCTGTTAGGTGCCGTTAGGGCTTTGGATGCCTACGTTCACAGAGCTGCCCTGTGGCGTAGATCAGAGCAGTTATTTGTCTGCTTCGGTTCAACCAAGAAAGGTTGCCCTGCATCTAGACAGGTAATGAGCAAGTGGGTAGTTGAGGCTATCTCACTTGCTTATGAAGCGGCCGGACAGCTCTCACCTATGGCTGTCCGCGCCCATTCTACTAGGAGTATGGCTGCCTCTAAGGCTTTAATTTCAGGGGTTTCCCTGCAGGACGTTTGTAATGCGGCAGGCTGGTCCTCACCGCATACATTTGTCAGATTCTACGACCTAGACCTCTCCACTCCCGGGGCTAGGCTGCTTGTTTCTTAGTGTGCGCAAGGACTCCACACAGAACGGGCATTTCTCATTATGGCGTAGTGGACATGGGGTTCCCACCGCGTCTCAACGCAGCTCGAGTTCCCTTGAAAGGGAACGTCTCAGGTTACGTATGTAACCCTGGTTCCCTGAGAGGGAACGAGACGCTGCGTTCTCCTGCCATACTTCCTGCATGCCCTGATCGACTTGCTTCAGGCCTTTTCAGAAGCTGTCGCGGTCTGATTTCTGGTGTGCTTTATAGCTTCCTGGTCTATGACGTCACCGCCGGTGACGTCTCGTTCTTCCATTGGACTGATTATACACGTGCTTCACGACGCAATCACGCAGAGCGTTCCCACCGCGTCTCAACGCAGCGTCTCGTTCCCTCTCAGGGAACCAGGGTTACATACGTAACCTGAGACATTTTATCCCTGGATTTGATCCAAATCAGAAATCATTTTTACAGATCTCAAGCTAGAGACCAAATAACTTTCACAGACATTTCATAGCAATTCATTTATGTATAGTGGCAATTTATGGAGAGCTCCACCATACAGAGATGTATTGTGGATTAACTATATTGTGGATTAACTTTTTTTCACAAAAAAAGAAAGGGTGGCAAAAGTGGGACATCTGTTCATAGTAAAACAGACAAAAAAAGTGTAACGTACAGCACTGAGCACAGCGATTGAGGATCCAAATGCAGTTTATTGATAGCACAATCCAAAGTTGCAGGCCATTTAACAGGCATAAGGTCATATAACAAAAAATAAGTCCAAACAGACATACAAATCCAGAGGTCAAGACAGGAACGAAAAATTCAGGACACAGGCAGAAATCAAACACCAGGAACAACAGGATAAACAAGGAAATGCTCAGTAATGATGTGGAATACAGGTCAAGACTACACATGAGACAAACAGCTGAACTGGGTAAATAGGCAGAGAGACTAAGGGATAATGAGGTGATGGGAAACAGCTGCACATGATTACACAGATGACAGACACAGCATTTTGAGAAACTGAGTCCATGATGTGTGTAGAGTGAGCGGTAAGAGTGCCCTCTGCTGGCGTACAAGGGCACTCACAGTTGGCTTCCAGACGCTCCCACGCCGGTGGGAGGTGGATCGGAGGGCGGATCCGGGGACGGGAAGGTTGGCCAGGTCCAAGCATAGGAAGAGGGACTGCAGACACAGGTAGTCCAGGAACCTAAGGTGGAGCAGACAGAGTAGAGGAACTGGCTGGTGCAGGTTTGGCAGATGGCCAGGGTTGTGCAGACCGGGCAGATGGCCAGGGTGATGCAGGCCAGGCAGGTCGCCCCCTTAGCAAAGCTTAAGACGGCGAAGTTGAAGACCACAACACTGTAGAAGAGTCTGAAGACCCCCACAGCGGAGTCCACCCAAGGCATTGCTGAAGGCCACCAAGGTGGAGCCAATGACCCCCAGTGAAAATCTGGTAACATAAGAGACCAAGACTACTGATCAAGCAAGACTGAAACACAAAGCACAGAAAAGTTAGCATTGGACCACAGGAGCTGTGTTAAAGAAGGCTCGATGGTTTCCTCCATGGGTATAACTGGAGCAGCAACATATTTCAGGTTGCCGAGAAGTTTTTGTACAACCTCTGCGGTCGTGTAGAGGCGGTCTGGTGTGGCGTCCATGATGACTGAAGACTCGGGACTGGCACCCATGATGGCTGGAGACTCAAGCATAACACCCGTGACAACTGAAGGTTTTGGCATGGTTTTGTCGTCTGTTCCCTTTTGTGTGTGTGCTCAGATAACTTTTAAGACAAGCTCAACATTATCATCCATGTATTCCAGTATTTCCAATTGCTCACTATTACTCATCTTACCTGTTTGTGGACTGTGTTCCTTCATTAAAGGGATACTTCAGCTCTGGGAAGATGAATGTGTATTTAATAGTGGTCATTTATATAGTAGAAATGTGAAATTATTTTTGAAATTGAAGCATTCTAGACTGAGAAAAGGCAGAAAATGTATTTTTTACTCATGTGGCTGAAAGACAACAACTCGAGCTGGGGCGGACTGGTGCTGTCAGTGCTCTCGCTGTGCGCCTATGGAAACAGATAGAGAGTCCTATTGCTGTCGCGAATTTCAGCGTTTCCAATTTATCTCATCCAGAAGAAAATGACATCGCTGAAATTCGCGACAGCAATAGGACTCTCTATCTGTTTCCATAGGCGCACAGCGAGAGCACTGACAGCACCAGTCCGCCCCAGCTCGAGTCTGGCCGGGCTCGAGTCAGGTCTTGCTCCCCTGCTGCAGCAGCTGCTCTGGCCGCCTCTTGTTCCTTCATCTCCCGCAACTGTTCGTCGCTGTATTGCGGCTCGTACAGCTAGCAGCGAGCATCAGATTCGCGCAACAGATCTTCAAAATCCCCTTCTGCCATTTCAACTTCAAAACTAGCTTCCACCATCGTGATTAGACTACTATACAAACTTTCTACACAGAGCAAGAGCCTGTTAGCTTAGCTTCTACAGAAAGATGGCTGACACTATCTTTACTTTCTGTGAGTGAGATCCCGCCCCATATGGGCGTGGAGAAAACTTGCGGAAATAGCTACTAATACTGGCTGTAGTTTTAAGCCTCTGGCCCAAAAATCCTCAGATGTCACAAAATGATGATTTTTGCGTCATCTGAGGATTTTTCCCATACTAAAAATACATAAATCTCTCATATCAGGGGGAAATGAGGGGGGGGAAGCACGGTAATTCGAAAATAATACTGATTTTCTACTGATACAAAGCTTAATGCTAAATCCTGAAGTATCCCTTTAATAATGTGTGACTCCATGTGACGAATTATTCGCATGTGGAGGGGCTGTGTGAGCAGCAATATGCCATGATGATGAGTTGCTTACATGCTACCCTTCCCTTGATACTGCATCCTTTTGGAAGGCTCCTGCCTTGCCAGTGGAGAGAGAGTGTGTCCGGCTCTCAAGGCAACTGAATGCTCTTACTGTTGATAGCCACAGTGAGGGAACTAAAACCCCTATTTCTTGACTTCATTTCTTTCAAAAAAGGAATGAAAGTCAAGTGTTTCCACCTTGCAGCCCAGTGTTTGCTGGAACAGCACGGCAGCTTTGATCATGGGATTGCAGGTGGGTAGAGCCAAGGCGGATGAGTTTGCCACCTATGCTTTACCACTTTGTGGCGAGGCATATGCGGCAGCGAGACATGGCAGTTGGGCCCTGCACACCATGGAATCCGCCTAGTAGTGAAATTTTACCAGTCGGGTGGTAGCATTTGGGTTGTTTCACATGTATTCACTACAGCAATGGTTTACGAAGTACAAAGTGAGTCCACACAAGAATGGACAGCTACTGATTCCATGGGACTTGGATTGTCTTTCAACAGTTCAGTGGTGGCTCTTGACTTCAGGCCTGAATGAGGGAGTTGCATTATCAGACTATATCAACAGATGCCTCACAGGATGGGGTACTGTCTGGTGAGGCAATCCAGTATGGAGACAATGGGATGCCTTGTAAAGAGGAACAGACATAAATCTCCTGAAACTGCAGGTAGTATTTTGGACCTTGATCTATTTTCTGCTTTGACCTCAAGCGAAGCATGTGACTCTTCATTCAGACATTTAATGTGGTAGTCTAATAAGCCAGGGTAAACCAAGCCAGGGTTTGCTCAACAACCCTATCAAGGAAAGCTTGAGATCTCCCATTATTGGCACATGTCTGCTGGGAGAGGACAACCTAGAAGCCAGCCTTTTGTCCAGGTGAGGCCCCAGGCCCGGAGAATGGTGACTTCACCCAGCAGTGGTGCGTACCATCCTAGCTTGTTTAAATAAAGCCCAGGTGGATCTCTTTGCCTCACAGGAAACCACTCATTGTCCCCTGTGGTATTAAATTATGGTCCCCAGGGAATCCCTCGGGGATGGATGCTTTGGCAAACAAATGGCCTCCAGTGCTTCTGTACCTATTTACTCTTTTCCCACTTCTGACAGCAGTCCTAGCCAAAGAAAGTATCTTGAAGTAGAGGTACAAATGGGTCCAAAACTTGTACCCGAACCCGAAGAAACCCGTAAATGTGCTACACGGAACCAAAGTGGACCGTCTATTATTTGAAAGTTGGACCCGGATCCGTGCAGAGCTGAAAAATGCCATAAATGTACTACCCCCAACCGATACGGACCCGTCTATTATTTAAAAGTTGGAACCGACCCAACCGGCACATATTCCACAGCAAATTGCTATTAATAAGTCAATAAACAAGTTGCGAAAATAAAACTTTGTGTCTTACCTTATGTTAGTAGCCTTCTCCCCTGTACCGGACTGTGATGCATGATGCCAAGAAAGTTCCATCTATGTTATTCCTCTCTTGCTGATTGAAAGAGGATGCTTAATCCACTCATTATTCCAGCCACGGTGACAGATGACAAATGCGACTTTGCAGTTTTGCACTTTTTTTGTATCTCGAGTGAACTCACATAATTAAGATAACTTTACCTTTTTGCCCTTTTGAAATACAATAACGATTGCTTGTTCAGTGACATGGCCGCTGATGTTAGCATTACTTATTTGCTATCATCTCTGTGCTCTCTGAGCCAAGTCTAAACAAACATTTTAGGTATAACAAAACTGTTCATTCATAATATTGTTACAAAAACAAGAGAAAGAAAGTGCAATGCATGGTGTGGCAAAATAAGTCCCGTCTTCTAAATAAAAAAGCCAATCGTCAATTGGAAAAGTCATTGTGTCAAAACACATGTACAGCGCTACTGACTGATCAACTCGGGTATAATACACACAATGTTAAGAAGACCCGGGACCTGAAGTAAAAGATTGGGACCCGACATGGCTGACCATTTAAAATATAGACCCGAACTCGTACGGGGAATCCAGAGAAGTACAAACTACTTGTCTGGCAAATAGACAGGAGTCATTCAGAGCTCTTGGAGAAGCACTTCTAACAACCTTGCAAGCAGCCAAACCCTTCTACAAGGTGGCTTTAAGCTGTTTAGTTGTAAAGGTTCTCTTGATGGTGTCAGTCAAGAGAAATGGACCCAGTTTCATTATAGGTTCATTCACTCTTGTCATTCCACCAGTTCCTGTTGGAGACTGGTCTAACAGAGTCAACCTTGAGGGGATATGTAGTGGCTGTCTCTGATCACCATATGGGTTATGGAGGTTTCACAGTTGGTTTCCAACCTCTTCTCAAACGCTTTCTGAAAGGAGCTCGTAGATCTTGAGCTTGGTTAATTTCCTCATGGGATCTGGGCATTGTCCTGAAGGCTTTGAAAGAACCCCCCTTTAAGCCATTAGACAGATTAAAGACAGAATTTCTTACATTAACGCGGTCATGATATGACTTTTTTAATATAAATGTGTTCCTTGAGGTTCTCTTATAATTTTGGTAAAGTTTTTTTTACACAAAGTCAAATATTCACAAAAAATATTATTTTCAACTCTCATTTTGATCCTCTGTTTGGAATGCTCTGTTTTTAAAAAGCGCCTCTTTAAAGGCCTACACTTCATCTTCACCACTAAAATGTAATAATAATAATAAAATAATGTTCTTTACTGAAACTAAATTAAAATTGATAATTTCATCTCAACTGGATATCAAATGTAATTTGATACGTAACGTTTGTATATTCTAACCATGCTAAACAGTACATAATACAGTACGGGGTTAGTTCACAAGTGTTGGCAGACTAAATACAAGTTCAAAGAAAAATAGAGACACAATGAATTTCCTCGAGAACTTTGCACAAGAGATATGAACCCACCAAGAAATGAGAGCCTCTGATGGCTTCCCTTCCCATGCCTACACCTTCTCGAGTGTGCCAGTTCTATTTAAGATGCCTTTGAGAAAATGTGAGAGTAAGTGTGGTGGTCTCATAGTTAATTATTTTTAACAGTACATTAACATAACTGATTTTACTAACATTTATTTTGGACATATCTGGATTTAATCTGTATGTTAAGTAGTTTGAGCTGAATTGGTTTTAAGTTTAAAACTTGGGGCAAAAGGGTTTATAACAAAGCTAAATCAGAAAATTTGTGGAATATCACTCTTATTTCACTCTCAGTGTCATCCAGTCCTAAACACAAAGTTTCTGCAGCACATGAGGCTTGCAAAGATCCCCAAGTCTTGCAATGTTCTGGCTTATTCACATGGCCCACCAAAAAAAAAAAAAAAAAGTTTTAGCTACTTGCATGTTGGGTGCCAACTTATACAGTAGTTCATAAATGTAAGTGCAAAGCAGACAGCCAAGGCTGGGACAGCCGGTGAGAATGCTCGGTCAATGATAGTTAGTGACGTGACAGCAGAAAAAAAAAAAGAGAATCAACACAAATCTCAAAAAAGACCATCTCTAGGGAGATTGAATTGTCGTCTTTCTCTTGTTTTGTGGCCATCAAGGGCTTTTCATGGGAAGGAAGCAATCTGGAATCTACTTCCCTCAATTGTATATTTCTTCTTCAAGCAAACAGAAGATGCAGCAAAGAGTAAGAGAAAAGCCAAAGCTGTGGCAATACAGTTTACTAGTTATTCAGTTACATCCTTGACACATTTACTGTCACTGACCATGCATTATGAACAAAGCTGTTCCGGAAAAAAACAAACAGATTGAACATATGAATACCGTAACTGCACGCTTAATGCAGTAAATTGGTTATTAATGATTTCCTGAAAAATAAGAACTCTCATTTTGTCTGCTTGTGTCATGCAGGTTTGGGGTGTTGGAGCAATGTTTTTATAGTCTACACACAAGATCCCAGGTTCACTCAATGGACAGCCAATAATGGGACATTGTTTAGTGAAAACCCAAGCTATTCAGCTCATGTTGGCAACGGAACTAGACAGGAAGTGCCAAATTAACATGGAAACCTTGATGTTAACTGACCATTTGCTTGCTATTTGTCAGTGTTTCAAATAACCATCTTTTTGAATTGCACTTGTCTTTGCAGATATACACACTTAAATCACAAGGAAAAACACATTCAGCATCAGATTCAAACACAGGCTTGTTGTAGAAAATAAAGTCAGTGGCAGTGCTTTTGTATTAATGGCATTTGAAGTGAAAGCTAGGAGTAAACACCTCTAAATGTTCTCCAGGCTTTTCACTAAAGCACAAACCAGTCTTTCACAGCAAGGGTAAAAGCCAAGACTGTTCGCTTCCATGAGCCAGAGTTTTCAATGGTAGATAGCATCTTTGTCCTTCATTTCTGAAGGTATTTATTTGATCATTTTTGTTTCAACTTTATCTTGAAACATTTCTTTATATATCTTCTAAATTGTTAATTTACAATAAAGCCTTCACACCATTGCCATTTAAAGCATCCCGTGCTACATAGAAGTGTTAAAGATATTTACAGCACAGGCAGAGTTTGGAGGCGGAGTTCTCAACACAACAAGAGATCGTGGAAAGATGTAAATAGATGTAAGTATTAGACAACTGATTTATGATTGAAATTTTCAGCGAACGACAGTAATAGCATATCTAGTGATGAAAACTACTCAACTTTTAATGAAATTTGTGCCATTTTAATTAAAAATATGTGATCATGATTCATGTAATTCATATCTGAATGTGAAGAGACAAGAAACGTTTGCGTTTTCAACATAACATAGGAATAAGAGTGATTGTGTGCATTTTAATATATACATTATTTGCAAATAGTTAAAAATTATTACTTCATAACTACAATTAGACATAGATCTTCTTTTATCATTCTTATTAATTTATTCTCTTAAATGTTTTTAAACATCCTGCCCACCCCACCCCAAAAACCCCCACAAAAGTAAAACTAGAAGCCTTAGTCAATTTTTTACTCTAAATTTTAAACATAACAAAAAATAAATGCATTATGCCTGTCAGAAGTACTGCATTCAAAAATATACTGTATGCACTATTATGTAGATCTTGATGATGATGAATTCAGTGCTACAGTGGCCCAAAGTATTTGGATATTTAAGACACAAATTTAATTAAATATGATAACAAAACATACAACCATTTAGTGGAATCTGCCAATAAATTGAGCTTTTGTCTGAATTTTTGGAATTAGGCTACTTTTTATTATTATTTATTATTTATTTCTTCATTAATCACTTATTATTACGCATTAATTACTTATTTAGAGGATGTATGCAAACATTTTGCAATCGAAAAAAGGGTGTAAAAATTTTCTTCTTCAACCATTCACAGCATTAAGATCAATTTCATCCTCACAGTATACAGAGCTTGCATGTGACTTTGTATCTCAACTTAAAAATGCCCATAAAGCACTCTAAATGCTACAAAATCCAATAGAAGTTACTTAAAGTTTACTACTGTTGTTAATTTCATAAAAATCATTTATTTGCACTGTTTAATATATTTTAGCTATATCTACTATTTAAACGTTCTGAGACAATCCTTTCACACAAATACAACACTGGAACTCAAAAACAAGATCCACTGTGAGAGTGGTTGCCCCTGAATGAATTGAAAGAGGCTACACTGAGTTTAATCCCTTTAGCAAGAGCCAATCCCCCACAAGCCCCCAATCCCCCACAAGAGGAAATCAATGCATTAAACAAACAAGAATTCACAAATGCCCAGCCTGTAATATTTAGGAAGGTTTAACAAACCCTTTCACCTTGGAATACACCAGCCAGAGTAAAAATCGTGTATATATATATATATATATATATATATATATATATATATATATATATATATATATATATATATACAATAGTGCTTCATTTTATCCTGTGTTGAGCTTTGCTTTGTTTTTTTGTTTTTGTTTTTTTAAATGCCAAGGACACTCTGCGACACCATGGTGTTTTCAGAGCGCATTGTGTAGAGTAGAGATTAGGCTTAATTCCCTTAAGAGCAGCCACTGGTGGCTTCCTGATGTATAGGACACTGCATACACGATGCGTAGAGAGGAACTTCTCATTTCCTTGGCTCCCAGATCCATTGTGTCCCTTACGTGTTACTACGTCATCAGAACGTATATATCTTCTCCTACCAGAGGATCTACCATTTGTTGCCCTACTCCTGTATTGTTAGTCACTCTCGATGTGTTGTATTATGTAATTTCTTTCAGTGGAACATAAAAGAATCAAGAAAAAAATGGAAAACTACATTTTAAGAATCTTTAAGACATTTCAATATAAAGACCAAGGGCTATCAAGCTTTAAAAAAGACACAATAAAACAATAATAAATCAGTCAATACAACTAGCATGCAACAAAAGAATGAAGCTATAAAATAGCTTTGAAATGAGGAACAAACCCTACAGTTGAAGTTGATCAAATAAAATCTTCGCCAGCCATGCAGCTCTCAAATGTCATTATCCATTTAAACTGCATATTGGCATTTTGCTTTTGGATTACAACACACACAAGAAACCGTTAGTGTATTGGCTTCAATGATGAAGTAATTTCATGTAATTTTTGAATGTCAATACAAGTTAGACAATTTAGAGTAGAACATTATCAGTGCAACAAAAAAAAACATGTTTTCTTCTGTTCCTAATACAAAATGATCAAGCTGTGTTCAGATTGTAGGCAAAAGTGGATTCTTTTCTCTTTTTTCTTACATGCAAATCATATATGTTGTTTTTTTTATAGCTGTGTGTCCAGCACGATCCATATGGAATCTGATCTCAGTTTTTTATCTAATTTGAGCCACTTCCATTTGCCCCTACCGTATAACAGTGAAAACATGGAAAGACAAACTTTGTCAATGGCAGGGAAGCATTGTGTCATAAATAATGGAAAATCTATAATCAATGGAGTTAATATGGAAGACAACTGCAAAGGTCGTCAGTGAAGTGTGTCTCATAAATATTACGGTGCAGCTCTATACAAGCAAAAACTGATATTGGACACATTCAAGAAAAATCCAAAATTCAAACAAGAAAATCAGATCCAAGCAATACATCAGAATTGTGCACTAAGGCTAACAGTGTGAATGTGGTCTTATTGAGAAGACATAGAATGTCATGCATGAGGTGATGGTGTTTCTTCGTTTTTTTCCACTTGAATCTGTGCACATTGTGTTTAACACATTTAGGCAAGGATATTCTCAAAATATGGCCACTCGTACCTCATTGCTTAAACATGAACATGTCAATAAAATTAGTGTAATTTAAAGGGGTCCAATTATGCGCCTTAATGAAGTCTGAATTATGTTTTTGGGGAGGCCGACTAGAATAAGTTTTCATGCTTGATTGTTCAAAAAACGCATTATTTTTTAACATATTTTACATTATTACAGCTCCTCTCTCTCCCCAGTCTGGTTGAACACATCGTTTTGGATGAATCCTCTCCTTCCGAAACATGAAATGTGCTGTGATTGGTTGGCAGGCCCAGTGTGTTTTGATCGGCAGCACTTATTACAACCGCGAGATCTACTCAGATGTAAATATTAACAATGGCGTCAATTTCAAACCATTTCGAGCCCAATTCAGACCCTGATAATGTAACGAATAAGAGGATTGTGCTGAACGGATTTCAAGCACGGACTCTGCAAGCATGGATTTCACAGGACGTTTCAGATTGGTGTTTTTTTTGTAATTTTCTTATAGAAACGATGTTATCCACCATTTAATCATATTTGTGTGAAAACTATTTTAATACAAACAGTAATCGAACACAAAATCATGAATAATTTTCCTAAGGGGCAGTGAAGAGTCTCACAAAAGCTACAGTAAACTAGCGTTTACTAGCGGAGGCAAAGTTTTGCCCTTCAATTACATCATAGCACCTACATTAAGTTGTGATCCATCAACAACAGATTGTCCCGACAAAATGGGAATGCGTCTGTCTTTCAGGAGAAGCATTTGTGCGTATAGCCTGCATAATTTTAGGGTTCGTGATGTCACCAACCCAGGAAGATGCTTTTATGTAGTCCCTACCAGCCGTTTGTTGTAGTCCTTAAAAAGCAATTTCTGTAAAAAGAAAATTCCTCCTTTTGCATTGAACTTTGAGCGTTTTTACTTTGCAGATGTTGTTTATGCTCAAACAGCTACATTACACACTAACTAAAGTTAAAAAGTTAAACAATCAATGATCCCTTTAATATATTGCACTATGCATTGATACATGCATATGTAATGGTTTTTAAATTGAGAATCACCAGTCATGCAAATTAATTAAAAAAAAGTCTTTCAACATTTTATTATTATTGTCAAAACAATACAGTCAAATATCTGTTTCTGCTTTAGTCTATGTAACATAACTGGTATATCAAAACAAGTATAAATACTAAACCAAACAAGGAACTAATGAGCTAAATAATAGACAACAGGTGAACTGAAAACAACAATCAAACACGCTGGGAAGGGGTGAGGGCTCTGGAGGAGAGAGTGAAACCAAAGAAAAACAAACAGTCCAGGCAAACATTCAGAGCGATGGAGATGTTGCAGCTGGAGTTGTAGCCACTGGATACAGAGACCCAGGTGGAGCTGGGGGGAAGACGGGGATGGAGCCGAGAGACCCAGGTGGACCCGACCGCAACCCCACCTGATGCATAAAAAGGGAATGATTATCGAGTAGGCATTGTTTAAGTGATTTAACACTACACTTCTCTATAACATAAAATATTTTTTCAATTACAATTACTATAATTATGATCACATACTTTTGATTCACATACTTGATTCATATTTTATATCATTTATCAATATGTGAATCCGTTGACAAGGCTACACATGACACGAGTTGTGGTCTCATTGGCATAAATTGATTTATTTGAGATTAGATAGAACAGTATAGATCCCACTCTTGTATGTCATGGACTTCCGAAGCTTTGTTTGGTCGCAGGCTCTTTCTGCTCTGCAGTGATTTGTTAGATATGGTAGAGCAAACAAGTCTGACCACCAGATGTCATGAATGCGCATTGTGTTAAAAGCTTGGAGTAACGAACCTTTTTTTCGGCACAATTTGATGAAAGGCTCAAATGCTTCAGAAAGCCTCGATTTCCCATCACTACTGTTCGGTCCTAATTCTGTCACCGGTGGTTATAGTATTAAGCGCACAGAGATAAGTAATTCACACAAACAGTCTTTCATCCACAAAACTCACAGGAAAACTCAAGGGAAACTGAAAATAACACACCTTAACAATGACGGAGACAGGACAGACTGCAGGAACACAAGGAGTATAAATACTAAACCAAACAAGCAAATTAATAGACAAACAGGTGAACTGAATACAACAATCAAACACGCTGGAAAACTGGGACTGTGTTCGAAATCGCCCCCTTCACCCTCATTCACTGTTCCCTACATTACTCCACCAATATAGTCCAGCTTTGAATCGAGTGAAAGCTCTGAAAGTTATGTAACACTGAATATCATTTTGAATATGCAAGTAACATATACTTCATGAAAATGCTGTGTAATTGCAAGAAAGAGACTGAAAAAGAGAAACAATTTATTGTGACAATGTGTCTTTTGACATTTGTGTTTGTTCTAATGTGAACATTTTGGAAAAAATATATATAAGCCAGCAAGACCAAATCTTATCACACACACACATTGCTGTCCTTTGTTTATTCCACCATCAATCACTTTTATGTTTAGGTCTTATGAATCTTGCTGCTTTCTATCCAGAATGCATGAAGCAACAGAAACACTTTTCATTCAATTCTTTATGCACTGCTCAATTCAGTGCCATCTGTATAAGAATAAAGTTCAGAATAAGCCTAAATACAACGAAAATGGGTCTGTATAAATATATATATATATATATATTTTATTTTTTTTAATTTTAATAAACATTACCAAACATTAAGGTAACATGAAAATACCTTTTGCCATTAAAAAGTTAGCGTCGTTAAAAAATGTTTACAAATTTCTAAAAAAAGAAAAAAAAGACACTAGATCATGGGTTCACAGTGATTATCGCCCCTAGCAGTGAACCATTAAAATTCCTAAATGCTTTGAAATACGTAAAAAAAAGCTTATGATGTAACAAAGCGTTATTTACTGAAATGACATGACTTTGGCAGTTTGATATGTGCTCTGAACTTTAAAGCTTAATGAAGAACCAATAACCTCTGATCACCACGAGAAGCATGCTGGTTAGAAATGTGTCCGAAAGTGGTCCGACTTGCTCTAATATCAGGCTGACGTTTATCAAAAAACCTTTGGCAAGGCGGCTGTGAGGGTGTAACGTGGCAGGTTGGAACATAGAAGGAAGCAGGATCCAAATACAGCAGTAGTACTTTTATTAAATAAACTAAAGACTAGACAGACTCAAAAACTCAGACATAGAGAACAACACAACCAACCTCTAACAACATCATGAACAAACCAATACTGTAACAAGACACATTGGAACCGTGGAACGGAAGAGGCTGTGGAGGCGACCAGGGCGGAGCATGCTGTGCAGGCGACCAGGGCAGAGACGACCCTTCGGGCGGCCAGGGCGGCGACGACCCCTCAGGCGGCCAGGGCGGAGACGACCCCTCGGGCGGCCAGGGCGGAGACGACGACCCATCGGGCGGCCAGGGCGAAGCAGACGACAGTCCATCGGGCGGCCAGGGCGGTGAAGACCCTTCGGACGGCCAGGGCGGTGAAGACCCTTCGGACGGCCAGGACGGTGAAGACCCTTCGGGCGGCCAGGGTGGTGAAGACCCTTCGGGTGGCCAGGGCGGTGAAGACCCCTCGGGCAGCCAGGGCGGTGAAGACCACTCAGGCGGCCAGGGCGGTGGCTCAGGAACAGACACCGGCTCAGGAACAGACACCGGCTCAGGTACAGACACCGGCTCAGGAACAGACACCGGCTCAAGCTGGGCAGTATTGGGCTTGATGGGTAGAATGGGTGGCGTCGGCAGGGCCAGAAGCTTGGGCGGCGCCGGCAGGGCCAGGAGCATGGAGACAGCCTCTGGACTGACCGGAGGCTCAGGAAGGGCCTCCGGGCATAGCAGGATGCAGGTAGTCCTCTTCCTCCTCCTCCGTCTCCGAGAGGGTGCTGGGCTGGACGGGGCCAGCGGCGAGGGCTCTGGGTCGGCAGAAGTGACGTGAACAGTCTCTGCATCGGCAGAAGTGACGTGAACAGTCTCTGGGTCGGCAGAAGTGACGTGAACAGTCTCTGGGTCGGCAGAAGTGACGTGAACAGTCTCTGGATTGGCAGACGTGACGTAAACAGACTGCGGAATGAGGGCAAATGTGGGAGTACCAAGTTTCTCTTTCGTGATCCCCACACCTGGTTGGTCTCAGCCTTGCATTCTCTGTTCTATTTGCCACTGTTTGACCCTGCCTGTTTTGACCATCCTGAATAAAGTTGCAACTGGATTTCTCTGCGTCTGCGCCATCGTTACAGCGGGATTCTGCAGTCAGACACAGCTGCTCTACAACTACTGTGCTGCTCAAAAACACGATGGGAAATGACTTGCTGATGACACAGATTAATGCTCAAAAATGTTTGATTTTGAAACTCTGGTATCATGTTTTTATGTGTATAAATTATGTGTGAATATTCACTCTCTCACAGTGATCTCTCTATAATGAATGGAAAACACGTCTTTCGGATGGAAGTAAATAACAAGTACTTTGGGTGTCATGTTGATCATAATTATTTTAATATAAAAGCAAACTCTTAAATTAAATCCAGTTTATTAGCAACACACATTGTTGTCTCATAGTTGTCTCACATGAGTGTGAATCCCTTGATTATTTTGGCTGCACTTTTTTCACCCATCCCTCCCTACTCTCGTCTAACAACATGTCCTAACCAGACGCGATGCACCTATGGGACGCAATAGAAATCACAGCCATTCAGAAGAGCACTATAGGACCTGTAGGACCTTTTCATTATATGGTTCTAGCCCCTTTCACATAGTCAGTCTTTACTGGTAAATTACCGGTAAGAGATTATGAACAGAACCTTTCAAAAATACCAAGTAATGTAAAGTTGTAACATTACCAGTAAATTACAGGTAATGTGCTCTGTGTGAACGCAGAATGAAAATTACCGGTATGATCACGTACAAAGTCAGAATGTGCTGACGTAAGAAGTCTGCTTTGGGCCAATCATAAAGTTCTTATGGAGATGACTTGATTACTCCACGCTGTTTACAGAAAGCTTTTTAGCGTTTTTCTATTTAAATATGCAAATTTTTTCACGATTGAACAGATAGTGAAACTTCTCCTCATGGATCTCCTTGGCGAATGAACGCAAAGGCACGGGGTTTGAAGATCACTTCCGATGACTGACATCACAGAATTTATTGGTATTTTGGAGCTGATGTGTGAATGGTCTCTTACCGGTAAAAAGCGAGAATGCCGTTGCTTGTGTGAACAGCATATTTGTGTATTTACCGGTAAAGTAACTCTGGCAATTTTACAGTAATTTACCAGGATTGCTGTGTGAAAGGGGCTACTGATATGGATCTTTTCATTGTACTGGGGGAAAAAAAAGTCGTTCCAAACATTTTAGTAGAAGTAAATTTGGGTTGTGAAAATTAGATGTGTCCTATGACCTTAATGTACTGGGATTTATACAATTTACATCTTTCCCTTTCATTGTTGTTATGCCTACCCTGACTGAGGTCATTAGTCATATACATCCTCAAGTGGGTTATTGCAACTTTATTATACTGTTAGCAATGTAAATCTTTCCTGAATATATTTGTCAATTCAAAATACTTGCAAAGGGCCAAACACTGAATCAATACGACTTAAACGTTCAATGCTATAAAACATAGAATGTAATGCTTTTAAGTATTTAAAATACTGTCATAAATCAAAGTTGGGCTTTGGTGTCATACTCAACCCACTCTCATGTGGTAGAAGTAGGAAAAACGTTATCACTCACAGTTGTGTGGAAATATTGTATTTCTTGTTTTTAAACTAAACAGTCAGACATGGAGTCTAGTAACATGGAAACTTGTGGATTGATGTGACATGGGGCCCTCTCAATATTTTCACAGCTTCAACATGGATCCATTAGCCCATTTGTTCAAATTAACATCATGGTGTTCTCACAGGGAGTGCACTACATCAATGCTTTGTGGAACAATGTGCAGTAGCTTTCTTTTGTATATATATATATACAGGTCCTTCTCAAAAAATTAGCATATTGTGATAAAGTTCATTATTTTCCATAATGTAATGATAAAAATTAAACTTTCATATATTTTAGATTCATTGCACACCAACTGAAATATTTCAGGTCTTTTATTGTTTTAATACTGATGATTTTGGCATACAGCTCATGAAAACCCAAAATTCCTGTCTCAAAAAATTAGCATATCATGAAAAGGGTCTCTAAACAAGCTATTAACCTAATCATCTGAATCAACTAATTAACTCTAAACACCTGCAAAAGATTCCTGAGGCTTTTAAAAACTCCCAGCCTGTTTCATTACTCAAAACCGCAATCATGGGTAAGACTGGCGACCTGACTGCTGTCCAGAAGGCCATCATTGACACCCTCAAGCAAGAGGGTAAGACACAGAAAGAAATTTCTGAACAAATAGGCTGTTCCCAGAGTGCTGTATCAAGGCACCTCAGTGGGAAGTCTGTGGGAAGGAAAAAGTGTGGCAAAAAAACGCTACCCAACGAGAAGAGGTGACCGGACCCTGAGGAAGATTGTGGAGAAGGACCGATTCCAGACCTTGGGGGACCTGCGGAAGCAGTGGACTGAGTCTGGAGTAGAAACATCCAGAGCCACCGTGCACAGGCGTGTGCAGGAAATGGGCTACAGGTGCCGCATTCCCCAGGTCAAGCCACTTTTGAACCAGAAACAGCGGCAGAAGCGCCTGACCTGGGCTACAGAGAAGCAGCACTGGACTGTTGCTCAGTTTTGTATGTCATTCGGAAATCAAGGTGCCAGAGTCTGGAGGAAGACTGGGGAGAAGGAAATGCCAAAATGCCTGAAGTCCAGTGTCAAGTACCTACAGTCAGTGATGGTCTGGGGTGCCATGTCAACTGCTGGTGTTGGTCCACTGTGTTTTATCAAGGGCAGGGTCAATGCAGCTAGCTATCAGGAGATTTTGGAGCACTTCATGCTTCCATCTGCTGAAAAGCTTTATGGAGATGAAGATTTCATTTTTCGGCACGGCCTGCCACCTGCTCACAGTGCCAAAACCACTGGTAAATGGTTTACTGACCATGGTATTACTGTGCTCAATTGGCCTGCCAACTCTCCTGAGCTGAAGCCCATAGAGAATCTGTGGGATATTGTGAAGAGAAAGTTGAGAGACGCAAGACCCAACACTCTGGATGAGCTTAAGGCCGCTATCGAAGCATCCTGGGCCTCCATAACACCTCAGCAGTGCCACAGGCTGATTGCCTCCATGCCACGCCGCATTGAAGCAGTAATTTCAGCAAAAGGATTCCCCACCAAGTATTGACTATTGAGTGCATAACTGAACATAATTATTTGAAGGTTGACTTTTTTTTTTTGTATTAAAAACACTTCTTTTATTGGTCGGATGAAATATGCTAATTTTTTGAGACAGGAATTTTGGGTTTTCATGAGCTGTATGCCAAAATCATCAGTATTAAAACAATAAAAGACCTGAAATATTTCAGTTGGTGTGCAATGAATCTAAAATATATGAAAGTTTAATTTTTATCATTACATTATGGAAAATAATGAACTTTATCACAATATGCTAATTTTTTGAGAAGGACCTGTATATATATATATATACAGATGTGCTTAAAATGTGTTGGTACCCTTACAGCTCATTGAAATAATGCTTCATTCCTCCTGAAAAGTAATGAAAATAAAAGCTATTTTATCATGTATATTTGCATGCCTTTGGTCAGAATAAAGCAAAGAAGCTGTGAACAGAGATGAATTATTGCTTATTCTACAAAGATATTCTGAAATGGCCTGGACACCCCTTAGAAAAGATAACAAATAATTGGATTATAGAGATATTTCAAACTAATGTTTCTTTAATTAGTATCACACATTCTCCAATCTTGTAATCAGTCATTCAGCCTATTTAAATGGAGAAAAGTAGTCACTGATTGGAGGAGGAGTCCACTTTTGAAAGAACAATCCTTCTTGGAGAATGTCCTTTGAACAGATGAGTCAAAACTGGAGCTTTTTGGCAAGTCACATCAGCTCTATGTTCACAGACGAAAAAATGAAGCTTTCAAAGAAAAGAACACTATACCTACAGTGAAACATGGAGGAGGCTCGGTTATTTTTTGTGGCTGCTTTGCTGCGTCTTGCACAGGGTGCCTTGAATCTGTGCAGGGCACAATGAAATCTCAAGACTATCAAGGCATACTGGAGCGAAACATACTGCCCAGTGTCAGAAAGCTCTGTCTCCATCGCAAGTCATTGGTCCTCCAACAGGATAATGACCCAAAACACACAGCTAAAAGCACCCATGAATGGATAAGAACAAAAAATTGGACTATTCTGAAGTGGCCTATTATGAGTCCTGATCTGAAATCTATGGAAAGAGCTGAAACTTGCAGTCTGCAGGGCTCTCAAGTGTCACGCATTGAGCGTGACAGTCATTCATTTCGGTCTTTTGTCACGCTCTCCCGCCACACATTGTATTTCTCACGCTGAAAAAATATTTGTAATATATTTAATATGCCGCAGCGCCCAAAACTCTGGCCGGGCCGCTCTCACTGTGGAACCGGCAGGAATCAAGCGCGTCTCCTCTCGTGTTGTTCGTCGAGCTACACTATAGCCAATCAGAAAATAGCACTATTGTATCTGGGTAAGATTTAACGCAACAACCAATGACAAAAATACATCCATGTCTGTATTAATATATATATATATATATATATATATATATATATATATATATATATATATATATATACATATAAGTGTGTATTGATTGAAGTTCCATTTGTTTTTCAATGAAATCCACAATGCATGATCCTCCCTCCAGAGATTTGATCATTATTATTGTCGTTAGCACCAATGTTATTTATATTTATTCATTAATCAGACACCACTCAAGGGGAGAGGCCATATCAGATCAGATTAGCTTTTTACCCAGTGAATATTTCAGTTTGTCAATTTCTCTATATGCACGCATAGTCTAAAAAAACATATTGCAGTATTTATATCAGCATAAAAAAAGTAACCACATCTAAATCTAAATGATGTATCTAAAACGTCCAATATAACATATTTTCCATTAAATATAGCCTGAAATGAATGTGAAGAATGTTCTGATAAGCGAAAATATAACCATGTAATCATAGAGATGTATGCTTCAAGCTGCTCTCACAATCATGTTACAGATATAATTACAGGTAATTGCTCTCGAGACCCTATGCAGAAGTTTTGGGGGCCCACATGTTCTCATGGTGAAAGCTAGGAAGGAGGATGTATGGAGACATTATTGTCTCCATACGAGCTATTCTTCAGCACTACACTTAAGTCTCGGAATATCTCACATATTTGGATAAGTGGGCAGCCAAAATGCTTGATGGTCTCTGCTCTCTGGTTTCATGATCACAATGACAGGATATGGGGTTAGAGCAACATCCATGTTCTACACCTCCTTTTAACCTTTTTTTTAGTTCAGCTAAAAGCAACACTGTTTTTGTTTGTTTGTGTGTGTGTGTGTGTGTGTGTGTGTGTGTGTGTGTGTGTGTGTGTGTGTGTGTGTGTGTGTGTGTGTGTGTGTGTGTGTGTGTGTCAAAAATGTGGTAAATGCTGTTCTCTCTTTTAAAGGTTGCTTCCTGTTTTATTTAGTTTTTGCAACGTTTTAAAATGTACATTTTTTTCTAATATAAAAGGTTTTACTGACTGTCAGGGTTATGTTCTGTTTTCTATTTCATTGTGACTCAGGCTGTGTCCGAAATCGCCCCCTATACCATTAAAAAGGGCACTACAGAGGTGAGACCAAGTCATTGTTTTGCAAGTCACAAGTAAGTCTTGAGTCTTTGCATTCAAGTCCCAAGTCCCAAGTCAAGTCCCGAGTCAAGACAGATAAGTCCCAAGTCAAGTCCCGAGTCAAGACAGACAAGTCCCAAGTCAAGTTGCAAGTCCTCGAGTTTAAGCTTCAAGTCTTAAACAAGTCATTAGTGCTTTTTGCACAAATTACTGTCTCAGTGTTAATTACTATAGTAAATGAAATGTATACTAATTTACATCAGGAAGGCTTTTAAAATATGATATAATATAATAATATATAATATTATCATATTTATTGCAATAAAATTTTCACTAAGGGCACCCATCTATCTCAATTCAATTTAGGGATTGTTCCCTAAAAGTGTGACAAAATAAGCAGGGGCATTACTAGGATTTTCATTTTAGGGGGGCTTAGCCCCCAATGAGGGTATGATTTAAAAAAATAAAAAAAAAAGTTAACACTTTAGTTTAGGGATCTAATGCTCACAATTAATTTCATTTCCATGCAAAGGCAGGGTTTTATAATCACTGTGGTCCCAAATGTGAGGTAAGCCATATAGGGGGGTTCAGGATTCCCCGAGAAAATTTTGATTTCCCTGATCTACATTTGTGCATTTTAAGATGTTTTGAAGGCCAAAAAAAATGGATAACAGCTTTAAAACCATGTCAGTGGGCAGCTGATTATATTTCTCTCCTCATCAGCATCACACTCTTTTTCTCTTTGTTTTTATCTTGCTCTGTCTCTTCCTCTCCTAAAGCTGAGCTTTGACTGATATAGGCTTTTCATTTTTGTCTGTCAGTGAAGAAAGTAAACATAGGGTCAACTGATAGGTTGCATTCACAATATGTAGGCTACACATTCATTATTGATCTTATGCCTAATACAGGGCTTTATAATCAAAGAGGTCCTAAATTTGAGGTTGGTAGGGGGTTAAAAAATGTATTTCTCTGATATGTCTATTTCAAGACGTTTTTAAGACCAAAAAAAAGAATAAGAAATAGCTTTAAAACCATGTCAGTGGGCAGTACATTATTTGTCAATATCTACTCTCTCCTCATCTCCATCACTCTTTCTTTTTTTCTCAGTCTCTTCATCCCTTTCTCTTCCCCTCCTAAAGCTCGAGCTTTTTTAATTTACTAAAGGCTACAGTTTGTATTATATTCTCAATATGTACACATTCATTATTAATCTTGTGCCTAACATGATGGAAACAGCTTTAATGTTTCTTGTCCCCTCACAATGACAGTAAACTAATCATTAGTCTACATTACACGTTACATTGGCCTATTTTCAGTTCAAAATGGCAAAAATAGACAAAACTATATTAGTTTGCCTGATTATTTTTTGTCATTTGTTTAACATTTATGACCTAAAAAAATTTAAAATATAAAATGTTAAGTTTAGCCACTTACATCTTATCTCGCACTTGACCGTACGCGTCGAGTCGCACTGTTAAAATGCGCGCTCAGCAGCGTTTGTGAACATAAAGCCCTCCTGCTTTGATTTGATTGGTCATCTCAAATATTCTGACATTGACGAGCAGTGACAGACCAATGAGGCTTAGATGAACAACACACACACACACACACCCTGTCCTCTGTTTCTGACGTGCTCCCTGCTCGGCGCCGCTGTGGATTGAAGATGAAGAACGCGCTGAATCTGATTATAACAAGACTGAAGCGTACACAAATTTGTGTAGTCTACATTAATCACACATTTTTAGGGGGGCTAGGCAGAAGTTTAGGAGGGCTTCAGCCCTAAGGGCCTAGCGACACCCCTGAAAATAAGGAAAAGGCAGTGGAAAAAAAACTATTTTATTGGTAATCCAGTAACAAAGGCAAAATCATTTCATAGATTTATAACTGAGAAACAGATGCATAAGAAATAACTGCTACCATACCACACTTTACAAATGAGAGAGGAAACATGCTACATGGATCTATACAAACTCATGAAGACAGTCCTAAAATGCTGTGCTTAGCTAATGCTAAGAGAGAGTCAATGTGAGTGAAATGAATGTTTGAGTCAGTAAGTGTGATTGATCTTTTCTTTGGGGACTATGATGGATTGCACTTGAAAAATATCATATTGGCCAAAAGTCTGTCTGACATTTGTGCACGATGGGGCCGTAGTATGATGCCTCCATGGCTGAAAACACGCTCCACTGGAGCACTAGAGGCCGGCACTGCCAAGACCCTGGTGGCCACTTGGAATAGTGCAGGAAGGGTGCTCCGGTTTATAGCCCAAAACAACAGGGCGTTCTGTCCTTCAGATTTCAATGTGGTGACTTAGCTGATGTGCTGGAGTGGTCCCAATGTTTTTTCCTCTGTCTCTTATGATATGCTGCAAACAGCCCCACCTCATGTTCAGGCTGTTGACCTTCTTGCTCTTCAGCTTCAAAACAAGGAGCCGGCACATTCTCAGCAGCATCTTGCAAGATCAATTCTGGTAAAGGATATGCACAGCAGAAACAAACATGCAAATATTAATGTTGCTAATTATTCAATTATTTAAAGTGAATATCTATTACCTAAAAAAAAATATTTAGGTTGATAATATACCCTTCACTTTTTGTGTAACCACTTCCTTGACTTCAGGGCTGACCAGCACATGGTGCTCCGCCCACTGCAGTGAAAAAGCTGGATCCAAGATGGCTGCTTTTAGATAGACTGGGTCTGAAAATGGTGCAGTAGTATCTATTGAACTTGCCATTTTCACATTTATGAAGATTCCAAGGAATCTTTTGATCAGGGAAGCTTCCAAACTTCTGACCATGCTGCTTAAGAAACAGACCTGAGATTTCAGCTTCTCCAAGTGGTGATTCAAAGAAAGAACAGATGGAACAACAGAGCTGATGGTGACAATCTTCTCCCCCGGTGTCAAATCTGTTTCCTCTGCAAACGGCTTCAAGATGTCCACCATCTCCTTTAACTGAGTCCACTCCCTTGATGTGAACAACAGCTCCTTATGTCCAGACTTTTCCAGAATACAACAGAATCTTGGATGATTGCATTCAATTACTGCTCGTACCTGTCTCCGTGTTGAGTTCCATCTTGTGGTAACAGCAGCTGGAATGCTTTTTTCTCCAAATTCAGTCTGAAAGACATCTTTGAATGTTGTGCTTGTGTGAAGCAATGAGCTGATTTTGGACAATTTTGAGAGAGCACGTGACATCATATTTGTGTCTTTCAAACCATCCCCCACCACAAGCTGAAGCGTGTGGGCGAAACACTGAAGACGCTGTTTTCTTCCCATAACAGCATCCAGGAATTGCTGCTCCTCTTCGCTTAGGTCATTCCAGAGCTGTGGATCATCAAGTTGGTCCTCATCATGCATGTCTTGTTCGTGTTCAGTGGGGAAGCACACAGTGAAGGTCTTCTTCATGTTGGCTGCATTGTCACTTATAATGTAGTCTAATTTATCTTTAATGTTAAAATCATCACAAATGGCCTCAAATTGCTCACTGATTCTTTCACCGGTGTGTGGGCCTTTGGAACGTTTGCAGGCCAATAAATTCGAATTAAGCTTTATCTTCTCTTCAGCTGCCTCAATGAAGTGTACAGTTACTCCAAGAAACCCCCTCATTTTTCTATCGGACCAAATATCCACTGTGACAGACACATTTTGTGCGTTTGCTAACACAGATTTTAGCTTCATGCATCGCTCCGCAGCAAGGTTTTCCACTTTTGAGGAGGACAATGTTCTGCGACACACTGGGAGAAAGTGGCGAAAACTCTTGTTTTTCACAATAGACAGAGGTAGATTGCAATCAATAACTAAGTCAGACAGTATTGAATTAGTTATAGCTTTCTGTTGTGGGTGACCAGCACTGTACTGCCCAACACGGGTTTCCATGAACTGTGAGACTGAAGGTTGCTGTGGATCATTTGATATGCTTTTGTTACTCTGATATTCTTCAAACCTGCGCATGGGGTAAAGAGAATACAAAGCAGAGATTCTATTAATTGAAATATTCAGAATAAATACATTTAAAATAAATCTGGACACATTTTTTAAATAAAAACATTTTATGATATATCAATGTTATATTATGATATGATATTATTGTACATTGTATAACAAAAATTATAACATGGCTCTTGGTTCTGCATTCTGTTATTGAAATCCTCTGCTATCATTACTCAATTGTAAATTTCAGTTATAGCCTAACCTATATGGTTTAAACATTGTTGGACCACAGGGCATCTTTTATCTAAGGTGACTGTTTTTTTTTTATTCATCCCATCCCAAGGTTTTTTTTATACTCATTCACTGATTTTGTATTATTTTTGTTTAAACTGAACTGACTTAGCTGGATGATGACGTCACAGAACTGCGGGTTATAGATGAAATTATCTAATTTAATAATTGATGATCTTTACAATGGAACGGAATCAACAATGAATTGACTTCTGCTGAACAAAAACACTATTTACTTTTAGAGCTGCTGTACAGCCTAAATTAACTCTGTTTGCATCATTTAATAATTTTCCTGTTATCACTGTAAAGCTGCTTTGACACATAACGTTAGTCAACCTAACACTTCATTTATCGGCACTAATAATAATACTATAATGAAGTCGAAGCTTTCTTGACAAGAGTATTGGGAATTTACAGTATATTTTCAAAATATTTATAGTACTTTAAGTATTAAATAGATAATGTTAATTAGGAAAATAGTTACATGAAATAAAAAATATTAATACAGACAAAAAAATAATATAGATTGTTAAATAATGTTGAATAAAAATAAGAAACTACAAGTGAATGGATTTCAAAAACTGTGGGATGGAATTAATAAAAGTGATTGTTTCCTTGTAGGCCTAACATTATTTCTTATATATTCTAAATTATCATTATATTGATACATTATTCAAACTTAATTCAAATGCTTTCACGAGACGATGTGTCTCAATGCCGCACTGTCGTTCTTAATTCAAAATAAAATGTTAATAATTTGATAATACCAGGCCATTTCTGATCATCCAAGGGGTCGAGTTTAAAATGTGAGCCGTGGCCGCAACAAAAAGTAAATCAAACATGTTTGGCACTGGTTCCACACTGGTCAATTTTGCTAGATTCATCAATGAGGCATGCAAAATTATTAACAAACCTGTAGTTGATGTCCATTGTCTACTGAGTCTGTGTAACTGTAGCTAGCTAGCTAACATGATAAGTTAAATACTGAACCATCTACAACATGTAACAGGTAACAATGTCAACTTACCGCTGTCTGTGGGTTTTCAGATGCCTCACAAAATTGGACGTTGTTGACAAAGCATCTGTAATTTTTGAACCACAGGTTCTACATATTGCAGTCCTCCTGTTGCTCGTTGTTTTATATTCTTTATATCCAAATAAAATTACCCTGGGTAGCATTTTGGCAGAATCCTCCATGAATGCGATTTTTCAAACTTATTGGATGTTGATAGGTTGATTGTCTGATTGGTTGAATGTGAAGACTGGCAATGCAGATTTAAAAATAAAAAAATAAAAGTAACTGTTCATTGGGAAAATTAATCGTGATTTGCTACACATTAAGCTTATATTGAGTCCCTGGTTAAATTATTTTGTTAACGCGACAGTAATTGTACTAGAACATTCCTATTTCCATGGCGACGTATCAAGCGTCACGTGACACTTTTTGGGGCTACGTGCCTGTCTTTTACAAAACGTAACGTAAATCCATCCATTTCTCCCGAAAGACATGAAAGTGAGTGGCTGGTGAACAGGGAGAAGACTTTATAGTTACCTATAGGCTAAAATGTGCGTTTGTTGTGGGGGGAAAATAACATGTCTCAAAATTACATTTGAAAGGTTTATTATTTCCGCTTACTTAGATATCAGTATGTTTTTTTTTTCTCAAATTATAAATGGTTCGTTGATACTTGTGTATTTAAATGCCTGAAAAAGAAAAAAGAAAACATTATTTGGTTGAAAACTGTCTGAACGTGTGATAATAAATGACAACTGACACGCGCTGCTGAACACACTCTATCACGCTCCCTCTGGCTCAGTGCCAAACATCTTATAAATTGAGTTGATTTTATTTTGAAGTTGTAGTTGACACCCAGTTAGAGTGAGGTCAAATAATCTGCGCATGCTCATTTGAAATGTATGCAATATTTCTCGCAAACTCTACACACACAAGACGCGCGGAACTCTTGTGAGACACGCATACTTATATGAGACTCTAGCACACACAAACAAACTCGCGCATATACTCAATGACACGCGAGCACACACACACACACACACACACACAAACTCCCCGCACACATATATTCATGAGATGCGAGCACACACACATAATACCTTAAAGATGTGGAAAATTCGATCAAAAGTCTGGGTACATTTCTCCAGGCTCGATGCCAATAGCGCGCGATGCAGTATTTGCGGTAAAATAATTGCTGCAAGACCGGTACCACGACAAATATGATGAAGACCTTGACAGTGCACGGAGTAAACGTAAAAGTTGCTCCGTCTTCTACTGTTAAATGAAGAGATACCTTGTTGATCACTCTGACAGTTTTTATATTGCAACAAATAATAACCTACTGAATGTAAACTGCCGTTCAAAAATGTGTTGGTTAGTCAGGTTTATTTTTCAGTAAGGAATAGGATGCATTAAAGTTATCAAAGGTGATATTAAAACATCATGTGTAATGTTACAAAATATTTCGTTTTTTAAATAAATGCTGTTTTTTTGAAATTTTTATTCATCAAAGAATGGTTAGCCATGGTTGCTGGTGTAAGCCATGAAGAAGAAAAACAAGGACATGGAGTTCATCAGACAGAAGATGGACATCACATTCTCCCTTAGGAGAATGGAGATTGTAGATATGGAGCCCATGGTCTCAGAGGTTCTGGAGAGGTGGCCCGGTCTATTTCTTGAAGAACAGGTAAGGCATCTTTTTTTTCTTGAACTTGGTGCATATGTTTACATTTGTGTTATGTTTTTTTCATAATAGTGTATGTAGGTTCATTTGTATTATGGCTTTGAATTTGCAGTCTTAATTATAACAATGAAATCACATTATCAGCTTGTTGTATTTGTATTGCATTAGTTTCATTCAGATTTGTCAAGAGTTCATTCGTGTGACCACCAAGGACCTGATGGGAACATTTAAAGCTGCCCTTGAGATGTTCACCCCTCCAGTGGCGTCATGCCCATTCAAAGTCAGGGGGCACGTGCCCCCTCAGATTTTTCCTCCCTGATCATTTTTTTGTCACAACTTTATTCCTATTATGCTCCATAATTACCAGAGCCTATAACGACTCAAATGTATTCTTGTGGATGTGTAATAAATCGGTCAGCATCAGCCCGCCCCTTTTTCCTAATATGGTGTCTGTGTATCAAATCTAGAGCGCTACGCCCATGCACGTAATTTGCACGGGGGTTACGGGGGTCATGACCCCCTCAAAAATCAGATCCAGCTAATATAACCCCCCCAATATCATCACATAATTCAGATTAAATTAAATATGAAATATTCCGAATGAATACTTTTGTTCGTTTTCTTTATTAAATAAATTTGCCACCAAGAAAGATAGTATTAAATTTTAAATAATCTGTACCCCCCCGTCCACCGCACCGACTACTTGGTATTACCCAACCCGCTTTCTCTACCAAGTTTGTTCACTATTTTGCACAGTCGCTGGGATGAATGGTTGGAGAAAGCTGACGGTGCATGCTAACGGTGAAGATGAAAAGGACACCGAAAAGCTGCCAGACAACGATTTTTCATTGTTGGTCGACACCAGCCAAAAAGAGGAAAAATCCTGACCAAACGGAGGTACCCCATTGCAAAGTTAGCTGTTAAGTTCATAAGTTAGCTCAGCGTTTCTCAAAGTGTGGGGCGCGAGCCCACACGTGATGAACCCACTTGTGATGAATAGAGACATGACAAGTGGGGCGCGACAAACAGGTTTTGTGCCCATCTTTTTAATTCCTTTATTTATTGACCATTCACTCAAAACAAAACAAAGACACATTTAAATGTAAGCTTTACTTAACCATTTCACACGTAAGTTTAAAAGTTTTTCAATGCGACCGTTATTGATCGTAGTATCACTCACTTTATGGTTCCCATGGAGACGCGTCATTATTGCTTGTCACACCGTATGGTCACACCGCAGCCACAATAGCTGAATGATGATCTGCTTTTATTTCCTCTTTTATTCAAACTTTCACAGATTCGTTAGCTATAGCAGGATATATCTGATATTCCGATTGTCAAATATGTGCAAGTGGATGTGTTTTGTTGTTCAAACACCAACGATCGCGGTAGTTGAGCTATATGTGCAACGTATTTTAGGTATCGAAAATACCTAAAAAAAATACGTACATTATTAGGAATTTACCACCTCCGGCTCAATTTGATATTATTATTATTATTATTTTTTGTTCTTTTTGCATGGAGTTTGCAAAGTGACAAAATGAATCAAAGCACAACTAACGTTAGTCCACACTTGTATTTTCTCAGTTTCTGAATTTGATGTTATCAGAGGCTAAATGCAAACACAATTTTTTTTATCTACTTTTGAGTCTTATTTCATGCAAAGTGATAATATAATTGCACTTTCATTTTCTCTATTTGAAAGTTTTTAATGCTGTTATTTGATGTTAAGTTTTTAAAATGTGATGTTACAAACAAAATGTCTTCAAAAGTATGTAGAAGGTGGTTACATTTATTTCCATTCCAGTAACTTCACACATTACATTTCCGTTTGCACTTGTAGGCTATGCTGCTTTAATTTCTTTGTTCCTACTATTTAGTTTATTTTCTTGAACTGCTATTTCTTATCCTGGACTGCCACCTACTGGATAGAAAAGGCAACAGCCTAGTAATTATATGAATAAAAATCTACATGTTTGAATGGCCAAAAAAAAGGATTAATCATAGGTGGTATTCCACACATTAAAATAAAGGTGCAAGCTGTGCAAAATGTGTAATGTATTGAGAGTTGAATTGTGCATAATACATTTGCTGCATGTAGGTGTCAATACAGTGATGCAATTGATTAATCTTTAAGTTCTTGTTTTTTTTTTCATAAGATATTGAACACAAAAAAATCAATTAAGTGGAAGCTGCCACTGCTGGCTAGTGTTTAAACACTTAATTTAACTACGGTGTCATTATGGCATAAATAGTCAAGTGAACAGCTGCATTTACGTTAAGTAGCCTAAATCAGTAAAAGTATCACAATGTATTTCTAATACAGGAACGGCAAATTAGCATGTTACCTTTTACACAAGAAAATTCTTCAATAAATTAATAAATATGCCGCGAGTTTAACCCCCCCAATGGTAGACCCAAAGTTACGCCCTTGGCTACGCCGCTATGCGCTGTGTATGTTCAAGCAACTCACTCGTCTCACACGTTGAGCTGGCAATGTTTTACAGATGGTCTTGAAGTGGTAAGTGGGCAAAGCAAAAAAATTGGCTTTTAATTAGTTATCGGATGATATTAAAAGGTAGTGGGATTATTTGTGGTTGACCTGGAAATTTTAACTTGATCAAAAAGTTATGGATTTGATATTAGCTGCGAATTCCGAGCATTAACTTAAGTTGTGTCAGTGTGTTTTACATAAACTTACAAAACAGATACTTTAACTTAGTCCTCAGATAGAGGAGGGTTGCTACTAGCTCCGTTAAGGTATTTCTGTCCCTCCCAAACTGCATTGATATGGTATGTTTAGCAGCCAGAATTTAAAAAATTTCAGGGGGAGAAACCACTGACCCCTCCTAACATGATCCATATCACCGTCAGAAAACAATTGCAACGTCTCAGATTGTGCCCCCCCAGAATTTTGGCTTGCATGACGCCCCTGCACCCCTCGTCTGCTGAAATTGTATCATGTCAGGAAGGGCGCCTTTAGTCGAGAGATGGAAACCCTTTTGGAAATGCTTGACAAACAGGTTGTTATATTGACTACAAAGGAACTACCAAGCTAGCACTCTGGACTTTTGATGTAATATAACTTAATTCTTTTTTTGCATCAGCTACATTGGTGAGCGAGTTCCATCTTGATTGACTATTTAATACAGTAATATTTAAAGGATACGTTCACGGTTTTGCACTTTGAGCCCCCTCTCTGGGTTAGGGGTGTCGAAATTAATCGTTTCTACGATGCATTGCAATGCAGACGAGGACGATTCGGTATTGGTTCAGTAATAGACCATAACCGGTTATACTGACGCTTTTCTGACGTCATTTGTCGCGTGCGTGCTTTGTCGCGGTAGCATACAATGGCAGAGGAGGCGAGACGCGAGTGCGAGTAATCGAAAATGCTCCAAATAGACTTTTAAAAGCCTACATCTATTCTGGGCACATTTCGGCTCTAATGAACAATCTCACATTTCGGCTCTAATGAACAACCTGGTAAGCACGACCTGGAGAAGACGCGCTGTGCGCGCTCATGTCACGCACACATAGAGCTGATTTAAGTATCCGAAACCGATGGTCAAATTACAATTATTCTGTGTTGTTACACGTGATTATAAATGGATGATCGTCACCTTCAACAGCGGGCTCGGAGACGGTTGATGCGTGCATCTCTATGGTAACATTATACACTGATGAATGAGCGCTGCTTTTAAATGAACATTTCTTTAAAACAAAATTGATTTGACACAATTTCATTTACTAAATGGCATAAACAGGCTTTACTCCCTTGAAACTTAAACTGGAATGTCAATGTTTCTGTCAGTGCGACTTCCCGAACAGGCGAACACGCACACATCACTTTTGGAGTAAAAATTTAAATTGCAGATGCAGTGCACCGATGCATTGGGATATCGAATTCAACTGAATCGATGACATGATAATTGTAATCGAACCGAACCGTGAGACCAGTGTAGGTTCACACCCCTACTCTGGGTTGATGAAATAGAGTGTTTGACACCAGAATGTTGACTATTGGTCCAGTCTTGAGCTTTTGGCTGATTTAGAATCGGCCCTGCCATGCTTCAGAATGGCTAGCTACATGCAGTCACAAACCTGTCTTTAAATCAACCCTAAACGTTCGTTTTCAAAGATGTGCAACTCACAGATTGGTTAGTGGTGTTCGTTGACTGTTCGTCAAACACTCTATTTCATCCAAGATAACCCAGAAAGGGGGCTCAAAATGCAAAATAGTGAACTTATCCTTAAAAGACAAAAAGAAACACTAACAAACTAACAGGCTGCAATTATTTTATCTGACTACATGCACAATTGTAGAAATGGGAATACAAATGGAACAAGTACAAGCACAAGTGCACATGCACAAGTACATTTCACAGAGCTGAACAAAAGTATTTGTTTGTCTTTATATTCTTCCAAAATAGACATCTGACATCACAAGTCATCGCAGAGAGGCAGCTGTGGAAGGTCTTCCAGTATTTCTGCGGGAGAATACTGGGAAGCTTTTCTCTAGATGCCTGGTGAGTGCAGCTTGGAAGACCTTCAGCTTTTAGTAGTGTTGTATAGCAAAGAGGCCATACACAAATAAACATCACTCTTTATTGACTAGTTTTCTACAGGACATTATTTCAGTGGTGTTTTTGTTTTGTCAGGCAACTGATGCAGATGACAAACAGACGAAAGGCATCAAGATGGGGGTCCTCACAATATATATAATAATATTGCCCTTGTGTTGGAGGAAACCATTGTCCAAACCATTTTTTGTAAAGTCTCAAAAAGAGTCAGAAAGAAAAAAAACTGCCTATATTACGCTTCTGAAACCTGATGAATTTGCTTTGGGTATAAGATTACTTGTTTACATTGTGGAATTGTAAAGCTGTTTGTGCCAAACTCGTTCAAATAAACATGCATAAATTAACTGGTTTAATGTCAGTGGATGATTTAATGTGTGTGTGTGGGGGGGTTCGATTGCTTACACACTAAAATTAGAACTTTCCCACAATTAGCAAAACCTTACACTCAAGGAGCAAAACACCGGCCTAGATTTGCACAACTGTAAGCACATTGTCAGCTTCACACTTTTTGCAAAACATTACACACAGTGATTTGCAAAATACTAAACACACTTGTATGCATTTGACACAGAAATTGATCATGATGTGATTTCCTCGCAATTTCAAAGCAAAGGCTTTCAAATGAACACACCCATGAACCAATTGGTTAAACACAGCCACCAGGTGTGCACACACACTGATGCTTAATTGTAGACACACCAATCAGGTTTAAGTACTATAAAAAGGCAACAGGTAAGTTCATCTGTCTTCAAAATGGACGGTGTCAGAGGAAGAGGAAGAGGGAGAGTGTGGATGAGAGGGGGAATCCGGAGAGAACAAGGTGAAGGTGAAGGTGGAAGAGGAAGAGGAAGAGGAAGACCTGGAGGAGTGGTAGGACATGCACAAAGAAGAAGACAACCAAATCTGTGTAACGAAATTCTTGCAACAATTGTGGACCATGTAATAAACCACGGACTAACACTGAGGGAGGCTGGACTGAGAGTACAGCCTAACCTAAGCAGGTACACGGTGGCATCAATACTTCGGACATTTCGTCAAGAGCACGGGTGAGAAACTTCTTTTCAATCAACAGAAAATCCATTGGTTACTGCATGTATCATTTTACAGTAAGCTATGTATTTTGTTTGGCCAACATAGGATTGAACGTCGTGAGCACCAAGGAGGGAGGGGCCCCATATTCACACAGGAGCAAGAGAGAGAGATCATAAACTTCGTTTTGGCCGATAATGCAATCAGACTTCGAGAAATTCAAGCCCATATTGTCAATGATCAGCTCATTTTCAATAATGTCCAACAGGTCTCTCTGTTAACAATAGCCCGTATCCTTAAAAAAAACATCAAGTTCTGATGAAACAACTGTATAAAGTGCCATTTGAAAGAAATTCAGACAGGGTGAAGGTCCTGCGGCGTGAATATGTGGTGGTACGTTCCCTTTCAGTCGATAACGTCGGACGTAGTCGACGCGACTGAAATGGGATCACGCTAGGGAGCCTATCATCTTCGAGTACTATTGAACGAGCCAATGTAATTGGCGTGCGTGATTCGCATCACACACTCCGCCCCCGCGGCGCGGGTATAAATACGGAAGTGGATGCACGCACTAGTTGCCTTTCGCTTCGGAGCCGATCGTTTGATGTCTCTGAGAGTGCTGTTGTCTACAACGAGCGAGTGTGTCGGTGTTCTTCAGGAAGACTCTCCCAGTGCTGGTGTTCTACAGCGCGAGTGCAGCGGTGATCGCGAGCTTTGAGCTCTCAACTGCTGTTTTAACAGCAACAAATTTCTAAATGTTTGTGTGTGTTGATGGCTGGTTAGAGGGCGGAAAAGTGAGTGCTTCACTGTTTCAGTTCTCTGTTCAGTGTTGCCGCGGTCATTTCCCTGTGTGCTCCGGCACTGGTGACGGTCCTATTTTCTGAAAGAGCAACACGGGTGCGTTTGCGTCTTTTTCAAGATGTCATTCCGCCCGTGCGTTTCTGGGTGCGGTCGTTCCCTGTCTCTCTCTGATGGTCACAACTGTTGTGTCACGTGTTTGGCTTACAGCACGCTGAGACAGCTTTTGTGGACAGCTCATGTTTTCACTGTGGGAACATGACTGTCGCAGTGTTGAGGGCGAGACTCGCCTTCGTTCGCGGAGAGCGAGTCCCCATTACCATGCCCCACCCTCGGGTGCTGTGTGGGATGGGTGACCGGAGGATAGTGTTGGATGTCCCGCCCGGTAACCATTCCCTGTGGGCTCCTCACTCCTCCCTTCCACTGCAACCACTGGAGCCTCCTGTGTTGTCTGCTGGTCCATCTGTAATGGGTGGGCCAGCGGTTTCACTCGGGGCTCCCCTGGAGGACAGGACGCCGATTGCAGCATCAGAGGGTGAGCTGACTTCTGGAGATGATGACTCGGCTGCATTGTCTCCCTCCGGGAGTTCAATGTTGCCCGAGCCGGATCCAGAATTATCAGCTATGCTGAAACGGGCCGCCGAGGCTGCCGGGCTCGAGTGGAACCTCCACCGTGTCCCGTTCAGTCTCGGTTGGAATCTGGAGTTTGGTATCTTGGGGCGGGCCGCGCTGGTTCTCAGCTCGCCGCCCCAGTGCCTTTCTTTCCCGAAATGCATGGAGAGCTTATCAGGTGGTGAACAGCATCTTTCTCTGCCAGAAACTGCCTGAATAGCTTTTCCCCCTCATTACCCTTGATGGAGGAACGGTGAAGGGTTGCGAGGTGTCCCTCCATTGGAGCGGTCTGTCGACACAGGTGCACCTGTGTCCGGCGGCCGCTGCCTTTTGGGGGGATCCTCGTCTCCCCCCTAGGGCCTGTGAGTTTCGTCCGTTCCGACGGGCAGAGCTTACAAAGCCTGTGGGCAAGCCCCTTCCTCTTGCGTGCCATGGCGTTGCTGCAGGCTAGGGCACCCATGGCATGCACGAGGGTAATCCAGACCGTGCGCTCATAGGTGAGCACCGCACTGCATCCGACCTCACCCTCCGGGGTACGGGTGTCGTAGCGTGCGTGATCGGTCTGGGGATGTCCACCTTGGTGATCCAGTAGCGCCTTCGTTGGCTCAGCCTGGTTGGTATGGCGGATGCGGACAAGGTTCGGTTCCTGGTCTCCCCAATTTCCCAGGTTGGGCTGGTCGGCGACGCGGTGGAGAACTGCATCAAACAGTTCTCTGCCGCTCAAGCGCAGACGGAGGTCATCCGGCACATCCTGCCCCGGTGGCCAGCTGCTGCCTCCACCCGCCGCCGGTGGCAGCTCCTCCGCCTGCTCGTCGCCGTGGGCGTTCTCCGGCCGCCGCTCCTGCTGGCCCTCCGCAGCAGCCTCCACCCAGGCCTCAGCAGGGAGCCGGCCGCAGTAGAGACGCCAAGCCCGCTCCAGGCGCTGCCAAGCCAGGTGGCAAGCGACAGCGAAAGCATTCCGGAGCGGGCCGCCCAGGAATGGATGAGATGCTCTTGGAGTGGCACGATCACTCCCTCTCCCCGGGTGAGGGCCGGGTGGAGCCTTTGTTTGTGTGTGTGTCTGTTCCGCCGCTGGCTCCCTAAAAAAAAAAAAAAAAAAAAAAAAAGCGGAGCAAGCGGTACCCACACTTCAAAGAGAGAGCAATTTCATCTGTTCCTGGGTCCCAAGAGGGCCAGTCTGGCGGGTGTGACCCTGTATAGCCTTACACCCCTCAGCTCCCCCTTGGTCGCCAGCAGGCAGCTTGGTGCGTTCGAGGACCCGGTCATCCGCCTTCTCACGCGCCCCCTGCCGCTTGTGGAGACAGGTAAGTGTTGCACAGCACACTAACACCACTATCTCTACTTTGCTGCCCCACCTCAGGCTCGGCTACCCCGCTCAAGTCAGTGATAGTCATCACATTAGGTGTTGAGCAGACGTGCTCCTGAAAATTCAGTGATATTCATCACACCGAGTGTTGAGCAGTGCTCCTGACTTGTGCGTGCTTATCTTATCCTGCTGGCGAAGGATTTGATATAGCCGCTCCTCCAGCCGGTACGAAGGCCAGTTGTAAACTCGTTCTTCGTGCTACTAGGTGGTGGGTCGTGACCATCTTGGCCCAAGATTGGTCTGCAGCTTTGACCTGAAAGACATGTGCTTCAGATCTCTACCTCCCGCACCGCAGGCCATCCTGTGTGTTGCGTCTAAGGGTGGAGTGTCAGTACAGTGTCCTTCCCCTCGACTGCTCCAGAGCCCGTTGGGTCTTCAGGTCAACTGGAAGAGAGTAATCTCGCCCACGGGCTGAGTATCTCTTTTCTAGTTTTGGAGAGGTACTCGGTCCAACATGTCTCTCCAATGAGAATGTGTTCAGCTGGTGTTGAAGTGAGAAAGGGTCCCACTGAAAGAACTTTCAGAGGCTCCTGGGGTATATGGTAGTCGCAGCCTTTGGCTCCCTCCATATGTGACCGCTTCAGCGCTAGCTTCACGATCGAGTCCCGAGGTGACCGTGGCAGAGCAGCTCCCCCTTTGTGACTATAGTTCATCCCGGTCTGCTGCCAAACCCTCTTCAACAGAGCGGCCATGTACAAAGGGCGTGTTTTAACGGGGGCCTGGGCGACCCCCGACTACACGGGCATTCGTGCCTCGAGTTGTTAGACATTGCGACCGTTGCGCAAGCTTTCCCTGCATGTCACAAACTCACCCGTCACCTCCTCCTTGGAGTCAGACGCTTCTGAGGGCGCCTTATTCCACTCCTCCCGCTTACTCAATCGTGCCGCCATCGAGCCTCACGACAGTTATAGCCAGGGCAAGTGGAGACTCCATCCCCTGGGTCCGGCTGGGTCATGACCATTCCGGGGCCGCTCAGTTGCCCCCCCGGTTTTATTTTTCCGCCAGTGTTTGGGTAAACCGAGCGGACTACCCTTGGACAAACACTGGGACTCAGCGGCCCCAGGGGCCCGCAGAAATGCGTTTAACCCCAGTGAGCCTTCTAAAAGTGACTGCGACTCATGGTCGCCTTGCGCCTGCAAGTCAGTGAAATCATCACTCTTCATGTTGAGCAGATTTGCTCCTGAAACTCAGTGAAGTTCATCGCACTCTGTGTTGAGCAGCAATGCTCCTGTAGCTCAGTGAGTCCATCACAGGTAGCTCAGTGAATTCATCACACGCAGTGCTGAGCAGAAATGCTCCTGGTGCTCAGTGAAGTTCCTCGCACTCAAGTGTTGAGCAGAAATGCTCCTGAAGCTCAGTGAGTTTATCACACTCAGGTGTTGAGCAGTAATGCTCCTGAAGCTCAGTGAACTTGTCACACTCAAGTGCTGAGCAGAAATGCTCCTGTCGCTCAGTGAGGTTCTTCGTACTCAAGTGTTGAGCAGAAATGCTCCTGAAGCTCGGTGAGTTTATCACACTCAGGTGTTGAGCAGGAATGCTCCTGAAGCTCAGTGAACTTGTCACACCCAAGTGCTGAGCAGAAAATGCTCCTGAAGCCCAGTGATCTTCACATGTTGTGTTGAGCAATGCTCCTGTCTTTTGCGCCCGTCACTTGCACCTACGTGCCATGTCAGGAGAGGAACAGGTCTTCATAGTTGCCCCTCATTGGCCCAACTAGACCTGGTTCCCTTCAACAGCCTTCCTGACTTCCCCTGGAAACTCTTTCGGGGACGGGGCACGATGGCACACGCGTTCTTCCCCCGGAGATTCCGGGCGGTCTTACATCTGAACGCGGAGGTTCAGGTGGCTATCACAAGAACATGTGTTAGTTACCATCACTTCTGCGAGCACCCCCTAGAATTGGGTAGCGTGCTTACGCCTTTAGAAGTGGAACCTAGTCGTTGAGTGCGTCTTCTCCCCTGAGGAGATCCTGAAAGCTTTCGATCACTTCAGTGCTCTCTTTCCTGCAAAATGGGTTGCAGTAGGCTGTTTTCCTAAATCACCCTCAAAATGATGTTGCCTCGGTGTTTAAACGACGCTCATCGTGTTGCAGAAGTATGCAGAAGCACGTTCTGATCGTCAGGTTCCTGAGGAGCAAGGTCTTGTAAATCCTTGTGTCCCTCTTTATCCTCTTGGGCCTTGTCCCTGGTGCGACTGCACTGCAGAGACCGCCCCTGAGCCACTGCAGGTAGTGAGTTAAAAATTCTGTTATATCAGTTCTCCTGCTCGCGTGGTCTCTACTAGAGGGTAGGGACTTGCTCGCTTTCGGTCAACGTATTGTGCCTGGAGTCTGGGCCGGCTAACTCTCACAAGCTGAGACCCCGGCTCGGATTGTGCCCAAGGTTCCTACCTCTCCCGTAATAGGAGCAGGTGGTGAGCCTGCAAGCGCTGCCCTGGAGGAGGCAGATCCAGCCCTGGCTTCTCTGTCCGATTCGCTTGGACGTGTACAGAATGCAAGTCATAGACCTCAGACCAGCTCTTCAAATATCTGTTGGAATTCAGCAGAGAGGGAAGGCTGTTTCCATGCAAAGTTGCACTTAGTGCTTGCCTTCATTTCGGCAAAGATCCGAGATGCAACATGTCCACTTAGGTGTTGAGCTCCTCTATGATGAGTGTAAAGTGCTCCGCCTGGGCGTTGACGATATACTTTGCTAAACAGATTCTAGAGTTGGGGGCTGGACGACACCTAGTTGAACCGCTGCTTCCCGTGGGCTCCCTTCTCATGAAGCCAGTTTCACCGTGAGCCCGGTTCAAGTGTCGGCTTGCGGCGCCATTCCCCTCCTATGGACTGGATACGTGCGCCTTTCTACTCCAGTTGAGTTCCCTTAAAATTGAACCCTGTTGAGTTCCTCCACACCCCTCCGACGTCGGACGTGCGGAACGTCTGGTGTTAGGCCTACCACTCGTAAGCAGTGTGGAACCTGTGTTAGGCTGGGTCCATATGTTGCGGTCCCTTCGGTGACCCCATATGTGTATTCTTCCACGATACGGCTCCCTGCGGTGAGCCCGTGTCTTCCCTCGGCAGAGTCTCTCTGCCGTCACTGTCCGGTGTGTCTCCCCCCGTCTTAGGCTGGAGCCACCCCAGTGACATTCCATATGTTAGACTGCCCGGTTTCCGCCCAGTTCATATGTGTATTCTCCACATTTCCTCCCTCGGGTTGGATGTGGCTTCCGCAGCGTCCCTTCCTTCCAACGTACGGGGAACGCTTTCCCAGTGGTCCTGTAGGAACAGCAGTGACTTCCCTGGCCTAAGCCCTGTCCTTCCCTGCCTTAAGTTTGCGGGGGCATCAGGAGGCTTTGGTTTAGGCACTGGAAGGTGGCAGCGTTAGTGGCGTGTTCAATGGTTGATCCCATTTCAGTCGCGTCGACTACGTCCGACGTTATCGACTGAAAGGGAACGTCCTGGTTGCGTATGCAACCCACCGTTCCCTGAAGGAGGGAACGGAGGACGTAGTCCCCTTGCCACTACCGCTGGACCACCGCTGACCCCGGGTTACTCTCGGCTCCTCAGCGAAAAGCAACTAGTGCGTGCATCCACTTCCGTATTTATACCCGCGCCGCGGGGGCGGAGTGTGTGATGCGAATCACGCACGCCAATTACATTGGCTCGTTCAATAGTACTCGAAGATGATAGGCTCCCTAGCGTGATCCCATTTCAGTCGCGTCGACTACGTCCTCCGTTCCCTCCTTCAGGGAACGGTGGGTTGCATACGCAACCAGGACGTTTTGTTCACTGACTGTAGTATTGTGTACTGCACACATAACCTTTTTACTGTACACAGCAAAATCCCCAGTGTACATATGTACACTCTCGGTGTACATATAGGTCCAACTACAGGGTGTTAAAACTGAACACTGAAGCAGTGTTGAAGTTAATGAGATAATTAAGTGATTAATTAAGTGATGATTGGCCATTAGTGGTGACGCCTGATGTTAATAAGAATCATTGAAGGAAAGAGAAACAACAAGAACATAAAAAGAGAAACACAAGAAATACTGACTTCGAGCCATTACACATTATTGTACTTATTATTACCAGTGTATTTCTGTCATACATCTACACAGATTCTTATTTATATTGAACAGAAGTTTAGATGGTAATGCTTTATGGAATGTTTTGTTTCATGTCACCATTATGGCGATCAGTGTTTGCTTTAGTTGGGCTCTGGACTCTTTGCTTTTTAACATTAGTTTTTCTCTGGCTGCTCCAACTCTGTGTTTATAAAGCACATGTGTTACTGCAAGAGAAACCATGACATCGGCTGTGTTTCTCGAAAACATCATAAGCCTAAATTGATCGTGCAGATCTTTTGTTGCTATCGTTCTATGATCAAGTTAGGCTTAAAATGCTTTTGGGAAACACAGCCCAGGTCACGATGGTAATGTTTATGAAAATACAATCCTGTAATGTCCTGATTCACTCAACCAGCATTATAAACTGATTAGGTTCTATTCATTACAGTAGCAAATTCCAGCAGTGCTTTAATAATCTGAAGCTTTTAAAATCACACACAGATATCAAGAATCTACATATGATTCTCAACAATGGTGAAAATGCGTATTGCAGTGCATGATGGGAGCCACCAATCAAAATGCATCCATGGCTCCCATCATGCATTGCAGTATGAATAAATTATACAGCTGAATTGTCCAGTAGTTTTCATTGTTTTTCCTGTTTGCATGTTTTTTTTGTTGCTATTGTTTGTTATGACTTTAATAGCTTGTTTTGTGATCTTCAGCGTTGATCTGTGTGTCACTAGTTGGTTTATTGTCACCATTGTTGTGGTTAATATGCTGATTCTTGATGTTTGTGTGTCTAAACTCAAGAGCTCCAGTGCAAAAAGATTTTTCAAAATTATTCATATTGTTGTTGGATTTCAAACTGTAGAATCTCACGGCTACAATCCCTAATACTAAAACGCAACATCCATCATATAGTCAAAGATTTAGACTCTAAATGACATCAGTGAATCAGGTTACTACGTGACGATAATGTCACCATCACAACATATTGTTAGAAGGTTTTCTCGTGCAATAACAAATGTGCTTTATAAACACAATGCTAGAGCAGCCAGAAAAAAACTAACAATAAAAAATAAAAAGGTTCAAGAGCCCAACTAAAACAAACTGTTAAAAAAAAAAAAAAAAAATCCATAATGGTGGCTTGAAATGAAGAATTCCATAAAACATTGCCGTCTAAACTTCTGTTGATTCTCAATAACTTTTTGTAGATGTATGACAGAAATAAAGTCACACTGGTAATAATAAGTGCAATGTGTAAAGGTTCGAAGTCAGTAGTTCTTGTGTTTCTCTTTTTTTCCATTCTTGTTTCTCTTTCCTTCAATGATTCTGCTTATTAACATCAGGTGTCACCACTAATGGCCAATCATCACTTAATTAATCACTTAATTATCTCATTAACCTCAACACTGCTTCAGTGTTCATTTTTAACACCCTGTAGTTGGACCTATATGTACACCAGGAGTGTTCATTTAACACTGGGGATTTTCCTGTGTACATGTAATTTTACTATATAGCAGACCTACAGTATATTGATCTACACAATGTGATCTTTTGATGTATTTCAGAGAGTTTTGCAAATGGATGCAGAGGAAGTACCGCATGAGTTTATATACATTGATGAGGCTGGATTTAACCTGACAACAGTGCGAAGAAGGGGAAGAAACATCATTGGCCACAGGGCTATTATCAATGTACCAGGGCAACGTGGGGGTAGCATTACCCTTTGTGCTGCCATTACACAGAATGTGGTCATCCACCGCCATGCCAACTTCGGTCCTTACAACACTGTCCTCATTCTTACATTTTTAGACAGATTACATGATATTATCACAGCAGCAAACCAAAGGGACAAGATGCAATACATCGTCATCTGGGACAATGTAGCTTTCCATCGTTCTGCTCTGGTCCAAAACTGGTTTCATCAACACCCACAATTTACAGTTCAGTATCTTCCACCATACTCCCCCTTCCTAAACCCCATCGAGGAGTTCTTCTCAACATGGCGGTGGAAGGTTTATGATCTCCGGCCCTATGTCCAGATGCCCCTCATTCAAGCTATGGAGGAAGCATGTGATCAAATTGAAGCAGCATCCATACAAGGGTGGATTCGTCACTCGAAAAGATTCTTCCCACGTTGCCTTGCAAATGAAAATATAGCCTGTGATGTTGACGAGGCCCTGTGGCCAGAACCAGCTAGGCGGAGAGATGTTTAGTACTGAACTGGATATGTAATTTGTTACAGTATTACTGTAAGCTTACAGTTCAATAGTACGTTCAGTACTACTATATGAAAACTGGAAAATGTTTTTTTGTTGAAATGTTCAGTATTGACTGACTTGAGTACATGAAAAGAAATAAATATTTTCATTAGTCTGCAAAATTTGTGTTATGTGGTGTTGGTGAATTTATTTTTACACTTTCGCTGTAAATGCTAAAAGTATTTTAGGTTGAGCCCAGGAGTGTTTAACTGATTCAAACAGAGTCAAACCATATGATGGTTGTGTTTATGTTATGACAACAAAATAAGGTTTTTATAAGACATTGAATAGTTTTGACAAAAGTGTTCCATTTTGCAAATGATCTGAAGTGTTGTGCTTCTTTGGTGTAGGGTTGTGTTAATTGTGTGTAGTGTTTTGACAAACCGGGCCCTGTTTCCAAAATTGTGCTTAAGCAATCGAAAAAACATTATTTTTTTTATTTTCCCTGTAATAAAAAGTTATTACATGGTAATCTGAACTCAAAATAGTAAGCTTATACAGACTTGAAAGTTCTAGTAACTTGAATTAAAAAAAACTTAGTTGTCAGAACTTGAAAAACTAAGCTGACGCAACTTAATAATTGTAGTTCTTCAAAACTTAAAAAATTAAGTTGATATCTTCAACTCGAAAATTCTGTGCAGTCGGTTGCCTTGAAAATTTGAAAACTTTTTCTTTTTTACAGCGGTTCATCCTAAATCTAACGACACATCTATAATATGGTTTGTTTAAAACAACCACGAGTAAAACAGGCAGAAAAAGTTTGTCTAAAGTATGTTTCTGTCGATGGATACATATTCTGGCTTCCAAATACGTTACAAAAGCTATGATCAAAACAACGTGGACAAAACAGTCAATCTTTGAAAACTTTGTTCAGTGCGAGTGCCCTATGCTAGAACATAGCCAGTCATTTACACCGTCAACCCGGGTGTTGATAGCGCATGAGCGCAGGTGAGACCCGAACAGCACATGTTGCTTTCTGTGTTTAAACTAAACTCATTAAAGCCTTGCCGATTTAAACATTCAAGTGCAAGATGACGTGAAAGAACTCACGCACATGGAAAGCTGCGTCTCAGATAGCGCACTGATGAACAGACTAATTCACACAAAGATTATGTCAACATGCCGATTTTAGAGAGTATCCTATACAGCAAACATTGTTGGTTATGTCTTAAGTGAACGTAAACATTTGAATACCTACAAAATCATGTTATGATAAGTGCTGTTTCAAGGTTATTATAGTTTTGCATTTTTAAATTAGTTTTTATTTTAAAATCATTTTCAAATTTCCTATAAATTTTAGTTTTTTATTTTGTGAACACAGTTCTATTTAGTTTTTATATATTCAGTTTCAGTTTTTAGTAATTATAGTTTAGTAGAGAACATTTCCAGTTAAAGACATTTAATTTCAGCAAAGTTTAATGTTTGCGGTTTGCAGTTAACTCGTGTGCAAACCTCTTAATAATAAAAATAAAAGAATTGTTTGAGATTGAACAAAGAACCAAACAAATTCAGCTTAAACGTAAAAAATATTTATTCAAACTCATTCATATTAAAAATCTTGTTAAATATGTGATGTATAAGAAAATAAATATGCGTATGATTATTCTTTTATGGTTATTTCTATGATTAATCCTAATCAAACATATTATTCTTGTATTAATTCATTTATATTTTTGTCTATTGTATCTTTTGATATCATATACTCAGAGTTATACTCATATTCATGTGTTCTATTCAGACCAGACATTTAGTTTACTTCTAGATGTAAAATGTACATGTATTTGTGGGCTATACATGCAATTTGTTTTTTCCGTTTTCTGCTCAGTGTGGTCTCCTGTCTCATGTGTGGTAGCTATGTATCTTGATTATTATTAAGTTTCACATGAGATGGTTATCTTACCTGGAATTAAGGTACAGCTGCATTTGCATAAGGTCTAGACATAATGGAAATACTTATTTGGCCATTTCTGCTTCTTAAGACTGGTTCACACAGAAAGCGTTTTTGCTTTGAAAAACGCGAGACGTGGGCAGTGGAATGGGGGAAAAGAGCAAGGTCTCGAGATGCGTCTTTAAAAGTTGACCTTATTTTAACTTAAGTGACGTGGTTCTAGAACCCTGTCCCAAATGGCAGACTTCATATGCACTTTCGGTCTCGTGGACTTACAATGGCTGTGCATGTCCGTTAAGTCCATGAGACCATAAAGTATCCCATTTGTCATTTTAGTGACAACCTAAAGGTGCTCGCGAGCCCCCCTTTGTGGTCGATAGGCCTCTACACCCTCAATGCGCACTTTTGCCACAGACTTCTTCCCGACAGTCCCCACACTTCCATATTTTAATCAGTAGTGTACCCTCACTTCCCTTTCAAGGGAACTCGGGCTGCGTCAAGCTGTGGGAACACCTCTGCGTGTGTGCGTCATGAAGCACATATGGAATCAGTCCAATGGAGAGACGGAACGTCATAGGCGGGTGACGTCATCGACCAGGAAACTATAAAGCACCCCCAAAACACAAGCGCGACAGCTTCTTTGCCTTCAGTAAGCGCTATATGTGGCTCTGTCTCAAGTGTTTTTGTCTGTCACTAAGCAGGAGTTTCAATATTTCAAAAAACTATATATATATATATATATATATATATATATATATATATATATGAGAGACAATGGCGAGCGAACAACAATTTAAGAAGTGTGTTCCTCCCTGCTTGCGCTATTTAACGAGCGGGGATACACACAGCTTATGTGTTGTTTGTTTGGGAGTGCAGCATGCCCAGTCAGCTCTCGAGGGGGCTGATTGTGAGCATTGCGAGCGTTTGCCTCTTAGAACGCTCCGCTCCCGCCGATCACTCTTTGAGGAGAGTGGTTCGGTTCGCGATCCCCGCGGATCGGGTCCCGCTTATGCCGAGGCTGAGCGGCGACGTCATTCGTGGGGATCGCAGATGGATCTAACAGCGGGGCTTGAGACGGGTTCTGCCCTATCTCAGCCCTTACCTGTTAGATCCAGTGCCTCAGTCTCGGGTTCGGAAGCACGCTCTGCGGTTTCTTCCCCCCGAACTGAGGCCCCAGTACTGCAACTATCCAGTTCTAAGGATCTGGATGTTGTTAGTCTGGATGAGGGAGATGTCGATGATTCGCCATCTCTCTCTCCCGAAAGTGAGGAGCTTATGGAGGTGCTCACTCGTGCTGTTTCTAAATTAAGCATCGAGTGGCCAGCTGTTAGGCAGGAGTCTAGAGAAAAATCTAAATTAGATGAAAGATTTTTGCCTTCCCGTTCTCAACCTCCACGCCGGTGCTTGCCCTTCTTCCCTGATCTCCACACAGAGGTTTCGAGATCGTGGAAAAAGCCGGTCTCTTATCGTGTTTTTAGCCCTCAAACTTCCACTTATTCAAACATTGTGGGGGCTAAATCTCATGGTTATGGGGCGATGCCCAAAGCAGAAGAGGCGCTTGCTAGTCATCTTTCTGCTGAAGCTGCATCTTTTAAAGCACCACTTTTACCCTCTAAGCCTCTTAGAAGTACGTCAGCTTTAGCGGATAAGGCGTATTCGGCGGCCGGTCAAGCCTCGGCGTGCCTGCACACGGCTGACTTATTAAAGGATGTGAGTGACACTCAAGAGGTCAGCACTGACGTAGTTCGCGAACTGCGTCAGGCTGCAGATTTATCTCTGCGCGCCACCAAGGAGTCGGCCAAGCTAATGGGCCGTACTATGGAAACAGCCCTGGTGGCCGCAGAGAGGCATCTATGGTTAAATCTCTCTGGTATGAAAGAAAAAGACAAAGCTTTTCTTTTGGACGCTCCGCTCTCTCCTCATGGTCTTTTTGGTGATTCTGTAAATACTGTCATAGATAGAGTTCAGGAAGAGAAGAAACAGTCGGCAGCGTTTCAGAAATGTATGCCTCTTAAAATTCATGTCCCCGGTACTGCTGGGCGGGAGCAGTCCAGGCCGTCAGTCAGCTCCTCACATAGGGCGCAACAGAAGCAGAGTGTCGCGTCTTACGCTCCCCCTTCCAAACAGTGGGACCAGACGCTGCACTCTCAGCCGAAGTCTTCTGGCAAAACTGATCTGAGGACAGTTATTATGGCTAAGAAGGCTTCGGCAAAGAGGAAGTGCCAGTGGCGTCAGGATGCTGAGGGTGGTCCCTGCCGTGGGAGAGAGGTGTTCACGGCATTACACGGTGCCCGCTCTTCTTCGGTGCCCTCAGGGGCCCGTTCTGCCAACCCCGCCTTCATGCCGGGGCACAGACGGTCCCAGCGAGCGCTTTCCCGAGGGACGCTCGCCCCCTCTGAGGAGGGTCTCAGAGCAGTTAAGCCAATCGTTCCCTGCCGGTGCGCCGTTACAGGGCGCTGTGTTTGCTGCTCAAGTTACACCAGAGGCCAGTCTCGAGAGACTGGTACCCTTAGTAGTATTTCTGGCAGAGTGGAAAAGCCTTCCAAAAATATCTCAGTGGGTTCTGCACACAGTAAAAAAGGGTTATACTATCCAATTCAGGTGTCGTCCACCAAAATTCAGAGGGGTTCTGCCCACAGTGGTGGGCCCCGAGCAGGCTCTGGTAATGGAACAAGAGGTGAAAGTGATCCTTCAAAAGGGGGCTATAGAACGGGTTCCTCCTCCCAGGTTGGAGTCAGGTTTTTACAGCCGATATTTCATCGTTCCAAAGAAGGATGGGGGGTTGTGTCCAATTTTAGATCTGCGCCTGTTGAATCGCTCGGTAGGGATGCTAAAATTCAAGATGCTCACTATCAAGCAGATCGTGTCACAAATCAGATCCGAGGACTGGTTTGTCACGATAGATCTGAAGGACGCGTACTTCCATAATTCCATCCTTCCACAACACAGGAAGTTCCTGAGGTTCGCCTTCGGGGGCGAGGCGTAACAGTACAAGGTTCTTCCATTTGGCCTAGCTTTATCTCCCCGCACTTTCACGAAATGCATGGATGCAGCTTTAGCGCCCTTGAGGTTTCAGGGCATTCGTATCCTCAATTACATCGACGATTGGTTGATTTTAGCTCAGACAGAGCAGATGGCGGTTCAGCATCGAGATGTTGTTCTCGCTCATATGAGAAAGTTGGGGTTGAGGCTGAACGCAAAGAAAAGTGTATTATCTCCTTCTCAGAAGACCACTTTTCTGGGTGTCGTTTGGGATTCGATCTCGATGCGGGCGCGACTTTCTCCGACCCGCATTGCTTCGATTCTTTCAGCTATGAAACAAGTAAAGCTAGGCCAGCTACTCACTGTAAAACAGTTTCAGAGACTGTTGGGTCTGATGGCAGCAGCGTCCAACGTTATACCTTGCGGCCTGTTGTACATGAGACCACTGCAGTGGTGGCTCCGGACCAAGGGATTCTCGCCGAGGGGAAATCCCCTCCGCACGATCAAAGTCACGCGGCGCTGCCTTCGTGCTCTGGTCATGTGGAAAGAAACCTGGTTCCTATCCAAAGGGCCTGTGTTGGGGGCTCTTTGTCGTCGCGTAACGCTAACGACGGATGCTTTCCTCACAGGATGGGGGGCGGTCATGAGTGGTCGTCCAGCCCAAGGTCTGTGGCAGGACCATCATCTATCATGGCATATAAATTGTCTAGAGATGTTGGCGGTGTTCCAAGCTTTGAAACACTTCCTAGCAGACCTCTGAGGTCATCATGTGTTAGTTCAGTCAGACAACATGTCGGTGGTCTCGTATATAAATCATCAGGGGGGCCTGCGGTCGCGTCCACTTTACAAGTTGGCCCGTCAGATCCTCCTGTGTTCCCAGGGGAAGTTACGGTCTCTGAGAGCTATGTATCTTCCTGGTTATTTGAATGTGGTAGCAGACTCCCTGTTGAGGCAGGGGCCGAGGCCGGGGGAATGGAGGCTCCACCCCGAGGTGGTGGAGCTCCTTTGGTTGAGTTTCGGTCGCGCCGAGGTGGACCTATTCGCTTCCAAGGAGACAACGCACTGTCATCTGTGGTTCTCCATCGGCCAGCCAGCCCCTCTGGGGTTGGACGCTCTGGTACAGCCGTGGCCGAGATCACGTCTGTATGCCTTTCCCCCGGTTGCTCTGCTACCAGGAGTTCTGGAGAGGGTACTTCTAGTAGCCCCATTCTGGCCGGCCCGAGTATGGTTCGCGGACCTAATATCTCTTCTGGACGGCTCTCCCTTGGAGATTCTGATCAGGAGGGATCTACTCTCTCAGGAGGGCGGTACGATATTTCATCCCCGCCCAGAGTTGTGGAAACTGTGGGCTTGGCCTCTGAGGGGGCCCAGCTCATAGAATCTGGTCTCTCAACTGAGGTTGTTGAGACCATCCTTCACTCCAGAGCTCTGTCCACGAGGAAGTTATATGCCCTCAAGTGGAAACTTTTCACTTCTTGGTGTGCAGAACACCGGCAGGACCCAGTTAACGGCCCAGTGGGTGCAGTGCTGGAGTTTCTGCAGGAGCGTTTCTCTGCAGGGTTATCCCCCTCCACACTAAAGGTGTATGTGGCGGCACTAGCTGCTTACCATGTCCCTTTCAGTGGAGTTTCTCTTGGGAGACACCCACTTATAACTCGCTTCCTTCGTGGCACTTTGAGGCTGAGGCCTGCAGTTCGTACGAGGGTGCCGACTTGGGATTTGGCCATTGTACTAGAGGGCCTTTCTTTGGCCCCCTTTGAACCTATTGAGGAAGTTTCTGAGACATTTCTCACGTATAAAACTCTTTTTCTGCTTGCAATCTCCTCACTTAAGAGAATCGGAGATTTGCAGGCCCTGTCGGTTGCACCCTCGTGACTGGAGTTTTCGCCTGGTATGGTTAAGGCTTTTCTATACCCTAGACCAGGTTATGTCCCTAAGGTCCCTACTAATGCTGTCAGACCTACAGTTCTGCAGGCTTTCTATCCTCCTCCTTTTGTGTCATCAGATCAGGAGAAACTTAACCTTCTCTGCCCGGTTAGGGCGTTAGACGCTTACGTCCACAGAGCTGCCCTGTGTAGGAAATCAGAACAGTTATTTGCGTGCTTTGGACCACCCAGGAAAGGGTTCCCGCGTCTAAACAGACAATGAGCAAGTGGGTGGTTGAGGCCATCTCACTTGCTTATGAGACGGCTGGTCAGCCTTCACCTTCGGCTGTACGAGCCCACTCTACTAGGAGTATGGCTGCTTCTAAAGCATTGTTGTCAGGAGTATCGCTAAGTGATGTTTGTGATGCGGCTGGGTGGTCCTCACCGCATACATTTGTTAAGTTCTATGAATTGGACTTAAGTTCCACCCCTGGGGCGCAGGTTGCTCTCGTCCTATGTGCGCTAGTTCCCACATGATGGTCATTTGCTCCTATGGCGACGTGGGTATTGGCGTTCCCACAGCTTGACGCAGCTCGAGTTCCCTTGAAAGGGAACGTCTCGGTTACGAATGTAACCCTAGTTCCCTGATAGGGAACGAGACGCTGCGTCATTTTGCCATACTCCCAGCATGCCCGTTAGCGCTTCCTTCAGGCCTATCAGAAGCTGTCGCGCTTGTGTTTTGGGGGTGCTTTATAGTTTCCTGGTCGATGACGTCACCCGCCTATGACGTTCCGTCTCTCCATTGGACTGATTCCATACGTGCTTCATGACGCACACACGCAGAGGCGTTCCCACAGCTTGATGCAGCGTCTCGTTCCCTATCAGGGAACCGGGGCTACATACGTAACCGAGACGTTTTTCTTGCGTACTGCACTTCTCACACGTTGCCGGTACCCTCAGCGCACACAGCGAAGGCATGCTGTAGCTATAGTTTCTAAATGTGTTGCTATATTTCATATAAATTCTATACATAATAAAAAAAAAGAAAAAAAGTTAACATTGGCCTAAGCATGATACAATATGAGGAGCCATCAATAGTCTTACTTGTAATTAAATCCTTATTGTAACAAATGCTATACTAAATAATTAAAAAAACTATGTTACATTTAAGGCTGAGTACAAGCTAGAAAGAGCTTTAAAATATGGACCTTCTTGAATTATTGACTAAACAAATGGTTTTGTTATCAACCAGTTTGCATGTTTGGACCATTTTGGAAAAAAACAAACTACTACTACATCCTTCCTCATACACCGAAACTCAACTCTTTCGTGAACGAGTGGACGGACGTTACCAGAAGCTAGTGATTGCAGTTTATAAAGTTATAATTATGGATAGATTTCTTACAAAAATGAATCGTTTCAATTCAAAAGTCCTTTATTAACCCCCTGGAGCCGTATGGATTACATTTATGATGGATGGATGTACTTTTTTGGGCTTAATATGACAAAGATCTTAATATTATGCCCAATGGTTAGAGCTATTCGGTCCAAGAGAACATGCCGCCCCTTAGTCCTGTTGGAATGGTAATGTCAATGATCATGAAAATTCTCAAGTTCAACTCTCTGTAAAACCAGACAATGTTAATTTTATAATTCTTTCAACAACTTCCTTAGACAGGGAAAAGGAACCCAGATAACAAGGTGACATTGATACAATGTTGAGTTTTGATCCAAACCCTCATTTTGTTTGAGATTGACATTTCAGTGTTTAAAGTCTGTTGGATCAGCGTTTAAATTTTGATGAAAGTTAACAGCACATATGGGTGGAGATAGTGACATTGAACTAACAGTGATTTGAAGTTGATGACCACAAGATCATGTAGGTGTATCACTAGTGGATGTTTCCCAATCAGTGGGCCGTTTTCAAACCATGGTGGGGATTTTCAACCGCTTTACCTGATTTGCTCTAATCCACTGGGCTCTTGGTTTAGGGGTGGGCTTTCATGATTTTAGCAAGTTTGTTGAAAAAATGTTTGAAAAACATCCACAATAGATTGAAAATGGCCACTGATTGGTAACACCCATTTGGTTCTGCATGTGCACTTCTCAGTTGTCTTGATGCTTTCTCATTACAGAGAAACACAGGTACATCCTATACAGAAGTCTTGTGTTTTGAACCTGACATACTTGCATGACTTCTCTTGAATAATTTCAAACAATGCTGCATCTACCTTGTAACGAGGTTTAAGATTCAGGGAAGAAGGTGGCGGGAACCGGCGAACAATCAACAATTTTGAAATAAAACAAAACAAATACAAAAACAAAAGTATAAGCCAGCAGCCCCTCACGGACGACTGCTGGCCACTCAAAACAGAAACAGAACACAACATAAAATCAGGCCTGTTCCTCTCTCAATTTTCAGCATCGTCGCTCCTCCTTTTATGCTTCCGCTCCTCCGTGAGAGATGCGAGACCGGTGCGTCTCACAGGTGACGTTCATTATTACTCACGCCACTGGCCTCACGCCTTTCTCTCACGTCCCTCGGCCTCGTCCTGCTTGCCACATACCTATTTCTCTGTTCCTTTGTTTTGTGTGCTTATTATTTGCATTTGATTTGTATTCTTACTGACTGAAATGAGATACATTAATTAAAAAAGTTACTAACGTGTTTGAATAAAGCATCCATTTTCTACATTCTTCAAAAGTGCATCTTGCTTTAGTAATGTTTATTAGGAATTTCCTGATTAAAGGTCCAACAACATTTAAGAGACTTCTTTAAGTGCAAGTGACATGAACGTGAGCAAGAATATCATACTTCACACATATTGCATCTATTACTCAATGCTCAATTCTTTCCTTTAGTAAGGCAGATGAGGATGGACAATTAAAAAATGAGAAGCACCCTCCTGATGATGCTGACATTCATTTACCTGGGATTTGATGCTATTATGTGCTTTATCTCCTGCTCCCCGGTTACTGCTTTATCAGGTAATCATTCATATTCCTGAAACATTTGAGGAATGTAACTGATCTTTATTCAGTTTAGCCTGAAACACCAGTGAAACACACTGAAACACAATCACAAAAACATTAATGAGAAAGTGATTGGCATGTCTATTTTGTGATATTCAAAGATACTAATGTCTAAAGTGATTCTGCCGCTTTAAAGAAATTTTCATAAAAAAAAAATAAGCTCTGTTATTCTTCAAGATAAACTTGTCACTTAAATGGTATGTAGTTTCATGAAAAATAAACTGAGATATAGTTTATAGTAATGGCCATAGAGGTTTATTCCCCTTAGCTCCTACACACCCACCTGGAAGTTTTCATTGATCTTATGACTCGATTAGCCATTTCAGGGAGAGGGCTGGATATAAACTGGGCTGGAAAACTTTGACACTGCCATGACTGCAAATATCATTAAAATTATTACTTATTTGAAGGTGAATAAAAAGCATGTGTATCACGTAGTCACACACAGGCATCAAGATTTTGCATATGATTCTCAACAACGGTGACAACCAAAACAGAAAAGCTTGTGAATCAAAGATATTTTGTACTTTGAAAGCTACCCATCATGCATTGCAGCATGAAGCTTTTTTTATTGTCACCGTTGTTGTGAATCATACGCAAAATCTTGATGTCAGTGTGTGACTATATGGTACATTTTATAATAACATTGTTTAAACATGCTTTTTTTTTTATCCACCTTCAAATAAGTAATCATTTTAATGATACTGGTCCACATAATGCAGTTCCACAAGATAGGTGGTTATAAATGCCATATATAAAGACAAAAGTCTAAACAACACATTAAATGCTCATTTTGTGATTTTGTCATCATCAACAAGGAGCTAATGACAGTTGATCTTACTTTTTCTTGGCTTTCTCTGCCACAACAATGGTGTTATATAAACACACAGTTACAACAGCCAAAGAAAAGTTAAAGTAAGAAGAACTGGGACCAAGAGTCCAACTAAAGCAAACACTGATCACCACAATGGTGACATATCACCAACATATCAGTAAAATGAAACATATCAACATCTAAACCTCATCTAAACAATGTAAGGAAATTACATTGACATAAACATGAGTTTTAATTTAATGCATCCTGAGTGTTTATTTGGTCCAGAAACAGTATAAATTGTCTAAATGAGACCATAAATGATGTTGAAAATATGTCCACAATGGCCACATTTGAACTAGTTTTTAACCTTGTACGAAGGTTCGATGAACGTCTATATCGGACGTGCAGAACACGTCAAAAAAAGACGTCATAAAAACTTTAATTCTGGCTCCTCAGTGGACGTCTTTTGGACATCATGTTGTTTAGTGGGCAGTCTATCTAATGTTGGTCCACCAATAGATTTGAAATAGTTTTGTAGTTTTGGCCAGATTACTAGTTTTGAATGAGTGATCTGAAAGGTTTTCAGACCGAAATGAACGGGCGGATCCGCGGCGGGTGAGCTGCTTTATCTAGTCTGGATCCGCAATCCTTATCTGTTCTGGATCCGTTGCGCTGTGCAAGTGGACTCGGTTCCGGACCCTGTGATACCTCCCCGGCAGATCCGTTCCGGAGTCAGTTTGCTATCTGGGTAGCAGTGATAGAAAAAGCCATGTTTCTGAATCACAGATCCTTGTGATGTCATGTAGATGGAGAAGAGAAGTGGTCCAAGCACTGAGCCCTGAGGCACCCCAGTATTTAGATGTTGGGTCTTAAACACTTCACCCCTCCACAACACCAGGACCTACCTGAGAGGTAAGACTTGAACCACTGGAGTGCGGTTCCCGAGATGCCCTTCATCTTTAGGATTGACGGGAGGATCTTGTGGTTAACTGTGTCAAAGGCAGCAGACAGATCCAGCAGGGTGAGAACTGAGGATTTGGAAGCTGCTCTTCCCAGGCTCAGAGCTTCAATTCTTCAAAAACAAACCAGACTGGTTGTTGTCCAGGAGGTTGTTCTGTGTAAGAAAGGAAGAGATCTAGTTGAAAACAACTCGCTCAAGTGTTTTCGCGATGAATGGAAGATGGATACCGGTCTGTAATTTTCCAGATGTGCTGGATTTAGAGTGGGTTTCTTAAGCAGTGGGGTTACCAGATAACACAGAGGGTGTGGCACTGGCTGGCCTGAAGGAAAGTGGGCAGAAGTTGTCCAAGCAGGATGTTAAAGTGGAGAAAAGAGTATCACTTGCACTGTTAGTATCTAGTCTTGAGAGCTGATCAGGTGGAGGAAGTGTGGATGAGACCAAAGAGGATAGGCGAGAGGGTGAGAGTGAGCGTATGTTGCACCAAAAGGTGACCTGTGGAGGAGTGTGTGTTGTATTCTGAGGCAGGTTGAGAGTGAAGAGGAAGTGACCTGAGGTGTGCAGCAGAGTGACCAATGTATGGTTAGTGGAGCAGTAGCGTGTGTAAATAAGGTCCAATTGGTTACCTGATTTGTGAGTAGCCACAGTAGATACTCGTTTGAGGTCGAATGAGGCAAGCAGTGTGTGGAAATCATCAGCCTGAGGTTTTTCTAGGTGGATGTTGAAGTCTCCAAGAACTACGAGAGGAGTACCATCCTCCGGGAAGGATGAAAGCAGCACATCAAGCTCCTCCAAGAAGCTGCCAAGCTGACCTGGGGGACGATATACAACTACAAAATGGATTTTAATAGGACTAGTAATGGTAATTGAATGCGATTCAAATGAGCTGTTGTTACACAGAGGTGGTAAAGGATCAAATTTCCAATCGTTTGAGATGAGAAGACCAGTACCTCCACCACTTCAGATCAGGCGAGGGAGAAAGTGAAGTTAGTGGAGAGGGCAGTGGGTGTGGCAGTGTCCTCTGGTCTGATCCTCTGGTCTGGTCTCAGTCAGGGCCAAAAGGCTGAGACCAGAATGCCTAGAAATAGATGTAATGAAATCAGCTTTGTTTACAGCGGACTGGCAATCCAGAGACCAATAGGAAAAGAGAATAAAGTACTAGAAGACACCGGAAAAGTATGCAGGTTGTTAGGATTGTCCTGCCTTCTACATGTGACATTTGATTTATGGTAGTAATTCCCACTTCTATTTATTTTCTATTATGTGTTTTTTTAATGTTATTTGTCATACAAAGCATTATTTGTAAGAAAACAAATAGAACATGAAGTGGTTGAAATGTAATTTTGGAATTTTTCTTTTTATTAAAATTTCCCTTGCTATATAATTTTACCAATAATCATTTTGTGAGATAAATGTAATTTTGCTTTCTGTAGAAAGTACAGCAAGGAACATGTGTATTATAATTTGCAATTAAATCTGACAAAAGTAATATAAATAAATAAATAACAGTGTAAAATGAATATGCCTCGACAAAAGAACATTTTTGGAATGTGGTGGCCCTATACATAGCATCTTACTGGAAATCTGTCTTCAGGATATTCTGGAGAAGTTTAACAACACTGTAAAACTCCCTGGGTTTATAGACCCAGATCTCACTAAATAATCAGTGATTCTTGTCACAACACATCTAAAATACCCCCCATTCACAAGATGATTCAGCGTTTCGAAGCGCTCGTGACCCCTGCTGGTCAAAACAGTGTAAATGCAGCGAAAATTCAGACCATACATGCATTCAAAACACCTTTTACAAAACAATTGCCAAAGAAACATTCACTTTAATCCCAATTTTAGAATGTTCTCTTCTGATATAAAGTCCCTTTTTACTTCCTTTAATGTCAAAACATTGACACAAAGGCTTCGAAAACGTATATCATCCTTGAATCTGTTGTAAGGAACCTTTAAGTTTTCATGACAAAATGTTATATTGTGTTGATTTGTGTAATTCTAACCACTTGTGATGTCTGTATGCCCCCCCCCCCCCCCCTAATTTCTTACTATTAATATCTGTAACCTCTCTTTTGCAAAAAAAAAAAAAAAAAAGGCATAGAGACTGAACAAGTATATCCAATGGATGTGCATGACGTCACTGTATTTTACAGATTTGCATTTTTGTAGTTTACACCGAGATATAAGGGTGTCGTTTTAAAAAACCTGCACTTTGCAAGTGTTTTTCAAAAGTTTGCGTTTTCAGGCCACCAAACGCTGTTGTCATGTAAATGAATGGCCAAAATGCATATAAAGTCTTCCATTTTTAGTTTGTGTCGAGTTAACTTATACTCTTATGCTACTTATTATTATTACTGAACTCATCAACCTTATTTCCATAACCTATGTATCATTACTGCAACAGGTGTTCTTTTAGTGTTTATGTTTTAATGTCTTATTTAATAAATGTAAAAATAGTACTTTGCTTTTAATTGCATGTGCAGAATCTATACGTTTGTCACATTATGGCGCTTTTCCACTACACAGTACCAGCTCGACTCGACTTGCCTTTGTTTGGTTTTCCACTGTGTAAAAGTTGTACCTGTACCTGCTACAACCTGCTAAACCTGTAGCCATCTTTTACAAACGCCTTGTAAGATTCTTGCTCATGTGTGGTAGATGGGAGCGTGGTGTGCTTGTCTTTTGCTTTAGAGCAGAATTCATACTTTTGGTTTTAGGTTGTAATGTTGTTACAATGTTAAAATGTATTGTGATTTTATCTTCTTTCTTTTTCTTTTGCACATGTAGCATAGCCTACATCAGCGATGGGCAACTTCGGTCCTGAAGGGGCCGCTGTCCTGCAGAGTTTAGCCCCACCCCTAATAAAAAAACTGGCCTGACTGTAGCTTTCTAGTAATCCTGAAGACATTGGCTGTCTGAAACCCCATACACTTAAACAGAGCACTATTTGAGTGGACAGTAGTGGTGTCCGAAACCATATTGGACGTTATCAAGTGCCCTCATCCAATCCCACAATGCACCGCAATGACGAGTGTACAACCAATGTACGCTCAACGGGTAAAGAATACCCATAATGCACAGTGACGGTTGTGCCGAATGAAATCCCGCATCTCACCAGAAGATGGCGCCTGCAGCTGAATAATCCATCCATCTATTTTCCAAACCGCTGGTCTAATGTAGATACGGCGTAATATCATACAGGTATAAATTCCTTTTCAACTGATTATTAAATTGTTGAATTAAGGTTTATACATGCTAGTTTCCATGACAGAGTTCAAGACAAATCTGCAGCTGTCCAGTTTCCATGTTTCAAATTAATTATTAAACAACAAACTATGTAAAAGTGGCAGCCCTTACAGCACACTCAGTGTCCAAATTCACTCCTTCAGATTGATTCACTCCTTCAAGTGGAGTAATGTAGGGAACAGTAAATGAGGGTATAGGGGCGATTTTAAAAAAAGCAATTGATTAGGTTGTTCAGGTGTGTTTAGGGTTTGAGCTAAACTCTGCAGGACAGTGGCCCTCCAGGACCTAAGATGCCCATCCCTGGCCCACATAAGGGGCTTTTGCACTAGAGGAACCTTTTCATAGTTCCTAAAACTATTGGCGGAAGTACACGTTTTTTGGCTTGTTTAACACTGAAGGCCCAGAAAGGTAGGAAAAACATCGTTGAAATAATCCATGTGACTACAGTGCTTCAACCTTAATTTTATGAAGCGACGAGAATACTTTTTGTGCAACAAAAAAACCCAAAATAACGACTTTCTACCAAAATTTTTTCATAAGGGACGAGGATGCCATCTGCTGGTGCGTAGTGGTAACTGCAGCTGACAGATGTAACAGTTCTGAATAACGTTCTTATAACCAAGCAAGAACGTTAATACAATGTCTAAAAAAGGGAAGTTTTGAACATTGTTTTTATATTATAATGGGAATGTTATGGAAACGTTCTATAACATTAAATTGTACGCTGGGTAGACAAAAAAATATTAAATAACTTGTTTGTTCAATGTCTTCACTCGTGCAAGCTAGCTAACACCAGCTAAATACGTACTGTACTATTGCTAATGTAACTGCCTAGACAACAGATACAACAAAGCAATAACAATCATCATTCCATGTTATATGTATTATATTTTTTATTAAACATTTGTTTCTAACTTTTTTTCTTAATGTTTATTAACATATTCATATAAAATGTAATGGAGTGGGAAGAGTTGATGGAAAGGTCTTTTTTTTTGCCATTCACCTAGTCCTAGTGTTAGGCTACGTTTAGCGTTGTCAGGCTTTTATTTGTGCTTACTTGAAAAAACAACAGAGCTGTACCATAGACAGTAAAAAAAAAATACTGAGCTGTACACATTTGGGTTTATGACTGCTATAAATTTAACCTGCCACAAGATGGCACTGTTTTCAACATTCCCGATGCTTTGAATATTTTCCCGAAACAATAAGAGAACAGCTCATGCATTTTGTAAGAAGGATGTAAGAAGGATTATTACAATAATTTACTAGAGACAAATAAATATAATGTGAAAGGAATATGGAATACAATAAACACTATTATTACAAAAGGACTTAATAAATTTAATTTTCCGGAATATTTCAAGGACAATGACATACAGTTGACAAATATGGATGTGGTGGTTGACAGATTCAATACGTTTTTTGTAAATGTGGGCCATAAACTGGCCAAAGATATAAAGCACACAGGGATGAAATACTCTGTAATGGATCAAGTGGATAGAAATCCACACTCATTTTTTTTGGGAACTGCAGAAGGCAAGGAAATTATAGAGATCGTAAGTAAATGTATGAATAAAACGTCAAAATATTGTGATGACATTGATATGTCACTAGTAAAAAAAGTAATTGATGGAATTGTAGATCCATTAACATACATATCTAATTTATCATTTAAAACAGGAGTATTTCCCGAAAAGATGAAGTTGGCAAAAGTCATCCCATTGTATAAAGCAGGTGATTCACATGCTTTTAATAATTATAGACCGATACCCTTGCTTTCTCAGATCTCAAAAATACTCGAAAAATTATTTGTTAAAAGGCTAGATAATTTAATTGATAAAAACTACTTACTAACGGACAGTCAGTATGGATTTAGATCTGGTAGATCAACGTCTATGGCACTAATTGAGTTAGTAGACAGATTAACAAATTGTATTGAAAATAAAAAATATGCAGTAGGGATTTTCATTGATTTAAAAAAAGCTTTTGATACTGTTGATCATTAAATTATGTTAAAAAAAAATGGAAAGGTATGGCATCAGAGGGGTGGGCTATAATTGGATAAAAAATTATATGGGAAATAGGAGTCAGTTTGTACAAATGGGTAATCACCGGTCAGTAAGCCTCAGCATTTCCTGTGGTGTCCCACAGGGGTCAGTTTTAGGCCCCAAACTGTTTATTCTTTATCTAAATGATATTTTCAAAGTATAAAATGTACTTAAATTTACTGTTTTTGCTGATGATACAAATGTTTTTTGTTGTGGGGACAATCTGCAACAGATGATGGAAGTGGTAACAATCGAAATGAATAAATTAAAACTTTGGTTCGATTCAAATAAGTTATCACTCAACTTGAACAAAACTAAATTTATGGTATTTGGGAATCGTAATATAAATACAGATGTTAGACTAGTAACTGATAACCAAATAATTGAAAGAGTTTATGAATGTAAATTTTTGGGTGTTGTACTTGACCATAAATTGTGCTGGAAGCCCCGCATCAAAAATGTGTGCATGAAGATGGCCAGGATTATTGGTATATTGAGTAAAACCAGATACATATTGCACAAAAAATACATTACATACTATGTACTGCACACTTATTTTGCCATATATATGTTATACTGTGTGGAAGTTTGGGGAAATACCTATAAAAGAAATGTAAAAAATATTTGCACACTACAAAAAAGAGCAATCAGGATAATAAATCATACTGGGTATTATGAGCACACTAATCTTTTGTTTTTTAATTCACATTTGTTAAAATTTATGGACATTGTTACATTTAAAACTGGTCAATTTATGTTTAAAGTTAAAGAAAATAATTTACCAGGTAACATAAGTGCAATGTTTGATGAAAGAGATGGGGGATATCATCTAAGAGGATATTGTATGTTCAAACAACCTCGTGTGTGAACTGCTATTAAAAACATGTGTATATCAGTTTGTGGGGTAACCATATGCAACGGACTGGATAATGACATCAAACAGAGCCATAATATCATTCGGTTCAAAAATAGATTAAAGAAATCATTATTAGACCAATATAGGTAAGCATAGATTGAAACACAGGACTAAATCTGCGATGTCAAAGTATTGTGGTTAAGGTATTGTTGTGAGTTATGTAAAATCTGAGAAAAATGTATGCTGTAACTGCGTATTTATTTGCTTTGTAATATTATTATTTTTGTTAAATAGGGGCAGGTTTAAATAAGCTAATTCCTTCTGCCTACTCCTTCTCAAACAAATTTTTATTTATTTATTTTTTGGTGGTTGTGTTTTATTTTGTGGTTTTAACTATTGTTTTGTTTATTGTGTATCTATATTGATTGTTTGAGATAAATAATAAAGAAAGAAAGAAAGAAAGAAAGAAAGAAAGAAAGAAAGAAAGAAAGAAAGAAAGAAAGAAAGAAAGAAAGAAAGAAAGAAAGAAAGAAAGAACAGCTCATGCATTTTCAAAATTCATGTTTCCGGTATGGGTGTGTGCAATTTAAGTTTTTCGTAATTTACGCAATGTTACCCAAATTGAAAATACCCATTCTAAAACACCATAAAAATGCTTTTAAAAAGTACTGTAACGGGGTGAATGCAAAGATGCGCACAACAAAACAGATTCAAATTAACAGACTTTAATAATACATCCACGAAGGGAGTACGTAGAAGAACACTTAGAAATAGGAAACAACCACATCTACCATGAACAAATACTGACAAAAGACTGAATATAACAGGGAGTAGACTATAAATACAAGGCTAACAATGACAGACAAGTGCAGATAATACGTAACAAAAGGAACAAACGAGAAGACAATCAGAAAAGGAAACCATAAACAGAGCAGGAAACCGGGAACTTAAGAAAACAAAAATCAAAATCAAAATAAAAGTCAATTATCATGACACAAACTTAACCAATGTTAAGCCATTGCTAGTTGTTTCACTGTCCAGGGATTCCATGTCCTGAATTGGATCCAGGGATTTCACGGAAACACTCAGCTCGTGTTTGTTAATGTGCCGGACTTTTAATTGAATTGGGAGTTGCTGTTCCAGGTCATTAATATTGCCTGAGTCAAAGTGACTTGGTACAGTGTAATCTAATTCCCTGTCCAGAAGGATGAGGATATCGTCATCTTCTGACACTCCAATTATGTCCAACTCTGCCTCGAGGATCTGGTGCTCAACAAATCAGTGGGGAAAAAGATTCACACTTAGGGTTAAGGCTAGTGTTACAGTTAGATTCTTATAAACAGTGACAATTTAACTAAATTGAAAATTCATTCAAGGTGCTATAAGTGATGTTAGCAGTTCTCGAACATCTGCCAGATTTCACACTTAGACATGACCAACACTTCTCATAATAGCTATAAAATAGCTAAAAGGATAGGAGACAGGGGCGTCATGCACTTGGTATCAGGGCCGGCCCGAGGCATAAGCGAACTAAGCGGCTGCTTGGGGCCCCTTGGCCACCAGGGGGCCCCCAATCGAGTCGAAAAATCGGGAAAAAAAATTAGAAGATTAAACAAGTGACATAAATGAATGAATTAATATGAATTAATGAATTAATGAATAATTAAAGACAAGAAAATTCAGATTTCATGATCAATATACCTGCCTACAACTACTGCTGTGTCTGCCTGCGTTTAAGTCATGCGTGTAATCTAGACACCTCGCGCGTGCATAGACAATTCGTGCGCAACTGCGCAGTCGCGGTAATGTTAAGCCATGTCACAAAAAAGGACGTATCCCTCTGGTGCCGAAAATAGAAAGAAGAAAATGACAGAGGAGAAAAAAAGAGCAAGATAAAAGTATGTTTGCATGATTATTTACAGTGTGTTTTTGTTGTGTGACTTTGTTGGATTCTGTCATGTACAATCCAACAAAGTCTGTTACAATAATAATAAAAAAAAATTAAAAAAAAAAGATTTTGAGGACAGTTACACTGTATTGAGACAATTGAGAAATAATACTATTTTTACAGTTTTCAACAATAATTGTCATTGTTGAACCCTTGCTCTTATTATGTTTCTGATTTCTCAGTTTTGTCATTATTTTAGCAAATAATTTATTTGATATGTTTTGAGACAGTTTGTTTTAAGAAGTTTCAGAGAGTTAGTAAAAGAGTAAAGTAAAAGTTAAAACTTTTTTTATTTAAGTAGGCTATCTATTTTTTATTAAGTATTTATTTTGTATTAATACATAACCTCACTGTATTAATTTATAATGTTTCATTATTGCGTGACATTTGTGTCAATAATCGTCAAGCACAGGTGACTCCGCGTAGTGGGAGGGGGCCCCCAAATCAAATTCTGCTTAGGGCCCCCAAAAGCCTCGGGCCGGCTCTGCTTAGTATTTTTGAGGGGGCACCAGTAAGGCGGGGGGGATTGCCAGTGATCGCCTCACATTTTTATGTATTAATATTTCCATGTGACAGACCGCAGCCACAATAGCACTGTATGACTGAAGTATTGTTTTTATTTAATTTTTTAATTGTAAGATTCGCAAACTAGTTAATATCATGAGATATGCTTCCATCGACAGTGTGTATTTTACAAACAATTTTTGATAGTACTATGTGTATTTAAATATAAGAAACAAACTATATATATATATATATATATATAGTTTAATTTAAACTATAAACTCTTACATTTAAATAATAATAATTTATATTTTAATAATAATACATATACTTCAAAGTAGGGCCCTATGATTTCCGCAATGCTGTATCCCGTCAAAAAGAGTATTTACTGTATAATGCAGAATTTTACAGAATTTGTACAAATTTTGATGAATAAATAAAAATCAAAGGTTAGTACATTTAATCAAATAGCGATATAGACTAATGTCTGTGAATATTAAACCACAAAAAAAAAGCGTTTTAAATATGAATCCTGGATGATCTGCGAGTCTCATGAACTTCATCTCCAGAGCCACTCCATGAGTATTTTAGTAGGGCTGGGTATCCTAACAAAATTTTCGATACCGATACCGATACCTTGACTTCGATACCTTTTCCTGAACGATACTTTTTTCGATACCAATTTTATCAATATAACATTACCTAGAAAAAAAAAACTTTTATTTTTTCAGTTTGTTGACTTTTTTACACTCATATTTTGAGTCTGTAAAAAAGCGCCAATGCTAAAGTTTTCTTTGTTTCCTAATCATTTAACAACATGTATTCTTTACTTCAATGAGCTCATTGTTTCTGCCTTAACTTAATGCATTGTTTAACAATGAAACTGAATGAAAATTAATTGAAATGCATTACACACAGTCACCCCTGATAACAGATCACTCTAAATTGTAATTTAGACACATGCATTTTCTGTAAAGCTCCTTTGAAACGATATGTTTTGTGAAAAATGCTATACAAATAAATGTGAATTGAATTAAATACAGGCTACTGGGGTGCGGGATATATGCCTCGCGCTCAGCACACATGAAGCTTGCCGCAAAGCACTGGCAAAAGTAGCCTAATGATTATGGATGTGTCGGGAAACGATAGCAAGGAGATATTTTAATTGTTTATTAATGAACAAGTGTTTACTAAACGTGTTGGCTGCAAAGATGATTATTGCGAATTTGCGATGCTGACTCGTCATCCCCGCAGTAGTGAACGCGCGCGCGCCTATATGGATTAGGTAATCAAACTATTTATTTCTAATTGTTTCGTTTAAAAGTAGACATATTTAGAACATATATAGAACTATTTCTCATGTCTGTGAGGCAAGTAGGCCTATCCTATACGCTGAGTTTTGGTTTATATGTGACGCGCTCCAGTTCTTGTAGTCGAAGGCTGATAAACTTTCTACTCTCGAGTGTATTCTGTGCGCTAAGTGCCTTATAAGATTCACCGTGTTACCGGTCTTGGCAGCAATTATCTTGTCGAATTGCATCGTGTGCTTATGGCATCGAGTCGGGTACATGGGTACACTTTTCATCATTTCCACATATTTTCTATCTATCTGGGTTGGACGCTTACACACACACACACTACAGCCTCACGTGCGACGAGCCACGTCTCTGGGCAGCCGCGTAAACTAGTGTTTTTCCGCCACAGCCAATCATGCTGCATGTTTATTGTTTCACTGACGTTGACGAGATTAACCACTTAGGTACCGAAACTTGGTACCGAAAAACAAGACATGTTTCGATACTCGGTAGTATCGAGGCAATTCGGTCGGTACCTAAAAAGTACCGAACTCGTTACCCATTCCTACATTTTAGCATTTCATTTGAGAAAAACTATTGTCGTATCATAAACGCACAGTAAACTTAGGTCTTCACGGCAAAATAAAAGTTTAGTTTAACTGAAATATATTACAGAAATATATATTACTGCTGTACAGTAGAATTTAGCTACGTCTCAATGTAATAATAATACTAACACCAATAGTAATAATCAATTATTATTAAAACAATATTTTTTTAAATAAACGTTTATTAAATTTCATATGATTAAAAGATAAATAAAATATATATATATATATATATATATATATATATATATTTTATGCCTTCATTTGATTGCCAGAAATATTAAAATACACAACAAAAATCTTTTATTAGAAATAAAATTTTACTTTTAAATTAACAAATTGTTGTTTTTATGAATTCAATTAATTAGACAAGCTTTTTGGTTATTACAATTTAAACCATTCATTTAAACCATTAATAACCAATGGAATCCAGAAAACTTAAATTAAAAACACAGAATTTGATAAAACATAAACCGGATGTCACGGGCTGGTTGAAGTAGCCAAGGAAGCTGGATTATAATTGCAGCAGTCTTTTATTTAAACAAACTAGATTTAACAGACAGGATACAGAGTGAACATGAACATGAACATGAACATGAACATGAACATGAACATGAACATGAACATGAACATGAACATGAACATGAACATGAACATGAACATGAACATGAACATGAACATGAACAACCAGGCATTAGCGATGACGACAGACAAGGAACACACTGAAACACAGGGCTTAAATACACAGGACAGACAAAGGACACGAGACACAGCTGGGACAAATGAACTCATAATGACTAATTAACAGGTGGTATAACTGAACACTAACGAGGAGCGGGAAAACTAGGACACAGGACTGAACCAAAAAACTAGCAAGCGGGAAACACAGGACATAGCCTACATGTAACACCAGAGTTTGAGAAAAAACATATATAAAACGCATTCCATGGGGCCCTAAACATGTAATTTTTGTTATACGTTTCATGATTTTAATTAATTAGGCAAGCTTTTTGATAGATTTTTGATTGATTTTGATTTTATGTAACCATTTAAAAAATATATATATATAGAAAGTCCTGAAGCCCCTGCCCCTTTTGTCTCAAAATGTATTGTGCCCTTTTCTGTTAATTGTAAATAATAATAATAATTATTATTATAAGTATTATAATATATAACACACTTACACACCCTTGCCACTAACAATAATAATACAAACAAATATTATATTAAAAAAAAAATTTGGCAGAGAAGTGGTAGGCGGAGTTTCCTTTCCCATACACATTTAACGGTTCTGGTACGCACTACGCAGCAGTTCGCGCGAGTCTCTTCAAACCATGCTTCAAACGAGCAGCAGGTAACGTTTAAGCTAATACGGAAAATTACATTTATCATACCATCACCATGCTACTCTAAAAGTTGCTGCAGTATGCAAGTTATTTTTACAATAAAAGTAAAAATCGATTTCAGACGAATTCTGAATGACAATGTCATTTGTTTTTATCCAAGGAATAAAAGTTCAAAGGGAAATACATCTAACAGTTAGTTAAATTAAATCTTAAGTCCATGTCCAACTCTAAATTGTAAGGAACTTATATCTTTGATTTCATAGTAACGCTTTACAATAAGGTTCATTTGTTATATGTTAGCTATATCTTAGTTAATACTACAACTGTTAATTGTTTATTCATGTTATGTCACAGTTAGTGCATTAACTAATGATAACAAATACAACCTTTGATTTTATTGTTTTAGTAAATGCTGGAATTAATATTAACTAAGATTAATAAATGCTGTAGAAGTGCAGTTCGTTTAGCTAATTTTAATAATGAAACCTTATTGTAAAGTGTGATTCATGATAGCTAACACTGTCTTTCATACATATAATACATACATTAAATTTACATCAACAAAACTAAAAATTAATTTTCCATAATTACCTTCTTGATTTTCACTGTTTTGTTTGGTAAAGTAAATAATATTTATAATATTATCATAATTTCTCTATTTTCATTTGATGTGTTATGCATTCTAATAATTGTATCAACATATTTTATTAGAATGCCAAGGAAAGAAAGAATAGAAACAAAAAAAAATCAAGAAGTAATAATTTTTTTTATTTAGTGCCCTTTTTGGTCCCTCCGCCCCTGCCCCTGAGGAGGTCTGTGCACGCCACTGCACCTGTCTAACAAAGCAACTGCGTTTTGTGCATCATATTGTTTACCTGGACAGTCGTGTAGTTTGATGAGTCAAATTTTCCAATGCCATTTGGCCCAATGTTTGCCTTTAGATGGGTCTCCTACATACAACTCGACCAATGCCTCTTCTCTCCATAATGAGACATCATGGAATTTGGATCCACATCGCAGACAAAGGTCCAGGATGGGAATCTGGGCCGGAGTCATCCACTTGCACCTGGAGTCACACTTGCACCTGGAAAATGACAGCTCAGTGTCACAGATGAGAGTGTTTTTCAGTCCTGGTCCAGGAATCCCTAACACCAGGGGTTAAAGTGGGCCGGAACGGTCCGGAACTGCGTTTCAGCACCTTAGATAAATTAATAAATAAATAGATTAATTAATAATCAATGATAACGTGATGGAAGGTTATTGTAAAAAAAAAAAAAAAAAAAGCTCTTTACTCTGGCGTAAATTCTGACCTAGGCCTATGGCTGTTTATGGCTGAAATGCCTATACGCACGTGAGGTTGCTGAGGCGATTAACCACTCAATGAAGGACCGTAACCTAGAACACATCTCTAGTCGTAAGCAGCTGTTCATAAAAGATTTGTCTGTGGTAGTGGAATGGGAAATAACACAAGGTTATGAGACCAAAATTGAACTTTAAACTTGAGCTCAGCATTTTTAGAATGCCGTTTATTATGTGAGACGCGCGTGCAACAGCAAAACAAGTCCGTCGAGCACACACACACAAAAAAACTTTAATGTAGCCTATTTCTACTGTATGTTTTGAGATGTCATATTTTCATGAATGTTGACAGGCTGAAAGGTGCTGTTATTATCTTTGTTTTTACAAAACATTAACTGCTAATAATATTATCATCCATGTGGAGACATTTTCCCACAATGTAGGGAATAACGTTACCAGGACAACACACACGCGTGCGCATATACTTTTAAGATGCATTTATGTGGTTCTTTGTTCAATCTCAAACCATTACTTTATTTTTATTATTAAGATGTCTGCACAAGAGTAAACTGTTATCTGTTATTAAATGTCTTGCTTTGGTCTACACTGGAGGTGTTCTGTTTGCTCTGAAAACTATAATTACTAAAACTGAAACAAAATAAAATAAAAACGAAATAGTAATGTGTTTGCAAAATAAAAACTAACTAAAACCTAACTGAAATTGAACAAAATTGAAACCGATATTAAAATAAAACCTAATTTAAAAATGCAAAACTATCATAACCTTGTGATGAACGTAAGGTTGACTGCAAGGTAGTTGGCTAGCACTCCAGCTTGTCACTATTGACAGAGACAAAAATGTCCATGAATACTTGTTTCCTAATTGGAAAACACATGGCTTTCAGACGGAGCATTTACTACTGATCACAGAGCCGTACTTTATCGCAATTAGGCCTAATCGGGCAGCCCTATTGGTAATGTTCATTTCTTCATAAATTGATTCTTATAGATGGAGGAGGATGAAAATAAGAGAGGATGCAAACGAAGGATAACTGATTATTTTTAAGGGTAAGGATTGGTCTGGAAATGCTGCCTAAACAGAACTGGAAGAAAATTACCCTGAAGGACTAGCTGATAGCCTTAGTCATTGTTTTTAGATTTTCTTTTTAAATCAGGCAATGGGTAGCCTATGAAGTCTACCAAGCATTGTTGTTATGTGATGTTTTGATATGGAATTGGACAATAAATAGTTTAGTGTTTGAATATAACTTTAGTCTTTAGTGTTCTTTAGTGGCCATGCCATGTGAATGGACAGTTCCACCCAGACTCTTAGTACCACTTTTCAAATTCCATATTTTCACCATGATTAGGGGAATGAAAGCAGCCCAGGTCATAGCCCAGAGAAGCATCAGTAGTAGCATTGCAGCCCAATATCAGCACCTCAGCCCAGCATCAGCACCACTGCACTGCACAGCTTCAGCAGCCCAGCCCTGCCCAGCCTGGCAGTAGCAGTAATAGCACAGCACAGGCCAGTAACACCACAGCCCAAAGCATTAGCTTAGAACAGAATTTGCCAGATTGTTGGGGAATTTCTCAATATGAATATTTCAAACAAGCATACCCATTTATCTATGTCTCTATACCAAGAGGTTAGGGTGTGCTGTATGCAAAAGTGCCACATCAAAGGTACACTTTTTCCAGTGAATGGCAAAAATGTAAAATTTCTCCATATGGAAGAAAAAAAACTAAACAAATGACATCACTGCGGAAGAAAATACATGAGCAAGTTTACTTGTGGCACAAGAGGAGATATCCTCCTCTACAATGTCAGTATTCAGAACAGCTTTTTACATCGCAAAACGTAATAAACTCTTCACAGACCATCCCGAACTTCTTGACTTGCAAAAGGCAAATGGGGTCAACATCGGCAGAGTACTGCACTCAAATGTGAAAAGTGGCGATATCATACAATTCATTTCAAAAGAAAGCAAGCATTATGTCTAGAAGGCCGAAACTCACCATACCTATTGATGAGGGCACTGCTTTAAGCAAAAAATCATGCCTTGTTGTGTACCTGAGGTGCTCCGTTAATAATTCTGAACCAACTACATTTTTCTTAGACTTGGTGGAACTTCAGTCCACAAATTCAGAGGGAATTACTGAGACTCTTTTGAATTGTTTGTTAGGTCATGGCCTTGACAATGTTTTTCTCAATGAGTGTCTGGTTGGATTTTGCTCTGATGGAGCCTCTGTTATGTTAGGGAGAAAAGCTGGAGTCTTTAGCAGGCTAAAAAACAAGTTGCCACGTCTGATCGGCTGGCATTGTTTAAACCATAGACTTGAGCTGGCGGTTGGGGATGCTGTTAAGCAGTGCACAGAAATTAATAATTTTTCAAGTTTCAAGGACAAATTGTATTGTCTGTATCACCAATCCCCCAAGAATCAAAGGGAGCTCAGTTCTGCTGTCTCAGAATTAGGAATTGTGGTTAAAAAGATTGGCAGAGGCCTGAGTGTGAGGTGGGTGGCCTCATCACACAGTAGTGATGTATGTCTCGAGACCACTTTTACGTGGTCTCGGTCTTGTCACGGCCTTGACAGTCTTTGTTCTTGGTCTTGTCTTGGTCTCGGACCTCTCGGTCTTGTCTAGGTCTCGCTGTCTCAGACCGACATAGTGGTCAGGGTATTTAGCAATACAACATACAATATCCACGACGACACAATGTTCGATAATGCAACAGTATTTGAATTTTTGTGTGACTCGTTTCGCCTATTTCAGCAATGTATATATCTTAATGGTCCAGTGGTAGAATTTTCGCCAACCGTGTCAGAGGTTCTGGATTCTAATCCGCACTCGTATATATATTTTTTTTTCTCGTGTAGTTTTTTTTTCTCATCGAAACCGATTATCTTCATCAGTGGTTGTATATCAAGCAGGGTCATGTTTGTGTACATTATGTTTTGTGATTTCACCAGAACGAATAGAGAGTACACTAGCAGTGTTGTGCCTGAACGGGTTCATTGAACGATAGTTCATGAACTCGTTCATATTTTGGGCGAACGTGAGCTGAATGTACTGTTTTTCTGCCTGGTGAACATTACTGTGAACCGCTGTGAACTCCTTCATTCTGGTGTCTGTGAATGGCGCGCGGCGCGCTCTAAGTTTAACTTCATTCAATAGGGTGCCAGATTTCTTTAGAGCCTTCCAGGCGAAAACCCGGCTAAAATACACCGTAAACAGGCCTTAATATGTACCGGAAAAAACACCCAATCTGGCAACACCAGCCACCAGCATCGCACCGCCGCATGCGTGATCAAAACAAAATGCAGCAAGGAAGTAGCCTGACTACGTCAGACTTCGTACTTCCGCTCAATTTCATTTCGCTTCTGTACTTAGTCTGAGACATCGACATGTCTCTCAGTTTTCCTCCGGCCTGAAAACAGCCGGCCAATCAACGAACAGAGGGCGGGCTGAGAGCCGTGACGTAGACGCTAAGCGCCGAGTTTAAGATTGGGGAAATCGACAACGACCGCGGATATGGAGACACAGGACGCAATTCGCTCTGTTGTGGAGAATATTCCTGGCATTTCCAAACTGAAGGCCGAACAAGAAGAGTGTTTGGTAAACATTTTGATGAAGGTGATGTCGTGGCCCTACTCCCGACAGGTTTTGGTAAAAGTTTAATTTATCAAATATTACCGATCATCAGCGAGAAACTGGGGAGGCCAAAGGCCGGCAAGGCGATAGTTGTGATTGTGTCCCCCTTGGTTGCACCCATGGAGGATCAGGTTAAGGAGGCAGCAAAACTCAGTCAGCCATGTTCACTCCGGTATTTCGCTCGATGCTTTCGTTTTCACATCATACATGTATTTAGAGTGGAAGTTCGATGCGGCTGAGCTGGCGAATAACACACGTCATAACCAAACGTTATGTGATTGGCCTACGGGTAACCAATGATTTTATACTTCAGACAACCCCCCTAAAATAATTGCTGTCTGTAGTTCTATATGAGCTGTGGAAACATGTAGAAAAAAAGAACTATGAATGAACTAGTTCAAAATTTTAAAGTATGAACTGAACTGAACTAGTTCATTTTAAAATTTGTGAACTGAACTTCATGTAGAAAGTGAACTTTCCCAACACTGTACACCAGTCTGTTTTTTTTCCCTCCGGTCCCGACTTGGTCTTGGTCTTGGTCTCGACACCCTCTGGTCTTGGTAGTGTCTTGGTCTCGGTTTAGGCGGTCTTGACTACAAGTCTATCACACAGAACAGTGAAGGCAGTGTTGACAATGCATGAGGCGCTTTATGCTCATTTCTGCAAAGCAAGTCATGATGCTGAACGCAATGCAAATGAGAGATGCATGTTTCAGGGTCTTGCAACAAAGCTCTCATCAGGGGACTTTATAAAGAACATGGGTCTCATGCTTGATGCTTTGGAGGAGCTTAAAGATTTATCTGAATGTTTGCAGCCAAGGGACATATCATTATCTTGAGCTGTGCACCTGGTTGAGAGAGAAGTTGATACTTTTTTAGCCAATCCTGGACCATACTACAGACAGGCATCTGAAGGGGTATTTTATGGGGTAACACTGCAAAAGGACTCTAGGGTAAAATCAGTTGATCCTCAAAAATGTTATGAAGCTCTGGCTAAAAGTAGAATGGTGACTGAAAGTGAAAAGTCACTTTTTGACTAAATTAATGTTCTTGTGCCAGAAGCCTGGCCATCACCGTTGCCAGTGTTTTATGGAGAGGATGAGATAAGAGAGCTCTGTGACCTCTTTGACATCAGCTTTTCTGGTGTCAGACAGAGATTCAGAGATTTCAAAGAGCATCCAGAAATTCCTGTAACTGATAGGCTGCTAAAACTGCAGCAGGCAGTGAAATCACTTGCTGTTAGCAGTGCTGACTGTGAAAGGGTATTTTCTGAAATAAACATCACAATAACACCAGTAAGAGCTCAACTAAAAATCCAAAAGGTGTCAGCACTGATGTTCATTTCTTTGCTTGGGCCTCCTGTGTGTGAATCAGTGGAATCCACAGAAATATGTAAAGAAATGGGTGCTCACAAGAAGAGCAGCTGATCACACAGCCTGTCCACAAAGAAAACCAGTGCAAATCAAGTCCCAGTACCAGTCATGGGAGCTATTTTGACTGGATGTGAGAATAATCACAATATTTGGACTATCATACATTATTGTTGTTTTTTGTTGATGTTGTTTCTTATGTTTTATAATACAGCAAAACTTTTGATTATGCATTTTGACTTTGTCTCTGTAATAGATCAATCTAGGTTGTGATTCATTTCTGTTTTAGTTGTCTTCAGCCATTTTGGTGTGTTAAATTTGAATCTTTTTCTGTTTTCCCAATCAAGGTTAATTCACCTAAATTGTGTATCTCAAATAAATGTGTTAGGGGACTCTAGGATCATGATTGAGAAACACAAGTACAATAGCTTCCATTTACCTAGGTTAAGTAAACCAGGATGTACGCACATAACTGCATCCTAAAATATTATTACTGTATTAATATATTTTTCTTTCTATATTTATATTACTGTAGCCTACATTACATATTTTCGTTTTCTTTATAATATTGTGTTCATTTCATATGAACATTCATATTTAATTTTCGTGTGATTCCTATTTATGTCTGCACAATGTCTGTAACTCACTTTCCTTCCGCACTGGAGCATACTATACTATAATGACTATCATAAAAATGTATGCCAACCTTTTCTAAGTCTCATTTGAAGGTCAAAACACAAAGTGTCTTCTAAAACACTTTATTCTGTCAACTGTCATAAAATCTTCATAATCGTTAAAAAAGTTTCCTCTCGGAGACTTTCCTGTCAGACTATCGTGTCCAAATATACGTCATTATATGACGTAAGTAGGATTTTAATAGTCATTTACGTTAGGATGTCAAGTTACTTTGGGGTCTAGAGGAACTTTTTCAAAATAATTATTTAATTTATTGTAATTTAATAATTACCTCACCTCTAAAAAGATCGTTTTTCTTTGCCGCGGAATGGATATGCGCGCGCTGTTGCAGTTGTGCGCGCGCAGTCACATGCTCCAGTTGTGCGCGCGATGTTGTATGTAGAGAGCTGTTTTCTTTAATTTCATAATTTTATTATTTAATGTATCATTATATTAATTACAATTATTTATTAATATATATTAAATACAAAGTTAATACATTTTAGAATGAACTTATTATTTCAAAAAGAGTTAAATTATTACAACAAATAATTAACTGAATAATGCTTTCAGTGTTTTGCTTTTTGCTAGGAAGATTCTTTTCATTTGCTTGTTCATATCAGTGGCGTACTTCCATCTTTCATTATTTGTATTTTATTTTGTTGTTAGATATGGTTTTTCGGTGGCTACGTTTCACGTTTCTGTAATGATGTAAAAGAAATCCCTAGTCCGTATTTTGAACTTGATACTGTTTATTCGTCTGTGACTCTGTGTGATCGATAGAGGGCAGTAAAACACTTCTGCTGCAGCTGTATGCCTGAAATGGCGTATCTAAATTCAGTTCACGCACTTATCCTTTACTTTGTATTCATCAGAAACAACATACATCAAATAAAAGCACTCTCAACAATCATAGAATGTTAAAATAAAAGCGACCACAATAAATCACTGTGATATTTAAATATGCAGAAAGACTAACATTACATTGTTATTTTTTTATATGTGATAAATCTGGTTATGTGTTCAGCTTACTTAATATAGTGTTACTGTTATTTAACCCATGACTGCGACTGATTTATATTTCAGAAACAAAACGGATGAACATGAATGACTGTGACGCACCAATAAAAACACACGCCGCAGCGCATCACGGGAAATGGAGTTGTATGTTGAAGATACGCACATCAAATTACTTGCACAGTTTACTAATACCCCCCCCCCCCCCCCCCCCCCCCCCCAAAAAAAGGGGTGAAAGTGTCCCAATTTATTGTCCCAACGTGAACATTAAGTTGAAAAATAATCAAATATGTTCATGTTTGAATGAGTTCAAAATAGTGATGCTCCAAAATAGCAGCTTCAGGGGCGTTAACTGTTTCTATCCTCGCGAGATTTGCGTTGAGCGTGGCGTCTCCACGCTCTTTTTATTTATTACTGAAAAATAAGCAGTGATGCTGTGAGAACGGATGAGAAAATGGTTTAAAACAAACGAACACAGCTTACCAGCTTCTGAATACAACCAGTTCCAGCCTACTCGCTAGTTTCACATCACATCTCTGAACTGTCAGCCTGAGGACGTGAACTCTCGCGATGGTTTGCTAGTCCTTCGAGCTTACAGACTTCCTCTTTTGCATTTTTTTCAACCACCCAAAGAACAGCACAGTAATACGACATGCCGATAGAAATTACTGGATATGGTTAAAAAAACAACGTTTATCCTCCGCTTTCGTTTCAGCATCCAGGGCGACGTGAATTCTCGCGTGTTCCTCGCGCGTATCTCGCGAGATTCGCGTCATTCGCTCTCAGACTCCATGATCTGATCCCGAGCGGAGCGGCGCGATCATAACTGCGTGTTCCGCGCGCGTTCAGGAGCGTCGTGCGGCGCTCACATCTCCGCTCAAATGGACTAGGAATTATCTTGTGAGTATGGAGAGCGTTAAACTGAAGAAGAGCAGCGCTCTGAGTGTGGCCTTGAGAAGCACAGCAGATGAAGAAGATGATGAAGGCCAGAGAGCATCGAAACAGACGAGCTCAGACCAGCCCAGGAGCAGAAGCCAGAGCCCAGCTGAGCTTAACATGGTAAACAAAGCCTGCAAAGGCAGCTCCAGTTTGCTGTTGAGGAAGAAGAGGGTGAAGAGGCACGTGTCCGGTCTAAACTCATCTCACAGCCGGAGTCTGGACCGACAGACGCTGCTGAGACACCGAGCCAGTCCTCAACTACAGCTGTCAGACCGCCAGTGGGTCCGCCAGGACCTGCGCCGGGGCTCCATCCACGTGCACGACCGGCTGCTGGCGTGGTCTCACCCGGCCCGGCCCGTTCTGTGCACTGTGGACAGCACCGCGACCGAGATAGCCCAGCGTCTGCAACAGGCCGGCGGAAAAACATGCTCCGTCCTGAGGCTGAACCCTAAAAGCTACCTGTCCACCGACGTGAACGGGAACTGCGATGGAGAGTATCCGCTCCGGCACCTTCACACCGGGACCGAGAGCCTCCCGGATCAGCCAGGTGACCGGTTACGCCTCCTGCTCCTGCATCCGTACCACCCGCAGGAATACGACATCTACACACCCTCGGAGGCCAGCGTGGACCGCTCGTCCCCTCAGGACGAGGACTCCCTGAAGAGGTTTGCGGAATCTGATGTGGAGACCAGCAGTGCTTGTGACGAGCTGAGCTCCGGGGCCCGGTTCAGCCAGCACCGGGATTCGCTCAGCGACGACATGATCCTGGGCACGGATGCGTCTGCGTTTGACAGCAGTGCCGCCGAGGGCCTGGACACATACGGGAGCTCCTCGGACGAGCTGGAGCTGGACTGTCCCGCAGAGCCCGTCCTGCCGGGGCCCGTGACCGGTGACCCACCGCCTGCTCTCGGGCACAGTCCGGGGTCAGTGGGCACACCGCCCGATTCGGACTCTGGCCCGGCCCTGTATGTTCAGCTGCACGGGGAGGCCGCCCGGCGCCTGGGCCCCGATGAGAGGCCCCTGCAGATCCAGAATGATTTTCTCTTTAAACTGGGATTTAAGGACCCATGGCGGGTCCAGGAGGAGGGGATGAACACTGAGCTGGGATCTCTCCTGCGCTTCTACGCAGGTAAATGACTGATGCATTTGCTGTTGTACTACTACTTCATGTTTACTGACCTGTGTGAGAGAGTTGTGTGGCAGATCACATCGTCCTCCATCCACACATGAAGAGGTTGCTGTCAGCTGATGATGTGTGTTCATGGAAATTAATTTAGAGTAGAAACAGCGACTGTGGCTCATGTACACAAGTTTCTGCATGCTGACGTAGGCAAGATCAGTTCAACTTCTCTGTGTATGAGAAGTCAGAGTCTGCTGTTAGTTGGGTGACAATCCCTTTCAACTTCCTAGAGAAATGTATCGCCCAGTAGTAGTTTTCATTGAGTTGTATTTGTCGATTTGGGAAGAAGTGTCCGCTAAATAAATATATTGTGGCGAGCATCTAAGAAGTGTTTTAGTTCAAGGGATTTGCAGACTTTGGCAGTTTGGCACAAATCTGAGGTTCTGACACTGACAGTCCGGAGGAGACACACGTGAGACTCGTCTTTATCTCAGGAGAAGCAGTTTCAGTCGTTTTAAGAGATCTTTATTTGTGATTGGAATGGCTTTGAATTACTCCTTATACACATTTTGTACTTTACAAATTGCACAAGCTTGTTTTAGAAACACTGAATACGCGTGCATGCAGAAGATTTGACTCCAGAGATCAGCTCGCTGACACTGAGTTCACGTGACGTCACGGTCAGGCACTTTGTTATATGACACGTGCATGTCAAAAATAGTGCTACAACCCTTTAATTATTTACTTACTTCAGAAACCTATGTAACAAATGAATGACTGGTCACACTTTATATTAGGTGTCTCTTTAACTATTATGAACTGACAAAAAATGTTATGCACAATGTGCTTATTGTGTTGTATTGCAAAACACTTGCTGCTATTGCGATGGGAAGGGGGTAAAGTTAGGAACTGGGATAATGGGGCGAGGAAAGGTACAATGTGCAATTATAGATGCGATTACAGGAATGAATTACGTGCAGGTATTTTTTATACAGTACAACACACATTGCATTTATTCAAATGATTAGTTTAGGGCCTTGTTTATACCTGGTATTAAGATGCGCTTTGGTCGATCGGATCACAAGTAGACGAGGCAGACATATATGACTGTTCACACCTGGTGTTTTAATCCGTCTCTTTTGTCCACTTTCAACCACTTCTGTCCTGATTTCTTCGAGGGAAGGGTCTATGGGCGGGTAAATGTATGGACTTTTTTAGATCTTTTGATCTAATGGACAAAATAAGCTTGCACAATTTACATATGAACGTGAAACGAGAAAACAGAAAAACATACGACTAGCAGCAGCTTTGGTTTCTGCTCTGACAGCCATAAGACCAGCCGGACACTGTGAGTGTGTGTTAGAAATGAGGAATCATGAGAGAACTTTGTGCTTGGTACGATTTTCATCTTCAAAACTTGAGTCTTCATCCAAAGTTTAAATCCGTCTGGCTTCCCATAATGTTTACACATTAGGTCAGGTGAGAAGAGAAGACGTTCATTAGTGGCTGTTTGAACACATGAGCGTTTCGACTCCCTCTAGAAGTGATCAAAAGTTGACAAACTCAAAGCATTTTAGACCCCGTTTACTCCTGTATTTAGCGTCGTTCACTCGTGATCTGATCGACCAAAACAGGAGTACACAGTAAAAAACGCAGTGTCAAATTAACACTTAAAGTGTTAATTTTAACACTACTCCGGATCATATATGGTCCCACTCTATCTAGAGTAAAAAGTACACTGTTCGTAGTGTTGAATTTACAGTGTTAATATAGCACCGTACAGTGTAGAAAAATTACACTGCGAGTGTCAAGTGTTACACTTACAATTTTTACACCATGGGGTTTTAACACCCCTGGTGTTGATTTAAATCCATTGGATTACACTATAAGTGTCATTTATAAAGTATTCTGTTCAGTGCAAAAACAATTTACATTATTATAGTGTTAATGTACAAGATCAGACATAAAATCAAGAGTCTTCAGACAGATGTACAAATCCAAAGTTTATTCAACAAATGGGCAAAGTGGCTCCTTTAAAACATATGCCAGATGTGAAAAGGTCAAATTATCACATTCATGAGGAGTTGCAAAGAAAAAGCAAAAAAATAAAAATAAATTAAAAAAGCATAACATCATCTAATTTGCCAAGACATGAACAAATATGACAGGTAGATTTGAACAAGATTGCAGAAAACTACTTGTCGACAGTTGTGTACCATCCATGAATGCAGTAGTAGTATTTGAGTTTATTGCCACCGGCAGCGAGCAGGTATGCTGTGTGGTCGGTTCAATGCAATCAAGGTGTTTTTGTATGCTGGTCTCTGCCAAAGACAAAAATAACAAATCAAAGTCAGCTCTCCAATTGGCCGTCTTTATAGTTTTCCACAATACAGTCAACCCAAATGGCAATATTTTGAGGCAGACGATAAATTCTCTTCTCTTCTATTATATATATATTTAAAAAAAAAAAAAAACTGCACTAAAATTAAACTGAGAGGGGTTATAGCACTTACGTATAGAGGGAATGCGCATGACGTCACAGTAAGCGGAAGTCGCTGCTGTTCCGCTCACTGAGTGGCAGAAAGACTGAGCGGCAGCATTGGTTTTCAGTGTGAATGCTGCGGAAAAACACACAAAACGCGTCTAAAACGGGAAAGAGCTTTGAGACTGACTGTACAACTAGATTTGACAAGAAATATGAGGTATATTTTTACAGACTACCTAAAGCTACAGAACAGAGAAGCAAATAGATAGCTGCAATTCATAGAAACAACTGGACTCCAGGCAGCGAAAGGTGGATTTGCAGTTATCATTTTTGTGTCAATATGCTGGATTTAGTGGTAAAATCATTCTCTATATATTGTATTGTTATATATTGCAGTGACAACTCATCAATCAAATATTTACCACTGTATATTCTGTATAATTTGACATTTTTAAATAAACACTGACAAAAAACTATACAAGTTTTAAGTCTAGACGATATGATGATATATATAACATTGATATAAGTGATCACCTGGATTTAGACCTGCCTATATTGTATATAAAGCGTTCACAGGCAAATTTGCTGTATGTATTTCCCCGGTGTCGAAATCAGGCACATATAAATGTCAGGAAACACGATTCCTGGCTGCATGTTAATATCCATGGATCACTGGATCTTTAGTAAGTTGTAAGGGACACTATATTGAGTCCAATCTTTAGTTTAAACTGATAATCGTTTGTTTTACTTGCGTTTTCGCAGTTTCCCCTATTAAATCCAGTCACGCAGCTGCTCTTCTGCCACTCAGTCCGGCTGAGGGGGCGTGTTCCGGCGGGAAAGTGACGTTAATGCATTCCCTCTATTGTTGTCCTACTGTTAGTTTAACTGCTTCTGTATTGTTCTCATTTGTAAGTCGCTTTGGATAAAAGCGTCTGCTAAATGAATAAATGTAATGTAAATAGTGACAGAAATGCCCAAATTTACCTTTTTGAAGACAACCAGGTGTTTTTCAGCTTGATATGAGCACATCTTTCCAGGTCTCTTGCAGCCTTGTGGTGATGGTGGAATCAAATCAAGGAGGAGACAAATTGATGCAAGATCGCTTCCCCATTCTAAATTACAGATGTGACAACTTCAGCAAAAAATGCATGTGCGCATATAGATAATCTTATTCTGAATTATAGTCTAACCTGAATCATCAGTTTCATCATCTTTCACAACAGATTCTGCAGAGTCAATCAGGTCCTTGAAGCTCTTGGGAGAAGCCTTTCCAGGAACTTAGTTGAGGTCTTCTAACCAAAAATCAAAAAACAAAAAAACATCAACAGTTACATAGCATAATGACAACCCAATCTCTCTCAGTGCCGGGCAGAGTAGTGCCGTTCACACCTGGCATTAACATTCATCTTGGGTGACGCACAAGTGAACAACTCGAAGTACAGGTGTAAACGCCCCCAAGACGCATTGAGATTCGATTGTTCTGATGAGGTCTAGGACACATTCTTTTAATAGAGGGTTAGTTCACCCAAAAATTTTAATTCTGTAATTTACTCACCCTCATGTCGTTCCAAACCCGCAAGACTTTCTTTTGTCTTTGAAACACAAATGAAGATCTTTTTGATGAAATCTGAGAGCTTTCTGTCCCTCCACTGACAGCTACGCAACTACCACTTTGCCGCTTTTAAAAGTTCATAAAGACATCTTAAAACTAATCCATATGAACCAAGCAGTTTAGTCCAAATTTTATTTTTCTTCTGTTTATGTTTTTTGATTAATGTTTATATGTGAATAAAAGTCTAAATTCAATCTATTTATCACAAAGCGATCGAGTCTCTTCAGAAAAATTGGACTAAACCGCTCAATTCATATAGGTTAGTTTTATGAACCATTTATGACCTTTTTGAAGCGTCAAAATGGTAGTTGCGTGGACTGTCAATGGAGGGACAGAAGTCACTCAGATTTAAAATACATTCATTTGAGTTTCGAAGATGAACGAAAGTCTTTCCGGGTTTGGAATGACATGAGGGTGAGAAAAGACAATTTTACACTTTTGGGTCAACTAACCCTTTAACTTTTTGCAGTTTAATATCTTGAATTTACACAATTCATGATGACACATCAATCACTATGCCATTTTGACAATCAAGACAAATCAATCACCAACGACACATGTAAATTCCAGGTCTGAACAAAGGCATTGTGTGGTTGCCCAGTTAGGTTTAGATTTTTCATGTTCATTTGTCATGTATTAAAATTTGTACTGCACATAGAATAAAATATAGGCTAATGATACTCACAATTATGGATTAATCTTAAGCATTCTGTTGCTTTCTTCACTTCTGTTGCAATCTCATAAGAGGAGTTTCCTTCATTCGATTTAAAGACATGTTGTTTAGAATTTATTTGACCCATAATTTGTTAATGTTATTTATAATGTGAACAGAAAATACAGATTCATATTAATAAAATACAGACAGATAAATAGTTAGTACATCATTTATAATAACATGCAGTATGAATTGATAAAGACTGATTTCAAGCTAAAGTACCTGTATGCTCTGCCAGTGCTCACGCAAATACCTGTAAACTGAACTGGAAGACAGGCGGATTTATAGATTAGCTCACTTTTACAATGTTTGAATTTAACTGTCATAAAAAAAAAACTTGATGGTAGGAAGTTTGTGTCTTGACGCAGATATGACGACATGATATTCAGTGCTGCTAAGAACAAGTAACATAGAGATTAAGTTATGTCATTCACACTTAACGTTAAACATTGACTGCGTTAATAATGCGCATGCGTCACGAAAACGGAATGGTTAACGTTTTAATGTATAACACAGCTACTTTTATACACACAAAACAAATATATAAAATGTATTACCATTTTAAGAATTCTCTCATCTGCGCAGAAAAAAAGCCCAAATAGTGCTGCTTCAGACCTCCTCATCAGCTTCAGTGCCAGGCTCGTCGTAAACCCAGGCCTCGGCGCGACTGGAGGCGGGAATGCTTACTTTCATGAAGGCTGTCAACAAACCAAAATGAAAGAAGCTAAATATATATACATAACAAATTGTAAGCACATTCCAACAAATGTATTTTAAAAGTTTGAATTAAATCGGCATGAGAAATGTTTTCTTCTTTTTTCTTCTGTACATCTCTGCATCTCATTAACTTGACGAGCTTCCTTAATCCATACAAAAACGCGCAATTACTCATTTCTAAATGTGTTCACCACCATAGTTTACTAAAAATGTTAATAAATGCATTTACTATTTAATTTTAGAAAGAGAAAAGCAATTCAACCTACCGTCTCGGTCGCATGAAGATAAAATGGCGTTGTCGTCTTGCGAGGCAGCAGCAGCAGCAGTCATCGAGGGGCGGAGTCAATATAATTCGGCGCGGTTTTTTGCACTTTCAGTGTAAAAATAAAATTACACTACGTAGCACCCTGTAATTACACTGAAGAGGAGTACTTTTTAACATTGTAGATTGTTAATTTAACTCTTTAGGAATTTATAACTTTTAACACTGGAATTTTTACACTGCCGATTTTACTGTGTAAACAAGACCTAAATGTTACTATATAATAGTTAAAGGCACTTAATATAATTTTGGAAAGAATAACCTTGCAAATTTAAACTTACTGAAGTGTTTACAAACTTTAAAAACACATGCTGTAAAGTTAGCATGAGTTGATGTGTTGTCAGTGATCCTATATGATAATCGAATGCCAAACATGACCCTGCAGTAGCGGTCCTTAAAACTTCAGCAGCCGTAAGAACAACATCATGAACTCACAAAGATTCTCCATGTTTATCTTCCCATGGATCTCTCTCTCTCTCTTACTCTCTCTCTCTCTCTCTCTCTCTCTCTCTCTCTCTCTCTCTCTCTCTCTCTCTCTCTCTTACTCTCTCTCTCTCTCTTACTCTCTCTCTCTCTCTCTCTCTCTCTCTCTCTCTTACTCTCTCTCTCTCTCTCTCTCTCTCTCTCTCTCTCTTACTCTCTCTCTCTTACTCTCTCTCTCTCTCTCTCTCTCTCTCTCTCTCTCTCTCTCTCTCTCTCTCTCTCTCTCTCTCTCACTCTCTCTCTTACTCTCAATCTCCCTCCCTCTCTCCCTCCCTCTCTCTCTTTCTCTCTCTCTCTTACTCTCAATCTACCTCCCTCTCTCTCTCTCTCTCTCTCTCTCTCTCTGTTACTCTCTCTCTCTCTCTCTCTCTCTCTCTCTCTCTCTCTCTCTCCTTTCTCTCTCTGGTAATAAACATGGCAGCGTTCTCTGCTCCCACGGATGCACATGACATGGCCACAAAAGCATTGTGAGCCGCTCTTGTAGTTTGGACGGCGCTCTTGTTCCGGTCTGTTCATTATCATTGAAATGAAAGGCTGAATGCTGTGTTGGTGCAGTGGAGGGTGAAGAGAGAGGGGCTCGGGATATTTAGATGCTGTTCACCCGGCCTGTTCTTGGCTCGCGCTCCCTTTACCGTCTCACGCCAGCGTCCATTGGCCCGTCGGCCAACAGTGGGGCTTCAGGAAGCGCTTTCATTCATGCCGCTGAGAAAAACAGGGCTGTGAGGAACACGCATGGGGGAAGGAAAGGGCTGTGGGAGCAGGAGTGGATCTTAGCAACTGTTGGAGCGGTTGTCTTAGGGTTAAGAGCTGATTTAATATGAGCTGCAGACTTTTACAGTGTTAACCAGAGACTACACTCACTTTAACCCTATAAAACCTACTGTGTCGTATTTGATGCGCACGTTTCTAAAGCCTCTGAATGATCAAAATGTTGCTGAAAAACCTCTTGCACACATTCTGCTGCTTCATGCCGTCTGTCGTCTGATTTGATAGTTTATACGTTTTTAGCAAGTAAAAGGCATTTTAGTATAACTGTACAAATGAAATGTCCACCACTTTCAGTCTTTTTGCTGTGAAATCTTTTTTTTTGTAAAGATTTTTATAAAGCAAACATAAGAATAACTTTGATGTTGTGATTTCAAGATGAACACACACTGGACTGAAGCAACTTAGCTTTACTTTTGTCAGACATCCATCCGTCTTTTGAGGAACGTTTCATTTGTTCATCTCTCAATCGCTGTTGTATTGCATTGCATTATAAGTTTGGAAACTGCAGAGCTTTGATCATAAACCTGAACATTTACATTACATCTTAGTAATACATATTATTGGGAACTTATTATAGTATTGGGGGGGGGGGGGGGGGGGGGGGAGTTATAAAAAAATAACTCTATGAAATTAAGAACATTTAAGTGTCCGGGCATGGAAAAGGTATGATAGTCGATAATGATACGGATTATCTCTGGAGCTTGTCTCTGTTGAGCCTGACGTAAAGGTCTGGGATCTTGGCAGATGTTGGCTAGATTAAAGCTCATGTGATGAGGATTAATGGCCGGTCACCTGATTAGACCTGTCAATCATCACTCTGAGTCTGCGGTCAGTATAACGTACAGTGTTTCCCTCATTCCTGGCATTGGTTCAGACTCTCCGAAGTCGCGTTCCCTCGTTCCCTCCCCCGTCTGAAGGCATGTGAAGTGTGTACTCAGACTCTTCGGGAATGTCAGGCATGTACGGCTCACTGAAGTGTGTATTACATCATGTTACATCAGTCTAAGTAACTTTTTATACTGTAGATCTGTCAAAAAAAAAAAAAACATGGTGCATGATCATGAATGATATGATAAATGACTGATGACTATGAAAATAATTGTTTCCTGAAGGCTAATTTGTATTTCATTGAGTTGAATTTTCTTAAAGTCATGTCATGGTTTCTATGAGATATGACTGATAAAGCAGAAGCGCTTACAGGATTTTTGTCAACCTGTTAAACAACTTTGTTAGATTATTAAACATACAATATCTAAGGGCTCTGAACCGGTTCAAGAAACGTAAACGAATGACATTTTTATAGGAACATAAACAAAAAATGAAATGAAGTTTCATTTGAAAAAGGAAGAACAAGTTCAGACTTTTTGTCGCGTGACTTGACGCCTGCATTCTGTCACCAACGGGTGCAGATATGCAAAACTATTTAACTGATAAAGTCGTGGCAGCGTTGACAAGAAGTGTCTGTGCACTTGAAAGTTGTGCTTATATATACGTCTCTGTATCGTATGTGTGTGTGCAAGAGCGGTAGAGATTGTGAAACATCATCCCAATGAATTGAACAGGTTATTCATACTTTGCACGTGACGTCACAAGTACTGGTTGGCGGGCAAGAACGTCGTTCTCTAGCAACGAAACCCAGTAAACTAATCAAGGATCTTGCCAGTACGTCGCCAGTTTTAATATACAAAAGTTGGTGTTTTGAGGTGTAACGACATGCCAGATAGTTGTTGTGCGATTAGATGCACTATTATTCAGCATAATCGGGTTAAGAACGTGCATGTAAACGCGCTCATTCCCCGAAAGTGAAAGTAGAAACGGACTGAGCTTTCAGCATCTGTCGCTGCATTAACGCCGCGTTCTCTCAGAGGGGACAATGGATATAACGGTATAGCGGCGACTATCTTAATTTACTGGCTTAATATTTCTCTTGTGGACCTACATTAATGACAGTAAAAAATTAGAAGATTATTTCTTTTTAAACAAGTTTTTGAAGCTGCTTTTTATTTTCACAGATGGCAGAGTTGTGCTGTTCGTGAACTAAAGACTGCTATTTTGTTTCCATAGCACATTAACAAAACGTTTAATGACACTAATTACACTAAAAACAATATAATTACTAAATATTAATAATCACTAAAATGACATAGAGTTCGGGCTCGTTTTCTCATTTTAGTGATATTATTAATATTTAGTAATGTTTTGTTAATGTGCTATGGAAACAAAATAGCCTCACTATATAATTGATTGTAGGCTAGTATTGGAAATTTGCCGTTTTTTCAGCGTTTGTTGACCTCCAGGTATCCATGGTAACGTTAGTCACGTGACTGCAAAGTATGAATTAACTGTTTTCCAGCCTGTTATCTGATTTAATTAAATCCACCAACCCTGTGATAGGTTGTTATGTGGTGTGAGACCCCTATGGGCCTGCTTTACTAATGTTTCAGGAACTCACAAACCAAAGCATCGTGTGTTTACGGTCGTGCGAATATACTTGTTGTATTCTGCTAGTTGAGTCCCTTTTTAATGATATATGACACAAGTCTGTTATGTCAGCAAATTTATAAGCACTTGTTAAAGTGATGGTCATATTCCCTGTATTCACTGTAAAGCCAAGCTTCTAAAACATAAACCAACATTTGTGCCCGCTTCAGATATCTATCTATCTATCTATCTATCTATCTATCTATCTATCTATCTATCTATCTATCTATCTATCTATCTATCTATCTATCTATCTATCTGTCTGTCTGTCTGTCTGTCTGTCTGTCTGTCTGTCTTCAAAAATTTAGCTTTAAATGTAGTTGACACAGAACAGAATGCATTTTTCCATCCCACTGCACTACTTTTCATGTTTAATTGGTATCTCTCTGTTGCGGTCTCTTCACCAACACATACTCACTCTGTCTGTTACGTAACTGTGTTAGTCTCGTGACGAACATCTCGACCCACTCATGCACGTGTGTGTGTGTGTGTGTGTGTCATGTACACACACTGTGTCATCCTGCTCTTCATCACTCTCACACATCTCATTTTCTACACTCAAAAGTTTTTTTTTATACAGTTTACAGTGTGTGTGTGTGTGTGTGTTCACTCTTCACTAGCTATATGTGTGCACTAATTTCGGAGTATGGGTTGCCATGCGTGTCCTTCACACGTCACTTTCACATTTCAGAAACTATTGCTGCAGTGTTTCCCGAGTCAGTACAGTACAGACATGTACAGTGTGTCTCATAAAAAGGTTGTAGTTTGTTCTGAGCTCCAGCGGTTTCTTCAGTCCTGTTGTGTAGCATTAATGTGACTGTGGGCTACAGGTGATTTCTCTCACTCTCTCTATTAATGTCATGAAAACACACTCCTTACACCTTATATTTACAACTTTACCTCTTCATAAACTAAAAAATCCAAATTAGCTGTGATATGAAAGCATTTTCACTTATGATAAAATTAAGAACTCAATATTTTATTTAATTTACTTACTGTAACAACTTTGAAAGACCTTTATGTTTTTGGTGATGTCTTTTTAAAGCATGCATTATCTTTTCTGTTTCGAACTAGCAAGAAAGGGGGGAAAAACACCAGAAAAAAATTCACAAAACCCACAATATTTAATAATAAATGATTAAAACAGCCTGCACATCAACACTCTGCTGTCAAGCCAGAATCATTTCTTTTAATGGTTAAAGTGTTCCTTCATCGTGACCAGCGCGCAGTGGGCCGGTCGAGGCTCAGATGGTGTGTGTGTGTGTGTAACTGCTGTATATAGAGTACACAACGTGTGTCTGCGGGCATCTGAAGGCACTGGGTGTCATCAATATAAATGCAGTGTAATTGCGACTGTCCTCGTACATCCATCATACCACCTCTGATGCTTAACCTTAGTTCAGGCATAATTGTTTTAGCGCCTTTTTCCCTATCACATATTTAGTAATCATCATAAATTACTAATTAGATATCATTTAAAAGGTTTATAAAAAGACAACAGCCTTAGGTCTGTATTCCAAAGCCATGTGAGTTTAGATCTTTGCTCAGAAAGAGCAAATACACAAAATGTCTGAAATTAAATATGCAATCATTTGATGCGATATTTAGATTTAAAATTCATTAAATATGAGTTAGTCATTTGATGTGACTACATGCATGTCTGTGTATTTATATATATATATATATATACACAAAATAATTAGACACAGTACACGCACACATATTATGTAAACACAAACGTTTATTTTGGCTAATCGTGATTAATCGTTTCAAAGCCCTAAAAACGCACATGAGCTGACACAGATCAGGACAGGTATGGACAGTCACTGGTATGGACAGTCACTGCTGATCTGAGGAAGCTCGCTGAATAAAGACTCGAATTTGGGTCTGTTCCTCGCAAACATATGGATTCTAAAGCCGGATGCACACTGTGCGATTTGCGAAGTCCTTTACGATTGTTGCTTGTCAGCCTGTACTAACATGATCCTCGCTGAAAGTCATGTCATACTGTAAGATCTCTGTTGTCATTAATGTCAGACTGTACGACAGCCAAGAGCTATGAGCTGCATTGTCCTACACGCGGATTGCAATGGTGGCTACGAAGAAATCTCTAAAGTTCATTTTGGTCATGGCTTGTCGTAAAAAAACACGAAGACAATTTGACGGTCGTAGGAGAAGTCACCGCAGGACTGAGTCTCAAATCTTCTGACACTGCCAGAATTGCGTCGGCGGTAAAATTTGATCGCAACGGTCATTAATCGGCTGTCGGTGAACACGTCAATCTAACGATCAAAGACTTTAGATTTTAGCCTAGGATCAGAGGAATCTTTTATAGGTCTTGCAAAATTGATCTCAGACGGCCAAATCGTGGCCAAAATCGTACAGTGTGAAGTGAACCCGGCTTAAAGATGTGGATTACTTTGGTGAATTTTTGTGCGTTTTTTTTTTTCCTTCTTCTAATTTTATGTTTTTTGGTCGGCCACAGCGTAGGAGCATACTGAGAAAATGCTTTTAGGGTCCCATGGCTAACAAAATAAATATTACTCAATAAACAATGGTTAAAGGGATAGTTCACCCAAAAATTTAAATTCTGTCATTGACTATTCAGCCTCATGTCATTCCTAGCCCCCGTAAGACCTTCGTTCATCTTCGTAACATCAAATCGAATTCAACAATTTCTTCTCGTCTGTGTCAGCCAATGATGAGCCGGCAGTCTGACGTAGCACTCGAAGCGCTGCACTGTATTTACAATGTAAACTGTGTAGGAGATCTGACACAAACGAGAAGAAATTGTTGAATAAAGTCTATTTTTGTTTTTTGCGCACAAAAAATATTCTGGTCACTATTTTAACGATGTCTTTACTACCTTTCTGGGCCTTGAAAGTGGTAATTTAATTACTGTCAATGGATGGACAGAAAGCTCTCAGATTTCATCAAAATATCTTAATTTATGTTCCGAAGATGAACGAAGGTCTTACGGGTTTGGAACGACGTGAGGGCGAGTAATTAATGACAAAAATTTCATTTTTGGGTGAACTATCCCTTTAAACAATTACAGAAATGATATTCATTTTAAGTGTTTAAAGTGTAGTCTTGTTTAACATTATGTAATCCTTCTAAAAAAGTTTGCAGCGGAAGTCGCAGAACCGAGTGAAATGTTTTAATTTCATATATGTAGATGAGTTAACTGCGTTTAATGACTGAAAACATGTCATTGATATGACAATTAAATACGATAGAATCAAAATATTAATGCCACGAATTTAATATTGAAAAATAACGATTCGTACACATTTGTAAGTCTAAAATGTGTACATATGTAAATAATTTTACGTTTTAGTGCTGTCAATATTGTACGTTTCAGTGTGTATGAAAACGTAAGTAAATGTACATGTGGTAGAACCACACTTTACGTAAAAATACACAAGAATACTAATGAGACCACGTGGCACTCTCAGACATCAGACAAACTGGAGACCATTACTAAATATGGGAAAACAGAAACCGTGCTGACACTGTAGGCACAACAAGAACGTCTTTTAACTTATCAGGTATATTCGCCTTTTTAGATAGCGCTGCTTATCTGAACACAGTCTGTTTATCTTGGCACAGTAAGATGAATATAGTGGCACTTTACTGGACCGATCCTGACCTTTAACCGCTACGGCACTCATACGGCACTCATTTAACCGCTACGGCACTCATACGGCACTCATTTAACCGCTACGGCACTCATACGGCACTCATTTAACCGCTACGGCACTCATACGGCACTCATTTAACCGCTACGGCACTACGCTACTGCACATCATTCCTATATCATTTACACAGTGTGAAACAGTTTAGCCACCATCCAACAACCAATCATAAACCGAACAGTGCTCACCTGATCAAATGTTCAAATCGAGAGTCATGTGAGTTGCAGTGATGATAGTCTTGTTCATTTCTGTTTGTGCATCGTTTTATTGCCCATCTGCACTTCAGATCATCCTTCATGTGGAATCACTTTCTAAAGATCACTGAACTTTATCAGTACCATATCAGACACTGGCGACTGATCTGCATGCAGAAAATGCTCTACCTTTCATCATAACCTCAACAAATTTCCTGATTGCATTTAATAACAGTCTGTCAATCCAGTCGTAGTTCTGTGTTAGTGTTTTAATTTCTGCTGCCAGTGTTCAGGCCAAGAGTTACAACATATAGGACCTAATACACATCATCACATCTTAGATTTAGTTATATAATAAATCGTTTTTTGCACATATTTCTCAGTAATAATACAGTGCAATTCATATGTTTGGTAATATAAAGTTAAAGCAGTGTGGTTGATGAAACTAGGATTTGTGTTGCAAGCACTGAAGTCACATATTGCAGAAGATCTGACTCTATTTATGCGCAAATCCTCTGGACAGACGACACTGTCGCTCTGAACATCTGGATCTTTCTGAAGAGTCCCGAACTAGCAGGAGTTTCATTAGTCTGCATTAGTCTCCTGGTGGCGGGACGTCCCTTGACTCTTGAGTTTGAAGCATAGCTGCGAGTGAGAACGGTGAACTCATCTGAATGAGCTGAAACCAGACAGTGCTTGCTTTAAATTAGTTTTTGTTTCATGTTTTATTAAGGGATCCCTTCACAAAAGTGCCACATAGACTCCAAGAACCTAAAAAAACAACATGATATATAGTACAAATACAGTTTGTGAACGTACTGAGTGCTTACTCAATAGAGTGGTCCAGGGACGACGTGTTTTTGTAGGCCAAACCCCATAAACGAGTTAGCATTTTAGCACTACCTACCTAAATAACTACATTCTTGCCTAAAAAACTCTTCTACATTCTGTGACACAACAACAATAAGCCAGTATTTGTTATTTTATATTGGTTTACAGTGGTTCAACTTCTCTGTGAGAAATCCTGCAAGCGGAGTGATACAAACAGTGATACGGTCCCAGTGCTGAAACTGGGGAATATCGCACAGCTTGAAAAGGCTCTCGGCCAATCAGATTCGAGAACCAGAACGAACTGTTGTATAAAGACTGTTATAGAATACGGATCACGGTTGTAAAAAACGAAACGCTGTATGAACGCAACCGTATTAAGCAGCGCTGCCAAACTAGCCATTAGCATGTGCTGCAGAGTTTTGTTTTGTGTGAAACATGATTAGTGATGAACATTAACAGTGCGTGATCAACGTAATCGATTTTGGTTGACGCGTCAGTACTAATTTTTAAGTGAACAAAGTTATTTGCTTATCTACAGTAGGCTATATAGTTCCCTGCTTCGATGTTACAGCACTTTTTATTTTATTTTATTTTTTACGTTTATGATTTATTATATATGTGAATTCACTTTGAGATTTTTGAGATTTCACGCAACAACTGTCTTTCTGTCCGGAGCATAACATTTCAGAGAACTGATATTTCACTTCATATATTTCACTTCAGATATTTCACTTCAGATATTTCATTTCAGTTTTTAACAGTTTTATAGGCCTTGTGTTTTATGACATTTTTTTATTTAGTCTTTTCTGTTCTGAAAAAAAAAGAAGGCTTTTGAACAACACTTTATTTTTGTGTGGACTATCCTGTCAGAAAATAAGCGAATAGTTTTAAATAAGCTAATAATTTTGCTGTATGACTGGTTTTACAGGAGTATGGATTCATTATTATGGGGTTGAAACTGCTTAGAGATCGCTTTGCGTTTTAAATTATTCTACTATGTAGCTCGTGAACGAGCTCAACTCATTCATTCTTTATCAGTAGCTATTAGTCTATTAGTCTGCAAGGTTATTTCCATGCTGTTGGTTAATGTTCAACTGCAGGTTTGTCCTTCAACATCAATTTAATTAAGTCTATGAGAGATTTATTTTTCATATTAATTTTTGGTTACGCTTTATTTCAACGATCCTCTTTAGATATTCTACTAACTTTGAGTAACTTTGCAATTACATGTCAACTTATTGTACTAACTCTTACCTGTCAGTTACTTCTAGTTCGTAAAATGTCTAGTGCACCATCAAAATAACATTTTAACAAGTTGTTTTTTTTATTGCAAAGAAGAAACAGCCCTGCATTTAAAATACAACAAAAAACAAAATAAGTACAAAGAGGTAAACAAAAGAAATATCAGTCTGTACTTAAGAAATGTGTTATTCTTACTATTATGAGTTTAAGAGATTTTACATTTTGCGAATTTTCAGAAAGAAAGATGTCAAATCTAGGTAAAGTTTTGAGAAATTGTTCTTGTGAATGAAAAATTTCCAGTGCAGAATGAAGAAATTAGCAATAAGTTCAACAACGGTCAGAAAATAAATATCTTTCAGTGAAAAGTTTAGATCACTTTTAAAAAGGGGATCAATTGAATCGATATTTTCAGGTGGCATTGTTAGATTGGATAATCATCTGATAATCTGAATTTGCCATACATTAACTTTTATTTATCGGATGCCTCTGGTTATGAGCTCAGTCGTGTGTTTGTCTTTTTACTGTCTAAAGGATTTTCAGTATGGAGGCATCGGCTCTACGAAGCTTTGGTCAGATTGCGTACTGCATCTGTTGGTGTGCCGAAGTTCTCCAGAACCTGTCACTCATAGTCACGAGCCTTTTAAAACTCCTGAAAGAAATTATTCAGGAGTTTTTAGCCCCAATATGTCATACAGGCGTTTCTCCAGTGCATTAGAGCGCACGAGCAGAACGTGGACAAATATAGCCTGGACACACACCCTCTTCTGCTTTGTGCCGGATATCCAGAGCCCTGGATCTGCCCAGCCACTCGAAACAGGATGAGGTGTGTAAACTCTTGGAGTTATCCTTAGCGCTGGGAGACAAGTCAGTGGGACGTCCCATTTACTGCGGCATGAATCACTGTCAGCAATGCAGAAAATTCATATGGATTATGGGACTCACTTCAGCGACCGGGTCAATCCAGCGCGTACGCTGATAGGCGCTAATTTCAAACACGTCAAAGGTTTTCTGTTTACAATAGGCATGCATGATATATCGGCAACCATACCGCTATCGGCCAATAATATGTTCATTTTTAATGTTAGCTTATTGCCCCAAAAAGTAAATTTGGTCCATATATTAAAGCCCGGATTATTTCCTTCAGCTGAGACATTTCAGATGCGCACTGTTCACAACATGAGGGTTATGAACTTCATGAAATATGATTGAAATCCATTTTGAAAAGAAAAAATACAAAGTGCAATATGTGCAGCGCACATGCAGTCTGTCATATAGGCTACGTAAAATTATAATGAGAACATCGCTGTAAAATAATGTTGTGAGTTCTTTGTACACCTGTGTTTTAGCATGTGCTTGTTGTTACACCTTCATGACACAGTTCACTCGTGCATTAGCAGCCTTTTGTTTTGTGCTATTGGTAGTTGTAATATTTTGTTTATTTTGTGGGTGTACACACACATCTCATGTGGTGGTCATCTTCAGCTTCAGCGCATGCAGCAAACAGCAATGCACGACATTAATAACTATGATTGGGACTGTCATATTACTTATCATTATAAGGAGAACGCTATTGTAATAAAGCATTGTGAATTCTTTATTCATTGTGTAGTGTCCGTGTTTCAGCGCTGTTACAGGAAGAGCGCATCCACAGCAGGAGTTACACATTCTGACTAGCTCGTAACTTGCATCAGGTTCACTTGTGCAGATTTAAGTTGTAATGTTATGCTTAATTTGTATAAATATCTGCTTAATCTCATGTAGGATGTTTCGTTGAGTTAAATAACCCACTAGCAAAGCTCTTCAGTTTACAGGTGTTTATTCAGCTAAATTAAATATTCACCCTAAATTAAATCTGTTCGTAATATAAAGCGATTGTGACTCTTTAGAGAGTTTTGATTTTTGTTGGGGTGAAATATAGTGTAATATACCTGCCAGTTGTTCTGTTACCTGTAATGTGTATCTTTGTTTTTCATTGTACTACTACTGTAACTTTTCATTTTACTTTTTTAATGCAATGTTTATTTAACTGAACAATTTAAAGACTGCATGCTGTTTTACTGTATTACTTACTTAGTTATTAATCATTAATAGCATTAAAAAATGAACTAATTTCGTTTATTTAATACATTATATTTTCATTTAGTTAAATAAAAATAAAAAAACATAATTCCTAAAGTTTTTGTTATGTACCAAAGTTGTTGCAGAGAACTGAAAAGTGAGTATTGAGACCGACTGCTGAGATGTTGGTACCGTGACGAGTGATATAACCCTAGTTCAGGGTGAATGTCAGTCAGAGACGAGCAGGAAGGGCTGTGGTTTCCTTTCGCCCATGAAAAAGCACAACACACCTAAATCATGCTTAAGATCCATGTGTGTGTGTGTATACATCTATATATATATATATATATATATATATATATATGGATATCTATATGTATATATACACACACATGGATCTTAAGCATGATTTAGGTGTGTTGTGCTTTTTCATGGGCGAAAGGAAACCACAGCCCTTCCTGCTCGTCTCTCTCTCTCTCTCTCTCTCTCTCTCTATATATATATATATATAAATATATATTAAATATAGCATCAAGATTGGCAGGAATCTCTTTTTTTACTTCTATTATTTCCTTCACTGTAACAGGTCACCAGAGATAACTGTGCAACTAAAGCTTTTGAGTGAGATTATGATCTGATCAAGTAGCTGGCCATTTTTTCACAACAGCAATAGAAGCCTTCATGAATACACTGGTGTAATAACTGTGTGTTCACCAACATGAAGCTGATCCTGCAGACGGTCACTTACCCCACTACTGCACATCAGTGTCTGTCTTCCTTGAAGGAAGTCATGTTCTTCTGCAGATCTTAGGTGTTGTTGTTTGTGTTTGATAAGACTGGGTGTGTGTGTGTGTGTGTGTGTGTGTGTTTGTTGTGAAAGCTCTGCTGATGGTGGTGCTGTAAAGTGTGCTTCAGCGCTCCATGTGCTGTGTGTACCGTGGGGTCCTGACACACATACTGTACCACTGCTGCTTCTGGGTCAGATCTCGCTTGCTCCGTCTCTGAGGCGAAAGCAGAGATGTTGCTGCGAAGTTAGTCAAGAACATGCATAACATATTGTACATTTGTATCTCTATGGCGGATGTAAACTCAGTCCATATGGAGCATTGCTGAATTATTCAAAGAATCTGTGAAGACGACTCTATTCTACTTACTGCTTATCTGTTGTCTTGTAGGCTACTGACTGCTGGATTGTGCTCTTTCTAGCATCTAGCTACTGCTTAATTGTAGGAATGGGTATTTTTGTCTCTTTTTTTCTCATTTGTGTCTGTCATGGAGATAATGCAAATATTTTAAGACTGTTATGGAAAGTAATGTTGACAAATAAAAGTATGACATGAAAACATGTCTATGAAAACATAAACATATGACTAGAAAAAATAACACTGCTAGATTATGATGCATCAATGTTTAAAAAAAAAAGAAAGAAACTGACCGTCTCAAATAACCCAGTTAGTAATATCGGGCATTGCATTTGAGCTGAAACTTTGAATAAACTAACGCTAACCAATCAGACCTCAGGTACCGTCCAAAATGCCACAATAACCAATCAGAAAATTGACAAGTATATTTTTTTAAAGTCAAGGGTGATCATCGTTTTCATGATCGATCATCGTCACGTCCGAGTACTCGAGTTTTCTTCCTGCTTTACAAGGTATTGTAGGCCAGCTCAAAGCGTCTGGATCCCCCATGACGTTCTTCCCCGCGGTTTTTTAAACACATTTTTGAGGTGATTGGGCCGACAGTTCAAATGATTATGAACACCTGAAACGGCTATGACATGAAGCATGCCATTGTCCATCCACTTCTCAAAAAGCCAAACTTAGACCCGACAGTTCTGACTTATTTTAGGCCAGTCTCAAATCTTTCTTTTATATATCTACAATTTTAGAGAAAATTGTGTTTCACCAACTAACAGAGCTTTCTGAATAAAAAGCATTTCAATCAGGTTTTGGGATAAACCGTTCCACTAACAGCAGTGGTAAAAGTTCCGACACGATTGACCTCTGATCTCTCGTTTGGAGCGCTGGGTGGGCATTCAGGGAAGTGAGCTTTAATTATTTAAGCTAAAAGCTTATAAATTCATCTTTTATTCTCCTTGAATATGCTTCCCCTGGGGGTCGATTTTTAAGAAACACGGCATCTCATTTCACTGTTACGCTGACGGTACCCAAATCCTTTCCCCCTGGGATCAAATAACATTTTGTTTTGTTACTCTGTTGGCTTGTCTAGTGGATGTAAAGGCCTATATGTAATGTCCATAAATCTTCTTCCCCTGAATGAAGGCGAAACTGAATTAGTTTTTGAATCTTCAGAAGCTGCTATCTCTCCTTGCTTAAATTTTGGCCATTTGTCTCTGTGTGTGAAACCACTAGTGAAGAATTTGGGTGTGTTTGTCGACAGATTAGCATGGTAGTCATAACCTTTTTTTTTTCTCAGAGTCCTAGCTAAAGTAAAATCATTTCTTTCTTTTAAGGACTTAGAAAGGGTGATTAATGCTTTTTTCAACAAGGCTTGACATTTGTAATTCCCTTTATATAGGTATTAACAAAGCATCTCTTAACCGTCTGCAAATGGTACAAAATACAGCAGCTACAGGCACCTTACAACGAGAGCACATCCCTCCTGTTCTGACCTCTCTGCACTGGCTCCCAATTCTTTACAGAATTGATTTTAAAGTTGCTGGTTTTTAAATAGCTCCCGTATATATTTCCGATTTATTAGGCTATCTGTTCACAATCCTGGAAGGTTTCTTAGGTCATCCAACCAGAGACGGTTAAATGTTCCTCGGGCTAGACTGAAATCGAGAGGAGATCGAGCGTTTGCCGTTGCTGCACCGAAACTTTAGATGAGCAAACTCAAAACCTATCTATTTTCTTTGGCTTTTAATTGTGATTTGTGCCGTGTCTGGTCTGTTCTGTCATTTATGTTGTACATGTTGACGATATTTGATATAGTGTATAGAACCTTGGTCAATAATTGTTGTTTTTAGTGGTGCTACAGTACATATAGCTGAGTTAAGTTGAGTTAAGAGTACTCGTGCCCATCCCTACTTAATTGTAATCTTTACTAATACTGACTCTTAATAATACTGGCTGCTTAATTACACTCATTACTGGTAGTGACTACTGAACGTCACTCCATATTTTCTAGTTCTGACTGCTGAAATCTGACCTTTACTAGAAATGACTGTTAGTAATTTTGACTGATAGTAATTGACTTCCCTCAGTTAATGTCCTGTGTCGATCAGTGCAGTGAACTGGGATGTGCATCTGAAGCTGCACTGGATATGTTGAGTAGAGAAGTCAGGCTCATATCTGTCTCTGTTTTGCAGGAAAGCCTCACAGCATCGAGAGCTCGGAGCGCATCCAGCTCTCCGGGACGTATAACGTACGCAAAGGAAAGCTGCAGCTGCCGGTGAACCGCTGGAGTCGACGGCAGGTGATTTTATGTGGCACCTGTCTCATGGTCTCCTCGGTGAAGGCCAGCCACACGGGCAAGATGCACATCCTGCCACTGATCGGAGGAAAGGTACTGAACCCAGGCTTATCATTCGGAAGAACGTTTGTCCCAATAGGGCTGCACGTTTAAATGCAATTTCCATGTAATCGCACTTAAACCGATTTGGCTTATCGCAATTTTGAAAGGCTTCTGCGAATATTATTATTATTTTTTTTTATTTTTTTTATTTTTTATTGTATGCGCAGCTTGTCATTGATGTACGGCTCTGTAAACGCTCTGACAGCACCGTGAGTTTGACTCACTTATACTTGAAAAAGCAACACGTGTCGAACTTCTTTCCGAACATGAGGAAGCGTTTATGAACCTCTTATCCAACAAAAGACAAAATTTAATAACATTTTTTTACTCCAAACTCACTTCATAATGACAGTTGAGCTCATCCTTCTGTGAGATGATGCCCGATTGGGATTTCCTGGAATGATGTGTGTTATCAAACTTCTGGGAGGGGCATATTTGGTGTGTGTGTGTGTGAGACGCCCTCTGGTGATCAGATGGAGCAGCGTTTACTACCGATCAGCCGCTGCACTGACAAGCTGCGCATTAAATAATCACAGCCTTTGCCAAATCGCGTGCGGTTTCATTGCGATTAATCGTGCAGCCCTAGTCCCAAACCAATGATCCTACAGTCACCCCTCCTGAAGTGCACTGGACAAGAGGATTGATATTCTACAGCATTTTGACAGTATGCAGGGCTTAAAATGATTGATCAGAACTGAATGTCCACATAGACCGTGGTGTAAGTCAATTTAAATGTTTTATGTTGGACCTTGTTCAGTATAAATATAATTAAAATAAGCAAGGGATGTTTAAGGTGACTTCAATATTCACAGAGTTAAGATCCTAGTTACTTTAACAACGAGCAACACTTAAAACAAGAGTTCAGTGAAAGGACACACATAGTGGACATTGGTTAGAGAGTTGTAAAGTTTTATAGTGGTTTTGAGAGTTGATGAAGTGCTAAACAAAAAGAGGTGTGTTTAAAGTCTCGTACTCTGTCGGTGTTCATTTATGTTCTAGACTGCTAGTCTAAACACTGAGTGATGTCTGCCACATCAAGCATCTCTGCTGTTGCTCATAGTTTGAGTTCTTGATGTAAACAGACCTCTGACAGTAATGAAGGTGATGTGTTTTCCCCCCACTGCATGGCGAGCATGTCTCGTTCATGTGTAAGTTTGAGTGTGTTTGTGTTGTGTTCAGGTGGAAGAGGTGAAGAAACACAGTCACTGTTTGGCCTTCAGCTCAGCGGGACCTCAGAGTCAGACCTACTATATCAGCTTCGACAGCTTCACTGAACACCTGCGCTGGCACCGGCAGGCTGCTAAGGTGTGTGTGTGTGTGTGTGTGTGTGTGTGTGTGTGTGTGTGTGTGTGTGTGTGTGTGTGTGTGTGTGTGTGTGTGTGTGTGTGTGTGTGTGTGTGTGTGTGTGTGTGTGTGTGTGTGTGTGTGTGTGTGTGTGAGAGAGACTGCCTCTATCCTTCAACCTTGTAGAAATAATACGACCTGACACACTAAAGCTGATCCAAACTCTAATGAGCTGCCTCACTTGCCAATATCTTCATGCAAGCAAGCAAGTGGTATAGTGATGGGATTAGACTTTTATACAGACCATGATCCTGAATCTTTCTATCGTTGGTATATGTCCAAAAACCATGGAACTAATGTGGTGCCTTTCGTTGTTTTTTTTTATTTCAGAATCAGTGACTTCAGGGCTATGGGTTTGAATGCTTTTGGTCTGTGAAAAATTCAAACAACAAAAATGTGTAATAAGGTTCATATATAATAATAATAATAATGTATAGGTTGACAGAGAGTCTCATCAGAGTCTCAAAAATTGTGCTCCTTTTTTGGTGTAGACTTGCAGTAAATTTACGGTGAGATTTAGTGATACGCCAAAATTTCATCCACTGAAAATATTTAATCCAATAAAAACAACAAATTTTCCGAAACAGTGACGTTTGATTAGCGTATGATTTTTTTTCCCCCAAGATATTTTAGAAGTTATATTTACAGTGATCAACGCTTCCAAAACATGTTGTAAATAGACATCTTTGACGCTCTTCTTTGAGCGCTTACACAGATTCGCTATATATATATTAGGGATCCGCTGATAGACTCCTGTTTTCAAACACTCCCGCGTGTATCTGTGTAAGCGCTCGATGAAGAGCGTCAAAGATGTCTATTTACAACATGTTTTGGAAGCGTTGATCACTGTAACCAATAACAGACATACAGCGGGTGAAATAAGTATTGAACATGTCACCATTTTTCTCAGTAAATATATTTCCAAAGGTGCTATTGACATGAAAGGTTTACCAGATGTTGGTAACAACCCAAGTAATCCATACATACAAAGAAACCAAAACAAATACGTTCAGAAATTAGGTTATGTGTAATAATGTGAAATGACACAGGGAAAAAGTATTGAACACATGAAGAAAGGGAGGTTCAAAAAGGCATGGAAAGCCAAGACAACAGCTGAAAACTATCAGTAATTAAAAAGCAATCCAGCCCCCTGTCAGTGATAATTAATATCAGCTGGTTCAGTCCCAACTGATGGCCTACAAAAAGGTAACATTGCCAAGGTGTCACACAAGACACATCTCATGATGGGTAAAAGCAAAGAGCTGTCTCAAGACCTTCACAACCTAATTGTTGCAAAACATAATGATGGCATTGGTTATAGGCTCATTTCTAAGCTTCTGAATGTTCCAGTGAGCACTGTTGGGGCCATTATACGGAAGTGGAAGGACAATCACTTCACCATAAATTTATCTCGACCACGTGCTCCTCGCAAGATTTCTGACAGAGGAGTGAAAAGAATAATCAGAAGAGTTATCCAAGAGCCAAGGACCACTTGTGGAGAGCTTCAAAAAAAACTGCAATTAGCAGGTACTGTTTTCTCAAAGAAAACTGTAAGGTAATGCACTCCACCGCCGTGGCCTGTATGCACGCTCACCACGCAAGACTCCATTGCTGAAAAAAGAGCATGTTGTAGGGCTGGATGATTAATCGAAAAATAATCGAAACCGAAATTCAGAGCCTATAACCAACGTAATTTTACCATGTCGGTTATTTCGTTTTTTTAATCCTATTAATATTTCCGCCCACTGTGTGTTAATGTACTTTCCCCTTAAAACATATTACCGCGTGTGTAGTCATGTAACTCCGCCCCGTCCAGTCTGCGACATTGAAGCAACATGAGCCACTTTCACACAGCGCGTTGATCCCAGGAAATTGCCAGAACAAACACCTTCTGTGTGAACGCAAACACGACCCGGGATTGATGCCAGGTTGGGGACATAGTAACATTGCCGTGTTCAGTCCCGGAACGCGCGCTGTGTGAACAAAAGCCATAATCAATGCCGTGTCGTAATGATGGCGCTAAGCCGGATCGTGGGCCACCGTGAAATGGTTCGTAATGCGCTAGTTTATGATCGAAAAAAATGCACAAGCGTGGTTTCTCGAGAGAAATCACAGCTCATAAGCAAACTATAGACGCCGCTGGGACATGTCACGTGTCTTTGCGGGTTGTGTGTGTCTGTGTGAACGCACTCTCTTGATTCCGGAAAATCACTGGCAGTGTGAATGAACCAAAGTCAAACGAACCCGGGTCAAATCCCGGGCCACTTTATCCGTGTATTTTCCGGAATCTCTGTGTGAAAGCGAACTCAAACACTGAGTCAACTCAGCAACAGGAGCCGCTTGTACCAAAGAAACACGCGAAAAAAGAGAGAGACTGACAAACGCCCAGCAACAAGTGCCTCCACTCCACAAAGCAGGTTTCGATAACACAAGCATTTACAAATGCTACACAATATGAAAAGGATTAGTTTTTCTTAGTTTTATACAAGTTATATTTTACTTTTAAGATGGCAGTATTTACAATAATTTATTTTGTTTACAAAAATAACTATTTTCTACATTTTTAGGAAACGTTCTTTTTACATTAAAACTGAATCGCTTTTTTATAAGACGTTTTTATTTCAAGCATTGTATGCTTTGTTTGATTCAATTGTTTGAAATATTTGTTAAGTAATCATTAAAAGCTATCTGTGTGTTTCCTTATTTTAGAATCACAAAGATAGGATTATGCATTCTTTCATTAAAAAAAATAACCGTGAACATATTTACAGTATAAGCCTTGCCAGTGACACATGAGAATTTTTTTTTTTAAATAATCGTTCAATAATCGTAATCGAGGTAACTTGTTCGATTAATCGCAATATGATTTTAGCCAAAATCGTCCAGCCCTATGTTGGAGTTTGTTTAAAGTTTGCTGCACAACACTGGGAAAAGCCAGTTGAATACTGGGAGAATATAGTGTGGTCCGATGAGAGCAAAATTGAACTGTTTGGATGCCATAATACACACCATGTTTGGAGGAGAAATGGCACTGCACATCACCCTAAAAACACCATACCAACAGTGAAGTTTGGAGGTGGGAACATCATGGTGTGGGGCTGCTTTTCAGCAAATGGTACTGGCCAACTTCACATAATTGAAGGAAGGACGAATGGGCAAATTTCCCGAGACATTCTTGACAAAAATCTGCTGCCATCTACCAGGATGATGAAGATGAAACGAGGGTGGACATTTCAGAAAGACAATGATCCCAAACACACAGCCAAGGAAACTCTCAATTGGTTTCAAAGAAAGAAAATAAAGCTGCTAGAATGGCCCAGCCAATCACTTAAATCCCATTGAAAATCTATGGAAAGAACTGAAGATCAAGATTCATAGAAGAGGCCCACGTAACCTTCAAGATTTGAAGACTGTTTGAGTGGAAGAATGGGCCAAAATCACACCAGAGCAATGCATGTGACTAGTTTCTCCATACAGGAGGCGTCATGAAGCTGTCACTACTAACAAAGGCTTTAGTACAAAGTATTAAATGAATATCAATTTATGGTGTTCAATACTTTTTCCCTGTGTCGTTTCACATTATTACACACAACTTAATTTCTGAACTTGTTTGTTTTGGTTTCTTTGTATGTATGGATCACATGGCTTGTTACCAACATCTGGTGAAAATGTCATGTCAATAGCAACTTTGGAAATAGATTTACTGAGAAAAATGGTGACGTGTTCAATACTTACTTCACCCGCTGTATATGTTGAGCGCGTCCAGACTTTGGACTTAAACGTGTCTGTTGGGGCATCTATTATTTTACTCACACTGCTGTTCACCATCCCTTTAAAAAACTCCTTTTCTTAGGCTACTCAGTAAGGCACTTACTAAACGCATATGGTTTCCATGCCAGAACTCCAAGACGTACACCACTACTGATCCAAAAGCACAAGAAAAGTCGGCTCCAATTTGCTCAAAATCATATAAATAAGCCACAGCAGTTTTGGGATTCTGTTCTGTGGAGCGATGAAATGCACACTCCGTCTACAGTTCAGCATGGTGGTGTATCTGTGATGCTCTGCGGCTGCTTTACATCCTCTGGCACGGTAAACTGCAGTGTGTGGAAAGCAAGATGGATTCATTGAAGTATCAGGAAATCCTAGGAGAAAACACCATGCCGTCAGTGAGGAAGCTGAAGCTTGGACGTCATTGACCCTCCAACAGGACAGTGATCCCAAGCATACCTCAAATTGCACCAAGGCTCGGTTGTAGAAGAAGTCCTGGAAGGTTCTACAGTGGCCGTCAGAGTCTCCTGACTTGAGACCCCATAGAAAATCTCTGGTGAGATTTGAAGAAGGTATAGCAGCACGCAAACCCAAGAATATTACTGAGCTGGAGGCCGTTACTCACGAGGAATAGGCCAAGATTCCTCAGAAACTGGTGTCTGGTTATACATCTCGTTTGCAGAAGCTCGTAACAGCAAAAGCGTGTTCTACTAAGAACTAAAGATGCTTGCCATGAAGGGGTTGAATAATTTTGAGAATGCAGAAGTCATTAAAAGTTGAATTTTGAGTTGAATTTGGTAAAACCACTTGAAACATTTGTTGTGTTGAGCTATTTCAATTACTTTTGTTTGATTTGTTCATTGCAAATAGCTGAAGAAACAGCTGTAAATTTCGCCAATAAATCTGATTTGCAATGGGGGTTGAATAATTTCGATTACAACTGTGTGTATATATATATAAATGCGCTTTATTTTTTTACATGTGTGTAGGTTATGTGCGTTTCAGAGTGGCTTCGAGCGTTCACAGTAAATGCTGCTTCAGCGTCTCAGACTCCCTCTCTGCATATGCTTTGAGTTTGGGTTGCAAATAACGGTCATCTGGGAACGCAATGTACACCATTTTATCAGATTTGTAACGTAAAACATTTCAAAGTAGAAGTTCAGATGTTTTGATTTCATATTCCTGTTCAAGAAATTACAGTGGTTGTAGCATTTCTTTTGTAAAGAAGTGGTCAAATATTAAAGATTAAATGAACATTTGAGTTAAATGTTGTTTGGCCAATAATATTAAATATTAAAGGATTTGATCATGTTGTATAATTAACAACAACAATCACAAAGCTGTTGACACCTTCTGCAGGCATTTGTTATAATACATAATGTACATAAGAATATAGTTTACATTATATATTTGGTGTTTCTGTTAAAAATCTTGGAGGGACTGAGCTATAATCCATTAATGTAATGGGCTGCATTCTGTTAACAGTGTGAACGGGGAATGTAGTGAGACCCGAACACAACTGAAGCAAAGCACAGAATGAATCAAAAGAACCTTGTGATCCGTTCTCAACTCTGTGTGTACTTGAAGACTGAACGATTGAAATATCAGGGCTCATTTACTCACACAGACTACATTAAGCTTGGCAACACAACCCTCTTTTTAAGCTTTCAAGCGTTATCAGCAGATGTATGTCTGATGTTTGTTAAACATTTATGTTGTGACCCATGTGACTCGGTTCTCACAGTACGGTGAACTTTACCCAGTCTAATTTTTCTTGCCGTTAACATTTATCTACTGATGTGCGTTGGTTTCAGCCCTGAACATACTGTAAAGGGCTCATGAGATATAAACTGGTTGGATCTGGCAGAAGTGCACTCGTTCCCCTGCTGTAAATCAGCGTGTGTTTTTCTGCTCGTGGACTTCAGACCTCTGTGCTTCTGTAGCACGTTTACACACACCTTCTCACCTCTTTACATGGTTGAAACGCAGTTGTTCGGATACTCTGGAGCTCCTCATTGTTCTGGTTTAAGTTATATTTGCCCTGAAAATGACACCTCATCATTCCATCACAGAAAGAGTGTGAAAAGCCCTAGTTGGGAGTCCTACTTTAGCATACTTTACTACGAACGAACCATCCTAAACAAACGCAAGTAGGGCAAGCCTGCCCAGCCTATTTTACTGTGCCGTTCCCTGAGACAACCTTGTGCCGTGAGAGCCGTCCTGCCCACCGGGACCCTCAGATTAGAAAAACCTCACAAGAGGTTTCAGGCTGCTGTGTTAATGTGATCGTGTCATGTTATGAGCGACTTGTGCTGTGTTATTAATGAATGCTGGTTCACGAAGACATGATAGTTTGTTGTCGAGGAGAGTGTGCGATCTACTTTACTAAGTGACCATGTTCGCCTGCTGGACCAGAAAACCACTGTTATTTTAGTATCATTGAGATGTTATATGCTACCCGGCCAAAAAAAAAAGTCGCTGGATTTAAATATGCAAATGCTTAAGAATCTATGACTGTATCATTATTACAGTGATTATTGTGTTTATAGCATGTTATATGTTTGGCAACAGTGTGTAGCTTTTCATTTCTTAAACAACCATGTATGAAAAAACATCATGGCCATATTCCAGGATGACAATGTCCAGATTCGTCAGGCTCAAAAAGTGAGAGAATGGTTGTGAGGAGCATAAATAATCATTTTCACACATGAATCGGCTCCTCTGAGTCCAGATCTTAAATTCATTGAAAGTCTTCGGGATGTGCTGGAGGAGACTTTACAGAGTGCTGGACTCTTGTGTTGACAACACAAGATCTGGACCAAACATTGATGCACCTCTTGATGGAAATAAGTGTTGTGATGTTATTTCCATCAAGAGGTGCATTCATTTTTTAAATTGGGGCTGAAATTATCTATAGTTATATTTTATTTTATTTCAGTTAACGTTTATTTTATTTCAAGCAACAATTTTTTTTTTATTAACTAGTTTCGGTTAACTATAATAACCCTGCAGAAACAGCTGGGGAAGAAAATCCCACAGATGCACAATTCCTTGTTGACCCCATACCTCGATGAATGACCTGTGTGTGTGTGTGTGTGTGTGTCTGTCAGATGGTGTCTCAGAGGATCAGTTCGGTGGATCTGTCTTGCTGTAGTCTAGAGAAACTGCCGCCCAACCTGCTGTTCAGTCAGGACCTGACGCATCTCAACCTCAAACACAACTTTCTGCCTGCGGACCAGACGCTGCTGCAGCTCCAGAGGTCAGTGTGTGTTTAACCGAGCAGGTCCGCTACCCCCGCTTCACATTGTTCACATTTTAATTTGAAGATTGATCAATCGAAAGTTTGGTGAATTCCAGCATTTTTAATAATAAATTTGTATTAAATCAGAAAACAGAACATTTCTAAAAAACCATACATTTCACATGCTATTATTATTGTTACAATTTTAATGTATTGTTAAATTTGTATAAATTCAATCGATTGGACATTTTTTGGATTATTAAAATTAAGTAGTACAGTAGAATCCAGAACCATTTAAAATCCAGAAAACGCGCAATTTGGGAAATAAAACTGAATGCACAGCCCTAGGTGTTTGGACAAGAGTGTCAACATTGACATTTTAATGCAGACATTTAGACAGAAATACAGTGCAATTCATATAAAATGAAAAGTACAGAAAGTAATTGTTTAAAGTGAAGTAAATGAATACATATCGAGGATAATAATCAAATTACTTGCCGTCTCACTTGGAAATGGGAAATGCATCCCGTCTGACCAGAAGCGGAGATAAAACTTGCGTTGCCATCCGTGTTTAACTGTACGGTTCTAGCCAGTATTTTGTAAATGATGAGATTCTGTATGATTGGGCCAGGACGATATTTGGTCATTTTAGGATTTACGGACTTTCATATAACTGTCAGTATCAGTATATCTATCAACAGCTTTGTCAAATGTGAACATGAACATTTTCTGTTTGGATTTTTTCTTTTTTTTTCTTCTTTTTTTTATGTAATACTGATGAAATGAGGTCAAAATCAAGAACTGGAACTATCCACTTTATAATACATGCTAAAACTAAAACATGATTTTATGAAGTAAGCTGAAGTGTCATGGTTCCTCTATCAGATCTACAGACACTGTGTGAGGTTAATAGTTGCTTAATATCTCCAAATTTCCTCTCTTCTCCTGCAGATTTTCCCGTTTGCGGAGTCTCAATCTCTCTAATAACCAGCTGGGAAGTTTCCCGCTGCACATCTGCTCCATTAGCACGCTGACGGAGGTCAACCTCAGCTGCAACCACCTGACCTCCATCCATCCTGACGTGGGCAAAATGACCAAGTGAGTGCGTCCGCCACAGATGCGTTTGAAGGGGAAGCGTGTAGTTTCTGCGGAATTACAAAAATAAAGCACATTTTCAAACGACCTTGCAAACGCCCCTCAACAAACATCACAAACTCAGCTCTTACGGCTGCTGAAGGCTTGTCTCAACTGGCTACTTTCACTAAAAGGTCCAGCATGTTAGGAATACTTTTAGCTGTGTTGCTGTGAGTCATGGGTAAGCAATTGAGTAGACTCTGTCTAGAGCGAACGCAAGCATCATAGAAACTCATACATTTGTCTTTCTGAATGGGTGGATGATGATGCTGTATGGTACTGAAGCGTCTATCGTAGCATCGCAACACCCTGTTCGCTTTGACATGTTTATGATTTATTCTCTCAAGGTCTAAATTTTGGCTTGCACTTTTTTCCCCATGTTACGCGTCAGCACACTTTTCTGGTCTTATTGTGACTGTTTCATCAGTACAGTTTAGTCTTAACAAAATGTCAAATATATGTAATAACTTGCTACTTGTATTACTGTTATGAACAATAATATTAAGTCTAAGGATCGCAGTCCAGTGAAAATACATTATTTTACGTGGACTGTTTTGCTTACCAAGGAAAAATGTCACAATAATCTTTATTTTATTTGTTTTTTATTATTATTTTATTTAGATTTTTTTTAATGAAAACAAATCATATTGTACAAACAAGAGTATATATAGCCAACTATGTCAGGGGTATATAGAAAGAAGAAAAAACACACAAAACATTAAACATCTTAAACAGTTTTTGTTTGCTTTGTTTTTTTTTTTCAAATTGCTTTTGAGTTTTTACTTTTAGATATTGCTCCTAAATTAATTTTATTGTCAGTTTTACAATGTTCAAACAGAAGTTTTTATTAAACTACTCAAACTTATGAATATAATGCAGACTAAATATTAATAATTAAGAATGCCCTTCCTTCACTAACTTCTCTCCGTCTCGATGTACGTCATTGCTTACTTTGCACCAGTTGCCCACTACATGATCACTTGGAATCCGCAATGGAGCTGATTTAATATTTATAGTTTTTTTTTTCCCTTATGAATTTGTTTTATGCACCATTCTGTAGGCCAGAATGTATGCTTGGGCTGTTAAAATAGTTAATATAAACAAATATTAATTATGAATACATTAATTTATTTATATAAAATATTAAAAATAATACAATCACAACAGTTACAAACAAATAAAAATATAATACAATTAACTATAATTGTGAAAAAAAAATACAGTCAGCTTGGTATTAAACGTATTAAACGTGATTAAATGTCAAAATAACTCCAATATCATACAGTTGTGTGGGGTGGGGCTAAATTAAGTTGGCCTGCTGTGACGTCACAATCATGGCGCATTGTGGTCTATGGCAGATCCATAGACCACAATGCACCATGATTGAGTAGACTCATTGTACATGTTGAGTAGACTCGTTCCCTCGGCCAAAATCAAGGGATCGATGGTCCGTCCAAATAAGCTTCCCTCCTCCACAAAGTTGAACACGCATCAAAAAAGCGTTGGGGATTCCCCGAGGGAAAGTGCTTAGGGAAGTTTGCAAGTGTATATAAACACAGCCAAACTTACAGTAGATATGTGAAGTGGAGTCAGGCAGTCATGTGACACTCACTGCACTGCACACTCGTGCTCAAGTGTCAAGTTTCCAGAGTTTTACTGAGGCAACAATAAAAGATGACCTCCTTGCAGAAAAGGCTCCTTGCTTTGCATAGTAATACCCAGCTAACAGGAAACGTTAGCTCACGTTCTCTCAAAGTTATGAACAAACTCTCGTCCAGTAGCATTAATAGAATGCTTGTTCAAGGTTATCTGGTTATTAATAATGCTCTCAAAATATTAGCAATAAAATGTATGCACCGTCTAGTCCTGAAGCGCTTTAGTTGGATGTTCATTTTTTAAATGTTACTACTTGATTCAGAAGGTTCAGAAAACATTAAAATCTCATAATGTATGCAAAGTGAGAACATGGAATGTTTCCTTAACCAAGAATTTTTTATTTTTTTTTAAACATTCATGAGGCGAATGTTATAAAACGTTCTTCAAAAAGTATTTTTGTGTGCTGCGTAGTTGTGGAGCTCATGTCTGTCTCTGTCAGTCTGCAGACGTTTGTTCTGGACGGGAACCTGCTGTGTGCTCTCCCCGTGGAGCTGGGCTTCCTGCAGAGGCTGGCCTACCTGGGCCTGTCCTTCAATGAGTTCACACAGGTGCCGTCGGTGCTGGAGCGGCTGCCCGCCGTCGAGAGACTCTGCATGGCTGGAAATAAAGTGCCGGTGCTGACGCTACAGGCCTTCCGTCTGCTGACGCTCAAACATGTCGACCTCCGGTGAGCACAAGCACACTATACTACACACTAGCAGAGGATGAGTAGCCTACACTTCACACTGAACCGTGGGGAAATCACTGCCTCAAGCCTATTAAATGTGTTAATTGAATTTAATGTGTAATAATTCAAATGTTCCTTCAAGTTTTGGAGTTCACTTTTTGGCCAATACTCGTCTGGTGGATCATGTGGCTGTGAAATCTACAGTGAACTGAAGTCATATTATTAGTAGTAGTAATTGTAGTTTGATTTAGAGATTCAAACGTTGTTTCTTTTCTTACTTTACTCTGTGAGAATGCATCAGAGATACAGTATATTGGTAACACAACTGTAATTTGTGAACATTATCTAACAAGGAACAATAATTCTTCAGCATTTAATATGCTTAATGTTAATTTCAACATTTAGGCTACTAAGGGACAGTTCATCCCAAAAATGAAAACGTTTTTCCAAACCTATATGAGTTTCTTTGTTCTGTTGAACACAAAAGATGATGTTGGTAGCCAGATAGATGATGGTAGCCATTGACTTTTTTTCCTACTATGGAATTTGATTTGTGCCGTCAACTGTCTGGTTACCAACATCTTCTTTTGTGTTCAACAGAGCAAAGAACCTCATACAAGTTTGGAACAACTTGAGGGAGAGAGCATTTTCAATTTTTGGGTGAACTATCCCTTGTATGCTCTATGAATTAACATAAAGAAAAACAAGGGGCAACTACATATTGTAATCACAAGCTTGAATACACTACAACACTTTTACCCAGATTTTTTGCCCTGATATGCAGTCTGGATGAGTCAATGCTGGTCAGAAACAATCTGCATATATTTGGCAGTCAAAGTTGACAGATTTTATAGAAAATCACGTAGTGTATGATGAGCACAGATACTCTATTTTTAGGTTCAGACTGATTCCTTTCAGTCGAATGAAGTCAAACATGTTTGATATGTTGAGCCCATTTTAGAAAAACAACACGTTGTTTTCATTTTTCGTTGGTCTCCTGGCAACAAGGCCCATTTTTCTGAGTGAGCTTGTTTTGAAAGTCTACTAATGTGTGATTCTCAGTCTAATAGTGTGTGATGCCCAGTTGTAAATTAACCTGCATTAACAAAAATCATTAAATGCTGAAAAAAAATCATTGCTATTTTAACTTCATGTTAGGTAATGGATTATCTAATGTCAACCATGTAAAGCCTGACATATGAATTAATAGTCAGAAAAAAATATTTTTTATAAGTAGGTTATTGAAATAGGAAACAAAAAGGTTTGCATAGGAGCTTTTGTTGAGGATAATATTTGCTGCACCAGGCTCTTATGGCTCATATAGTTTGATATAGTGAGAATATGGAGCTCATACTTGAGGGGGAGAAAAACACCTCAATTATATTTACAGCAAAAATATGCTATTTAAATGAATGAATCAACACTATAACAGACAGCAGTCTTCACTCTATATCTGCCAATTATGTCTTAATAAGATTATATTTAATGCTTGGTTTTATGATCAAAGCTCTGTAGTTTTAAAACATATAATGCAATACAATGATGAATGAGAGATGAAAAAATAAACCTTTCTCAGAAGGCTGATGGAACATATTTGAACATACTTCATATTTTAACATACTTAACATATTTCACTTTTTTTTAAAAATTATGTACAGATAATCAAGTAAAGCTAAGTTGCGTCAGTCCAGTCAATATTAATCTTAAAATATTACTAACAATATAAAAGTTCTTACATTCACTTTATGAAAATCACTAAAGGTTTTACAGCAAAAAGACACGTGAACCACAAGCTAAAAGTGGACAATTTAACAGTTATTCTAAAATGCCTTTTAAATGCTAAAACAGTATGAACTATCAATCAGACGACAGAAAGCATATAGTAGATTGTGTACCCTACATATATGTCAGCTCAATTTTAATCATGTTGATCATGATTGCATATTTGAATTTTTCCGTCTCCTCAGTCTGAACCAGATCTCCAGAGTGGTGCCGGACGAGCCGGAGTTTCTGCGCCACGTGACGCAGCTGGACGTGCGCGATAACCGTCTGTCTGAGCTGGACGTGTCCGTGTTCCCGCGGCTGGAGGTCCTGCATTGTCAGAGGAACCGCCTCGCTCGCCTGCGTCTGCGTGGCTCCGCGCTCAAGGCTCTCTACGCCTCCAACAACGGTAGCGCACACACCATTTTACCTCACATTAAAAGGATGGTTCACCCAAAAATGAAAATTAGCCCATGATTTACTCACCCTGAAGTCATCCTGGGTGTATATGACATTCTTCTTTCAGACGAATACAATCAGAGTTATATTAAAAAATGTCCTGTCTCTTCCAAGCTTTATAATGGGAGTGAATTGCTGTTTCTGTTTTTAGGTGCATAAAAGTTCATCCGTGCGTCCATCATGAACGAACTCATGAACGATGAGAAAAATATCCACATTTAAATCTTTATAAAGTAAAATAACTAGCTTCCGGCCAAATGAACATACGTATTCTACTTAAGTCTAAGCGCATCTTATTCGAGTAATGCGACGCACTACTGATATTTACACTATGCCATTACGCATTACGCTACTTCTGACGTCACAAGTTGAGTTAGTGTCACTTTAGGTGTAAATAGACTGCGTTTGACCAGAAGCTAGAATTTTACTTTGTAACGTGTAAAATATTAATATTTTTCTTACACAAACACATCGCTTCGCTTCAGAATGCCCTTATTAACCCCCCAGAGCTGTGTGGAGCACTTTTATAATGGACAGATGTACTTTTATCATGGACAGATGAACTTTTATCATGGATAGATGCACTTTTATTATGGATAGATGCACTTTTATCATGGATAGATGCACTTTTATTATGAATAGATGCACTTTGTCGTAGATAGATGTACTTTTATCATGGATAGATGCATTTTTATCATGGATAGATGCACTTTTATGATGGATAGATGCACTTTTATTATTAGATAGATGCACTTTTATTATTAGATAGATACACTTTTATTATTAGATAGATGCACTTTTATCATGGATGGATGCACTTTTATGGACCTCAAAACAGAAACAGCAATTCACTGCCATTATAAAGCTCGGAAGAGCCAGGACATTTTTTTTTATATAACTCAGATTGTATTCGTCTGAAAGAAGAATTTTATATACACCTACCTGTAGGCTAGGATGACTTCAGGGTGAGTAAATCATGGGTTAATTTTCATTTTTGTGTGAACCATCCCTTTAACACACAACATCCATTCGCTCGCTTGATGCCTTACGACATCTGTTCCACAGAGCTGCAAGAGTTAGACGTGAGTCCTGTGGCCTCTAACCTCACGTACGTGGACATCTCCAGGTGGGTTTGATCTCTCTCATTTCTATTCTTGTTACTATCTGATCACTGTGGTCAAAGCCACATCGTGACGTGAAGTTTCCTTTGCGTGTGTCATCAGCTGTTGTGTTCGCTCTCTTATAGGAACTGTATGACGTCTCTGCCCGATTGGTTGAGTGACAGCAGGAAACTGGAGGTTCTAGACGTCAGTCACAACAACATCGCTGAACTTCCTCCGTGGTGAGTGTCTGAGTGAAACTGCAGTGGTTTTTGTGTTCAGCCACATTTCAGTCACTCATGGACTCCTGATGATTTACATAGTCATTGCCATAGCAACAGATTTACATTTTGCAAACACTAACATTGATGCCAATAGTTAATGAAAATTTAACAACTGGGAAAGGAAAGAATAATGCCATTCAGAGTCGGCATAATTTTAATCAAAATGTAGGGCCCTATGATTTCTGCAAAGCAGAAAATGCTGGGTAGGACAGGGTATTGTGTTCTATATTTTTTAGGCACCAACCCAATTGCCTCGATACCATAGAGTATCAAAAAACGTCTTGTTGTTTGATACCAAATTTCGATGACTAAGGGCTTAATCTCGTCAACGTCAGTGAGCCAATGAGTGGCGAGGCATCATGGAAAAACACTAGTTTACGCGGTTGCCCACAGAGACGTGGCTCACACGTGAGGCTGTAGTGGGTAAGCGTCCCAAACCCCATAGATGTAAAAGAAGTAGATAAGATCAAAAGTGTGGCTATATTTCACCAGGCTCGATGCCAACAGCGCAAAATTTTTGCGACAAGATAATTGCTGCCAAGACCGGCAACATGACAAATCTGATGAAGCACTTAACAGCGCACAGAATAAACTTACGAGCAAAAAGTTGCTCCGTCTTCGACTGCAAGAAGAACTGGAGCGCGTCACAAATGAACCGAAACTCAGCGTATAGGATACTTGCCTCACAGACATGAGAAATAGGCCTAAAGACAGCTTGAAATGTCTATTTTAAACGAACCAATTCGAAAACAAATACTCTCCGATTATTTAATCCAAATGAAAGGTGCATTTCTCTCTATAGGCGCAAGCGTGTGCATTTACTACACTGTGGATGATGACGAGTCACAATCGTCATCATCTTTGCCACCAACACTGACTCAGAAAACACTAGATTATTAAAAAACAGTTAAAATGTCTCCTTGCTATTTTTTCCTGACACATTCATAAACATTATGGTACTTTTGCCAGTGCTTTGCGGCAAGCTTTATGGGTGCACTTGTGCGTGAGTTATATATTGCGCCTCCCAGTGGCCTTTATGAGTCATTGAGTGTGGAAAAAAACTGAAAAAATAAGATCAACATTTTTTAAGGTAATATGTAATGTAATCTTGTTGAAAAAAGTATCGTTCAGGAACCGGTCCAGCCCTAATGCTGAGAATTGTGGAATCCAGTCATAAACATTCAGTTTACTGTGTAATACGCAATGAGAATATTAAAGCTCAAAAAGGCTGCTATTGGAAAATGAAGTCTGTCTATGAAGTACATGTCTCATTTTCGTTATTGTTCAGCTGAAGTTAGTTCAGTGTTGATTCAGTTACGTTGTCAAGATTATAAATTATTAAATCAGTTCATTTCATCTATAAAGCAATTCTGGAAACAATGATGTCATCGTTCAGTTCAGTTCTCATACAGCCGTGTCAGTGCAGTCAGATCAATAATATCGTTGAATATTAAGTGTCCCCAACTAAGCAAGCCAGAGGAAACAGTGGCACGGAACCCAAACTCCATCAGTGACAGAATGGAGGAAAAAACCTTGGGAGAAACCAGGCTCAGTCGGGGGGCAGTTCTCCTCTGGCCAACGAACAAACACGGTGTGATTATGATTCAGGCAGGATCACAAGTCAGAATTCAGATAGGGATCAGTAGTGTTACAAACCTGGCTCTAGGGAAGCAACATAAAGGACACAAAGACTGAAGTCTGCCAATCAAAAATAAAGTTTATTGATTTATAAAAGAAAAAAGGGGCTGTAGAGATAACACTGCTACTGCAGTGCTGGCTGCAAGACCAGATAGAGAGAGAGAATGAGCATGTGTCCTGGATTTAAAATGGCCCCCATCAGGTGATACCAATTAACCGGCTGATTGCAGGTGAGCTACCAGGTAACTGCAACAAAACACAGGTCAGAACACTCCCACGTAACAGGAAGTATTCAAATATTCATCCAGTTCCTTTTGCTTGAAGATCGAATCATCACGCCGGTATGGAGCCAAAGCTGGCCATAGGGTCTGTGTGGAGGACCTGTCTGGTTCTTGTGGTCTTTGCTGAGGATCTGTGCCGATGACTGTCGTGGCGACCATGCCTTCACAGAGGATTGTCTAGTAGACACGGTCTCTGCTGACATTAAGGGCTGCGTTTTGGTCGTGTCTTGGTGCAGGTCCACCATCTGATCAGGATATGGACCGGATCCAGCTGACTACGGTAACCTCGGGATAAGGACGAGACAGACAGACTAATATTAATGTGGATGCCATTTTTCTTACAATGTAACAAGTACATTGGGTTTTATAGGAAGTGTTCCTGGTTCCGGTTGACCTAATTTATGCAGCCTAACAATCATTTAACTGATTTGAATAATATAAATTGATAACATTAAGAAGCGGATCTATAACTTCTGGAAGTATTTATTTCAGTAGCTTAGTCAGTATAGGGTCTAACATACATTTTGTTGATTTTGATGATTTAACAAGTTTAGACAATTCACCCTCTCGTTTAGCAACGAATGAATGGAATTTTTCCTCTGGGAGACTACAATGCACTGCCTGATGTGATACTGTAGTAGTATTGGTTGCATGGTTATAATTTTCTCTCTAATATTATCAATCTTGGAAGAAAAGAAATTTGTAAAGTTATTACTGCTGTGCTGTTAGGAAATGTCGGAAGTTGAAGCTTTATTTCCCGTTAATCTAGCCACTGTATCAAATAAAACCTAGGGTTGTGTTTGTTCTCTTCTAAGAGAGTTGAAAAGTAAGCAGATCTAGCAGTATTTAAGGCCTTTCTGTACACAATCACATTTTCCTTCCACAAAATGCGAAATACCTCTAGTTTTGTTTTCTTTAAGCTACGCTCCATTTTCCAGGCTGCTCTCTTTAGGGCCTGAAAATGCTCGTTGTACCACGGCGTCAAACTATTTTTTAAGCACAAAGGAGCAACCTGGAGTTCTTCTAAGCTATCTGGTATGCCAAAGAGTAGAAACTTATCAGGAAGATTATTTATAAAGCAATCTTTAGTGGTATAAGTGATAGGTCTAACATATTTGTAACGGGGAGTTTGTTTTGCAGCCTTGGCTAAATGAATTTTACATGAGACAAGATAATGATCTGAGATGTCATCGCTCTGCTGCAGAATTTCAACTCCATCAACATCGATTCCATGTGACAATATTAGATATGAAGTATGATTACAACAATGAGTGGGTCCTGACACGTGATGCCTACGCAATATTCGAGTTTAACTCTAATAGAGTTTAGAATGTCTTTAAATGCCAATCCCAATGCAGCTTTTTCGTTATCTACATGTATATTAAAATCACCAACAATTATCAATTATCAACTTTATCTGCAGCCAGTACTAACTCTGATAGAAAATCAGCAAATTCTTTGATAAAGTCTGTATGGTGCCCTGGTGGCCTGTATACAGTAGTCAGCACAAATCTCAAATGTTATTTGTCATTTGCACAAGATAGTGTTACATTAAGCACCAACACTTCAAAAAAATTATATTTGAAACTAGACTTCTTAGTAATTCTGAAAATATTACTATAAATTAAAGCAACACCTCCACCTTTGCCTTTCAGACGAGGTTCATGTTTATAACCGTAATCTTGGGGGGTGGACTCTTTAAAGTAATGTAATCGTTTGGTTTTAGACAGGTTTCTGTCAAACACAGCACATCTACGTTATAGTCTGTAATCATATCATTTAAGAAAATTGCTTTTGTAGAAAGGGATATTCAGCAAACTTAGCTTTATCATTTGTTAATTTGTATTAAATCTATTTTTTATTTTTTTAACATCAATTTAATTTTCACCCCTTAAATGGGTTTAGGAGTTGTTTGTATGTCCAAATTCGGGGAACAGACACAGTCTCTATATGATGATATCTAGGTAAAGAGTCTCTATGTGATGGGATTTATCTGACCTCAGTGACGCGAGACAGCTAGCAGACGGTCGGTTTAGCCAGTTTGTCCGCTTCTTGCTTCCAACTATAAATGTCTGTTGTGCAGCACAAAAAATAAAATGTATATATTTATTTGATTATCACCGTTTTTGATAATACATTTATTTAGGGCCCTATTATTGAAAATAAACAATTGAAGGTTCACAGAAGAACTTTTGGCACTCTAGCAGTTAAGAAACAAAATGGCATGCATTTTGCTGAAGAAATTGTTTTTGTTTCGCTTCTGCATTCACTACTAGGCTTGAGATATAATTAGTTTAGATGGAACGGATCTCAAACTGACTAGCAAAAAACGTTACAGTAGCTTTACCCATTAATAGACACGGTACTTCCTTCCTTCCTACTTCCCGAATAAACTCTGTTAGAGAGCTACATATGGCAATTTATCTGTTCAATGAAATACCTTACTTATCTGTCGAGTAATAAAAATGTCATCTCTGCATCGTTTTTACAACAAATCCCTCAGTTCCGAAAAGCCAAGCCAATGTTGATTCTTGTTTTATTGTCTTGTTTTTTATTTTTTATTAGGGGATAGAATATTCAGTTTGTACAGCATTAAAATCATTATGCCTATGGAAGGTCCCCATAAAACATGAAAACACAACATGTTTGTGTGTTTGATGTAAGCTGCACTGCCTCACTGACCTCCCTGTAATCTCCATCATCAGGTTGCTGTGCAGTGGCAGTTTGAGGAAGATCTTGGCCGGTCATAATCAGCTGAAGCGTTTGCCGGAGCGAGTGGAGCGTCCCGTCGTGGAGGTGATGGATGTGCAGCACAATCATCTCATCGAGCTTCCCTGTAATCTCTTCCTGAAATCAGAGAGGTGAAACACAAACACACTGAAGAGCAACAGCACATCAGTGCTCTCTTCCAAACACTAGTGAGCCGCCACATTATAAACATGCTCCTGAAAACAATCCCAGAAGGCAGTGAGACAAGTTCCTTGTGCAACGTTGATTGTAAAAAAAATATTTACAGTCCATTCAGTGCTGAAAATATCCAAAACAGGGGTGATCTAGTTAAACATAGATTATTTTACTCGATTTTTGTATGTGGCCTGCTAAAAAAATAAAGGATTCATCCAGCCTCAGCTCGTTTGCTGGTCTTCGCTGGTTTAAGCTGTCCTGACCAGCTAAAAGGTCTCCAAGACACCTCTAAAACCAGAAGACCAGCCGAACATTTGAGATCAGCAAACCAGCTCACGTTATTAGACTAGCATTATGTTAATGTCACTCGCTGCATACAGGAACCTGTCCTAAATCAGTTAAACTACTTTAAAAAAGTCTCTTCTGGTCACTAAGGCTGCGTTTATTTGATCAGAAATGCAGTAAATACAGTAATGTTGCGATATATTATTACAATTTATACATTTGAATATATTTTAAAATGAATTTTCAGCATCATTACTCCAGTCTTTAGTGTCACATGATCCTTCAGAAATCATTTTAATACTGATGTGATGCTCAAGAAACATTTCTGATTATTATTATCAATGTTGAAAACCAGCTGCTTAATATTTTTGTGTAAATGGTGATACATATTTTTCAGGATTCCTTAATGAACAAAAAGTTGAATAGAACAACATTTGTTTGCAATAGAAATCTTTTGTAACGTTATAAATGTATTTACTGTCGGTTTTGGTCAATTTAAAGGATCCTTGCTGAATAAAAGCATTCATTTCTAAAAAAAAAAAAAGAAAACATTAAAAAAACTTAAACATATACCAAACTTTTGAACAGTAGTTTATGAATTTTAATCTTTTTTTTATAATCTTATATGAATGGGAGGATATAGTTTGGTCCCGTGTGCACGGCAAACTAAGGGCATCTTGACATGACAATGATGTACTGAAAGTGTACACATTTTCTTTCCTTTGTACTTTAAATGTTTCGCATACAGGCGACAACATTGTCAAAATGATGCCCGTTCACAGCGGATCCTCAAAAACTAATCTAAAAACGCTGTATTAGGCTGCCAGGCCTAGTTGGCGATGTCACTTTGTAAAGAAGCTACGTATGTAAATGTTTCTACGCATGTAAATAATATGTCTCCGCTGGTCGTAGAAGTGGTGCAGTAAATCTACACCTTGATGAAGAAGTGTTAATAAATTCAGTATCTAGAAGTAGCACAAACACAGCCCTGTAGTCCGCCAATGTTGGTTTGGTTGTCAAGTACTCGTGCATGCCTATACTGTAGACTGAACACATGCACATGATGTCACGGTTTCACAAATTCGCGTTTTTGTAGTTTACCGTTATAGAGGCGATAACGATATCGTTTTCAAAAATTTACACAAACCTGTTTTCAAAAGTTGGTCGTTGCAAATGAACAGCCAAAATGCGTATCGTTTTCTGGTTTTTGTTGAAAGCGGTGTCGTGTAAACGCCCCCCCTTAAAGCAGTAAAAAAAAAACTCCAGCGCTGACAACTTTGAAAACGCCATTACTAGGGGCTTTTGTGTCTCAGAACTTGAATGTTAGCGTTTGAAGCATTGCATTCGAGTGAGACTGTCAGTAACTCACTGTCAATAACGTGATTTGTCTTCAGTTTACGGTGTCTGAATGCGTCAGCCAACAAGCTGGAGAATCTCCCAGCATCCAGTCTGTCAGAAGAGAGCAGCAGTATCTTACAGGAGCTTTATCTGACCAACAACCACCTGACGGACAAGTGTGTGCCTCAGCTGACGGGACACACACACCTGAGGGTCCTGCACATGGCCTACAATCACCTGCAGACCTTCCCAGCCAGGTGACACTCTCAAACATGTATTTATATAATCATAATTGAATAATAAATAATTGAAGACTTCCCCAAAGGGAGGTGTCCAAAAACTGTGACGAAGTTATTCCTAGACTAAACCTACTATACACACACACTTAAAAATACTGTTGATAGCCTAAGGTCACATCTCTGGCCCTGTTTACACCTGGTATTATGAAGATGCGTTTTGGTCGATCGGATCACAAGTGAACAACGCTAAATACAGGAATAAACGGGGTCTAAAACGTTTTGAGCTTGTCCACTTTTGATCCAGAGGTAGTCGAAAACTCATTCGCCCGGATTGCTTTCATAGAGTAATCCCTCATGTGTTCAAACAGCCACAAATGACCGTCTTCTCTACGCCAGCTGGCCTAATGTTTAAATATTATGGGAAGTGCATTATAGGACAGACGGGTTTAAACTTTGGATGGAGATCCAAGTTCGGTTTGATGATGAAGAGCATACCAAGCACAAAGTTCTCTCATCATTCCGGCTGGTCTTGCGGCTGTCAGAGCAGAAACGAAAGCTGCTGCTCTCCATGTGTTTTTAATATGTAAATTGTCCAAGCTGATTTTGTCCATTAGATCAAATGATCTGAAAAAAGTATACATTCACCCACACATAGAACCTCCCCTCGAAGAAATCAGGACAGAAGTGGTTGAAATTAGATGGATTAAAATAACAGGTGTAACTACATACAATATCTGCTCTATTAAATTTGATTGCTCATTTTAAAAAATCCTCAATTACAATTGACCTCTTAATCGGCAAATTACTAGAAGTGACGCATACCAAATGTTACTGACACACACATTAAGCTCATCCAAATTAAATTCAGTCTGATTGATAGAATATGTGTTTATATATATACAGTATATTAGATTCAGTATATTCAGCAAATCAATATTGTCTGCTGTGCAGTAAAATGGCCAAGCTGGAGGAGCTGGAGGAGGTGGACCTGAGTGGGAACAGGCTGAAGGCAGTGCCCACCACTATCCTGAACTGCAGGCGCATGCACACGCTGGTGGCTCACTCCAACTGCATCGAGGTCTTCCCCGAGGTCATGCAGCTCATGGAGATGAAGGTCAGAACACTCACGCTGTGGTTGTTTTCAGTGTTCTTCACATTACTACATTTCAGTTGACAAAACTAGCTTTAATTTACTAATTTTTGTCTGACTCTCTTACTCCCTGAACTCTCTTACATGACTGTGTTCCCAAACAGCAAAATCTGCCTCCCAAAGCAAGATAACACTTTATTGCGGTTCGTCTGGGCGCTCTGAGACGCATTTAATTTATTATATACATTGGCTTCTCCTACTTTACTTAGTGATATTTAGCGCCAGTTTATCAGGAACTGACGGTTTTCTTCTCTTCAACTCTCTGGATGGGAACCTTTATTCGCAAACATTTAAGCAATATTCCAATTTTGCGCACAAGTTAAATTTCGCAACTTTGGATGGAAACATAGCTTGTGTAAGCCTAATACATTAATAATGCAGTCTGATTAATCCCATTAATCCTTCATTTTGTATGAAGGGTGATCCTTGACTATATTTTATGTACTTTACAATGTTTTTTGTTTTTTTTATAAACTTTGGCAAAATGTGATTGAAATTGTTCTCAAATCACTGCAGTTAGATCGAATAACCACTATTAGACGATTAATCAAACATCCTACTGTGCACTACACAGCTTGTATGGCATTCATATATTTGCGCTTGTGTTGTGTATGTAGTGTGTGGATCTGAGCTGTAATGAGCTGAGTGAGATCACCTTACCGGAGAGTCTACCTCCCAAACTTCAGGAGCTGGATCTAACAGGAAACCTGCGCTTGAATCTGGACCACAAGACCCTGGAGCAGCTCAAGTAAGGGGACACGTGCATGTTCTTCCACTTCTGTCAATGCCATAAAGGAGAATTTTCCCAGGTGTACATACTCAGCAACTATGAAACAGATTTTTTTTCTCCTAAATTGAGTGATGTAGAAATTAATACAATAGTTTAGTGAGATTAATTGCAAAAGATGATGTACAAAAAGAATAATGTAAAAAAAAATAAAAAAAATACTACAATTCTAGAAACGTGTCAGAAACGTCAGAAAAGGCTTGTTATAGCATGCAAAGCCACTTTTTAAAATATCTGTCCAATGTTTTTGTCTGAATAATAATCCCTTTGAATGTCTTCATTTGGGGGGTTTCTCAGCAAATATTGATATGTGCAACTATTTCATCTAATTGATCTCAAACAAATTCTTGAAGCTCAGATGTGTCCAATTACAGCAAATTCCATTCATTCGTCGCTATAGACCTTATGCGCCAGAGAAACAAGGGCGCCGCCATCTTTAGAATATTGTCTTTGAACTTCTGTTTTTGCGGCCGGTCTGTATATTTCTATGGCATTGCTGTCCAGGAGTAATTAGCTTTTGAATTGGATTTACTTAATGTAAAGTTAACGAAACTTATTGTGAGGATTGTAATGTTTAAAGCAGATGTCTTAATAATTGTCAGTAAACAGGGAAGATTTTAAAACGAGCCGTTCATTTATAAACACGCAGGATCGCTGTGAAAATACAGACTGGCAGACAAAAGACAACGAGCGCAGCGCTGAAAAGGGGCGTGGCTACATAAGGTCTATAGGAGAGGAAGAATTGTCTAAACAAGTGAAATCATCTAAATCAACAACATATATGTTAGACCCTATACGGACTAAGCTATTGAAAGAGATGCTTCTAGAAGTCATAGATCCTCTTCTTAATATTATTAATTCATCATTGTCATAAGGATACGTATCAATAACTTAAGCTGGCTGTTATTAAACCTCTTATTAAAAAAATTCAACTTTATCCTGAAGAATTAGTCAATTACAGGCCGATCTTGAATCTACCTTTTCTGTCAAAGATACTAGAAAAGTCAGTATCCTCACAACTGTGTTCCTTTTTAGAAAGAAATGATATCTGCGAGAATTTTCAGTCAGGATTTAGGCTAGACCGTATCATAGTACTGAGACAGCTCTGATCAGAGACACAAATGATTTGCTCTTATCATCCGATCATCTCTCTATTAGTGTTACTCGATCTTAGTTCTGCATTTGAAACTATCGACCAAAAAACTCCTTTAAATAGACTTGAAAATTATGTTGGCATTAGTTGGAATTGCATTAGAATGGTTTAAATCATACTTATTTGACCATTATCAGTTTGTAGCAGTAAATGAAGAGATGTCTTAACGGTCACAATTTAAGTATGGTGTACCACAAGGCTCAGTACAAGGACCGTTGCTGTTCACTCTGTACATGCTACCCTTTGGAGATATCATTACACCGTGTCCTAACTACACGCGCCGCGACATGCAATAAAAGGTATCATTTACATATTAATCAGAGTCATTATTCTGACGATTCTATTTTAGAAATGTTTTCTATTTTTCTGCGACGTCGCGGCTGGAACAAACACAAAGTGTGGCAATGATAATTTCAGGTACTGTTTATGTGCTTTATTTAATGTTAAAAGCTTTGATATTTTTATAATTTGACTTTGAATATCATTTAGTGCTCCCTGCTTTGTAGCTGTGAAAGCAACAATGGATAATTCCCCTCAGATCTTGAAATGAAACAAATGGAAACAAGAACGTTCAAACTGTGAACAAACAAGTGTATGGTTATTTTTGTGTTCATTACTGTGAAGCTGTTTTGCAACCATCTGTATTGTATAGAAATAAAAGTGACTTGACGTCTGCTTTCGGCCTACTGTAAGAATTCATATTTGATAAAACATGACCACTTCCACATCTTTCTACTTGCAGTAACATCCGCTGTTTCCGAATCGATCCCCCTCCCTCGTCGTTTTCAGCCAATGAGAGCGCAGGAGGGCCAGCTGTCTGGAGTCATGGCTACACTGAAGCATCAGGCGTCAAAAACAAGTGAGTGACCACTGGATAACAGACTTCAGAGATCCTCTGTGTGAATGGTTTCTGAGTGTCTGACGTGTGCTGTTTGCGTTGAACAGACTGTGTGTGGCTGCGCTGTCTGTGAACAGCTTCTGCGGCAGTAGAGAAGCTCTGTACGGGGTGTTCGACGGCGACAGGAACGTGGAGGTGCCGTATTTACTCCAGTGCACCATGAACGACATACTGGCAGAAGAACTGCACAGGACCAAGAGCGAGGAAGACTACATGACCAACACCTTCCTGGTCATGCAGCGGTAAATGCATGCGTACTAAGTCATGGTAGTGCTGGGCGGTATGACCAAAAATCCATATCACAGTATTTTTCAAAATTATACGGTTTCACGGTATATGACGGTATTATTGTTTTTTCAAGCTCGACTGGGTTAAAACCACATTTTCTACTGATTGAGAGAGGAAATACTGCAGTAGATTGACTTAGAATGCCCTATTTTACTGTCATGAGTGAATATTGTAGAAAAATTCCACACTAGCATTAATACAGGTTTGCAAGGCTGTTTACAAAGAGATCCAGCAGGAGGCTCTGTAGGAGTGGCAGAAATAGCGGTTTCCCGGTAACGGCTGTACACAAAGCAGTTTCCCCGGTAACGGCTGTACACAAAGCAGTTTCCCCGATAACGGCTGTACACAAAGCAGCAGCGCTCATAAACGCTGCTTTATCAGGGAAGATACTGAAAGATTCAATTGAAATAATATCAAAACTTTTCTAAAGACAGTCAGTTTCCTTCAAAAGATACATTCATATAAAAACACCCGCACTGCGTTTTGACTTTCAAACGTGCAGTGCTCATGTTTATTCAACGATGTCAGTGCCAACCACAAATCGATTTTCCAAAAAAGGCTGTGTTGATATTGTGAACCAAAGTATGGGAATAACTGTAATATAATTTGACAACTATCAACTATAGTTTAACCTATCCATCTTCACCGTCACGCTTAGTAACACATACAGCTGTGCATCACCGGTGAACAGTGAAAAGACCCTCTCAAACACTCACGCCGGGTTCCCAACGTTGTTAAAGCGACATACACCGGTATTGTGGTATATTGAAAATTCATATCATAACAAAATAAACATCTGTATTTGGTATGAACCGGTATACCACCCAGGACTAAGTGGTGACAATCAGTATGGAGAGCTTTTGATTAATACTAAACATGTCTGTCCTTTTCCCTCTCCATTTAATAGTAAGTTAGGCACTGCAGGGCAGAAGCTGGGCGGTTCGGCAGTGCTCTGTCACATCCGTCACGACCCCACAGACCCCGCTGGCTGCTTCACCCTGACCTCCGCCAACGTGGGAAAGTGTCAGGCCGTGCTGTGTCGCGACGGCAAGGCGCTCCCGCTGTCACTGCAGCACAACATCAGCATCAAGGAGGAGTACGACCGCGTGCGACAGCATAAAGCCATCATCACTGAGGTATGAGGAACGCTTCCCTCTGGCATTAAAGTCAACATGAAATGAAAGTTTGTTTCACTGTTCCCGATCTTATTGTGAACTATTCTATTCATCTGTGCACGTTTTTCCAGAGAAAAAAAAATGTCTCTTTGCATCAAAAATGTACTAAGAGTCTGCAGTCGATTAGTTCTTTAGTCATTGTTTGAGGTTGAGGTGTGCGTATCTTTTACAATAATATGGTAATGTTAATTTAATGTAATTGTTGTTTAATGATGTGGAAGCTGACATTATCGAGTATGTCATTTTGCAAAAAAAAAAAAAAAAAACACGCCATAACGAGTCCTATTAGATTTATATATGATATAGTTAAGCAGTATCATACAAACAAGCATGCTGTTTTTCCCAAATATCAGCACGATTGCAAATTTGGTATTGATTTTATACAACAGTTCAATAAAGAAAAAAGTTAATATTAATTTTAGTTACTTTTATTGCTATATTTTGGCATAGAAAATAGTCCGAACACACAACAGAACTCTTTGTGTCTCTGATCAACACACTCGTGTTTTATTCCTGAATGAATCAGAGTTTTTGAACGAATGTTACAACAATCCATTCATAAAGACAGATGCTGCATCCCAGTTTGCCTACGCATACTATGCTAAGTATGTATGTATGTACTCTTTTTGTGAAGAAAAAGTATATGCTGTGGAGTGTGTTGCAGAAGAGTAGGCAAGCTTTGGGACAAACTACCACGTCATAAAATTTCCCTCACGTCGCAGAGTTATGTGCGTTCTGTCACCGCAAATCGCCCTGTCAATCATCCTGTCACAGTTAACATCCTCATATGCACATTTTATTTAAATACATTTATACTTCTCACACAATTCATCCTACTGATCTGCAAGTTGTGGTTCTTCTGAGAACTCTGCTCATGTTTTTTTGCAAAATTATGCATTTAATAATTAATTGTCAAATGCATCTACAAACGTCTTGCGATTGTGCTATTTGTGTCTTAATACAAGTTCACAATGTTGTTGCAGTTGAAATATAACACATATGACAAACATATCAAATAAATCAAAACCCTTTCAGGGCGTCTCTACTTAACCGCTGGTCTCACGCACATCCACCATACCTGTAGTTCTTTTTATTAATTTTTGTAGTTCTGAACCAAATCCTCCTTTAAAGCGCAATGGGTTGTGGCCAATATTAGCTGAGTGTGCAGAGATCCACGCTTTGAAAATCTACCGGAAATTGAAGACCATCCGGGTACTTTTGGCATACTACACACTAAGCATTGAAAAACACATATACTATTTAAAATATACAGTAATCAACATTTGAAGTGGATCAAAACCTTTCATCAAAGTTTTACATGAATTTTGAACAATACTCGTTCTTGTCTTAGGACAACTTTGATCAACTTTTTTGATCCACTTCAAATGTTGACTACTGTATATCATGCACCTTGGGGCGACATGCGACACTTGCTTGATTCGTGAATAAATCGGCCGTTTTGAACGAATCGTTTGAATGTTACTACGACTCACTAAGTTAAGACATGACTTGCTGCCACCTACTGGTGATTTAGTTTCATTTAATAAATGAATCTCATAGCATTAGCATTGCAGTGTAAATAAATGCTGCTTTACATACAGCTTCTGTGCCACTTCTACAGTGCAAAAATGGATTTTGTTGATACTGATTTCATTTGATTGGTAACAGCACTATAGTGTCTTACTAAATATAAGTATTGAGATATCATTTTTGTCAATATCGCACACCCCTAGTTTGAGGCTGTTGCCTTTGTAAAATCTCACCAATAGTTACTGCGGAAATTGAATGCTGGTTAAATAAGGATAGATTTGAAAATAGCGTTAAGATAGGGGTATCTTGCTGCTCACATTCAGCTCTGCTCCATTCTGATATGAAATGCCCATTTTACATCAGCACACCAATTCACTGTGAGAAACTAAAAGCCTGTCTTTTCTCATTGAAGAAAGTCACATTAAGGAAGTGAAATGCCATTTCATGTTGACTCTAAGGTGGATTCTGCTTATCTGTTGATTTTATAGAAGTTAAATGGATAGTTCACCAAGTAACTACATTTCTGTTATCATTCATCATGCTCTTACTCGTGTCATTTTTTTCCTTCTTGTGAAACACAAAAGAAGATATTTGAAAAATCTTTCAGCTGTTTTTGTATGTACAGTAATAGTCCAGCAGTTTCAAGCTCCAAAGGGACATAATGAATAAGGTAAAAGAAATCCACACAACTCTGAAAACTCTTTATTAATCTTAGTTAAAATTATTTTCAGCATTTACTAATACGTTTTTAAAATCAAAGGTTGCATTTGTTAGCATTAGTTAATGGACTGTGAAATAACATTAACAAACAATGAACAGCTCTATTTTTAGCTTTTAGTTTAACTAACATCAACAAATATTAATAAATCCTGTAACAAATGTACATTGTTAGTTCATGTTAGTTAATACATTAACTAATGTTAACTAATGAACCTTAGTGTAAACTGTTACCGTATATGCTGCTTGGGGCTTGAAACTGCTGAATCCCATTGACTGGGTAAAACAGCTAAACGATTCATCAAACGGAAGAAAGTAAATGCAATACAGCTTTGAGGCTGAATGTTGGGGTGAACCATTCCTTTAACTCACACAAACACAGTCTTTGAACATCGTTTTACTATAACAATTAACAAAGAGCTATGTTCACTCACCAAAGTGCGCCACTACGGCGAATTCCTCTTCTTAAACAGGACAACAAAGTGAACGGCGTAACAGACTCCACCCGCATCATGGGCTATTCATTCCTCTACCCGGCAGTCTTGCCTCGGCCGTACGTCAACACGCTCCCGCTGACCCCCAGAGACGAGTTCTTCATCCTGGGCAGCAGAGGTCTCTTCGACGTCATGGACCCCAGCGAGGCGGTGGAGGCCGTTCGGAAGGTCCCCGACGCTTTGGCGGCTGCTAAGAAGCTGTGCACTCTGGCGCAGTCGTACGGCTGCACGGACAGCCTGAGCGCTGTGGTGGTGCAGCTCAGCGTGGCTGAGGACTGCTGTTGCTGCTGCTGCTCGGCGTCAGAAAGCATCCACGTGCCTCCACTGCCTCCGCCGAGCCCCGGGCCGGGCCTGTACCCGGCCTCCTCTGTGGGCGTGCCCCCGTCCTCCTGCAGCGAGATCAGCTCCGAGGTCAGCGCTTCCGAGATGAGCTCCGAAGTGGGATCCACCGCGTCCTCGGACGAGCCGCCTCTCCTCCTGCCGGACTCGCACATCCACCTCCATCCGCAGAGCCACGCGCCACAGCTGAACCCGCGCCTGCCCTGCTGCTCGCTCCACCTAGCGCCCAATGCCAGCGGCTCCTTCCAGAGGCAACTTTCCAGCGCCACCTTTTCCAGCGCACTCTCGGACAACGGCCTGGACAGCGAGGACGAGGAGCCCATTGCTGGCGTCTTCTCCAATGGGAGTAGAGTGGAAGTGGAGGCTGACGTCCACTGTTTGTTGCCTCCGCCACCTCCACCTTGCACACCGGAAACCCCAGAGAAGCTTCCGGAGCCTGTGCTGGAGACGGACAAGATTGGGAACTTTGATTCTTGGAGCAAGACCTTGGGGAAGCGGAGGGGGAATGGCTCTGTGGCGCCGCAGGAGCAGAGCCACAACTTGATTGAGGTGGCCGAGGCTCCTTCCAAGAAAACTGGGGGTTATTTCACGGCTCCCGCTCAACCCGACCCCGACGACCAGTTCATCATACCTCCGGAGCTGGAGGAGGAGGTGAAGGAGATCATGAAACAACATCAGCAGGACCAACAGAGGCCGGCCAAGAGTGAGCGACCTGCGGACTACTACGACACACCGCTCTGAAGGAGTCATTGGATTCTGCCATCATCTACTCACCTTCATGTCGTTGGCTTTATTACGCAGTTCTTGGTCTTTTGCCCAATACTGACGTACTCTGACAGCATTTCTTGCACCAATGCCGCCACTTTTGAGTAAATCAGTTAGAACGACATGAGGCTGAGTGGATGATGACTGAATGTTCACTCAGTACTCAAGTGGAGTATTTTCTGCTTTAAAGCAGTCAGCCAATATGAAGCTGTGAGTCATCTACCTACAACGGCTCTGAAAGGTCACGAAACTGGGCCAAATAGGCAACGTATTATGACGCAACTTCCCCCGAAGTCCACAAAGATCTCAACCAATCCCTTTAAGAGAACACAAGAGTGATTGCGCTCTACCGTGCCTCACCCATTTCACTAGAGTTTTAAGAGCAGTTCACTACTGATTACTGACTGTTTTAACTTTTATTTACCTTAAACCGATACCTATATAATTCAACACTATTATTGCGATGTTAACTTGTCATTACCAACATCAAGTCTCTGGATATTTTGATTTTGTTTATTAGTTACCATATGTGAGAGAAGCTACAACAGACTTTGAGTTGATTTAAAAACAGAAGATTGCGTTGACATTAAATTGTGTTGTATGGTACACTCTAGTAATACCACGCTTAACTGTTGTAGATAGGGCACTTAAAGTAATACTGTATCTTTTCAGTAAATCAAGGCTTCAGGCCTGTATAAAAACTAGAAATTTAGTGGAAATTTGAAAGACTAACTCCTAGGAGTTGCTTACTCTTTTATGGTGACTTCGTCACTTTTTACTAATCTTCTCTGCGAGAAATGGTGATTTTTTTTGTTTTGTTTTGTTTCTTTTTCTCTTTCCAATGATTGTAAATAAGAAAAATATTGTATACCAATGCTTTTTAAGGGAACTGTGTGTCTAGAACAAGATGACCCTTTATGCATACATGCCAATAGATGTATATGTATCAGAAACATATACACACACACGCACCAGTTGTAAATGAACTGTGCATTCTGCCCAGTGATGTCGTCACTTGCTGATCAATGAGCCATACACACACACACACACTCATCCGCCTCTTTACACCAGCATGACTGTGTCAAGTCCTGTAATGCAATCCAATTTATCTGTAAGAAATTATGCTCAAACCAACCACACATACAGTTCCTGGTTTTGTTACAATAAATCTTAAATTTATGACTCTACAGTAGCTTTTCTTGTGGTGCTTTCTGATTTGAGTGTTTGACACATATTATATTATTATATATGTTTGCATGTATCCCAGTTTACATTTTTTTTTACCATCGCTAGGACCAGATTCTCAATATTTAGCTCACTTTTTCAAAACTCTTCACACAGTGAGCACAACAGCAGTCTTTGTGAGACAAACTGTGGATTATTTTCCATTGCTTTGGCACAGAATTCAGTCAATGACTACATCTTTCAGTCATTGTTCATTCATTCATTCCTCGACACAACTACAACATTTGCTACATTTCCACAGTAATACCATATTGCAATATATTTCTAATCTATTAAATGGAATCCTATCAATACAATTAGATGTAGATGAACACCTACATCTTTCATTACCATCTATACCAAAGGGGGAAAAACTTAGGAATAATTTTGTAATGTAAACTTGTAACATCATGTAACAGAAACGGCAGTGAATTCTAAACAGCAGAGAGGTGCAATTCTTGTTTTGTAAATAGGTTTTACAAAAGAAAACATTGCGTAATGCTACCCGTTGTCAGTGTTTTTTGGGTTGACAACTTTTGCTAGTGTTATAGAAGAATGAGTTGATTTGAGACACTTGTGTATGAAGTGTTTTGGTAGTTTTGGTGCATTTTGAATGAAAATAACTGCTCTGCCAAGTTGGTTAGGACAACTGTGTGAAGAGTTTTAAAAAATGATTGAGAAATGTGTCCTAGTGATTTTAAAAACTGTAATATACAGAGGTAAGTACTCTCAAAAAATAATTTGTTTGTCTAAATCAAGGGTCTTCAACCGGGGGTCTGCAATGGTATGGCAGCGGGTCCGCTAATGTTTGTTGATCTCTTGAACGCAATGGCCAATCAGAGGTGTTTAAGGTAGAATCCACTTACCGCTCAAAACGCCAAAGTTTTCGCCAAAGTTCTACACACGCGCGCGTATCCTCTCAATAACAAACAAAGACATGATTTGCAAGAAAGAGATCAATTTTTGAGTGTAGACAACTTCATAGATTTTAATGAAACTTTGTGAGCTCGCCAACTGCGATGAGTGACAGCTTTCCAGTGATTGTAAAGGGAGCGCTCTTTGCACGCTTTCGAAGCTATTGCCTCTATAATACATAGAATTAAAGTTTTGTTTTTCATGCTGCTAAGAGGAACAACGGTCAATTACACGCTGCTTTCGTAAGTGACATCTATAAATGCGGGATTCACGCTCGAAATTGCAGTTGACAGTGATAACTAGCGCCGGACAAAAATATGCCAGATGCCAAAGTTCAAGTAAATGTTTAATCTGACTACACTAGTAAAATTAAAATGTATGGATCTGCAAATCATTTAAAATAACAACAAATGTGAATGACTAATGCATTGTGATTTTTATTGTAACGTATTATGATGATGCCTAAATCTCTCAATTTTAACAATAATAAGTAATATACAGACAATGATGCATGTGCAACAACAATAACGTGCATAGTTCCAATCTACTGTCCTAACATAATATAACTATTATGAAATGGTTGGTTTCTATTTATACGGAAGCTGCTATATGGTGTAGCTCGGTTTGACACGTCTCTGTCACCTAAATTTATAAAATTAGGACACATTTATACAACGTTGAATTTAATAATCTGAACTCAAACTAGGTGAGTTGTACTGATGTGTAAAAATGTTAAACTTAAATGAGATCACAGAAATTTCATTAGATTTTGTTTTGTGTGTGAGAATATTCCCTCAACAACTCACATTTGTGGATCCAATCAGTGACTCTGGTCAAATTGATGCCCTACAGAGAGTAACGAGGACAGTTACCCAGACAGCCACAGTGTCGGCCTACATCTGGAACAAGTGGAATCCACACTTACCGGATCTGGGCCGACACTGTTGCTGTCTGGGTAGTGTTTAATGTTTATATGTTGGACATTTAAAAGAGTTTCTGGAGGTATGTTGAAGATTTTGAAGCATGAAGTTAATGAGTACACTGAAAACGTTTAAATGACCGTGTCAATTAAAGTGTTGTTTTATATTGGTCTAATCAGAAATCATTCTTGTTTAAAACTGTTTTGTTCAGTTTATCTAAAAGCAAACAACACTCCCCATTAAGAAAATATATACAAACAACAACAAAATACAATTTTAAGTAGTACTTAGGCTTGACACAAGAGTGCTGATGTGCAGAACAGACATCTCTTAAGTGAAAAATCAAGGTTCATATTTAGCTTTTGTTTATAGTGAAATTAATTTAAAAAGACCCCAGACAGGCCTACATTTTAGCTAATGTCTAAAGAAATTACACTGAGATAATGGATTAATGTTATTCTCTAAAATTTGCAATCTTCTTGATATTAAATTATGTACTTAATCAAATTATACACTTAATTTGGTCACTTAATAATAACTTAATTCATTGAAGGTGCGTGGAAACATTGTTGGTTGTTGATGTGCATGGTTAAAACATGTAATAAACACTTTTTCCAGTTTATTTTCTTGATTAAACTTTATATAAATGTAATTCTTTGTCTTTGGAAAATATATTTTTATTAATATTGCATAGCAATTTAAGGTTTGAACCAATATAATTTGATAAATAATAAATAAAGCTGTAACAAATTATATTTTATTTTTTGGTGCATAATATATACATTTTTTCCTCTACACTTTGGAAACCACAAAAACATCAAAAAAACAGAAACTCTTTTAAATGTCAAAGATACTTGTACATTAAAACTAACAGGGTTTCCCCTTTACTCAATAACACATAAAATAATAATTTATAACATCATTAAACATTTACTCTTTTGATTCCGCTCTATTCCAAGCATGCTAAAATCCACTGCCCAATTCTTAACAAAAATGATTCATGTGATCCCAACACAAATGGATCAAGTTTTTATTATTTATTATTATTTTTCTCCAATATGAATAAAACATTCTTAGGTTGAACATGGATGATGGATTGTGACACACTTTCAATTAATCACCTACAGTAGCTGATGATTTCTGAGATGAGTTACAGGTTTCTAGCTTTTGAAAGCTTCTGGTATTGAATCCTATGGAAGTGAAATCATTAGTCAGAAAATATTTTGGTAACACTTTATTTTAAGGTGACGTAGTTACACGTTACTACATGTACTTACTATGGTAATAACATTAAATTGTGCATAATTACAAGTAACTAACCCTAAACCAAACCCTAACTGTAACTCTATAGTAAATACATGTAGTTAATTAATATTACTCAGTACTTATTTGAGTAAGTACAATGTAACTGTGTCACCTTAAAATAAAGTGTAACCAAAACTTCTCTCAATGGAACAGATGTGAAACATCTTAAACTTTAGTTGGAAAACTCAAATTAAACCTCAAAGAAAAACTCTGACAATAAGACCGTATTAATTCTTCCTGTCAATCAACCAGGTTTCTTGGATTTAGAAATGTGTTTCATATATAGTGACTTACCCTGGTTCTTTATCAGACGTTTTATTATAAGTGTGTTCATGCATGTTATGACATTCAATGCTTTTTGGGGCCAATGAACAAACCACGTCTTATCAACGAATCAATTATAAAAGCATTTTCCATGAATCATTATCATAGCATTATTGTGTAAGACACACATTGAGACCCGTTCACACCAAGGACGATAACTATACTGATAATGATATAGTTCTAAAAGCCTGAATCATAATCATACACTGTTGGTTGGTTGGCCAGAGGAGAACTGAGCGACTGAGCCTGGTTTCTCCCAAGGATTTCCTCCATTCTGTCACTGATGGAGTTTGGCTTCCTCGCCACTGTCGCCTCTGCCTTGCTCAGTTGAGGACACTTAATATTCAACAATATTATTGATCTGACTGCACTGACGCTGCTGTATGAGAACTGAACTGAGCTGGACGATGACAATTTTTTACAGAACTGCTTTATAAATGAAATGAACTAATTTATTAATCGATGATCTTCGCAATGGAACTGAATCAACACTAACTTCAGCTGAACAACAGTCAAAATGCATCATTTTCATGTTATCAATGTAAATCTGCATTGAAACAATCTGTATTGTAAAAAGCGCTATAGAAATAAAGGTGACTCGACTTAAAAATCGTTATGGCCGTTATGGTCACAGTTATCTTTATGGTCTTCTGTGTTGGTGTGAATGGGCCTTTAGAGAAACACATCAGATCCTCATGCTCTGAAGGAGTGCATGCGTTTCATGGTGATTCCCTCTCCAGCGAGCCCTGCTTTTCCCTGGCGCTTCTTCACACAGGCCACGCTGACTATCGTCACGATCAGCATGACGGCAAACACCACGACAGACGCCAGTACGGCGGTGATGATGTTGTTTTGGGCAGAGCTCTTAAACTGGCATCTGTCGCCGTAATGCCACCAGTCGTCACCCACCGCGCACCTGCGGGGAGAAAAAACACACACATGCTGCTCTTGACCACAAAACATCTTCTGTTATTTAAGACTAAACCAATCATGACATAAACAAACACCCATCTCGTTTCAATTATCAAGGTCATAATGCGATGATAATGAGATTTAGGCAATACTGGATTTAAACTTTACCACATGTACCACATGTAAACCCAATACTTGGATCAAATTGATGTGATTGAACTCATAATCGTAACGACCTCAATTGTAGTAAAATATGTGGCGTATGCTGATTTTAATCGCAAAAAACACAATAAGCATGTAAATATTTAAATGCATCTTTACCGCTCTGACCAAAGTGTGCACATACTTCTGGTACAAGGATGATGTTCATGTTGATAAACAGGGCTTGACATTAACTTTTTTGCTCACAGCCACTGTGGCTAGTTATTTTCCATAGTTGCTAGCCAATTGTGACATTAATACCATTGGGGGAAAACTGCCTTATAGATATTTTTAATATTATCTCATAATTTGGCAGCAGGTTTATTAGGCTACTGTCACTTTAAGACCTGACTCACGGATTCATTACACTGTTACACATGCGTTTTCTCTCTCAACTGTTTACGTTCACTTAAAACACAACTGAATGTGTTTATGTGAAAACTCGCCATGTCCAATGTGTGTATTTGACTAAGCAGCAAAAAATAATTACATTTAATGAGAGGTGACTTTATGTTCACACTTTGGGTGCAGGAATGAGTCAATTTATGCACAATACGCGCAATCGCACACTGAAATTCCAGCGCTGTAACACCAACAATATTCATCCGGAGCAAATGAAACGAGTGAGTGAGGAGAGGCGGGTTTGTGTGTCACTCGTTGTTGGAGAGATGAGAAAGTGCAGCTGGTATTGTGTATCTATTCTGTGAGAGTATTGAAAGCGTTCATATATTTCAGCATCGATATGCATCGAAAAAACAATATTTTTGACAACAAAACATTGCATTTAGTTTATTATTTCAAATGCCTTTTTAAAAGGCTACAATTGAAAAATGTATATATTATAAATAAAATTCAACCCGCCAAAGTGTCTAGTAGGAGCGACTGCGTTACACGCCACTACTGATATTCACCTGCGTTCAGTGGGTCGTGGGTGTTAATGTCAAGCCTTGTTGACAACGTTGTGGGTCATGAATATAATGCAGTATATTGATTGTCGAAAACATCGAAATGAAGAAACTTTTATGTGTGTCACAGGAAAAAAATCCAATTCATCCATAGAAATGTGTTTTGCATTCGACATAAGTAGATTAAAACAGTGGCCAGTAACACACATACTATATTTGAGGTTATCACTTGTGCCGAGCATTGGAGTATGTGAATAATGCTGGTAAAAATACCCACAATTCTTAACGAATAATCAGAGTAATGAAAATTGCATGTAAACGGGAGTGTCATGTAAACATCTTAAGTCCTTACTCTGGAGATAATCGCATTATTGGAGCACATCACCTTATCAGAAACACACATGACATCCTGGGCTGTGTCCAAAATCGCATACTTCCCTGCTATATAGTAAAAAGTGTACTTTAAAAAAAAACAGTATGTGACAAAATAAGTATGTCTGAATTCATAGTACTCTTAAAAGAGTAGGCAAAAAGTACCCGGATCACCTATACTACTTCCAGCAAGATTCTGAAGTGTGCATATGATGAACACTTTACTATCCCATGAGGCCACAGGAGAGGATTTATGAACGGCAGTGAAGCGACGTAACTGACGCTGGTAGGTCACATGATAATGACACATGCAAAGGCATAATCTGCGGGTGGGATGGAGGGGTGGGATATGTCCCCAGCACTTTTTGCCAGGGTCAGTATTATCGCCACCATATTTTGAAACATCTCGCTGCACGGCTATACCTAATGCAAATCAAACATGTCTGGTTGACGTTCATTTGTGTTAAATTAGAGGCTATCCCTGGATGAAATGTTTTGTTTTTGAAATCATGCTGAGTGTTTGTTGCCAATGTTATCAGTGGAGGAATGTTGTCTTGTGGCCCGTGCGCAGTCTTCACACGGACGAGCGCGTCAATCTATCGCTAATGCCGTTGTGGAGACTCTATTCTTCGGTGGCCCAGTAATTTGACACGCTCCCACAGCGCATGATCCCAGAGGGAACGTCTGGGAATTCCACCAAGTGGTTCAAATGTATAATTTATTATAATATAATTTGAGAAATAAAAATAAAAACCATTGGGTGAATTGCAGAATTACAGGAAGATATTGACACAATTTCAACTTTAATAAGTCAGTCGGGTCACTAGGAACCTACCGCAAGCTTTGGGACATGAACAAAAAAAACTTTAGGTGAATTACAGTAGGCCTAATGTTTTTATAAAAACAAACTGTGTACTGTGCATACAGGGAGCTATTGGCACAATTTCACCTGTTGTAAGTCAGTCTGGTTAATAGGAACTACAACCTTTGAAACATGATAAAAGATATTTTTTTTAATTATTATTATATTACAGAAATTTCCTAAAAAATAACTGTTTACTGTAAAGGCATGGAGGTATTGGAAAAAAGTCACCTGTAATAAGTCAGTCTACTACCGATACAATCAAGCAATGAATGTTAAAAGTAATTTTAATTAATATTAAAAAAAATATAATTATATGTTTTAACAGCTTGGAGGAATTGGCAGATGCGCTGTGGTAGCGCGTCAAATCATTCTAAAATATATAAATATGCAGCTATAATGCATGTAGGTAATTTTGAATTAATAAATGTTGATATACAATGGTTAGCTACATACTATTAAAACTAATCGTGGTGTTGATATATTTTTTAGACTGCTGAAACATGGAAAACTAACTTTATCGCGCTCCGAGAGCCCTCTAGTGGTCGGGAGCATTTCCTTGTGTTGCGGCTTTATTTCGTTGTGTTGTTAAGTGTGAACTTATGTATGCTTTTAAAATTCCGTTGTGTTGTGCACTACTGGGCCACCGTACTATTCTTTCCGGTGAAATCACAAAACAAAATGCACACAACATGTCCCGGCTTTCTATATACAAATGTTAATGAACATCTTTGATCTTGAGGAAAAACACTCTGAAATCTACCAAAAGTTCTACCACCAGACATTAGTGAATACAAATACTGATTGCGTGTCTATATATTCTTTCACTAATGTAACGTTAAAGAATCTCAGGACTAATGATATATTGTGATAGTAGATGTAAGAATGAAACTCACATTAAACATGAAATGTCGATACACTAAAGTAAATGTTTTGAAATTAAACTAAACTATTGAAATTTGTGATTTCTGGATGTCGTAATGTTACTTTATTTTACAATTGTTTTTTTTACATATGTAGGCTAATATAGCATTGTATTAGCAACAACACATCCATAACAACATGGCGAATATAGTACGTCCGGATTACATTCATACTAGATAGAACATAGGCTACTACAGTCAGTGGTCATGAAGTAATTACTTATTAAAAATAAGTAAGAAAGTATGCGATTTCGGACGCAGGAGTGTCAAACTCACTTCCTTGAGGGCCACTGTCCAGAAAAAAACGTATTAAAAAAATACAAATATGACGGATGTGTGTGTCCGACGATTGAGTAGAATGTTTTAGATAAAGGGGTTTGAGTGATTAATAATCAGTGTTGGGGAGTAACGGAATACATGTACCGGCGTTACGTATTCAGAATACAAATTATGAGTAACTGTATTTCGTTACAGTTACAATTCAAATAGTTGGTATTTAGAATACAGTTACATTGATGAAATCGATGGATTACATGGCGATACTTCTCTGTTTCACGACTTTATTTGCTCTCTAAATAAATTAAGGCAACTCCATGCATTTCCCAGAAGCCACAATATGAAAACGAAATAATGTGCGGTTTGCGTGATCAGTCACAATGGAGTCGGAAGAGGAGCAGCGGGAGCTAGAGGTAGAGATGGAGCAGGAGCAACAAAGCCAGGGCAAGAATGCGTTTCTATCTTGGAAATTCAAACAGCATTTCACATTAAAGAAAGAGAAGGGAGAACAAATATAACTGTGCAGTGCAACCTCTGCTTGCAAGCAACCATCCTCCTTTCAGCGTCCAAAGACTCCACCTCCAACCTGAAGAAGCATCTTCAAGTTATTATTATAATTTTTTAAATTAGCCAGGGGTAGTCTTCTGCTGTAGTTTTACTGGTCACCTTGCTATTTTATAGTTGTATCAGGTAGGCTACTAGCTACAGGGCTGTAACGATATGCAATATGAAACTGAAATCGCGACACTCAGATCCACGAACCTGTGTCTCGTGTGAGAAGGCAGAATCGCGACACTCACCTTCCAACTCCCAGAGTTATCCTTCCCGTCCAGATCCAATGCTAACACATCTTTAAATTACTATTTGTATTATTTGAAGTTAACATTATAAAATACGTAGACCTACACCACAAAACTAGTTGAGGAATAATTCTTTAAAATTGAGCAATTCCAGGACGTAATCATTTGCAGTCAAAACTTGAAATATACATTATGAGAAAATGCATTTAATTCCAATATATTGTAATGTCTGTGTATATATCCATACTCCCTTAATAAAGGAGTCCAGACATTAGAAAAATATCTGTATACAAATGCGTTTTATATTTAATATGGGAAATAAACATGCGTGACACAAAAAATATTTAACTTTTTGTCCAAATATGTTTTAATAGGCTACTTCTGTGAATTAGGCTACACTGCGAAAACCAAAAGTAAAACCCACACCGGATGAAGAAGGGTTAGCTCTCCACAGAACATAAAATATTCATTTTATTTTATTTTTCTTGTTCGCATTCATGAGGAAAAAACAGTGTTACGCGGAGGTGACCACTCCGTAAAAGCGGCACTAAAAGACTGCTTCCACAGAGACATCAAACAGATGCACAAAGCCTTTCTTTAAAGTGAATTTCGATTGGTATTAATTGTATCTAAATTTGAATCAATGTTTCATCAACCAATTGTCTGGATTCAAAAAATAAGAAGTAGGCATAATTATAGCAGACAATAGACATCACGGCACGGAGGCGCCAGCGCGTGAACTGGGGCTCGTCTCATGAACCGAAACTTAGCGTATAAGGTAGGCTAGCCTACCTGCCTCACAGACATGTCTACTTTTAAACAGAACAATTCATAACAAAAGAAAACAGACTGCTCTCTGTTTATGTAATCCGTATGAAATGTGCATTTCTCTCCGGCGCGTTCACTAGGGTGCTGCAAAGATCGCGAGTCAGCATCGTCAACTTCATCTTTGCAGCCGACACTAACATATTCAATCATTACTTTTGCCGGTTCTTTGAGACAGCTTTTAGGTGCTTTATTGACAGCGCCACCCTTAGGCTACATGTTACATGTACGAGTCAGCACATCACCGCACCGGTGACCGCAGCATACACTATAGTCTTTGTTCTTCTATAGCAAATTATAATATATTGCACTTTCAGGGAGACATGGGCCTATAACACATTCAGGCAGTTGGAACATGCAGAAATACACACCAGCATAGGCCTGTTTAGTACGCAGGATGTGATGACCGCATTCCTACACTTATTCAATGCAATTCAATGTGGAAGTAATCCAAGTATTCAGAATACATTACTCAGATTGAGTAACGTAACGGAATACGTTACAAATTACATTTTTGGGCATGTATTCTGTATTCTGTAACTAAATATACGTTTTGAAAGTATCCTTCCCAACACTGTTAATAATCAGCATCTAACCTGACGAAAATATATTTATTCAATGTTATCCACATTATATTTCATCTGCAACAGATTGGTGGACTTTTGTAAAAATACGTTTGGCCATTAACTTTAAAATGCATCATTATACAAATCGCAAACACATGCCCAGGTGAAAAAGACGTACTGTTAAATGTATTAAAAATGCATTAAAGTATATTTGTATTGTACTAAAAACATACTCAAGTACATTTTTAATACATTTAATAGTACGTCTTTTTCTCCTGGGTGGGGAGAGTCTCCGCATGACAGAGGCACGACTGGCAGATCAACGTGCTGCTACACTTCTCTCCGAAACGGTAGGAAATTAAATTAAATTGAATGTGGAGGATTGTAAATTTGACAAGATGATTGAAGGGCAGTTTAAACGGTGACAGGATGTAACTAAGATGCAGAGCGGTCCGTTAAAGATGAAATTATGACAAAGTAGTTTGTCCAAAAGCTTGCCTACTCTTGTGCTACACACTCAAAAGAATGTACTTGTTCTTTACAAAAGCAGTACATACTTTTAGGGCATAGTAGAAGTAGATCAATTGAAATGAATCAATTACATTGTTTTATTCTTACAATCACATACTTTATAAATAAATGCTTTACACTATCAATAAAATACTTATTAACATTTCAAATAATAGCTGCTTATAGTTTTTTTTGATTTGACTAAATTTGCAGTGCTTCATGGGTTGTGTAGTTTAGTGTCTCATTTATCTTTTAGTTTTTTTATACAGACAATCAAATACTTCATAATGATATACCTCATAATAACATTGATATACTTTATAATAGCTTCATACTGTCATTTTTTATATTAGTGTCTTTTTTGTCTGATTTCTTTAATCCTTTTGTCATGTTTTGAGAGCTGGTCGATTTCATTCACGGCTTACTCTCTTTAGTGGAGAACTTTTGGAAAACCCCAATGGAAAAAAATTAATTGGAAAAATACTTCCAAGAACCAAACTGTTTGGTCACGGCTCCACTTTATAACTGTACTACACGCTAACGGCTCCACTTTATAACTGTACTACACACTAATGTTAAAAAAAACTACAAAGGTCCATTTGAACTGGCCTCTCACATATTACCTGCAAATCGCCTCTCCTGCGTCGTTCAGCACACACACGCCATCATTTTCACATCGTACTGACACACATGGGTCGTGAGGTGTAGTGGTGGTGGTGGTGGCAAATGTAGGGGAGGTCGCAGTAGTTGTGTTGGTTGACGTGTTGTTGTCTGGATTTGTTGGACCGGGTGTTCCAGGAGTTGAGTTTGTTGGACTCATGGTTGTGGAAGGGAAGGGCTGTGAAGCAACCAAGTGAGAGATATCTACAAGAACACAAACAGATTGTTCAAACGTAAGCACACAAGTAACATACCATCCAGTTGACTGCCATTGAGGTCTTATCCCATTGACTTCCATAGTAGGAAAAAAAATACTATGGAAGTCAATGGGGTACATCAACTGTTTGGTTACCGACATCCTTCAAGAAAATCTTCTTTTGTGTTTAGCAGAGGAAAGAAACTCATACAGGTTTGGAACAACTTGAGGGTGAGTAAATGATGACAGAATTTTCATTTTGAAGTGAACTATTAACTCATCCAGGTTAGTGCACACACATTAGGAGTAGTGAACACACACACACTGTGGGCAGCCATTATGCTGTGGCACGTATTGGGGGTTAAGTGCATTGCTCAAGGGTACATCAGTCATTTCCTGCCGGTATTGAGAATCAAACCTGCAACCTTCGGGTTACCAGTCTGACTCTAACCACCAGGCCACGACTGCCCTAAAAAACAAGTGATGTTGGACATTACAATACTTTTTGGTGCTTTTTTTGCCTCTTGACAATCGTCAGCTTTGACTGTATGGAATAGAGCAGTGTGAACATTCTGTTAAACATCTTCTTTTGTGTTCCATGGAAGAAATACCTTCATACCCAGCAGGCAATGGACATCATAAGACTTTGCAAATTGGTTGAATATAGGTTCTGACGTTGGGTGATTGAAATTCAAGACATTAGACTGTCAGGACAACGTCAAATGTCAACGTCAATTTGATGTAGAATATGAAGACTGCTGACGTTGATATTTTGTTCGTTTTAAGTCGGGGTTTTAAGTGACCAGAACCAAACATCTGCTGAACGTCATAAAATGTATTAAGTAACCAAATCCCAACGTCTGCTGAAAGTAATAAGACTAACGTCCACACAACGTCAAATTATAGCATCATTAGACATTGATATTATGTTGGTTTTTAATTGTGATCGTAATCAAATTGTAATTAAAATCCAACATCTTCAAAATGTCTTATGCAAATGACATATTGGCGTTGCTATGAGACGTTCAGAAGACGGTCAGTGTTTGTTGTCAGTGCTGTGTTAGCATGAGACATTTAGATGTCGCCAGGGTTTGGAAGATGTTGGATTTTCCTTATTACCACAACTTAAGACCAACAAAATATCAACGTGTAATGATGTTTTAATTTAACGTTGTGTGGACATTAACGTTATGACGTTTAGCAGACGTTGGGTCATAAGAAGATGAGAAGATTTTAAAATTTGTTAACTTTCTCTGCTGATGCCTTAAAATAAATACTTTGGGTCTGGCTGACAGTGGATCTTGACATTTGTCTGACTGTGGTATTCGAGTTTCACAGTTTGCTGATTTTTCATTTACAACAAAAACCTGGCTTGGTTAAAAGTTTGGTGTCATGCCAACAATTTCCATACTAACTAAATGTCATCATCTTTCTTTAAAGTTGAAATTGACAGCTAAGGTTGGGGTTTGATAGATCTATGGTGTTTATTCTATTTGATGTAAAGACAACATTAGGTTTTAATATCAAATCAATATAAACTTTCAATCAAAATTTCATGCCTTGCCAACGATGTTGCTTGACATGATACAAATGTTGGGTTTAGACGTCAACCCGATTTTCATTTTCAACCAAAATTTGACGTCTGGCCAACGTTGGAGCTGCAACAGCCCTGCACAGTTTAATTCCAACCCTGCCCCAACACACATAAGTCATGTTTGGTACTTGAACAAATCCTTCTTTTGAGCTGGTTCATAGGCAGTAATCGGTTGAGCCGGTTCATTAATCGAACTAAAGCGAACTTTAGTTCTGTGTTATGACGCAAGACGCTCAAGCGAAAGTAGCACGTCTGACTCAAAAAGAACCGAATGAGGTCAAAAACCGGCTGTCGAAGTTTGCCGAGGATTACCGAGGAGTCTGATGAGCAGTGTTGGGCAGTAACGCGTTACTAGTAACGCATTACTGTAACGCAGTTACTTTTGACAGTAACTCATACTGTAACTCATTACTTTTTAAATAAATTAACTCCATTACCGTTACCATATGGTGCGTTCTCCGTTACTTTTTTAAATTAATTAATTTTGGCTGAAGTGTAGCCTACAGCCTAACCTGTTTGCAGCAGCGACGCATTGTAGGATTGGTGGTAGGGTTGCTTGCCACCCGTCCCTTAAAATACGGAATTGTCCCGTATTTACAAGTAAAATGATGAGTCCCGTATCAAATCAATAAGGGAAGCGATTTGTCCCGTATTTTACATAAGGCCCACACCTAGCCTAGTTGGATAAAAACATAAGAATTTACATTTATTCATTTAGCTGACGCTTTTATCCAAAGCGACTTACAATTGCTATATATGTCAGAGGTCGCACGCGTCTGGAGCAACTAGGGGTTAAGTGTCTTGCTCAGTCTCACTGTGGATTTGAACCCGGATCTCTCACACAAAAGGCATGTGTCTTATCCACTGTGCCATCACCACCCACATTTACTATACTAATAGCAAATAGCAAATAGCCTACAATAATGTTACATTATGCTTAGAATCAAATTAATTTTGTCCATTTTCTAAGCTTAGAAAATGCACATTTATACGGGCTGAATTTTATAGGCCTAAAATATTTAGTAATTCTGTGAATTACACTGCGCAAACCAAGTACTACTACCCACCGGATGAAGAAGGATTGGCTCTCAGTCTCCACAGAACAAAATATTTATTTTATTTTATTTTATTTTATTTTTAGTGTTCGCATTTATGAGGAAGAAACAATGTTACGGACGTGACCGTACGTGAGCGCTCTGAAAGCGGCACTAAACTATGCTTTAAAACTTTCACAGACCTCAAACAGAAAGCACAAAACCTTTCTTTAAAGTGAATTTCGTTTTGTATTAATTGTATCTTAATTTTAATCAATGTTTCATCAACCAATTGCCTGGATTTAATAAATAAGAAGTAAATATAGCAGACGATAGACAATCACGAAACGGAGGCGCCAGCGCGTGAACTGGAGCTCGTCTCATAAATGAACCGAAGCTCGGCGTATAAGGTACTTGCCTCACAGACATGTCTACTTTTAAACAGAACAATTCAAAACGAAAGAAAACAGACTACAGACTGCTCTCTGCTTATGTAATCCGTATGAAATGTGCATTTCTCTCTGGCGCGTTCACTACTGCGAAGATCGCGAGTCAGCATAGCGAGTCAACTCAGAAATCCTTGTGATATATTCAGTTTGTGCTGGTCTGACTTAAATAAAATAGTGTTTAAAAATGACTTTCTGTTTAAGTCAGTTTTGTGTTTGTGTAGACTAGGGGTCTCCAGCCTTTTTTCATTTGAGAGCTACTTTTTAAAAAAAGATAGTGGCCGAGAGCTACTCATGCAATACAATACTTTAATCTCTTAAATAATGTCTCATAACTCTCATATTAACAACTATCTAAACTGTTTTAGACCTAAAAGAGTTTTTGTAGGCCCATATATGTCACCCTTAAATGTCAGAGAAAAGAACAGAATCAGAGATAATTTTTTTTAAAGAAAATTGTACTTTGCATATTATACTGTAAAAACAAAACATAATTATAGTTGATTTTATAGTGCATCTTAACTAGAGATGAAATGGCATGGAAATTTCATTTCATGATTATAGTGACCAAAATGATCACAGTTATCACAGAATCCTGTTCAAAAAGTAGCCTACTAATACTACACAATAAAATCAATTCACCAAGTTTTATGTCGAAAACCAGCAAATAACAAGTATAATTAGCATTAATATGCACTTTTTTTTACATAAACATTAAAATAACAACATTAAAAATGATGGCCAGATTTTAAAGGAGTACTGGACATGTTATCTACTTGTAGGCCTATGTAGCCTACAAGTTCAAATAAAGTTTTTACAAAAAAGATTTATAAAAAGAAACCTTGCATATTTCAGCCTTTTAATCATTTTTATAAAAAGAATGAGTCAAAAAAGATAAATTACTGACGTTTACAATGCACATTAGCTTATCTTTTATTATTAATAGTAAAATTCGGTCCGATTTTCCCGTGGCGTCTGTCGTTGCTATGCAACCATGCACCGCGCTCTCCACAATGACAAAGACGTTTTAGTAGGCTAGCTAATGCATTTTTTCATCTCACTGCGCCTGGAAAAAATGAGCGCGTCGCTTCAATTATGAGCTTCCTACATTTGAAATAACGAACTTGAGTGCGCAAAAGACGCATATGTGAACGGCCCCTTGGCGAGATACCTCTAATCAGGCCACGAGCTAGGCCTACTGGTAGCTCGCGAGCGACGTGTTGGAGACCCCTGGTGTAGACCATAACGCATAAAAGAACATTAATGGGAACATTAAAGAATGTTTTTTAAAGTAACTAAAAAGTTACTTTTAACAGTAATGCATTACTTTTTGGTGTAAGTAATCAACAAAGTAATTGAGTTTGAATGAAGTAACTAGTAACCAGGGGTGGTAAAAGTACTCAAAAATTATACTCGAGTAAAAGTATATATACCTAAATAAAAAATGACTCCAGTAAAAGTGGAAAGTCCTCCATTCAACATCACTTGAGTAAAAGTACAAAAGTATCCGATTTAAAACGTACTTAAGTACCGAAAGTAAAAAGTAAATATTCAAACTGTAAATATTAATAATTAAACAGATCACTTGTTTTGGGATTGATATGCAATGTTTTAATTGAACAAATTATTAGATACTGCAATTAAGAATTTGTTAGATTTGCAATCAGTCAAGAGACAATGAAGCACCTTGCATCAATTCTAAACAATTTCATTAAGTTTAGTGACAGCATATTATGGTGCAATGACTGGTAGGCCATTCTTTGATACAAATTTTACAATTTCAATTCAATTATTGTGGTTTGATTCCGATCTTGATTCAATATAGATTCATTTTGATAAATATTTGGTACAGTAGATACATGTTAATTTTTAAATTAAGAAAATCTCACCTAATTCTGTAAACATAGGCTACAGAGAGCCCTGCCAGCTGGTATTATTACATGTTAAAAATACATGTGATATTTATTATAATAACAACTTTATAATATTTTAATGATATAAGTAAAAAATATAATAAATATATAGTGCACATATTTAGCAAAATACTAATTTATACTAATATTAAATATATTATAAAATACTATAACGTGCTATGGTCATTAAATGTTTTTTTTTTTTTTTTTTTTCTGAGGTAGCCTTAATGTAACGTTATGTGACATATTGTTCTCCAGCTGTTTTACTGACCTCTTTCTGCGGTTCAAAAACACTGATTTATTGATATTATGTATAAGGTATATACATTTTGGTAAGTTGTACTGTATCTTTCAACATAGGCTACCTATTATTGTTCATTTGTGTTTATTTACAATTAACTAGTAGTAAAGAGATTAACGGCACCCCATAGCAGGCGCTAGCTATCGGTCACGTCACATTTAAAAGCTCCAAAACGGTATTTTTTGTTTGAATTTCGTAATAAAATTGACAGAATCTGAGAGCTGAGAATTTATTTCATATCAAAAGTAACCCACTCTGTCCTGTCTGTCGGTGTCAATGTCCTCTTTGCTTCGAGATTTTTCTCTGCGTGAGAAAATGGATGTGTCATGAGAGCGTGTGGAAAGTGTCGATTGCGTGAGTCTGAATGAGTGAGAGTTGGCAGCTCTGCAATAGACATGTTCCATAACATTAGCTGCATCAAACAGAAGATCTGCAAGATACAGTGTAAGCGGGAATCTCTGGGTCATTGCTGGCCAGAGCTGCACCTTCACCTGTTTCTGCGGTCATCTTCCACAATGGCGAACTGACTGCTATGTGAGCGTATGCTGGCAAAGAGCTTGTGCGTTCATTTTTTCAAAATAAAACCAAGTTTTTCATTGGTTTGGAAAGCCAGTGTATTAAATACTTGAAGCGGGCATGGGGAAATGTAACGGAGTAAAAAGTAAACTTTGTCTTTAATATTGTAGTGGAGTAATAGTAAAAGTAGATGCAAATAAAACATACTCAAGTAAAGTACAGATCCCCAAAAAAAATACATAAGTAAAGTAACGAAGTATTTTTACTTCGTTACTTACCACCACTGCTAGTAACTGTAACTAGTTACTATATCTTAGTAACTAGCACAACACTGCTGATGAGTGAGTTGGCGATACTATGCAAGCCTGAGGCACGTACTGGACATATGCTTATTATGACTATTGACTTATTATTGATTATGACTTATTATGACTATTTTAATAAAACCTAAAAAAAAACGTTCTGTCGAGAGATGTGAATAAATTTTACTATAGTTTATTGTGCATTCAGATTATATTTTAAGTTGTTATAAATGATATATATAAGTTGTTAAGCAAAATCAAAGAGTTTAAAAGACTGGTTTAGTCTTTCTATATACTTTCTATGTACTGCATTTCTGTTTCCTCGTGTCTTGGTTTTCTATTCTTTTCCTGTTGTTTTGGATTTCTCTGTTCGCCTGTACCTTGGACTTTGTCATTGTTTGGACTGTTGACCCTGTGCTTTTGACCTTTTGGATTCTGGATTACCCCTTATTAAACAACTGCATTTGGATCCTCAACGCTGTCATAGCAGTTTCATGACAATTAGGGGTTCCCATCATGGGATTATTTTATGGATTTAGTTTTAATGAATTAATTTGTTTTGATATTTTTATTTATTTTGGTTACATTGTATGTACAGTATTAAACAGCTTGTAAACATACTTTATAACTAGAAAAAAAAACTTTAAACGTGAAAGTATACGCAATCATTTACATTTCTCTTTATATGCAACCTTTTTGGCGTAAAGTGTTCTGTAAAATTGTCTGAGTCTAGTTTAGATCGAAATGAGAGTAAGTAAACAAGATTTCATTCTATTCCTTTGTGCACTTAAAGTCTTTTTGAATAAATTACCAGCTAATGAGAAATAAGTCCCCTGAGTTGTGAAATGGCTGTGTGTTTCTCAGTGCTCACCTTCCATTGTAAGGAGGAAGATGGCATCTCCGCCCTTGATGAAGTCTCGGCTCAGGGCTCTGGCCTTGGTGATGTAAACAGGGGTCCCGGCACCTGGACCACGGAAGTACTCTGTCCCGTCGTCTTCTATTACTTTCATCCCAACTTTACGTGGATCATCCCAGAAGAAATGTTCAGTCCCTAAAGAGGAAATTTGAACAAGAGTGATGATTCTGTGTTTCTCCAAAGGATTCTGTCAGAATTAAATGCATCAATCTGATACTCTACACCTTGGGATCAAGAGAGCTCCAAATTAAGACCTCCAACCCTTTTCAGTGGCCAAATTGAACAGAGTAAACTGTTTTGAATGAACTTGTAGTTGAATTTTAAAATGGACTATAACGTCTTTTTAGTTGTTTTATAGTGTCTCAGTCCACATTATATTCACACTGCTGTTTTAGGAAGCCAAACAATTGAATATAATAATAATAATACTTTTATATTAAGACAGTAATATGTTACTATTTTAATACAATAGCACTGTAAAATAAATATAAATACGGAATAATTATTTTATCGTAAGTATATTAATAATTTTTCTTTACATTACAGTAGTAAAATCACAATATTGTTATTTTTTTCTTACTGGTTAGAGTTAAACCCTCAAGCTTTTACTTTGCCACAAAATTACATGGAGAGCTTTAATGTCTGTGACAACAGGTGTAGTATGTACAATGTAAAGCGACCTTGAGCTACGTAAAGGCGCTATATAAATAAAACTACTTCTTAGTAAAATGCTGTAATCATCTGTCTAGAAACATGTTGGAAATAATGCGAATGTGAAAATAATGCGTAACTGGTAGCCTTTGCTTTCCCAAATGCACGTTAAACTCACAGCACACGCAGAGATGGAGTTCACTGTAAACTTAGCCACTCTAATAACACTGGATCACGAGCTGATCGCGTGAGCAAAGTGCACACTTTACTTTAAAACATGCAGTGCAAAAGACTTCAGTCATGTCACAAAAATCAGATGAACAACAACACATTACATGTTACACCGTGTCAATTTATTTGACAAAAATAAAGCCAAAATGGAGAAGCCATGTGTGAAAAGCTAAAAACACCACATGATTCAATAGCCTGTAGAACCACCTTTAGCAGCATTAACTTGAAGGAATCGTTTTCTGTATGACTTTATCAGTCTCTCACATCATTGTTGAGGAATTTTGTCCCACATTTCTCTATATTGCTTCAGTTCATTGAGGTCAGACAGATGGCCTCACATTTTGGTATACAGAGGAGTTCATGGTCGACTCAATGAGTGCAAGGTGTCCAGGTACTGTGGCTGCAAATCATCACACCGCCACAAGCGTGATGGACAGTATGAGGTGTTTGTGCTGATATGCTGTGTTTAGCTTTTTCCAAACCTGGAGCTTTGTGGCCAAACATCTCCACTTTGATCCTGTCTGTCCAAAGAACATTCTTTCAGGAGTCTTGTTGTTTGTTCAGATACAACTTCGCAAACCTAAAGACATACTGCCATGTTCTTTTTAGAGAGAAGATTATTTCTCCTGGCAACCCTTCCAAACATGCCATACCTGTCAAGACTTTCTCTAATTGAACTGTCATAAACCTTAACATTTAACATGTTTATGGAAGCCTGTAGAGTCTGAGGTGTAGCTCTTGGCCTTTTTGCAGTTTCTCTGAGCATTGCATGGTCTGATATTTGGGTGAATTTGCTGGGACGTCCACTTCTGGGAAGATTGGCAATTGTCTTAATCTTCCTCACTGTAGAATGATGGACTTCAAATTGTTTGGAAATGGCCTTTTAACCCTTCCCAGTTTGATGGGCAGCAACAATTGCTTCTATAAGATTATTGCTGATGTCTTTCTTCCATGGCATTGTGTTAATACACATCTGAGGGCTCCAGACCAGCAAACTTCCAAAACCTCTGCTTTTATAGAGGTGATCACACTTGTTTGATGATCGATCAATCAATTGATTCGGCATTTGATAAGCAGGGTCTGAATGCGACTTACGCTCATAATTCCTATGGAAGCAGTAAGGGTGTACTTAGTTTTTCACACATGGCTTCTCCATTTTGACCTAGTTTTTGTTACATACATAATGACACAGTGTAATATGTCATGTGTTGTTATTCATCTGAGGTTGTATTTACCTAATTTTAAGACCTGCAAGGGGCCAGATGATTTTTTATTATGTCCTGAAATGTAAAACCATAGAATTCAAAGAGGATGTACTTTCTTTCTAAAATGTATGTATGACTGGATGTACTTATTTCAACTAGAGGGCATTTGGATGAGCCCTCTGCACAGATTCCTATGGACAGCTATGAGCGTGTCATGTCAGGACCAGCTGGTATCTAAACTCATCGTGATACTGGCTAAACGGTAACTCTACAGCACATTTATGTTTCAAACTGCCGGACAGACTACAAATTTTCCTTCCCACCTAATGTTTCAGTTTCAGTTTCAGTTTATTTATATAGCACATTTAAAAACGGCCACTGGCCGACCAAAGTGCTGTACACATAGAGAAAGAAACTATTGGAATTTAGTGACATAAATAATGACAAGCAGTTCAGAGCAGAATAATCATTGTAAGCTAAAAGCGACCGAAAATAATGCTGTGCCAGAGCAGATCAAGTCTCCTGACTGAGCCTGGTTTCTCCAGTTTTTTTCTCAATTTCTGTCACCTGATGGAGTTTGGGTTCCTTGCCACTGTTGTTTTTGGCTTTCATAGTTTGTGAGACTTAATATTCAGTGATATTATTGATTTGACTGACACTATTGAGTCGAATTCACTATTGTCTTGCTACAGCTGATTTACAGTAGAATTTGAACTTCTCTCATATTTGATTAAGTTTTTATCATTAGCTTTTTTAATTATTATTGTGAAGCTGCTTTAAAACAATTTCTATTGTATGAAGCGCTATAGATGACTTGACTTCACTTGATTAAATCTTTTGATTTGACGAGGGCACTAAGCCACAAGGCACTTTTGATTTTGGTTCAACTGAGCAAAACACAATATTTGAGATATTTTATGTTATTATAAGGAGTGTAAATATATTTGTCAGTTCATTATGACACTGTGGTTAGATCAATCTAAGTAATTAATGGGAAACACTATATTTGGCATGTAAACATTTCAGAAATCTAGCAGGACATGATGGGAATCATATACCCAAATTAACAACACCTCACCTTCCACTTTCATCGTGGGGTCTGTTGTTACGCTCCTCTGGTTGGACATACGTTTGCGGATGTCTGCGTTCTGGTCCATCAGCATCATGGTCATCTGCTTCCAGCGAGCAGGCCAGACCAGACTGTCTTTCACAGCATCGTCTTCTGACGTTAAGTGAGCATAAGCTCCCAGCTCGCCTGGGTATCCAGCTGTGCCATTGGGATACAGGCCCATTTGGAAGGTGTAGCCATCCTTAGATCTGAAGCGCGGGCTATAAATAGCAGTGTCCATTGACGTGTTCTCCAGAATGCTTCTGAAGTCCTTGATCATCCATACATGTTCAGGGCAAGTCATCTCTGACAGGTTGATGTCGTCTAGTGAGAGTCCGCCTGTGTTTCCAGTCCCTTTAATTCCCTCAAACACCACTCGGAACTTTTGGGAGACGTTCAGGCTCACGTGGTGGATTTGCCACAGGCCACCGGGAGGAGCTTTCAAATAAAATACATAAAAGAGTCACTGTTAAGGAATAGAGCATCTGGTTGTGTTGTTAATTCAGTCAACCTAGTGTTCCAGTGGTTATCTAGTAACAGCTACCCTTTACAGTATGTCACTACATAGCACTCATAGAGCCCAAATATTAACCTCATACCTGCTAGTGGAAGGACAAATCTGATTCACAACATTTTTTCTCCTAAATATATTTATTAGTTATCTGTTTTATAAAAACAACAAGTCACTTTTCTTGTGCTGTTCTTTCTGTTGAGAAGCTCAGGACCAATGGACCCTTTTCACAGACGCTGATGATACATTTCCACAGTTATTAAAAAAAAGTTCTGTACAGTGCATGCATTCATTACACTATACTTTGTGTTATACTGGCTAAGCATTGAATTACAGAAAACTGCTTCCTGTGTTTCTAATACAGCTGCAAACTTGACGTATTTCTGTATTATGACCAATTTAATCAATCTCTCGAGATTTTCCTCCTTTTTTGTAAGGTCATCCAGCTATAGTGGCTTGTTTCTTTTGCTGAACGGGAATACAAAAGTTAACTATAGTTTCCGTTCACAACTATAGTTTGTGAAAACGGTGCATCAGCTGGTTAGATACCCATTTAAAAGTAGATGTTTTTTTCTGATTAAAATAAACAAGGAAATCTCTTGAAGCGTGAAATTTACTTTGATTTTCCCATCTCCTGGTAATTACACCACAACACACAAATTATGGCCAAGGCCAAGCATATCAACAGGTTAGGCTGGTGGAGCCATGCACACTTTTCCACTGTCGGGCCATTGCGAGCCAGGGCTAACAACATGCCAGTTTGGGCCAATTGCCTCGCACCTTGAGCCAGTGACAGTAATTTATTAATTTGTTTCAGGGGTGCACATCAATTATGTTGAATAAAACTGGTGTTTACCATTTTACATAAAAAGAGAACCTATTCAGTTGCACCTGCTTCCATGTATTTGTGATAACAGGAATGCACAAAACAGATCCATTAAGGCTTTTTTTCAGTCCAAAGACTTACACATTTAGAAAAATATTGATAAAATATCATGTTTATGTTAAATTTCTTTGGAAAGTGTGAGCATTTCTATTAATTGTCCACAACATTATGCGAACCGGGGAGGTTTGAGCAATCTCTTCCATGTCACTATAATGTTATCCTTTCAGCCAGAGCAACAGAGGGAGCTCATGAGAAGAAAACAGGAGTTATATGAGTTAACCGGAGTATACAGTGCTTAGCATAAGTAAACACACCAATGCTAAAGTTGACTAAAAAGAGGAATAAAAAAAATCAACTTTTGGAAATTGATCTTAATGCTTTAATTTAAAAAAATAGGGAAAATCCAATGTTTAAGGACACCAATTTTATTTGTGAATGAATACTGTATCGTAAATAAATAAATGTTCTTCCTTAAAATACAGGGTGCATAAGTTAGGACACCCCTATGCTAAATTCCCATAGAGTCAGGAAGATTTTTATTTTTAAAGGCCAGTTATTTCATGGATCCTCCTTTATCATCCTGATAAAGTTCCCTTGGCCTTTGGAATTAAAATATCCCACATCATGACATTCCCTTCATCATACCTAGAGATTGGCATATGGGTACTTTCCATAAGATCATCTCTCAATGCAAATCAAACCAGCTATTAGGCTAACTGAAATAAAACCATGCCAATCTCTTGGTATGGTGAAGGGTATGTGATGATGGCGATATTTTTTTCCCCAGGATGGTAGGGGAAGGTACTGCCTTTTTCGCCTCTGATTGGCTAGAAGGGCTCTCCTCCGACTGGTTATTTGATTTGGCCGTGAAACGTCATCTCACGTTCATGGCAGGCTGTCAGCTAGTCTGTTTTGATCGTCTTTACAACAGAAGTAAACGAAGCCAATCCAACATAGGAATTAAAAAAAGCGCTATATGTGCTTGTCTTCAGATTTATATTCCAAGTTCACAATTTCATAGCCTGTTTAGATCGTAATTAGATTAGTTTTAGCTGTTTGGGGGAATTTTGTGACGAACATGTGAACTTGGGAGTAAAAATCTGAGCAGCCTACATTTCGTAAACTCGCCGTGGCTCTCAAATACTGAACAGCTAGAGTACATAAGCATATTTTTAGGCCTATGCATTGCCTGGGTTTAAGATGTATGCAATACAATAAAACGGCACCCAGCTGTGTGCAGAGCAGTGCACTATTCTAGACTAATGAAAACTAGTGATGCATCATCATGCTCAGCTTTGACTCAAGGTTTATTAAATAATACAAACAATTACACAGAGGGAACTAGGTATGGAAAGCACTGAGACATGTAATGACTATTGTACACTGCAGTGGAGTAACACTGACAACCACCTCTAACAAATAGGCTACAAGTTTTCCCAACCAGCAAATAGGCTTGGAACAGCAGCACATTATCAACAGAGTTCATTAAGGCTCCCTGAGGTGACGAGAGATGTGTTGGTCCTAACTTGTATCCTGCCTGCTCAACAGAAACTATGTAATGAAACTATTACGTCCAAATTATTACCAAAGTAAAGTCACAGGCATGAACATTTTTAATAGGCTATCACAGATTAATGAATCCGCAGTCAGCCAATTGTAGAAAAGACACCACAGTATGATTCAAATATGACTTCTGTTACTTCTGTTGTAAAGACGATCAAAACAGACTAGCCGACAGCCTGCCATGAACGTGAGATGACGTTCCACGGCCAAATCAAATAACCAATCGGAGGAGAGCCCCAATCAGAGGCGAAAAAGGCGGTACCTTCCCCTACCAATCTGGGAAAAAAAATATCGCGTGATGATGTGGGGCAATTTTACTTCCAAAGAAGCATGAGAATGCTCCCATGTGGATGGGTTTCTATATCATCTTCCGAGGCAAAAAGAGATATGTCTTGTGCGCACTAGTCTGTAGAGACACTCCCTAGCTCACTGTGGCATTCCCTGCTGGGATTCCCTTAGCATTGGTGGGTATTAAGGCCTCATTATGCATCTGCGTCAACTCCACGGCGTAGCTACGTCGTCACTCCTACGGCGTCGTGGCTGTTTTATGGTTCTGCGTCAGGTTGCTTGCATCGTGGTGCATCTGACCAATCACAGCCCTTGGAGTCTGCGTCGCCTCGACGCGTAGTTACAATTTTTTGGAGGTGCACGTCGAGCTACGGCGGAGGGGTCGGAGAGGGGTTCGCGGTGACGCAGAGGGGTCTGCGGGGGTACGCCGTAGATTCGACGCAGAAGCATAAAACAGGCTTTAGTGTTCCCAAGGCGTCAACAACATGACACAGTGGCGAGTTACCCTCAAACGGGAACATCTTAGGGCTACGCATGTAACCCCAGTTCCCATGGGGAATGAGACGCTCAAATTGCATTCAAGACATTTGTAGTGTGTAATAAGACTAATGCAACATAAATAAATAAATAAATAAAAACCTGTGAGGTGCAAATAAAAAGTCTTTGACAACAGTCACATTAAAAATAATGTCTGATATTCATTAATCCAAGGATGAACATTTGTACCTTCAATCTGCTGAATGAGATGCAGGGTCCCGTTCGGGTTTGCCATGTCGAACTCTCGCGTCCAGATCCTGAGCTGGTCACTAGCATGACCGCTGTTGTAGAGGAAAAACTGCAGGCACTGGAATCCTCTCTTGGGGTAAAGAATCCTGCTCTCCAGTAGCGCCTTGTTCCCCTCCATCCCAACCGCTGTGCTCAAGTGCATGAAATAACCCTTTCCTGAAAACATGATGGTTATACAAATAGTATATGAACTGACCATTGCAAGGCCGTCCACGTTTCAAGAATGCTCCCGTTGAGTGATTATGAGAGGTGTTTATTGTCAAAGTAAAAGAGTGTTATAAAACGGATAGTTCCGGTCCTTGATTCTGATTGGTTGAGGCACGTTTGAAGCCGTTGTAAATTACTCAACAAACACGCACCTGCACCATACACCATACACTGCACCATACACCATAATGTAATGCATTACATTAGTATTACTGGGCAACTGCCGTTTGTGATTCTTTGTTGCTTCATGTGTTGCTTGGCAACCTCTTTAGAACGACATTGCTTGGCGGAGGAATAAATGTGTTATAACATTATATTTTTTGCTGCTGGTGTTTATTTTATGAATAAAAGAAATATTAAAATGAATATACTATGCTCCGCATCGTGCCTAACAACACCCCTTAGCTGTTCTAAATTCACTGTAAATCACGGCTTCACAGGGCTTATTGCTTTATTTAACTGTACTGAAAACGTTTTCTGCATGTTTGAATTTTAGAGATTTTATCATTAATGTAACTATTGCATTTTTTTTCTTTAAATTTACCTGTTTAACCATGTAGTAAACCTGGTACCTGAAAATGTCTGCAGCAGCAACTGATCATTACGTCATCACAAGATCGAATTATTACACTTGTGTCCAAAGACAGTTTACACTGGATGTCACTGACTGTAAAAGTTTAGTAGTCAGATTTGATTGGCTGTGTTTAGTAAAAATGGACAAAAGAATAAAAAGCATGATGTTTGACGTACAAGTACAAGCTTTCTGCTTCAGTAGTACTCAAGTGCAATTACTATTTTACAAATATGTCATTTTTTTGCACCCTTGAAGAAGGCCTGTTTGGTTTGGAAGCTTGTTTCTGCCACAGTAAAAAAAAAAAAGATAATTGAGATTTTATTACTCTGACTTTATTACTCGCAATTGAAAGTGTTAAACTCTGAATTGCGAGTCAGAATTGCGAGTTTAAATCACGAAATAAAGTCAGAATTTTGAGATAAAAAGTCGAAATTACCTAATTTATTTTATTTATTCCAGTGTAAAACAAAACAAAACACCTGTTCATCCATGAAATAAATGCACAAAGTCAGGATTGGCATTATTCCCTTGTTAATACGTTAATGCCTGCCAACAATTTCTTCATTCAGACTGAATGGCTTGTCCAGCTAGAATCGTTTACACGGCACCATTTTCAACAAAAAATGGAAATCTTTTAATTAGTTTTGGCTGTTCATTTAAACGTCAACTGCACTTTGGAGGGCTGAAAATGCAAACTTTTGAAAACTGGTTTTAAAGTGCTATTTATTGAATACGATACTGTTATCATCTTCATGTAAAATACAAAAATGCACATTTGTGAAAACTGTGATGCAATGCTCACGCCGCATGCGTATTACGTGTTCAGTTTATAGGCGCTTAAAATTTCTTTACAAAAAGACATCACCGACTACTGTTCCGGCATGAGTAATACAGCGTTTTTAATCGTTTTCGCGGATCTGTGTGAACGGTGATGGTTTTGACAACATTATCGTCTGTTTGTGAAAAACGCAAAGGAAAAACGTTTTCGTGTTTAGTACACTGTTGTCGTGTAAATTGTTAATGTACCTTAAGTTAACGACTCACTGGCATTCATTAATAACAGATTTGGGTTACACTTTATTTTACAGTGTCCTTGTTACATATGTTACATGTAATCACCATAGTAATAACAGTAATGATGCCTAATTACATGCAATTAACCCTCAACCAATTCCTAATCCTACCCTAACCCTATAGTTAGTACATGTAGTTAATTAATATTACACTGTACTTAAATATTTAATAACAATGTAACAATGACACCTTAAAATAAAGTGTAACCCAGATTTGTAATGTAGTAAATTGTACTGTGATTGTTTGTGAATTCCAAATATATTAAATAACATGTTATACGTATATCATTCATTTACAGTATATATTAACTAACAAATATATAACTGTGAGAACATTAAAAGAAAACATCAAATTCAAAGAGAGATTTCAGTATCCACATGCCAGGTAAGTTATTCATGTGCAAAATTTTCAAAGTTATCAGAGAATACATTTGCTAGATTTTGAAATAGAATTGTTTTTCAAATGTCCATGTGAACAGTGAACAGTATTCAAATTTTTAAATAAAAGCCATACAATAACTTTGTTTTCAAAACAGTCTGAAATGTATGTTATTCAATGCAAATGGTCATTGATGTCATAGATTTGACATCAATAATGCAAAACTGGTAAGAGTGTGAGTAATTTATGAGAGAAATTTTATTTTTGGGTGAACTATCCCTTTAAAGCTTTTCAATTATAATGCATGCATTAAAACTACAATATGTAATTTTTTGCCGCTAGGGGTCGCTAACCTCTTACAATAACAAAGGCGTAGGTTGATGACGCATAAGCGGAATTATGGAACTTTTGGTTCCAGCCGATGGATCTAATAATGTTTATGGATGAGTGAAAACATTCATGTTTTTAACATGACTGTGGTATGAAACAAGGCGCGATTGCGAATGAGAGACAGACATCAGCGCCACACGCGAGTCCCGCGGATATAAAGGAATGAGGACATTTTATTCTACCGAACTAACGTACCCGCAAGTGCTGAATTAATACTCACACAGGTCAGTTTATTAGACAAATTCAACTTGTGAGGGAACGCAGCGCTGTTTCACTTGGTCTACATATCACACTAAACTACATTTGAGTGTGTTTTTACATTTACATTTATTCATTTAGCTGACGCTTTTATCCAAAGCGACTTACAATTGCTAAATATGTCAGAGGTCGCACGCCTCTGGAGCAACCAGGGGTTAAGTGTCTTGCTCAGGGACACATTGGTGTCTCACAGTGGATTCGAACCCGGGTCTCTCACACCAAAGGCATGTGTCTTATCCACTGCGCCATCACCACCGCATGAATAACTTTTCCTGTAGAATTTCAATGACAGATGATCAGGAAAATGGTCAGATTAAATGGACTGCATTTATATAGCGCTTTCACAGACCGAATGGCCACCAAAGCGCTTTACATATTTGCCTCACATTCACCCATTCATACACACATTCATACACCGACGGCGGTGTCAGCCATGCAAGGCGCCACCCAGATCGTCGGGAGCAGTTGGGGTTAGGTGTCTTGCTCATGGACACCTCGACACTTGGTCAGGTGGAACCGGGGATTGAACCACCAACCTTTCGGTTTGTAGACAACCTACATGAACCACTGAGCCACTGCCGCCCAGTTTAAAGTTATAATGTTATTCTCTGTGTTAGTTTGTCTGTATGAGACTAGCAGTAAACTAGATCATCATTAGAATAACATACTGATCATATTCTAACATTTCAGCATGTTGAGCTATATAACATTGATTTATTTTATGTACATTTGATCACCTGTCTAATAAAGTGCATGCAAGAGTGGCGCCTCGTCAAGTCGAAATAAGTCTCAAAATCTCACGAAGTTAATCTCACGGCATCTCAAAAACACCACGCTGATATTGATCCTCGTTTTAGTTCTCCTTTTTTCCCAAAGTCTGCAAAAAGTGTCCATAGTGTTTGAACGAAACAACAACAGCGCGCAGTTGTCCACATCTGTCGCCATGGTTACTATGGCAGTACAAGCGGATTACGCAGATATTACGTCATTGACAGGCTACAATGTTCAGGGATGAGCCATTATTTAAAATTGGAATTTCTCTGAAATCCTTTTTTTCCCGGAACATTTGGGATATTGTAAGTACACAACTGCAGGAAATATATCACACTGTGCAAGTGATTTTTGGATATTTAATTACAAAAATCTTACATATTGTGCCTTTAAAGTTTTTAAATATTAAAAATCAACAAGACTTGCCATCACAACGTCCCATGTTGGTGTAGTCAGTGTCTGGTCCACCTGTAGCTTTGGAAACACGCTGCCAGCTTGCAGCATTTTCCTGGCTTTGGATCATTCCACAGATATTTTCCGATTCAAAGTTACAGGAGTCCAGAAACGTGGAGGAGCTTTCTGTGAAGTAATCACATGCTGTCAGGTGAACCAGTAGTACAAACTTTAAACATTCATACATTTCAGCATGCTCTTCTGAACGATCTTGTTGCAAACAAAGTACTTAGTACACTTGACCATTGTCAACTTGTTAATGTCGAGAACGTCCCTCCTGCTGACACCAGCAAGAACTGGAATTAAATCAAATCTTGAAACTTGTATCAACACCCAGCCTAAAAGCACATCAGGTTCACGACTGTGATGTAAACCAGTGGTTCTCAACCCTGTTCCTGGAGCCCCACTTAGTGTACGTTTACACGACAACAATGTACTAAAAATGGAAAGGTTTTTCGTTTACGTTTTCAGACTACGATGTTGTCAAAACGATCCCCGTTCACACGGATCCACGAAAACTATTAAAAATACTATATCATTCATGCCAGGCCAGTAGTTGGCGATGTCACTTTGTAAAGAAACACTACATGCCTATAGACTGAACACATAATACACATGTGCATGATTTCACAGTTGTTGTTTTTTTACAAATTTGCATTTTTGTTGTTTACATGGGGACGATAATGGTATAAATTTCGAACTAGTTCTTTGAAACCAGTTTCAAAAGTTTGCATATTCAGGCCCCCAAAACGCTGTTGTCGTTAAAATGAATGGCTAACACACGTAAAAAGTTTTCAGTTTTGGATGAAAATGGTGTTGTGTAAACTGCACATATCCCTAATCACACACACCTGATTCAGATTATCAGTTCATTAGTAAAGACTCCAGGACCTGAAATGTGTGTCTAAGACAAAAGAAACCTTCAACATGTGCAGTGTTGGGGAGTCCAGAAACAGGGTTGAGAACCATTGACGTAAACTAAACAGCACATTTTATGAAACAAAGAGGTTTTGTCTCATTTTAGATGTGATAGTGTGTAAAAGGCATTACTGCAGTTGTAGAGTCTGTTGAGTTTGAGCAGGTCGCTGTCGCTGAACTCCATACGTTGGCCTATGACGTCACTGAAGGCAGGGATCTTGGTGACTATGGTGGGATCAGTTCCATTCTGGAAAGCTTTCTTACTGTAATGCATCATGGAACCATAATCATAAGGTACGTTCAAGGAACTGGATGTAGTGTCGTTGTATTTGACGAAGTTATGCTTCCTGTCTGTGAAATGAAAGTGTTTTGAAAATAAATCCATCCCTGAGAATTTCTCCTTGTATCAAACGAGCATAACAATAATCTGTTTGTTAATAATCTTCTAAATTATAAGTTTTTTTTCATACTGTAAATACACATGTGATACACAATGTAAATGTCATATATTGTTTGTGTTTGGTTCTTAACCTGCGTTTAGTCCCTGTGTCCTTGGTTAATTGAGGTATTTATTAACCTTGCCTTTTTCCACCTTTGTTGCCATTGGCGTGGCTTGCTTAGTTGGAGACATTAAATTTAACATTTAATTTACTATTCAACAATAATACTGATCTGCCTGCATTGACACTATTATACAAGAACTGTACTGAGTTGGACGATGACATCACGATTTACTCCGGAGCGGCTATATATATAAATTAACTAAATTAATAACTTTTTTGAAAACAAAACATCACTGAACTTACTTAAACTGGACTGTGATGCTATTTTCTTCTGGAAACAAACTTTTTTGCATCATTTTCTTGTTATCTCTGTAAAGCTGCTTTGAAACAATCTGTACTGTAAAAAGCGCTGTATAAATAAATGTGACTTGACTATTTGTTGTAGTTATTTGTTTTCTCCCTCATTTGCCTTGTGTAAATACCACCAGTTCAGTTGTCTGTTGTAGAGTGTGCATTCTTCATCATGTATAGTGTGGTTCCCCTTCGAGGGAACTCAAAGCTTAGCGTGACTGGTCTCTGTGAAATTGAGCCAATTCGATTGGCCGACAGCAGTCATATGATGTGAAATGGCACGCCATTATGACTATAAAATGGTGCCTGCATTAGACGTTGTCAGTTTATTTGTCTTCAGGAAGTGCTATATGATAAATCTTGTCTTATTTATTGTTGTTTGTCGAAATTAAGAAAGAAAAAGATTTGGATGGTATGGTAGATGTTCCCCTACTTAAGTTATGTCTTCTAGACCAGTGGTTCTCAAAGTGGGGTCCGCGAACTAGCTATAGCCAGGGGGTCCGTGAAATCTTTTATAACAGCCTGACGTTTTTTCCGGACTATAAGTCGTGTTTTTTTCTTTACTTCTGAAAACATGCTATTTATTCCAAAGTTACTTATATAGCTCATGAATTTAACGTCAAACAATAAAAAGTAGTCACGTAAAGGTTATCTTAACTTTAGGAGGTTATCTTAACTTTATCTTAACTTAAAGGATAATCTATCTATATTTCTTATCTCTGTGGGTCAAGTATTCGCTGTGTTTTGGTTGATTTTGGGGCACATGCGCAAGAAAAGAGACAGAGACGGCAGAACCCGCATCTTTGGACCAAATAAGAGATGCACGCAGTTTCAGTTTCGAGTCAACTTAATTTGTTTGTATTCGTTTAAATGTTGTCTGTATACAATTACTATTATTATTTGTATTATCTTATAGGGTAGCCTACTTATTTTTCATCCTCGTTTTGTTCTGATTACCATTAATTTAAGAATTTGCTGTGGAGAGAGGGGAAGTAGGCTAATACGCCTCAACAATGCAAAAAAGTATTACACACTCAGGTGCAACTTATTTTCTGGTAAAAACACGGTAAATTATGTAATTGTGCTGTATTATAAAAAAGTGCATAAGGACAGGGCCGTATACCCACAATTCCGGACCTCGGTAATTTTTCTATGTGTGTATATAATGAAAGTTGAGAAATAATTGCTTATTATTAATTATTATTATTAACTATGCCCCCGAACCCCACTAGCAAGATCACTTTTGGGACCTCAGTTGGCTATTTAGAAAACCCGGCATACGACCCTGGGTGGAGACCATTTGTGCACACATATTTCATTAACCGCTCCCACAATAACTTTGGGCTCAGTCACTGTAATAAATATGAGGGGGTCCTTGGAAATGTTTTTCCCCTGTAAGGGGTCCCTGGCTCCAAAATGTTTGAGAACCCCTGTTCTAGTAGTAGGTTATCCGGGCACTTTTTGACTTCTCTTTTGTGAGTAGCCTACCTTGAATTCGGACATACTAGGCCTACTCTTGGCACATACTGTTTTTCGCCTTCTATAGTGTTTTTTATTTTTTTATTTTTTTTTTTTACATTTTATTATTACATGCTTTATTGGTTCTGTAACGGTATTGTTCTGGGGTACATTTCCCATAAAACGTTGTAACTCGCTGCTTAACTACCATAGTGCGATGCATCGTTGAAAAATCAACTAGCTAGTCATGACTGTTCCCCCAAACCCTATTGTCGCAAACTGGCCGTTCAACCACGTTGGTTAATGATGTCACGCAGGTGGTGGAGTAATAACTCCTTTTAATGAATCCGTTTGAGATCGAATTAAGGCTAGATGTTTTGCTATAAATTATGGACATGTCATCTGAGGATAATTTTGCTTTATTTCCAGATTCAATCATAGGCTCGTTTTACTAGAGCATGTTCGCACTTGCACACTTTTCAAAAACGGTGCATTAAATCTCTTGACAAACTAAAAGACTTACAGTAAATGACATTTGTATGTATTCTAAATAAAAGATATAGATTGTACTGAATGTCAGTTTGCTTATTAGGCTCAAGATAATGATTTATTGAGTCCACATGTCGTGCAAACAAGAAACTTCTAACCACAGGTCGAGAGCCTGTTCCAACCACACAACTCTACGCTGCTGTTTACGAATGTTCGTTGGAAATAATGTTTTCGAGAAACACAGTTGAACAATGCTGATAACGACGGAACTATAGACCATATAACAATGCTTTTGGGAAATGCACCCCTGGTCTGTTCTGTTTTGGTTTCGTTTTCATTCTATTCCCTGTTGTGCTTTGCCTGAGTTCTGTTTGCTAGTTAGTTTCTATGGTTTCTGATTGGATTATGTTTACCTGTTGTTTAATTACCTTGTTATCTCTCTGTATTTAAACTCTTAGTTGGATGTTATGTTGGATGTGGTTGATTTATTCTGTTCTCCTGCGTGTTTCCTCTTGGAATTATTATTTTAAGTTTGTACTCCTTTGTCATTGCAGCCACCAATACTGAGACAGAATACCAGACCTAATACAATATTTTTTGTGCATAGGATATATTAAAATCAAAAAATACCTTCTGAAATGCGGTCCCAGATGATGGAGACATAGTCATCACGGTCAGAGCGGGATTGCTCGTGCCAGAAGCCTAATGCATGGAGAAACTCATGCTCAATGGTGGCGATCCGATCACATCCGCTGCCAATGGACAGCCTCTGTTTGCCAACTCGCCGGTTACCAACTGATGAAAAGCAGCTATTCACACACATACATATATATGTTTTATCATGGTTTCTACACAGCTCATATTGTGTGGAGCAGCATGTATATAAGGGTTTAGTTGCTCACCCATTGCCTTTAAATACAGAGATATAGTTTTCTTCTCCATTCCATGGTGTGTAGTCGATACATGACTTCAACCGATACTGTTCAAAGGCCTTCAGGATAACCCCTTTTGCATTGATATCTGTCCATAGAGAAATTGATTTGTTAGGGCCTAATTAGTATGGCATAACCTTTGACTGGCAACATAAGACATGGGCTCTCCAACCTATAACATTTTGTTTTGTTCAACGTAATGTATAGGGGCATGTTATACAATAAGGGTATGTTCACACTTGTAGTTCGGTTTACTTTGTTTGTTTTGTCCAGAACCTAAAGATAACAAACCTAAAGGCATATGGATACATTCCCTACCTGATTGGTCAGCTTTATGACGTATATTTTGCGACTGAATTTACCGAACATCAAAAAGCTGTGTGCTGGGCTAAATCCACTCGTTGTATGTGCGTAGCCTACAATTGATGGTATTTTGACCAGCTGAGAACTTGTGAAGAGCTTACAAAATGTGTAAAGGTAGAGACACACCAAACCGACAACAAAAACTGGTGCTGCTGAAAGCGTAGGTCATCTGCGCTTGAACACTCTGAAAGGACTACAGCCGACGGTCAGCTAGCACGCCTGCTTCTAAAAGAGATAGATGTTAAGCAGATATATTTGTCTGTATTCATCATTCAAAAGGGGAAAGCAAAACTAAGACTGCAGGTAACCCACAATCAAAGCAGCACTTGCTTACCATTTTGAATACACGTTCATTATTCCACTCGGCTCATGTTATTAAGAAATATGTGCGCAGTGGAAAGCTCAGGTAAGATGGAGTAAAATTATAACAGCATTCTGTCTGTGTCGTCTTGACTTCTTTGCTTGCTTTCATCACGTTTGCTCTTATTTTCATGCACTGACTCGTTCGCTAAACTGAACAGCATATCAGAGTTCTCTCTCTCACCGACGGCCTGACACCGATTCTACATGTTGAATCTGCCAAAAAAATAAAAATACACACCGGAAAAAAATGTCCGTGTGTGTGGGCTTGGTGTTTCCCTGGCTTAAAGTAGTCAAACCAGCGGCAGGAATCCCTCTATAACACACACAAACGAAGATCTGCTGAGAGGAGACGCAGTTCTGGTCACTGTATGGGCAACAATGCGACTATGACAAGAAAAAAACAGGTGTGCTTGAGTATTCTGTCCTTTTTCGGGTTGGATCTTGTGACACCATGTCATTTTTTTGGTTCGTTTACATGTCTTTGCATTCATATTTCAGTCGAACTGCACCAGAGTTCGCTTGGAAGCGGACCGAGACTCATCGTTTCAGCGGTCTAGGTCTGTAGGTCTGCTTGTTTGGTGCCGACTAGGGTTCAGATGGCAGCGTTCACATATTCAAATTATCCATACTAACAGGGCAATCACACCAGGGTTTGTTTTAATCAAAACCAAATCTGCCATGTGTAAACACACCCTAACAGACAGAATTTTAAAACCATCTCATGTTACACAGCACGTTTGAGCTTCGGGAAGAACCAATGAGGTTTATTCTCCTGTGTTACGCGGCACGTTTGAATTTCCTCAGAAACCAATGAGGATCATTCTTGTGTTACACATTTCGTTTGAGCTTCAGCAAGAACCAATGAGGTTTATTCTCCTGTGTTACGCGGCACGTTTGAATTTCCTCAGAAACCAATGAGGATCATTCTTGTGTTACACATTTCGTTTGAGCTTCAGCAAGAACCACTGAGGTTTATTCTCCTGTGTTACGCGGCACGTTTGAATTTCCTCAGAAACCAATGAGGATCATTCTTGTGTTACACATTTCGTTTCAGCTTCAGCAAGAACCACTGAGGTTTATTCTCCTGTTTTACGCGGCACGTTTGAATTTCCTCAGAAACCAATGAGGATCATTCTTGTGTTACACATTTCGTTTGAGCTTCAGCAAGAACCAATGAGGTTCATTCTTGTCTTATGCAGCATTTTTGACCTTACACAGCACGGCTGAGCTTTAGCAAGCAGGTTCGGTTGAGCTTCTGTTTATGTTTGCTGATCAAAGTTTATATATGGGTAAAAGTCTATATTAAATCTGTTCATCAAATAAAGTGATTGAGTCTCCAGAAAATGTGGACTTAACCACTCAATTCATATGGATTCGTTTTACGATCTCTTTACGAACTTTTTGAAGTGTCGTAGTGGTAGTTGCGTAACTGTGGAGGGACAGAAATCGCTCTGATTTAATTAGAAAGATCTTCACTTGTTTTCCGAAGATGAACGAAAGTCTTTTGGTTTGGAACGACGTATGGGTGAGTAATTAATATTAATTTATAATTAATTATAATAACAGAATTATAATTTTTGGGTGAACTATCGCTTTAAAATTGCATTAAAATTTATCAAAGTGCCAAGACTTTTAAATTGTTACTAAAAAATTGCTTTAAATAAAAGCTGCTCTTTTGAACTTTCGTTTCATAAAAAAGAATCCTGAAAAAAATATATCACAGTTTCTGCAAAAATATAAAAATGCACAAAAGCTTTCAACATTGATAGCAGCAAATCAGCATATTTTCAGCAATAATTTCTGAAGGATCATGTGACACTGAAGACTGGAGTAATGATGCTTAAAATTTAGGTTTGATCACAGGAATAAAGTACATTTTTAAATATATTACAATAAAAAACATGTTTTATATTATATTATTATTTTATTGTTGTACTGTTTTACTATATTTGTGATACTGTATCTGTATCAAAAAATGGACTTAAGAAACTCACCCAAATCATCCTCAAGGTAATAAGGAATCGTTTTTGGCCATCTGTATTCATCCCCGATTATAGAGTTTCTCCCCAATTTCTGAAACAGAAACTGGGCGTTACATTCTGTAACATATGCAATTCACTGCTGAATTATTTTTATTCACACATATGAGAACAGCAAACCACACACAAACAGATTGTATTTGTTTTTCAGGTCAAATTAGTTACCTCATCATACAAAATATCTCCCTCGAAAAGATCAAGACCCGCATCTGAAAACATGACAAAGACAAGACAGAAAGGCCATGGTCAATGAGACTGACCATCATGCCAAGCAGAATGATGACATGTTCACCTTACCTTCATTAACATCAAACAGATCTTCTTTTCCTCCATCTACATTATATTCTGCAGAATAAATGCCAATGCAGTTAGGCATAGTTTTTACATTCTGTACATTAAAATACTTTCTCAGCAAAGAAGAGAGGAAGAACGCACACTTACCGATCACTCGTTGTGTTGCCTATAGGCAAAACACGATAAGAGAAATCATTCAAAATATGTGGTGAAATTAAATATCAATTGTCATATACACAAGACTTTTTAGGTGACAACCAATACTTCACATTGACACATGCTGAATTACTTTAGAATAAGTAAAACTATAGTTGTTCTGTTTGCTGTTTGGTTGCACAAAAACTGAAACATCCATTATAACATGAATGATATGTGTAAAAACGTCGCTCACCTCACATCTACCTCGACAGCCAAAGAGACATAAGATATGCAAAAGAAACAGAAACATGCGAAACATGCTTGAGCTATGAAGCACAGAACGACTGACAGAGGAATTTTGATCTTATATCAGCCCAACACTGTTGTAAAAGATGCATAAAATGATAAAAAGTGCAAAGCTAGCATGATGGACCTGAAAGGGAGTAACAGCAGATCAATAATTGTTGGAGCAGTAAATGTTACAACTTCATCTGATTGGTTCTCTTTTCAAAATCAAATCTGATAATAGAGTTATGTTAGATCTGATCAGAAACAAGATGAGTGAAGTACAGTCATGGTTAGAATTATTGGCACCCCTGGTAAATATGATCAAAACTGCCTGTAATAAACTAAATCTGCATTGTTTATCCTTTTGATCTTTCATTCCAAAAATTTGCAAAATTCTAACCTTTCATTGAAGTAAAAGAATTGAAAGTGGGGGAGGGAAATCACGTTATTAAATAAATGGTTTTCTCCAAAACACGTTGGCTACAATTATTGGCACCCCTATAATTTTTTTTACGAGTAAAATATGTCTGAAGTATATTCCCATTAATATTTAAATTATTTAGCACACCAGGGTGACTAGGAACATGAAATTGTCCAGCCATGACTTCTTGTTTCACGGGAGTTTAAATATGAGGAAACACAAAGGCCAAATTCCCTTAATCATCCATTACAATGAGTAAAACCAAATAATATAGTTCTGATGTGCATCAAAAGATTGGTGACCATCACAAAATAGAACATGGCTGTAAGAAAATAGCTAAAGAATTGAAAATCCCCATTTTGACCATCAGTGAAATAATTAAGAAGTTCCAATCAACTAAAGCTGTTATGAATCTGCCAGGAAGAGGACGTGTGTCTATATTGCCTTAATGCACGGTGAGGAGGAGAGTTTGAGTGGCCAAAGACTCTTCAAGGATCAGAGATGGAGAATTGCAAAGATTAGTTGAGTCTTGGGGGGTCAAGAAAGCCCAAAAAAAAAAAAACAATACAAAAAAACCTACATCACCTCATGGTGTTTGGGAGGGATTCAAGAAAAATCTTCCTCGCTCGTCCAAAAACAAACTAAAAAAAAAACACATTCAGTTGTCAGACACGACTGGATCTTCAAACGGCACAGGCTTCTGTGGTCAGATGAAACTAAAAAATAGAGCTTTTTGGCAGCAAACACTAGATGGGTTTGGTGCACACAAGGATAAAGAGTATCCCATGTGTACAATTTAATATACCGTCGGATCTTTAATGTTGTGGGCATATTTTTCTGCTGGAGGTCCTGGGCTTCTTGTTCAGATACATGGCATTGTGGATTCTATCAAATATCAACAGATAAAAAATCAAAACCTGATGGCTTCTGCTGAATCTTATAATGGGCCGTGCTTGGATCTTCCATCAAGACAACGATCCAAATCAAACATCAAAATCAACACAAAAATGTGTTACGGAGCACAAAATGAAGCTTCTGCCATGACCGTCCCAGTTCCCTGACCTGATGAGTGGAGTGAACTGAAGAGAAGAAGCACCAACATGGATCTGGGAATCTGCAGGATCTGGAGAGATTCTGTATGAAGGAATGATCTCTGATCTCCTGTCAGGTGTTCTCCAAACTCAGACATTTTAGGAGAAGACTCAGAGCTGTTATCTTGTCTAAAGGAGATTGCAAAAAGTATTTAATAAAAGGGTGCCAATATTTGTGGCCAACGTGCTTTGGAGAAAAACATTTATTTAATAACGTGATTTCCCCCCCACTTTCAATTCATTTACTTCAATGAAAGGTTAGAATTTTGCTAATTGTTTTAATGAAAGATCAAAAGGATAAACGATGCAGATTTATTTTTTACAGCCGGTTTTGATCATACTTACCAGGGGTGCCATAAATTCTGACCATGACTGTATGAACTTTAAGAGATAACAGCATTGCAAAACAGCAATCACATTTTTCGCCTTGGTTTCCATTGGCTTTTGGCTTGCTTAGTTGGGGACATTTAATTATTTAACATTATTTTCCTGTTATCTCTGTAAAGCTGCTTTGAAACAATCAGTATTGTAAAAAGCGCTATATAAATAAAGGTGACTTGACTTGACAAAACATGGCTGTTAGAAAATAAGAAATTTATTTTGTTTCCTAAAAACAATCATCATTTTTTTTTTTTTTTCAATGAAGAACCAAGATTCAGCATAGGGATCCCATTATTCTCTGGCACATATGAGAAAACTGACCATATGTTAATTAACATTAATAATTTTAGGAATAGGTGATCATTAACAACAAGGATGTGTAAATTAATCACTTATTAGTGACAGAAGGTTGTCTAGTCTAGTTTTGGGAAGAAATGAGGCCGATTTGTTAGTCCTGAGTTCCAGTTCCTACAAGAAGGATGCATGATGCGGCTGGTCATTGCGATCTGGCATAGATGAGGACGGACATCAGACGGGACATTCCTGGGGTAAAATGAGCCAGTGGTTAAGTTGGGTGAACCCCTTGTTTTTGGGAAACCCTTGTTTTTTGTTTTCTAATTTAGAAAGTGCCTATCATATTTAGCATGACAAAGGGGGGCACGATGGGAAAAGGGCCTTTTTACGAATATATCAGCAAAGTCCATTTAAAAGAGAGCATTTCTACTCACTTCTGGAAGTCAGAGCGCATGCCATTACAGTCATAAGTGAACAACACCCTAGACAAAGACATACATCACTGCCAGTTTATTCTGAATCAGTGGGTTATCTTGAGGACGGATTAGCTAAATTCTTATGTTCAACAGTTTCATCAATCGCGTTGATTATGAAAATTGATTGTTTGCTTACCATCTAATCTATGCAGATCTTAAAGTGTGGCCTTGTTAGGAGACGATCAACACTATTCACTTCACCTGTGACTGCTCATAATGTGTTTGGTCTTCTATGTTTTAGGAAGGTAATGCAAGGGGATTGTCATATTTGGGGGCCCTTGGCTTCAAAACTAGTTTCACTTAAGATTCTGCTTATATTTGCTAAATAAAACTTTCCTTTGAACTTCCTTTCCTCTGTGTCTGTGCATCTCTGTCTTAAAGATGTAGCAATAGAGAATTCTGCTGAACACAACACGAAACATACATCCCTACAAGGAAACAGATCGAATACAATGTTTGCCTATTATTTCTAACTGGCTGCTCTAGACTGAAGCAACAACTGTTTTTAGTATCTAAAAGCCGCCATAAAGCCATACACAACACCGTTTGCAACTAAAAACTTTTTAAAATATGTTTTAGCCATTCATTTACAGACAACAATGTTTTGGGGGCCTGAAAGTGCAACATTTTGAAAACGGTACCGATATCGTCTCAACGTTCAGAGAAAATTGTGACAAAAATGTGACTGTGAAAACGGTGACATCCTGCGCATGTGTATGCCGTGTTCAGTCTACAGGCACGTAGTGTTTATTTACTAAATGAAATCAACTACTGCCCTGGCATGAATAATACAGCGTTTTTAGTTGTTTACGGGGATCATTTTGACAATGTTGTCGTCTGTACGTGGAAAAACTTTTCCGTTTCTAGTACATCGTCATCATGTAAACATAACCTAATTCTGTTCACATTAAACAGGTTGAGGTTCGGCTACGACTACAAGTCTGTGAGAAATAACTTTGAATAACGAAACAATCGAAACAAGAATTGTGTCAAATCATTGACAGTTAAATAATTTAAGCTGATCTTATATGAATGGAAAACAGGCCCTGGAGCACTTCCTAAAACAATGTTTCATTTAATGCAGAACTGAGATACAACATGTTCATTCATTTAGATTAAAACGGACATAAACCGCTTCTGTGCTCATTAAATAAGTCCCACACAATAGAAGATTATTGTACCTTTTTTATTCCTGGAAATGCCATGTAGTCACCACACAACACGTTATGTCAGTAACATTACGAGACAGGCTACCCTATTCAAACATGACCCCTTGCCCACAGTTATAAAAAACAAATGAACTTTATTTCTAGAAATATTTTCAGCCAGACTGATTGAGAAACTACGACAAAAGAAAGGAAAGAATAGTGGCGCATTAACAATCCAATTAGTAGTATTTCTACTCCCATCACAGAAGAAACTAGTTCCTTCAAACTTGCGGCATTTGACCGTGACAACACACCCTACTTTTCTAAAGGAAGAGTTTGTTTTGTAAAGCAAGTACAAACAAGTTGTTACACAGGAGGACAGCTCATTCAGCACAACTGCTCACTGTTTAAACTGCAACTGAAGACGAACTTTGCTCACTGCGTGACAACATTGGACAAGGCTTTCTTATATGATTCTGCAGATCGCTGGACTGTGTGAAAGTCCTCCCACACGCAGAGCAGTGATACGGCCTCTCTCCAGTGTGCACTCGCTCATGTCTCTTCAGGGCTCCAGAATGAGTGAAACCCTTTCCGCAATACGAGCACTTGTAAGGTTTTTCTCCCGTGTGGATTTTTTGGTGCTGTTTCAATGCACTGGATCTAGTAAACGTGTCCCCACACTCAAAACATATATGAGCTCTCTCACCAGTGTGTATTTTCTGATGATCATTAAAACAGCCCAGGCGCAAAAAGCCCTTTCCACACACAGCACACACGTAAGGCTTCTCATTTGTATGAATTTTTATGTGGGCCTTTAGGTTTGACGCCAAAATAAATTGTTTACCACACTGATCACACTTAAAGGCCCGTTCTCCAGAGTGCGAGCGCTGATGATCTTTGAGGTTCGTTGCACATTTAAAACTCTTTCCACACTGACCGCACGTGTACGGCCTCTCTCCAGTGTGAATCCGCACGTGCCTTTTAAGGTGTCCTTTACACGTGAAACTCTTTTCACAATGAGGGCAGGTGAAAGGCTTCACTCCGGAGTGAATTTTGACATGTTCATTGAAGTGTCCTTTATGTGTGAAACTCTTTCCACACTCAGGGCAAATGAAACCACTGTTGGCTTCTGTTCTCTGCTTCGTTTCCTGTGAGAGACTCTGTTTCAATTCTGAACAACTAAAAGATTCGTCTCCACTTCTGAAACTAGGATCTTCTTGATGCAGATATGTGTCCTCTGTGTCATTCACTTGACTTTCTTCTTTCACTTGCACCAGGTCTAAAACGAAAACAGTATACGGTCAAAAATCAATTCACGAAAGGTGAAATCAAAAATAACAATGATCCCAGCTTAATGGCATAAAGCTGTCACGTATCTATTTTTATCAGATCTTTGATGTGCTGAATGATGCACTGCTAATATACAGATTAATGATCATTGCGGTATCTGTCCTCATATTATTAAAGGGATAATTTACACAAAAAAATGAAAATTCTGTCAGTAATTTCTCACCCTCATGTCGTTACAAACCTGTAAGCCTTTCGTTCATCTTCTGAGCACAAATGAAGATCTTTTTGATGAAATCTGAGAGATTTCTGTCCCTCCATTGACAGGTACACAACTACCACATTGACGCTTCAATAAATTCATAAAGAGATCATAAAACTAATCCATATGAATAGAGTGGTTTAGTCCAAACATTTTCTGAAGAGACTTGATCGCTTTATATATGATGAACAGCTTGAATTTTCTTAAAAAACATTGATCAGCGAACATAAACCGAAGCTCAACCAAACCTGTGTAACACGAGACTGAATCTCACTGGTTCTTGCACATCAAGTGAACAAGCTTGAGCTTCTGTTTACCACAACTGATGTGCAAAAATCTTCATTTGTGTTCCCAAGATGAATGAAAGACTTATGGGTTTGAAACGACATGGGGGTGAGCAGATTATGACAAAATATTCATTTTTGGGTGAACTATCCCTTTAATGATATTGTTTTAGTGTATGTTAGTGTATAACCAGTTATAAAGGAGCTGCAGGGATTAAATCACACACACAACATCAGATGTTGTAAGTATCTGAAAGGATTTTCAAAACAAAACTCAATTTGAGGTTGAAAAAAAAAAACATTTCACTTCTGTGCTATAATTTGATGTAACAATTGTAAGTCTTTATTTGACAGAATGTGTATGTGCATCTGCATTTATCTATAATTTAAGATAATTACTTCATTTTTTTATAATAATGTTAAGCTGAACAACTAGCCACTGATATAACATGTAACACGTTCCAATATACTTTTACTGAAACCGCAAAACATGAATAAAAAAAGTTGTATCTACATTTTACCACAACTGTGAGAGTAACTAACACTGCTGTTTTTTAATCTTTAAATATTTGATATATTAGTTCAGTATTTTGCAACTTATTTCCTCCCAGTTGTTTACCCTTTGAATTAAAATGCTTCAATTGAAATAATGTGTGTGGCTGATACTAAAACAATTTTGAGAAAGTGCATATAACAAAGTATTCATGCACACGCATGTAAAACTCATAGAAAGGAGAAATCCCAAATGTAAATAGGGCAAAAACACTGAGAGCAATAGACAAAAACTCCCCAGTCTCCACTACTGCCATGGTTTTCTAAACAAACTCTATTTAGTGAAAACTCACCAACCTATTTGTTCTTCAGTATCTTCATCTTTCACTTTGCATGCTTCTGCATCACTCATGTCTTCACTCTCATCTTTAATAAACTCCATCTTTACGAGAATGCCAGGCACATTTCAGCATTTATTTCTATACAGATTGTTTCAAAGCTGCTTCACAGTAATAAACAGGAAAATAACGAGCAATGATGCAAACTTCATCAAACATGAGCTGTCACACCTGTAACGTTACTTTTCCAGTTTGTTTGGTAACGAGACTTTGCCACGTTTACGGGGATGAAAATAATCGTGCCATTTATTGGCCTGAGTGCCAAATTCAAACACATCTATTACGCGCTTAAAAGCACGTGCCGCGTTTGTTTACGTTTTTCACTTATGATAAGCCAGCACTATCACATCTGTAAACGGATCGACCCTTAGTCGCTTATCCAGATCGGAGATGCTTTGCAAAGCCTAGCCTTCCTCCTCTAATATGCGAAACCGTATTTCTAATTCTTTATATTTTTTAGAGGTTTGAAAACTGATCTCGGTGCAGTTCCGCCACCTAGAGGGATGGAGTGAGGACGTAGAAAAGAAAAGTATAGACTAACCCGTGCTCTTATGACGCGGATATATCAACATACCACTGGATAACAAATGTAGCTTTTAAATATATGTCACCAAAATGACCCTCTGACTTACATTTTGTATTATTTCCTAAAGACCTTTATTTTGCTGCGTAGTTGAAATGACGTCACGCGAGCTGCGGCGCAATCAGACTGCTGTGAAATTTGTATTGTGCTTACGGTTTCGTGTAAATAGTTACGAAACCTTCGAAAGTAGCTCATGTTATTTACAAATGTTCTGAAACAACATGGCAGTATTGTTGCATTTAGCGTAATGTAATGTGAACGTAGATTATCGCCATATATGTGCTATTGTAATGCTTTTTGTGAAGTGCTGTTGGTCTCTTTCAATGGCGCAACATTTATGAGTGTTATTATGGAACTGGGATTTATTTTGCATATTTATTTAGCTTTGATCATTCCTTTCAAATTTTCCCATAATCTCAAACGTGACAAAGTCTCCTTTACAAACAAGCAGCAAAACCCCAGCTGAGATCTGAGTGACATTATTGTAAAGATGGAGTTTATTAAAGAGGAGAGAGAAGACATGAGTCATGCAGAAGCATGCAGAATGGAAAATGAAGATACTGAGGAACAAAGAGGTTGGTGTCAATTATTGATTCTTCATTAATGACTGCTGACAATTAATACATTCTTGAACAGTTCACATGAGCTGTAAAATGAAACAGTGTGTTTTAAAATGTTACAAAATGCATATAAATTATCATAACAAATCAGATGGCATTAACCCATTTAACAAAAACATGTTCATAGAATGTTTTTTTAAAACTATTTCTGAATGTTTCTCTGAACGTTCAAAACATTTTTGCTTTAAAAACATGCTTTAAAACGCCCTTTCTTGGTTATATAAATGTTAAACGTATAGTCAATCCAAAAATGAAAATTCTATCATTAATTATTCACCCTCATGTCGTTTCAAACCCATTGGGCTTTCGTTCATCTTGGAACACATGAAGATATTTTTGATGAAAACCTAGAGCTTCGTGTCCCTCCATTGACAGCTACAAAACTGACACTTTGATGCTTCAAAAAGTTTATAAAGAGATCATAAAACTAATCCATATGAATTGAGCGGTTTAGTCCAAAATTTTCTGAAGAGACTTGATCGCTTTATATGATGAACAGATTAAATTTAGGCTTTTATTCACATATAACCATTCATCAACGTACAAATCAGTTATGATAAATGGAAGCTTAAGCATGTTGGCTTGACGTGCAAGAACTAATGAGTTTCATAATCATGTGTTACGCCGCATGTTTGAGTTTCAGCAAGAACCAATAAGGTTCGTTCTCGTGTTAAGCAGCACGTTTGAGTTTCAGCAAGAACCAATAAGGTTCGTTCTCGTGTTAAGCAGCACGTTTGAGCTTCAGCAAGAACCAATGAGATTAATTCTCGTGTTACGCAGCACGTTTGAGCTTCAGCAACAACAAATAAGGTTCATTCTCGTGTTACGCAGCACATATGAGCTTCAGCAAGAACCAATAAGGTTCATTCTCGTGTTACGCAGCACGTTTGAGCTTCAGCAAGAACCAATAAGGTTCATTCTCGTGTTACGCAGCACGTTTGAGCTTCAGCAAGAACCAATAAGGTTCATTCTCGTGTTACGCAGCACGTTTGAGCTTCAGCAAGAACCAATAAGGTTCATTCTCGTGTTACGCAGCACGTTTGAGCTTCAGCAAGAACCAATAAGGTTCATTCTCGTGTTACGCAGCACGTTTGAGCTTCAGCAAGAACCAATAAGGTTCATTCTCGTGTTACGCAGCACATTTGAGCTTCTGCAAGAATCAATAAGGTTTATTCTCGTGTTACGCAGCACGTTTGAGCTTCAGCAAGAACCAATAAGGTTCATTCTCGTGTTACGCAGCACGTTTGAGCTTCAGCAAGAACCAATAAGGTTCATTCTCGTGTTACGCAGCACGTTTGAGCTTCAGCAAGAACCAATAAGGTTCATTCTCGTGTTACGCAGCACATTTGAGCTTCTGCAAGAATCAATAAGGTTTATTCTCGTGTTACGCAGCACGTTTGAGCTTCAGCAACAACAAATAAGGTTCATTCTCGTGTTACGCAGCACATTTGAGCTTCAGCAAGAACCAATAAGGTTTATTCTCGTGTTACGCAGCACGTTTGAGCTTCAGCAAGAACCAATGAGGTTCATTCTCGTGTTTTGCAGCACGTTTGAGCTTCAGCAAGAACCAATAAGGTTTATTCTCGTGTTACGCAGCACGTTTTAGCTTCAGCAAGAACCAATAAGGTTTATTCTCGTGTTACGCAGCACATTTGAGCTTCAGCAAGAACCAATAAGGATTATTCTCGTGTTTTGCAGCACGTTTGAGCTTCAGCAAGAACCAATAAGGTTTATTCTCGTGTTACGCAGCACGTTTGAGCTTCAGCAAGAACCAATAAGGTTTATTCTCGTGTTACGCAGCACATTTGAGCTTCAGCAAGAACCAATAAGGTTTATTCTCGTGTTTTGCAGCACGTTTGAGCTTCAGCAAGAACCAATAAGGTTTATTCTCGTGTTACGCAGCACGTTTGAGCTTCAGCAAGAACCAATAAGGTTTATTCTCGTGTTACGCAGCACGTTTGAGCTTCAGCAAGAACCAATAAGGTTTATTCTCGTGTTACGCAGCACGTTTTAGCTTCAGCAAGAACGAATAAGGTTTATTCTCGTGTTACGCAGCACGTTTTAGCTTCAGCAAGAACCAATGAGGTTCATTCTCGTGTTTTGCAGCACGTTTGAGCTTCAGCAAGAACCAATAAGGTTTATTCTCGTGTTACGCAGGACATTTGAGCTTCAGCAAGAACCAATAAGGTTTATTCTCGTGTTTTGCAGCACGTTTGAGCTTCAGCAAGAACCAATAAGGTTTATTCTCGTGTTACGCAGCACGTTTTAGCTTCAGCAAGAACCAATGAGGTTCATTCTCGTGTTTTGCAGCACGTTTTAGCTTCAGCAAGAACGAATAAGGTTCATTCTCGTGTTACGCAGGACATTTGAGCTTCAGCAAGAACCAATAAGGTTTATTCTCGTGTTTTGCAGCACGTTTGAGCTTCAGCAAGAACCAATAAGGTTTATTCTCGTGTTACGCAGCACGTTTTAGCTTCAGCAAGAACCAATGAGGTTCATTCTCGTGTTTTGCAGCACGTTTGAGCTTCAGCAAGAACCAATAAGGTTTATTCTCGTGTTACGCAGCACGTTTTAGCTTCAGCAAGAACCAATGAGGTTCATTCTCGTGTTTTGCAGCACGTTTGAGCTTCAGCAAGAACCAATAAGGTTCATTCTCGTGTTACGCAGCACATTTGAGCTTCAGCAAGAACCAATGAGGTTCATTCTCGTGTTTTGCAGCACGTTTGAGCTTCAGCAAGAACCAATAAGGTTTATTCTCGTGTTACGCAGCACGTTTTAGCTTCAGCAAGAATGAATAAGGTTCATTCTCGTGTTACGCAGCACATTTGAGCTTCAGCAAGAACCAATAAGGTTTATTCTCGTGTTACGCAGCACGTTTGAGCTTCAGCAAGAACCAATGAGGTTATTTCTCGTGTTACGCAGCACGTTTGAGCTTCAGCAAGAACCAATAAGGTTTATTCTCGTGTTACGCAGCACGTTTTAGCTTCAGCAAGAACGAATAAGGTTTATTCTCGTGTTACGCAAAGTGTTTGAGCTTCAGCAAGAATCAATAAGGTTTATTCTCGTGTTACGCAGCACATTTGAGCTTCAGCAAGAATCAATAAGGTTTATTCTCGTGTTACGCAGCACATTTGAGCATGTTGGCAAGAATCAATAAGGTTTATTCTCGTGTTACGCAGCACGTTTGAGCTTCAGCAAGAATCAATAAGGTTTATTCTCGTGTAACGCAGGACGTTTGAGCTTCAGCAAGAATCAATAAGGTTTATTCTCGTGTAACGCCGCACTTTTGAGCTTCAGCAAGAACCAATAAGGTTAATTCTCGTGTAACGCAGGACGTTTGAGCTTCAGCAAGAATCAATAAGGTTTATTCTTGTGTTACGCAAAGCGTTTGAGCTTCCGCAAGAACCAATGAGGTTCAGTCTTGTGTAACGCCGCACGTTTCAGCTTCAGCAAGAACCAATAAGGTTCATTCTCGTGTTACGCAGCACATTTGAGCTTCAGCAAGAATCAATGAGATTAATTCTCGTGTTACGCAGCACATTTGAGCTTCAGCAAGAACCAATAAGGTTTATTCTCGTGTTACGCAGCACATTTGAGCTTCAGCAAGAACCAATAAGGTTCATTCTCGTGTTACGCAGCACATTTGTGCTTCAGCAAGAACCAATGAGATTAATTCTCGTGTTACGCAGCACTTTTGAGCTTCAGCAAGAACCAATAAGGTTTATTCTCGTGTTACGCAGCAAGTTTGAGCTTTAGCAACAACAAATAAGGTTCATTCTCGTGTTACGCAGCACGTTTGAGCTTCAGCAAGAACCAATAAGGTTTATTCTCGTGTTACGCAGCACGTTTGAGCTTCAGCAAGAATCAATAAGGTTTATTCTCGTCTTACGCAGCACATTTGAGCATCAGCAAGAATCAATAAGGTTTATTCTCGTGTTATGCAGCACGTTTGAGCTTCAGCAAGAATCATTAAGGTTAATTGTCGTGTTACGCAGCACGTTTGAGCTTCAGCAAGAACCAATGAGGTTCATTCTCGTGTTACGCAGCACGTTTGAGCTTCAGCAAGAACCAATAAGGTTTATTCTTGTGTTACGCAGCACATTTGAGCTTCAGCAAGAATCAATAAGGTTTATTCTCGTGTTACGCAGCACATTTGAGCTTCAGCAAGAATCAATAAGGTTTATTCTCGTGTTACGCAGCACATTTGAGCTTCAGCAAGAACCAATAAGGTTCATTCTCGTGTTACGCAGCACGTTTGATCTTCCCCAAGAACCAATGAGGTTCAATCTAGTGTTACGCAGTACCTTTGAGCTTCAGCAAGAACCAATGAGCTTCATTCTCATGTTACGCAGCACGTTTGAGCTTCAGCAAGAACCAATGAGGTTCTTTATCGTTTACGCAGCATTTTTAAGTTTAAGCAAGAACCAAGGAGGTTCATTCTAGTGTTACGCAGCACATTTGAGCTCCAGCAAGAACCAATGAGATTCATTCTTGTGTTATGCAGCAAATTTGAGCTTCAGCAAGAACCAATAAGATTCATTCTTATGTTACTTAACACGTTTCAACTTCAGCAAAAACCAATGAGGTTCATTATTGTATGTTACGCCACATGTTTGAGCTTCAGCAAGAATCAATAAGGTTTATTCTCGTGTTACGCAGCACATTTGAACTTCAGCAAGAACCAATAAGGTTTATTCTCGTGTTACGCAGTACGTTTGAGCTTCAGCAAGAATCAATAAGGTTTATTCTCGTGTTACACAGCACTTTTGAGCTTCAGCAAGAACCAATAAGGTTCATTCTCGTGTTACGCAGCACGTTTGAGCTTCAGCAAAAACCAATAAGGTTCATTCTCGTGTTACGCAGCACGTTTGAGCTTCAGCAAGAATCAATAAGGTTCATTCTTGTGTTACGCAGCACGTTTGAGCTTCATCAAGAACCAATGAGGTTCAGTCTTGTGTAACGCCGCACGTTTCAGCTTCAGCAAGAACCAATAAGGTTTATTCTCGTGTTTTGCAGCACGTTTGAGCTTCAGCAAGAACCAATAAGGTTTATTCTCGTGTTACGCAGCACGTTTGAGCTTCAGCAAGAACCAATAAGGTTTATTCTCGTGTTACGCAGCACGTTTGAGCTTCAGCAAGAACCAATAAGGTTTATTCTCGTGTTACGCAGCACGTTTGAGCTTCAGCAAGAACCAATAAGGTTCATTCTCGTGTTACGCAGCACATTTGAGCTTCTGCAAGAATCAATAAGGTTTATTCTCGTGTTACGCAGCACGTTTGAGCTTCAGCAACAACAAATAAGGTTCATTCTCGTGTTACGCAGCACATTTGAGCTTCAGCAAGAACCAATAAGGTTTATTCTCGTGTTACGCAGCACGTTTGAGCTTCAGCAAGAACCAATGAGGTTCATTCTCGTGTTTTGCAGCACGTTTGAGCTTCAGCAAGAACCAATAAGGTTTATTCTCGTGTTACGCAGCACGTTTTAGCTTCAGCAAGAACCAATAAGGTTTATTCTCGTGTTACGCAGCACATTTGAGCTTCAGCAAGAACCAATAAGGTTTATTCTCGTGTTTTGCAGCACGTTTGAGCTTCAGCAAGAACCAATAAGGTTTATTCTCGTGTTACGCAGCACGTTTGAGCTTCAGCAAGAACCAATAAGGTTTATTCTCGTGTTACGCAGCACGTTTGAGCTTCAGCAAGAACCAATAAGGTTTATTCTCGTGTTACGCAGCACGTTTTAGCTTCAGCAAGAACGAATAAGGTTTATTCTCGTGTTACGCAGCACGTTTTAGCTTCAGCAAGAACCAATGAGGTTCATTCTCGTGTTTTGCAGCACGTTTGAGCTTCAGCAAGAACCAATAAGGTTTATTCTCGTGTTACGCAGCACGTTTTAGCTTCAGCAAGAACGAATAAGGTTCATTCTCGTGTTACGCAGGACATTTGAGCTTCAGCAAGAACCAATAAGGTTTATTCTCGTGTTTTGCAGCACGTTTGAGCTTCAGCAAGAACCAATAAGGTTTATTCTCGTGTTACGCAGCACGTTTTAGCTTCAGCAAGAACCAATGAGGTTCATTCTCGTGTTTTGCAGCACGTTTGAGCTTCAGCAAGAACCAATAAGGTTTATTCTCGTGTTACGCAGCACGTTTTAGCTTCAGCAAGAACCAATGAGGTTCATTCTCGTGTTTTGCAGCACGTTTGAGCTTCAGCAAGAACCAATAAGGTTCATTCTCGTGTTACGCAGCACATTTGAGCTTCAGCAAGAACCAATGAGGTTCATTCTCGTGTTTTGCAGCACGTTTGAGCTTCAGCAAGAACCAATAAGGTTTATTCTCGTGTTACGCAGCACGTTTTAGCTTCAGCAAGAATGAATAAGGTTCATTCTCGTGTTACGCAGCACATTTGAGCTTCAGCAAGAACCAATAAGGTTTATTCTCGTGTTACGCAGCACGTTTGAGCTTCAGCAAGAACCAATGAGGTTATTTCTCGTGTTACGCAGCACGTTTGAGCTTCAGCAAGAACCAATAAGGTTTATTCTCGTGTTACGCAGCACGTTTTAGCTTCAGCAAGAACGAATAAGGTTTATTCTCGTGTTACGCAAAGTGTTTGAGCTTCAGCAAGAATCAATAAGGTTTATTCTCGTGTTACGCAGCACATTTGAGCTTCAGCAAGAATCAATAAGGTTTATTCTCGTGTTACGCAGCACATTTGAGCATGTTGGCAAGAATCAATAAGGTTTATTCTCGTGTTACGCAGCACGTTTGAGCTTCAGCAAGAATCAATAAGGTTTATTCTCGTGTAACGCAGGACGTTTGAGCTTCAGCAAGAATCAATAAGGTTTATTCTCGTGTAACGCCGCACTTTTGAGCTTCAGCAAGAACCAATAAGGTTAATTCTCGTGTAACGCAGGACGTTTGAGCTTCAGCAAGAATCAATAAGGTTTATTCTTGTGTTACGCAAAGCGTTTGAGCTTCCGCAAGAACCAATGAGGTTCAGTCTTGTGTAACGCCGCACGTTTCAGCTTCAGCAAGAACCAATAAGGTTCATTCTCGTGTTACGCAGCACATTTGAGCTTCAGCAAGAATCAATGAGATTAATTCTCGTGTTACGCAGCACATTTGAGCTTCAGCAAGAACCAATAAGGTTTATTCTCGTGTTACGCAGCACATTTGAGCTTCAGCAAGAACCAATAAGGTTCATTCTCGTGTTACGCAGCACATTTGTGCTTCAGCAAGAACCAATGAGATTAATTCTCGTGTTACGCAGCACTTTTGAGCTTCAGCAAGAACCAATAAGGTTTATTCTCGTGTTACGCAGCAAGTTTGAGCTTTAGCAACAACAAATAAGGTTCATTCTCGTGTTACGCAGCACGTTTGAGCTTCAGCAAGAACCAATAAGGTTTATTCTCGTGTTACGCAGCACGTTTGAGCTTCAGCAAGAATCAATAAGGTTTATTCTCGTCTTACGCAGCACATTTGAGCATCAGCAAGAATCAATAAGGTTTATTCTCGTGTTATGCAGCACGTTTGAGCTTCAGCAAGAATCATTAAGGTTAATTGTCGTGTTACGCAGCACGTTTGAGCTTCAGCAAGAACCAATGAGGTTCATTCTCGTGTTACGCAGCACGTTGGAGCTTCAGCAAGAACCAATAAGGTTTATTCTTGTGTTACGCAGCACATTTGAGCTTCAGCAAGAATCAATAAGGTTTATTCTCGTGTTACGCAGCACATTTGAGCTTCAGCAAGAATCAATAAGGTTTATTCTCGTGTTACGCAGCACATTTGAGCTTCAGCAAGAACCAATAAGGTTCATTCTCGTGTTACGCAGCACGTTTGATCTTCCCCAAGAACCAATGAGGTTCAATCTAGTGTTACGCAGTACCTTTGAGCTTCAGCAAGAACCAATGAGCTTCATTCTCATGTTACGCAGCACGTTTGAGCTTCAGCAAGAACCAATGAGGTTCTTTATCGTTTACGCAGCATTTTTAAGTTTAAGCAAGAACCAAGGAGGTTCATTCTAGTGTTACGCAGCACATTTGAGCTCCAGCAAGAACCAATGAGATTCATTCTTGTGTTATGCAGCAAATTTGAGCTTCAGCAAGAACCAATAAGATTCATTCTTATGTTACTTAACACGTTTCAACTTCAGCAAAAACCAATGAGGTTCATTATTGTATGTTACGCCACATTTTTGAGCTTCAGCAAGAATCAATAAGGTTTATTCTCGTGTTACGCAGCACATTTGAACTTCAGCAAGAACCAATAAGGTTTATTCTCGTGTTACGCAGTACGTTTGAGCTTCAGCAAGAATCAATAAGGTTTATTCTCGTGTTACACAGCACTTTTGAGCTTCAGCAAGAACCAATAAGGTTCATTCTCGTGTTACGCAGCACGTTTGAGCTTCAGCAAAAACCAATAAGGTTCATTCTCGTGTTACGCAGCACGTTTGAGCTTCAGCAAGAATCAATAAGGTTCATTCTTGTGTTACGCAGCACGTTTGAGCTTCATCAAGAACCAATGAGGTTCAGTCTTGTGTAACGCCGCACGTTTCAGCTTCAGCAAGAACCAATAAGGTTTATTCTCGTGTTTTGCAGCACGTTTGAGCTTCAGCAAGAACCAATAAGGTTTATTCTCGTGTTACGCAGCACGTTTGAGCTTCAGCAAGAACCAATAAGGTTTATTCTCGTGTTACGCAGCACGTTTGAGCTTCAGCAAGAACCAATAAGGTTTATTCTCGTGTTACGCAGCACGTTTGAGCTTCAGCAAGAACCAATAAGGTTCATTCTCGTGTTACGCAGCACATTTGAGCTTCTGCAAGAATCAATAAGGTTTATTCTCGTGTTACGCAGCACGTTTGAGCTTCAGCAACAACAAATAAGGTTCATTCTCGTGTTACGCAGCACATTTGAGCTTCAGCAAGAACCAATAAGGTTTATTCTCGTGTTACGCAGCACGTTTGAGCTTCAGCAAGAACCAATGAGGTTCATTCTCGTGTTTTGCAGCACGTTTGAGCTTCAGCAAGAACCAATAAGGTTTATTCTCGTGTTACGCAGCACGTTTTAGCTTCAGCAAGAACCAATAAGGTTTATTCTCGTGTTACGCAGCACATTTGAGCTTCAGCAAGAACCAATAAGGTTTATTCTCGTGTTTTGCAGCACGTTTGAGCTTCAGCAAGAACCAATAAGGTTTATTCTCGTGTTACGCAGCACGTTTGAGCTTCAGCAAGAACCAATAAGGTTTATTCTCGTGTTACGCAGCACGTTTGAGCTTCAGCAAGAACCAATAAGGTTTATTCTCGTGTTACGCAGCACGTTTTAGCTTCAGCAAGAACGAATAAGGTTTATTCTCGTGTTACGCAGCACGTTTTAGCTTCAGCAAGAACCAATGAGGTTCATTCTCGTGTTTTGCAGCACGTTTGAGCTTCAGCAAGAACCAATAAGGTTTATTCTCGTGTTACGCAGCACGTTTTAGCTTCAGCAAGAACGAATAAGGTTCATTCTCGTGTTACGCAGGACATTTGAGCTTCAGCAAGAACCAATAAGGTTTATTCTCGTGTTTTGCAGCACGTTTGAGCTTCAGCAAGAACCAATAAGGTTTATTCTCGTGTTACGCAGCACGTTTGAGCTTCAGCAAGAACCAATAAGGTTCATTCTCGTGTTACGCAGCACATTTGAGCTTCAGCAAGAACCAATGAGATTAATTCTCGTGTTACGCAGCACGTTCGAGCTTCAGCAAGAACCAATAAGGTTCGTTCTCGTGTTACGCAGCACGTTTGAGCTTCAGCAAGAATCAATAAGGTTTATTCTCGTCTTACGCAGCACGTTTGAGCTTCAGCAACAACAAATAAGGTTCATTCTCGTGTTACGCAGCACGTTTGAGCTTCAGCAAGAACCAATAAGGTTTTTTCTTGTGTTACGCAGCACGTTTGAGCTTCAGCAAGAACCAATGAAGTTCATTCTTGTGTTTCGCAGCACGTTTGAGCTTCAGCAAGAATCAATAAGGTTTATTCTCGTGTTACGCAGCACGTTTGAGCTTCAGCAAGAACCAATGAGGTTCATTCTCGTGTTTCACAGCACGTTTGAGCTTCAGCAAGAACCAATAAGGTTTATTCTCGTGTTACGCAGCACATTTGAGCTTCAGCAAGAACCAATGAGGTTCATTCTCGTGTTACGCAGCACGTTTGAGCTTCAGCAAGAACCAATGAGGTTCATTCTCGTGTTTCGCAGCACGTTTGAGCTTCAGCAAGAACCAATAAGGTTTATTCTCGTGTTACGCAGCACATTTGAGCTTCAGCAAGAATCAATAAGGTTTATTCTCGTGTTACGCAGCACATTTGAGCATGTTGGCAAGAATCAATAAGGTTTATTCTCGTGTTACGCAGCACGTTTGAGCTTCAGCAAGAATCAATAAGGTTTATTCTTGTGTTACGCAGCACTTTTGAGCTTCAGCAAGAACCAATAAGGGTCATTCTCGTGTTTCGCAGCACGTTTCAGCTTCAGCAAGAACCAATAAGGTTCATTCTCGTGTTACGCAGCAAGTTTGAGCTTCAGTAAGAACAAATAAGGTTCATTCTCGTGTTAGGCCGCATGTTTGAGCTTCAGCAAGAACCAATAAGGTTCATTCTCGTGTTACACAGCACACTTGAGCTTCAGCAAGAACCAATAAGGTTTATTCTCGTGTTACGCAGCACTTTTGAGCTTCAGCAAGAATCAATAAGGTTTATTCTCGTGTTACGCAAAGCGTTTGAGCTTCAGCAAGAACCAATGAGGTTCAGTCTTGTGTAACGCCGCACGTTTGAGCTTCAGGAAGAACCAATGAGGTTAATTATTTTTTGTTACTCCGCACATTTGAGCTTCAGCAAGAACCAATGAGGTTCATTCCCATGTTACGCAGCATGTTTGAGCTTCCCCAAGAACCAATGAGGTTCAATCTAGTGTTACGCAGCACCTTTGAGCTTCAGCAAGAACCAATGAGCTTCATTCTCATGTTACGCAGCACGTTTGAGCTTCAGCAAGAACCAATGATGTTCTTTATCGTGTTACGCAGCATTTTTAAGTTTAAGCAAGAACCAAGGAGGTTCATTCTAGTGTTACGCAGCACATTTGAGCTCCAGCAAGAACCAATGAGATTCATTCTTGTGTTATGCAGGAAATTTGAGCTTCAGCAAGAACCAATAAGATTCATTCTTATGTTACTCAACACGTTTCAGCTTCAGCAAAAACCAATGAGGTTCATTATTGTATGTTACGCCACATGTTTGAGCTTCAGTAAGAACCAATGAGGTTAATTCTCTTGTTACGTAGCACTTTTGAGCTCCAGTAAGAACCAATGAGGTTAATTCTTGTGTTACGCAGCACGTTTGAGCTCCAGCAAGAACAAATTATATTCTCATGAGTTACGTAGCATGTTTGAGCTTTAGCAAAAACAAATGAGGTTCAATCTAGTGTTATGCAGCACAATTGAGCTTACGCAAGAACCAATGACGTTTATTCTTGTGTGTTACGCCGCATGTTTGAGCTTCAGCAAGAACCAATAAGGTTAATTATCGCGTTACGCAGCACATTTGTGCTTCTGCAAAAACCAATGAGGTTAATTATCATGTAACGCTGCACGTTTGAGCTCCAGCAAGAACCAATGAGGTTCATTCTTGTGTTACGCTACACATATGAGCCTCTTCAAGAACCAATGAGGTTCATTCTTGTGTTACACTACACATTTGAGCCTCCTCAAGAACCAATGAGGTTCATTCGCTTGAGTTACGCAGCACTTTTGAGCTCCAGTATGATCCAATAAGGTTAATTCTCGTGTTATGCAGCACTTTTGAGCTTCTGCAAAAACCAATGAGGTTCATTATCATGTTACGCTGCACATTTGAGCTCCAGCAAGAACCAATGAGGTTCATTCTCGTGTTACGCAGCACGTTTGAGCTTTACTCAGTACCAATGAGGTTCAGTCTTGTGTTACGCAGCACGTTTGAGCTTTAGCAAGAACCAATGAGGTTTATTCTTGTGAGTTAAGCCGCACGTTTGATCTTCCGCAAGAACCAATGAGGTTTATTCTCGTGTTACGCAGCACATTTGAGCTCCTGTAAGAAGCAATGACGTTCATTCTTGTGAGTTACGCAGCACTTTTGAGCTCCAGTGTGAACCAATGAGGTTCATTCTTGTGTTTCGCTACACGTTTGAGCTTTAGCAAGAAGCAATGAGGTTTATTCGTGTGAGTTAAGCCGCGCGTTTGATCTTCCGCAAGAACCAATGAGGTTTATTCTCTTGTTATGCAGCACTTTTGACCTCCAGTATGAACCAATGAGGTTCATTCTCGTGTTACGCAGCACGTTTGAGCTTCCACGAGAACCTATAATGTTAACTCTCGTTTTACGCATTACGTTTGAGCTTCTGCAAAAACCAATGAGGTTCATTATGATGTTACGCTGCACGTTTAAGCTCCAGCAAGAACCAATAAGGTTCATTCTTGTGAGTTAAGCCTCACATTTGAGCTTCTGTAAGAACCAATGATGTTCAGTCTTGTGTGTTACGCCGCACGTTTGAGCTTAAGCAAGAACCAATGAGGTTTGTTCTTGCACGCAAGCAGGCTTGGTTGAGCTTCTGTTTATGTTTGCTGATCAATGTTTATATGTGAATAAAAGTTTAGAATTCAATATGTTCATCATATAGAGCCATCATGTATCTTCAGAATATTTGGACTAAACCGCTCAATTCATATGGATTAGTTTCACGATCTTTTTATGAACTTCTTGAAGTGTCAAAATGGTGGTTGAGTAGCTGTCAATGGAGGAGCAGAAAGCTTTCAGATTTCATCAAAAAGATCTTCATTTGTGTTCTGAAGATGAATAAAAGGTTTACGGGTTTGGAACAACATGAGGGTGACAAATGAATGACAGAATTTTCATTTTAGGGTGAAGTATCCCTTTAAGGGAATATTGCATTCACAATTTTTCAAACATTATTGGAATGTTACATTTGATTTAACCTTCTGAACCAATTAGGGACTTTTTTTAAAAGTTAGACAAACTAATACATTTCAGAAAAAGAGTTCCATTAAGTTAACGATGTATAAATATATATTTTTTGTGCTAGCGTTTTGACGAATGTTCTATTAAGGTTACTGGAAGAACGTTTGTTCTTCATAACTTTGAGAAAACCATAAGGTTTGCTAAAGTTCTGAGAATGTTCCCCCGTTAGCTGGGAAATTTTTTATTGCATTTTAATGTGTCATTCTTGAATTGATTTGGACAATTAAACATGTTTTAGGCCTGATAGAAGTCAAAGAGGAACATCAAGAACTTAATGAAGTGGAGGAGAAAGATCTGTACGAGGAACCTCATCATTACATAAATGAAGAACAGTCTTGTAGTTGGGCACAGAATGATAATAATCTTTCACAAGAAACAGCGCAGAAAACAGAAGCCAAAAACTCTTTTACTTGCTCTCAGTGTGGAAAGAGTTTCACACGCAAAGGACACCTGAAGATTCACATGATAATCCACACAGGTGAGAGACCGTACACCTGCACTCAGTGTGCTAAGAGTTTCACATGCAAAGGAAGCCTTAAGGATCACTTTAAAATCCACTCTGGAGAGAAGCCTTTCACATGCCCTCAGTGTGGATGGAGTTTTGCACGCCAAGAAGACCTTAAGAGGCACATAAGGATTCACACTGGAGAGAAGCCGTTCACTTGCTCTCAGTGCAAAAAGTGTTTTACAAGTTCAGGAGACCTTAAGAGGCACTTGCGAATTCACTCCGGTGAGAGGCCTTTTACCTGCCCTCAGTGCGGGAAGAGTTTCACGCAGAAGGAAGGTCTTAAGGAACACACCAAAATTCATTCTGGGGAGAAGCTTTTCGCATGCATGTTGTGTGGGAAGAGTTTCACACATCAAAGAAGCTTAAAAAGGCACATGAAGGTTCATTCTGGGGAGAAATTACACCAGTGCTCTGAGTGTGGCAGGAGATTTGCAGAAGCTGGCAATCTCAAAACTCACTTGCTGTCTCACACTGGAGAAAGACCATTTAGCTGTGAGCGCTGTGATAAGAAGTTTTTTTTGGCCGTTCACTTAAAGACACACATGAGGATTCATGAAGATGAAACGCGTTACGTGTGTTCTTTTTGTGGGAAGAGTTTTCTGTGGCTTAATGGGTTTAAAGACCATCAGAAAACGCATATTGGTGAGAAACCCTACGTGTGCTTGGAATGTGGAAGCAATTTTACTAGAGCCGGTGAACTGAAAGTGCATGAACGAATCCACACTGGAGAAAAACCTTACAAGTGTTCACACTGTGAAAAGAGTTTCACTCAGTCAGGAGCCCTGAAAATTCACGAGCGAGTGCACACCGGAGAGAAGCCGTATCTCTGCCCTTCATGTGGGAAGACTTTCAGCCGATATGGAAATCTAGGGAAGCATTTAAAAAATGCTTGTCCAAAGTTGAGAAACTGACCAAAGTTCACCTTGAAGTAGAGCTGCACTATTCTTGATAAATTGAGAATCTCTATTTTTTTTGTTTCAAATAGAGATCACGATTCTAAATATACAACACAATAACAAAATATCATGTAATTTAAGGTTCTGACAACATGTTAATTACTGCAGTCTTTTTAAAATGTTAAAATTAATTTGAATGAATTATTTTTTTTAAAAAATGGTTTGAGTGGATGATTTAATGACACAAATTGTTATTTGAAGTGCCTAGTTAATTCCAAAAGTTGTATTTGCTCTATTTTAATCACTTCCGTAGACGGAAATGTTTATATCCGAACTATAAACTTTTATCCAAGTACTTCTGTGATAATTTAAATATTTACAACACAAATATTGTGTGGTTGAAAAGACTGTTTGTGAAGCTGTTTTACACATGCCAACTGCTCTCTCTGGATCAGCGGCAGCGCCAACACAAATCTGAATGTTCCAGTGTGATTTTGTCAAAGGTTTAATAGACACAGACGAACCGTTGTCGTTTACGAATGAGATTGTGTGGGTGTTTGTAGATCTTTTAAAGATTAATCATGCAGCTCTTTAAACTTGAAGTCTTTAAGTCAAACTTTGTCAAATTTATGTAAAATACTTAGAATATCCTCCAAAAAGCATTTTTGGAAACTTAGACATTAATATTAAGGGAGGAAAAAGTGTATTTCTGTGAAATGCTAAAAAAAAAATTAGTAGGGATGCATTAAGAGAATAGTAAAATTCTAAAGGACTACTTTTTTTGCACATGTTATTCAGCCTGTTATTCATTCTCATATCCTCTATCATATCTTTGAAATGTAATTATGGTCATCATAGTTCATCAGAGAAGAACTGAAAAGACTTTTTTTTTTTTTTTAAAGAATTGAGTGCTATTGTAATCAGTGTCCTATTGTAATCGAGCCATCAACAACTGTTATTGTATGGATGAAAAGGGTCTAAGGAAACGAGGTAACTTCAGTTTTCCTATTTGTTTTTATTTGCATCAATCATGGAAAGACGACAAATGGCTAGGTGGAAAAAGGTGATATGAAAGTATGTATGTGCACATTCAGACATATGAATGACTCACAGCCAGTCAAATGCATCCTTTTCTCTCCCTTTTGTGTGGGAATATTTTTTGTGGCCATCAGAAAACACATATTGGTGAGAAACCTACGTGTGCTTGGATTGTGAAAGTACACTAGAGTACTTTTACCAATTCGCTGATTTACTCTTCCTTTTATTCATTTAGCAGACCAAAGGGATTTATAAATGAGGAATACATACAATGATTCATCTTATGGGGGCATTAACACAAGAAGTGCTTACAATAGAAAGTTTCAATGATTGTCTAGAATATACAGGCTATAACTGTGAGGCACTCTGGAAATAGTGAAAGCATAAAAGAGATTTATTTCATGTAAACGTCATTAAGCTTCAGAGGTGTTATTTTAAGCACACTTGTTATTTCCATGAGAATCCAATGGGTGTGAAGTGAATATGCATGACTGTAAAGCATTGTTATGATACAAAGCAGTCATTACTTCCCATCAGAAATTTTCTACAGCTTGAGATCAGCTCACACATTTATTTTTTCACAGCAAATTTTCCATAGAATTTACAGTCTTACATAATTTTGTGCAAGTCCTTGTAAATAATCTCATTAGATGTGTGATGTTTGTCGGTATGTCTGTAATAAAGTTCTATGCGATTCTAGATACATATCATCAGAAGTGTAAATGTATGAGTTCCATCTTACTATTAATGCTATTAGTAAAATAACATTTTGTATTAATTTGGATATTGATGCATTTTATGCATTTTAAAAGAATTATATGTAATCTCATTACCTGTGCAGTTTTTGGTTACAATGACTACACTGCCCTCCCTCATGCAAAATCTTCTTCACTGACACTGAAGTTAAAGCACAAGGTAATTTAATCTATTCTACAGGCGAAGGCCAAGTTTGGACACAATAACCCAACAGACGTAAGAGATAGGAGGCTGGTCAGAGATTTGATATGCTCAGACATCCCAACCTGCAACAAGTCATTTCAGGGAGGTAAATGACCCCCCCCCCCCCCCCATAGTTAAAATGAATTAACTATTTACATAAGCGCCAAATGTAGCCTACATGTAGGCCTATTTCCTACATCCAATGCCTTTTACTTTTGTTCCTTGCTTTCGTTGTACTTTGTTGCTGCTTGCTTCGCAGATTTTAGCAACTTCCCAGAAACATTAACATCATAGCACTCTGTGTCAATGAATTTGTTTATTGTGTAGATTACTTTTAATATAAACTGCTCATACTATTTATGTAAAATGCTTTTATTTATATTCCATTGCAACTTTAAACAGGTCTAAGGAGTTTATTGTTTTCATGTAGCCTAGGTAACAAGCCGGCCTGAATAATATGCACATGAAATGAAACTTGTTTAACTCACCTCAACATGTCTTTTACAATCATTTAACCCGCCATGGGCAATGCTGAAGTCACTGTTACAAACTGTACAGCGTGCAAGTCTGTCATTATGTTTCACTCTTATAAGACAGGGGTACACTTTCGTGTAGTCTGGCGTAAAATGTGTCTTATATTTTCGCTTTTTGGGGCACTCTCCCTCTGTCATGATGCAGCTCCAGTGTCTAGATACACTGAACTGATAGGTTCCGCGGGAGAAGAGATAAAAGCCCGCCCACACTGACAATTGATTGGTTGACTTACCAAAACAGGCCAATCAGGATGCTCTCTGTCTTACATGCACTTCTACACGCGCGGCACACACACAGGCAAAGTCTCTCGCTCTCTCCCTCTCTGTCGCGCGCTCTTGATTCCGGGAGATTTTAACTAATTTGCGGGCATCAGGGAGCCGCTATCAATATGCGGGAGACTCCCGGAACTTCCGGGAGACTTGGGATGTCTGTATGCTACAATCATTTTCATTTTTCTACAAAAACAAATGCATAATAAATACTTTCACCTTGAAGTTTATAGTTTCTTTATACAATTTCAGTAAGTTCAAAGCAGTTCAGTCTGCAGGAGTGTATCAGCTCCGTCTGAAGCTGTTCGTACGGCAATACACTCACTGTTTCTTACAATTCAACACCACTGGTTTGCAAGCATAGTGACCTGTAGCCCCAACAAGACTGTAACTAGGAGTGTGTTGCATAAACACTGCCACTGTTAAGATTGTGTCTCTGACCAAGTAGCAGTATAGAGGGTTTGGTAATATTTGATCATAGGTTCTAATAGATTTATTTATGTTTTGTATGTTTTTCTTATCAAGTGTGACATTTTCTGGATAATTTGAACAATTTCTGGAAACTTAAAAAAAATGGATGTAGATTTTTAATTTTTTTTTCCATTTTTGACTGATATGTTTTGATTTCTTTCGTTCAATCTCGTTTAGTCTTTTAATATCTTCTATTTCTAGTCTTGGCTAACAGACGGTGGCGGCAATGCACTGCTTTAGTTTGCAAATCACCGAGAACCTCGGTCGCTTGTCAGTGACGTCATCAGGGCTGCGCCAGGTCTGCTGAAAATCGGTCGAGAAGAGGTTTGTGTTTTTGGGCGGAATAATATGCATGTAAGGTTGACAAAATGCCATTAAATGATTTATATTTTTCAAAAGTATCCAATCGACATTATTATTCTCGAAAACTAATTTACTAATTTATTTTACTGTCGATTTTATTATTGTAATGCTTTATTTGTTGACTTCTTGTAAATATCGTAACTTACATTTATTTTTCTTTCAGTGAAATTCCTCCTCACGTGGAACAGATTGATATATTTCGTGGTTTATTTTCTTTCCGTTGATATTATAATTTTAAACGTGACGACGACGCGAAAGTCTTGAGTTTTGACAGCTCTTCCTGACATACTGTAAAGATGGAGGATGTTAAAGATGTTAGTGGAGACATGAGTGAGACAGAAGCATGCAGAAAGAAAGATGAAGATACGGAGGAACAGAGAGGTTGGTGATCATTCTTGATTAATAAATTATTAACATTAAAGTAACAAAAGCCCAGAGAGGCAACATGGCATAAAAATACAACGAATCCTCCATTGTAGTGTATTTATTAGTGCTGTCAATCCCTAAAAAAAGTGAATCGCAAATTATTCTGTAATTAATTTTGATTAATCGCACCTAACAGTTTTTAATATACTTTTATATTGTAATAATTTCACATTTAATCTCCAAATTAATGTAGAAACAACATAAAGACAGTAGCCTATATTTTAAATGTTTGTTTAATGGCATGTTTTTATGAAAGAAGGCCAGTATCTCCGATACCAACACTGTTACTGATGTCTCTATGAAATAGATTTTTTCCTCCCTATCATTTTAACATTTATTAGGCTTTAAAAAATATAACAGTTTTTTATTTTTGTGAACTTAAAACAATCTTCACATAAACCCATTATAATAAATGCCACATTTACCTGTGCGCTTCAATATATCAAGGTTCAACACTGAGGTTTTTTTTCTACTGGCCCAGTCAGACTGGTTCAGATGTTTACTTGCCCTGTCAAAATGCACAAAAATTTATTGTTTTCGTTATTTTTGACCCATGTAACCTTGTAAACGGTGCTTTAAGATTTCCAGGTAGGTCTAACTGTTAGGAAATAAACAGAAATTCAATAAAGTAGTCAAACACTTCACAGTCTTCACTGCATAAATTATTAAATTAAATATACATTCATTATAATTAAAGCTACAAAAGTTATTCAGTCAAGAGCAGTGAGTGATTTTCTATTTTTCTTTTGTTCTTTGATTATCCTTTTATTACAGACAACGGGAGGTTTATTAGGCTGATGTCACTTTAAGAAGTGCCACGGATCTGACACACATCCCATTTTCTCACAACTTGATTTAATTTTGATTTAAGACTTCATTTAACTATTTTAAGACTGAGCTTGCGAGGATACTCGAAGCAAACAATAATAATAAAGAATAATTTTGTGTGTTTTGGTCCGTTCAAGCGCTGTCTGAAGCGGCTTTCTGTGCACTCGAGTCTTGGGACACGGACAGGAGATTCACATGATGTCTTATCGCGCTTGAAGCGAACGTTTACGCGTTCATTTCGACAACCCTAATGTTTATAAATCATTTATCATCCTGATCTGATGGAACAAATCAAATGTCAATCTATTTTGGATTATTTTGTTTCGTTTTTTATCCGTCTTGTTATATTTGTTGTACTTAAATAGTTTCTTTTGTTCACTATGTTCATTTTAGACCCAATGGAAGTGAAAGATGAAAGTCAAGAACTGAATGGGGCGAAGAAGAAGCCTCATAAATTAAAAATTAGGGAAAAGTCGTCAAGTTGCTCAGAGACTGGAAAGAACGTTTCACCAAAAAGAACTGAAGCTAAAAGCTCTTTCGCTTGCTCTCGGTGTGGAAAGAGTTTCACACGTAAAGGACACCTTGAGGTTCACATGGTAATCCACACAGGTGCGAGACCGTACACCTGCCCTCAGTGTGCGAAGAGTTTCACATGCAAAGGAAGCCTTAAGGATCACTTTAGGATTCACACAGGTGAGAGGCCTTTCACATGCCCACAGTGTACCAAGAGTTTCACTAATTCAGGAGGACTTAAGAGGCACATACGAATTCACACAGGCGAGAGGCCTTTTACCTGCCGACAATGCGGAAAGAGTTTCCCAAGTTCAGGAGAGCTTAAGAGGCACATGAGGATTCACTCTAGAGAGAGGCCTTTTACCTGCCCTCAGTGCGGGAAGAGTTACAAACAAAAAGAAGTTCTTAGGGAACACGCCAAAACTCACACGGGAGAAAGGCCTTTCACGTGCATGTTGTGTGGGAAGAGTTTCACACAGCAGAGCACATTAAAAGTTCACATGAAGGTTCATTCTGGGGAGAAATTACACCAGTGCTCTGAGTGTGGCAGGAGATTTTCAGAGGCCTGCAATCTCAAAACTCACTTGCTGTCTCACACTGGAGAAAGACCATTTAGCTGTGAGCGCTGTGATAAGAAGTTTTTTTTGGCCGTACACTTAAAGACACACATGAGGATTCATGAAGATGAAAGTCGTTACGTGTGTTCTTTTTGCGGGAAGAGTTTTCTGTGGCTGCATGGTTTTAAAGACCATCAGAAAACACACATTGGTGAGAAACCCTACGTGTGCTTGGACTGTGGGAAAACCTTTGCTAGAGCTGCAGAACTGAAAGTGCATGAACGAATCCATACTGGAGAAAAACCTTACAAGTGTTCACACTGTGAAAAGAGTTTCACTCAGTCATCAGGCCTGAAAGTGCACGAGCGAGTGCACACCGGAGAGAAGCCGTATCTCTGCCCTTCATGTGGGAAGACTTTCAGCCGATATGGTAGTCTAGGAAAACATTTAAAAAAGGCTTGCCCAAAATTGAGAAAGTGAGCCAAGTTCTCCTTAAAGTTGTATAGAAATATAATATATTATTACTTTTATTTGCACGTGGTAGCATTCATCAACTATACTGATATCAGTGAGTGGTAAAACTTTACAATAAGGTTCTATTTCTTAACATTGGTTTACTGCGTTAGTTAACATGGAATTATGTTTAAAAAATTTAAAAATACTACTAAATAAATGCTTAAGCATTTATTAATCTTAGCTGAAGTCAAGTTCAACATTTGCTAGTACATTACTAAATTCAAAAGTTGTATCTGCTAATATTGTTTAATGGACCTGAGCTGACATGAACATTGACTTTTCATTAAATAACGTTAACAACGATAAATAAATACTGTGGCAAATGTATTGCACATTGTTAATGTTAGTTAATGCATAACGTTAACTAGTGTGACCTTATTGTTAAGTTCTGCCCAGTTTATCTATCTTTAATAAATCTTTCAAATGTAATTTTGTAAATTATATAGCTCTTCAGTACTGAAAATGATTGAAGTATCATTTGTTTTTATTGCAAAAAATCAATCATGCTTGAAATGTGTTTGTGCTCTAGTAGGGTACATTAATCATGTATATGTGTCACTTAATGGATTAATAAACAAGCAACTAAGATGTAGGTTTAGTGTTTCTAGCCATGTATAAAAGAAAGGAGCATGCAATGAGCACAATTTTACTTCAAATGAACAGTTTTTTTTTACATTGGTATCTTCATTTTAAATGTATTGTAATACTGTTGATTCCCGCCTTGATGGAAGCATTAAATGTTGTCGTTTTATATTTAAATAACCTGTACTGGTTTATAGCAACACTGTAAAGTGGAACCATTTAATAAATGTGCCTTTAAATCCTCCTTTACACCACCAGACGGAGCCCTCGCCTCAGGCCTGAAACTCCACGGGAAGCTCGCTGTTTCCTACTATCCGATTTACTGTTGTCATATTCACAGTCATCTGTATCCTGGCTGTGTCGCTTGAAGATAGAGCACTCTTTTAGATTTGTTTGCCTCGTCTGTCTTTCTTCAGTGGCTTGTATTAATGAATGTTGCTTGCCTTCTGACTCTTGCTCTGAATGGGTCGTGTTGACATATTTGACAGTCACTTTAATAAAAACCTTTAATTTCCATAAGTTTTTGTGAGCTTGATCTTTTGCAAACCAAGACTGGCTTTGCATTTGATGTGTTGATTTATGTGGGTTTCTGTTATGGTGAGTTTGGTGGCAGATATTCCCAGGATTTTAAGTGACTGATATTTGGGATAAGATAGGCCTACATATAGATTATCATATTGACTAACAACCCGTAATATTGCTGTCTACATGGCGGAATAAATCGACCAACCATTTCAGAGAAGGTATCAAAAACTATGAGTCCATAAGTCATAAAATTGAAAAAAGATTTGAAATTGCAATTGTAAATTTTAACCTTCCATTAATTTTGGAACCTTTCAACCCATTAAACCAATGGAAAATATATGTATATTTTTTTTTTATACAAGAAAGACCACTATACATCTTGCCATTGCCATTTAATATGTTTATTTCATGTCACCAGAACCTCAACTAGTTTCCTATCAAAAAAATAGTTCCAAAGAAAAGGAGATATAGAGGTATATGTAGAACTTGTATTGTATTACAAGTGTATGAAAATACTAATTTACCAGTTTTGTTATTGTATCACACTATATTGAGTCCTCCAGTTCAAGCTGACGTTTCAATTATTTGCTGCATCTCCCCCACATTTATATAGACTGAGGGAGAATTCAGAGTAGAGTTAAATATCAGCTACTCATAACAACAAGCTTCATGATTTATTACTGAGCTTAAACTGTCTATGAATGACTACAAACTAGTTTTTTGAACACAGCTCTGATCTTGTAACACTGAAAATGTGATGTACTGTAGAACACAATCAAGCTCTAATCCAGGGCTATATTGCTTTTCAGAAATACAAGCGCTGTGACCATTTTATGAGTTAAGCGTGCACAATGTGGTCTCATGATGAGGCCATAAGAGACACACTCTACCTGTGCAGAGGAGGCTGGCATAGACAACACTTTTACTACCAGAGAGTGGAGCTGTGGGAATCTCTCCCTGTTTGTAGACCAAATTTAAGTGCTGTATTTGTATCTGTGCCTTGAATGGCATCAGTACTTGTGTATCTGAGCTGAAATGCATGCATCCTTAGCTGAGAGGCTCAGCTGCTCGATAGCGGCTAGGAGTCGTAGGCATTTGACAGGAAACTGGATTCTCGCTGTTGATTACATCTAGATCAACCCATGAGCCCAAACTGAGGGTCAAGCATTTTCACCAAATAGACATTATGGTTGAACTGGTCCACTTTCCCATTTTGGTTCTCACAAAGATCCCTGAGAAGCTCTTTAAAAGTGATTGGTGAAGGGCTTTGGCTAATGGCCCGCAATGACCTCTTGACTCTGATATTTGGAGGAGATGAGTGTTTAAATCCATTACAGTGGGGACCACTAATACCCAGCAAGCAATTTTGCTTTAAAAAGACGTCTAATAGCCATCCAAACACAGCCCTGACGACGTCTAGGCTCAAACAAAACATGATGTAGGCTGACTGTCATTGAAAATGTAATAGAAGTCTAACCATAACCCAAGAATAGACACACAGGCACGCAGAGAACATGTCAAAGAAATGAAACCCAAAACCTTGTAATCACTGTTGACTTTGCTTACATTATGGAATATCATACATTTAGCAAGTTATTTTGGCAAAAATGACATGTAACCAAATTCAAGGTTATTTTGTCTAGAAGCGGTTTACTCATAGACGGACTATACAGTCTATAGTTAACCGAGGCGGTGAAATGACGGCTATTGCTTGCTGGGTGGTGACATTTTCACACATTTGTTTTCCTTGCAATGGGTGTGCATGTGTTGTCCATTACTTTCAAGAAATGCCTGATATGCTGATTTTCAACAATTGACAGTGGTAAAGTTCAGCCAATGGAGAATATGCATCACAAAGTTGCTGCTTGTTTTGCCAGTTCTGGTCTTGTAAATCCTGCTGTGCAGCTTCTGCTGTCTGGTGTACTCTCTTATTCTGGGACAAAAAAATTACTTTTTAGCGATTCTTACTAGCGTGATTGATTCTTGCATTATCAATTGAAGATCTTGACCAAAAATTTAATTGAAAGAAATATGAATTTAAAATGTCTATGCATAACTCATATTCCATAACAAATAAGAGTTTGTCAATTTTGATTTCATGACTTTAAACTGTGGTGAGCTGAATTTATGCAGTTTAGATCGCATTTATTCCTCATGTTCTGCCTAGGCAGACCTTTATTTATGTATTCATTTATTTATTATTAAAGTATATTGTTGTGTGTGTACACTTGCATATTGTTGCCCTATTGGTTTTGTGGCTTCTATTGTTCTTCTCATTTGTTAGTAGCTTTGTACAAAAGCATCTGCTAAATGATTAAATGTAAATGTAATATAAATGCATTTAGAGAAATGTCAATAGTGCAAACAGTAGGCTACATCTTAACAGGATCTTGAACATTTTCTACTCGTTTTTTCCAACAAAAAAAAGTGTAGATATTTTTTTATCAATTATTTTTAGTTATTTGATTACATTTTCTTCTTCGTATGAGAAGTCTATACAATTATGTATTTTTTGGCGGACCTTTATTCTGTTCTTTCGCGTTGTGATGGTGTGACGTCATTCGCGCATGCGCATACGCGGATCAGGCTCGAGACGGAAGAAGTGATTTGTGCTTTTGAACGCTTCTGCATTAGTCTTATATAAAACTGCACGAAAGTTTTGACTTGGTTTTAAGTTTGTTATTTGCTAGTAACGTGAATGTATTGTAGATTATTAAATGTAGTATTGCACAGCTCTATGTTAAGTGCTAATAGAGGATTTGTTTGTGAATGGCAAGATATACAATTGCTATACTCTTGTAAACATGGAGTTTGTTAAAGAGGATAGTGAAGACATGAGTGATGCAGAAGCATGCAGCATAAAAGATGAAGATGGAGAGAAACAAAGAGGTTGGTGATCGTTCTTTATTCTTTCCATTCTTCTTTCATGACTTACAAATAAAGTAAGAAGAACAGCTAAGTTTTCATGGTCACAAAGTTTGTTTTTCAACCACATCTAATGTCATTACCATTTAAATGGCATAAATAACTTTAAGCACATGAAACATCAATTAAAATAAACACTTGGTTTCTAACAGTCAGTTTACTTGATTTTTAACTATTTCATGTGTTCATTTTAGACCAGTTGGAAGGTAAAGAGGAAAGTGAAGAACAGAATGAAGTGGAGGAGAAAAAGAAGGTTCAGAAACCTAATCATTTCACAATTGGAGAAAAATCTTTTAATTGCTCCCAATCTGAAAATGATCTTTCACCAGAAAGAACAGAACTGAAAAACTGCTTCACCTGCCCACAATGTGGAAAGAGTTTCACATGTAAACGAGACCTTAGGAGGCACATAAGGATTCACACTGGAGAGAAGCCGTTCACTTGCTCTCAGTGCGAAAAGTGTTTCGCAAATTCAGGAGACCTTAAGAGGCACTTGCGAATTCACTCCGGTGAGAGGCCTTTTACCTGCCCTCAGTGCGGGAAGAGTTTCACGCAGAAGGAAGGTCTTAAGGAACACACCAAAATTCACACGGGAGAGAAGCCTTTCGCATGCATGTTGTGTGGGAAGAGTTTCACACATCAAAACAGCTTGAAAAGGCACATGAAGGTTCATTCTGGGGAGAAATTACACCAGTGCTCTGAGTGTGGCAGGAGATTTTCAGAGGCCTGCAATCTCAAAACTCACTTGCTGTCTCACACTGGAGAAAGACCATTTAGCTGTGAGCGCTGTGATAAGAAGTTTTTTTTGGCCGTACACTTAAAGACACACATGAGGATTCATGAAGAAGAAAAGCGTTACGTGTGTTCTTTTTGTGGGAAGAGTTTTCTGTGGCTTAATGGGTTTAAAGACCATCAGAAAACACATATTGGTGAGAAACCCTACGTGTGCTTGGACTGTGGAAGTACTTTTATTAGGGCCGGTGAACTGAAAGTGCATGAACGAATCCATACTGGAGAAAAACCTTACAAGTGTTCACACTGTGAAAAGAGTTTCACAGTTTCGGGAGCCCTGAAAGTGCACGAGCGAGTGCACACCGGAGAGAAGCCGTATCTCTGCCCTTCATGTGGGAAGACTTTCAGCCGATATGGAAATCTAGGGAAACATTTAAAAAAGGCTTGCCCAAAGTTGAAAAACTGAGTTCAGCTTCATGAATAAGCCTGTTACGATTAATTGAAAATGCTTTCATTGTTTCCATTTACATTTTCATCTGGCCAAAATGTGGCACTTTTTTTTTTTTTTACATTGGCTAATGATTTTTCAGTTTGACCGCTAGAAGCAGGACTTTTATTTTGATATCGCTGAGAACCCTAGGATCACCCATTGTCTGTTTCTATAAGTTTTCTGTCCAACTTCTCCAACCCATAATCAGTGTCAAACTTGAACAAAGTCAGTGCATTGACTTGTACCTGAACTTTAAAAGGGACTCAAACCTTAGCTGTGATCTAGTGTCTCAGTCTACATTACACTACATATTACTACTAATAATATAATATTATTCATATGACAGTAATAGCAAATGCACTGAAAAATAAATTAAACTTTCATAATTAGTTTTGCCTTAATTTCTAAACGCAAGAGATAACTGCAGTCGAGCTTTTATTTTGATGGAAAACAAGTCTAGTGATCTAGTGAAATGCTGTAATCGTCATCAACAATGCAAATGCTAAACTCAGCACATGCACAGATAGAGTTCACTGCATTCATTCACTGTGAACTAGGGCTGTAACGATTCCTCGATTAAAGTCGAGTACTCGCAATTTACACTTGTCGAGTAACCGGTAAAATACCAGAAGTGGCGATGAACTGCATTATTACACTGTTTAATAGGGCTACGCGATATATAAGCATTTACAATCATAATAGAGCATTGTGCTATTGTGAAATCACAAAGGCTGCGATTCAGTTAAAGAAATATATGTGCTGATTTTTCTGCCACAGAGAAGCACGACGCTTTAATTATTTACATTTATTTACAGATTACATGTAATTATTTTCAGATTACATGTTAAAGTGACCTCAGCTCCGTTCACAGTAAACGCTGCTCCACACAAACTCTGCATGCGCTGTTTGTTTAGGTTTCCAATAACGTGCGTTTGGGAATGCAAAAAGTCGGATGCCGTTTGTGTTTCATATTTGCACTGTTATCATTAATATGCGTGGAGCGTCTCGGGTTTCTCAAATTTCATCTCTGCATGCTGTGAGTGTGTGTTGCTTATAACGTGAATCTGGGAACGCAGTGTGCGCCATTTCACAAGATTTGTAAAGCAACTCATTTGTAAATCTACGCCAACACAGGATAATACCTAAATATGTTTCTAAATATGCAAATTGCTGTTCATTGTGATTTCGAAATGTTCTTAAAGCCCCTGTGAACTGAAAGTTGTAACTGACTTTACTTTAGTGTTGTGACGTATTTCCAAGTGAAAGAGAATATTGAACTGAGGCCGGGGTTTTATTGTAGCGCAGCGCTCCTCCTCTCCATCCCTCGCTCATAGCAGACTTACGGTTATAGGGTCACTAAATTAAAAATTAATATACATATAAAAACAAAAGTACAGACTGAATGTTAACTGGTAAGAGGAGCACAATTCATCTGAGCTTAGAAATGATCTTAATGATTACCCCAGTACTGTAGACACTTTACAGGTACTGCTATCATAAAAATACACTTATTTATAACCTGCATATGGCACAATTAATGTCTAACAACAAATATATTAGACAATTTTCACCTGAGATTTGGAGCCAAATTAGAGGGGTATAAAAATGATTTTAGAAAGATGGCAGAATCATTATTTTATTTTTACACAGAGGTTGGTTGGTCTATTAGTTAAATCTGTTTGCTTTAGCAATATTTGTCTCATTATATGCCAACGATGACAGAAAATGGCAAAACGCACTTTTGTATTTTGCCTCAAGTTAGGATTCTTTTAACCCAAGAATTATTAAGATGCATTTCTAGTTTCAACATTATTTGTTCTTCATGTATTCCTCTTTTAAAGAAAAAAGTATCAGCTGTATAAAAAGTGACCCACATTTGGTTTTTGACCACTGAAAATGTGTGAAATTGACCAATTTACTCATGGATATGCATTAAGATCTCCATAACTCTGGGACTGAACCATCGAGGGCCTTTAAAATGAAGATAACAAAAGGAAAGTTTGTTAAGAACCAGAATCTTAAAGGGTATTAAGATATCTTTAATACTTCTTGAGTTACAGGCATGCAAACTTGTGGCAAAAAACACAAGAAGTGCATATAATGAGACAAAGATTGCTAAAGTAAAGAGATTTAACTAATAGACCTACCAATCTCTTTGTAAAAATAAAATAAGGATTCTGACATATTTCAAAAAAAAAAAAAATGTATACCCCTCTAATTTGGCTCCAAATCTCAGGTGAAAATGGTCATTTTGACCCCTCTCTACAAAATAGTGGATTACTCAGTAAATATACTACTGACACATTTAATATTTTGGCTTTCCTCACTATTTATGTTTGTCTTTCTACAGAAAAAATGTTAAGAAAATCTAAAATTTGAGCTGGGGAAGTTTCCGAAACTTGGTTGATTTGACACGGAATGACCCATTAGATTTTAGTCAGAATTATTGCGCTCCGTGTGTTTGCTCATTTACTGATGTCTGTGAAGGTTAGCGGAGAATCGCTTGGCTTGCATATGGCTTGTGCACTCCTGACAGCAAAAAGGAAATATTTGCATGACCGTCTAACATTTACAGATGGAGAATATACCTGTGAAATGTAAGGTATACAGTGAAGAAACACAATAATCTCAAACACAATAAACAGCACATGTACTGTATCTGTCTGACGTGTGTGACGAGGCGCTGTCCCAACCTGGAGACAAGAAAACAAAATAAACACATTGTTTTAGGTTTTTAGGTAGAAGGGGTTGAACATTAGTTGAATTAGTTTAATTTAGACTTAACTTCACTTGGATGATGTGCTCTTTAGTTTATACTGCACACAGAATCAGTATTAACAGCACATTCAAGGCAAAATCTTGATGACTAAAGATGTGTGGATGAATTAAGGTGAAAACTCTACAGATATTGAAATGAGGTCATAGAGTTAAACTTTATCTACTACATATCAACTTTACTTTAGTTATTCAGAGACCCAAATGAAAACAATTTCAAACGGTAAATCTGCAACTCCTGTACTAGGCCTTTGAGAAAAGATCAGACTAGAAATGTTAGAGAAACAGGTGATTTTCATTCTGACAGTTTACACATTGCAAGTCTGTGTTGCATATGAATCAAGCATGTCTAATGGGTAAAGTTGTGACCAGAATTTAAACTCTAGATCTGAATAAAGCTATGCTTGTCATACATGCATAGTTCCCTTCTTCAACTTCAGTGGCTTTAGCATTTTGGAGGAGGTCTTGGAGCTCACTATAGTCTGTGTGACGCCACGGCTCTGTGCAAAACCTTTGGCTTTATGTTTATTCTGCCCTCACTGTTAGACTCAGACACAGCTATGCAGATAGATAAACTCCTCGACAATTGACAGTTGTGATGTCCTTTTATTGACGTATCCTTCAATAATCGACAGAGTGAAACTCCAAAAAGAAACAAATAAACAGCGTGTATTCTAATGTATGTTCACATGTATTTATGCAAAGTCTGGCTAACATTCATCAAAACTAAAAACTATCAAATATAATCTTGTTTAACAAAAATGTTTACAAATATTGTTTTCAAGACTCATATTAAACATAAAATACTCACAAGCGAAGCAATGCTTTCTGTAAGACAACAAAGAAGGAAGAATGTAGATTAGGTCAGAAGTGGATTCTGCTGTCAGTCATATTTTAACATGTGCTGTATTTCTAACTCTCATGCTAGTAAAGGTTAAACATAACACTTGTAACAACTACAACGCCTCCTGCTGGAGGGAGAGAAAACTAATCCAGCACAATGTTTTTTTTTTTTTTTTTTTTTTTTTATTGAGAAAACGTTAAAGGGAAATACAGAGACATTTGAATGATTGAATCAAACAAACAAAAAACAAAAACAAAAAAAAATTCTGCATCTTATTTCACATATCAATCATCTTTCTAACACATTGAGTATCCTTTTCAACAGTTTTGATGTCTTTAGAGCTTTGCAGTTGTTTTGTATTGAAGTTAGAGAGTCATAAAACATCTTCAAATCAGTGGAAAATAGTCTAACATTTGGTATAGTGGATATACATTTTGCTTTATGTATATGATATTTTCCAAATAGAATGAGAAGTTTAATTATATTATTCATTTCCAATAAATCAGAGTTACAATCCATAAACAAGACCATTACCTCAGTTATTGTGACAAATTTATAAAATAACTCAAAAAGAAACCAAGAAACTTGGGACCAAAATAAATTAGTATAATTGCAACTAAAAAATAAGTGTATTATAGTTTCATTTTCTTCATTACAGAAACTGCATAGTGGTGAAAACCCTTCTTTAAATTTACTAATAAAGTCATTACAAGGATAGTATCTGTTTATTATTTTAAAGTGAGTTTCTTTAACTTTATTAGGGAGTACATATTTATTTATATCAGACCACAAATTTTTAAAAACAAGAAAGTGGTAATCCTGCTTCCACTTCACCATTGCCTTAGGTGAAGAGCTTTTTTCTTTGGTTAAAATTCTTCTGATATATATATATTATTAAATTTTTTATCTCGAATAGAAAGGCCCCCAACAGTCAGACTAGGAAGAAAACTTGGAGTTACAGGATTATAGATCTTTTCTTTTTTTATAAGATAAAGTAATTTCGGGGAGATACAACGAATAAGTTTAAAGTATTCTTTAGAAGATACATTTGTCCCAATATAATTAATAAATTCATTATAATTAAGTAGGTCACCTGATTGATTTATCAAATCTTTAACAAAAATTAAACCTTTGTTAAACCAATCGTTCCAAAAAATGGTTTTGTTTTTAAATAGTACATATTGATTATTCCAAATAACACAGGAATGGGGAGAGAAATTGTGTTTGTAAACTAATTTCCACGCATTCAAAGCTTGTTTATGAAAGTTGGACAACTTGATTGGGAGTTTAGTACATTTAAAATCACAAGCAAGTAGAAAATTAAGACCACCACATTTTTTGAAGATTAAATTGGGAATGAAAAACCATGGAAGGCTATTATCACAAAGACAATGCTTGATCCAATTAATTTTAAATATATTATTGATAGTGTCAAAGTCTAAAGCATTTAGTCCTCCTTCTGATACACTTCTAATTATGGTTTTCCTTTTAATATATTCTGTCTTACCTCTCCAAATAAATTTAAATATGATTTTATCAACTGCAGCACACATTTTAGAATCTACATAAAGAGATAACGCTTAATCCAGCACAATGTTGGTAGACCATTTCTCGAACAACTTTGCAGAGGTCGCATCACAAAAATCTTGATAAGTCTGTACAAAATGTGAAAGATAATTAAAGTAGGAACCACAGTAGAAACTCACTTTTTTACCTAATGAGTCTGGGTTACTGCAGAACAACAATAGCACTTAATTTCATATTTGTATGTCAAATTTAAAGATTTGAAGTCTCACATACCATGCCTGGTATATCCATGAATCGCGGGAAAATAGCTAGAATATCAGATGACTCTTTAGGGTCGTGCAGCATCTTCTGGCGATCGGCCTGTGTTAACCTTATATTTTCCTTTTCACTGCCTCGTCAGCTGTATGCTTCATCAGGGCAATTGCTTCCTGACACTGACGTTCATCATTCAAAAGTCTTCTTTGAAGGGATCACTGTCAGTAGTTGTCCCACTTGAAAGTGTTTAAGACAATATGAAAACCAAATATTCAGTTCCTTTTCTTTCAAAAGCACAACACATTTATACCAAAACTAGATACATGACAGGAAAAAACATAGAAAACATGCATATACAGTATCCCATAGTGACTTTTAAATTTGCCCAACATGGATGATTATGCAAAACATATTTGCATTTAAAAAGAACAGCAATTATATTTTCAAGAGATACTATGTAACACTTGACCTCATTTACATTATGACTTAATGACAGACCAATCTGGAACAAAAGAATACTTTTTGTACACACAAATGTGAGTAAGATGAGTAAAATAAGCAATTTGTATGTTCAATAAAAAAAATTAAAAAAAGTTTATCAAGCCTTCCAGCCAAGCTAATAAAAGAACTGACTAAAGATCAAATCTCTCAGCTGTTTGTGGTTACCGTTGGCGTTTCATCCGTCCCTCTGATGCTTCTTTGTGCAGAGTTTTTATTCTCCGTGCCAGATATCCACTTCCATCTTCTGCATTGTAATAATGCTCTTATGACCAGAACAATACACAGACCTAGTAGTTATACATTACACAACTAAGAATATAAATATCATATGAATTATAATGTAGATAAAGAGTAAATCCTCCTCCTGTAAATCAAAAAGATTGAGAGGCACCAGCTACTAGGGACTTTAAACAACAGACTCTGGTGGAACGGCGTTCTATTGCGCATGCGCGGCTTTAACTGCTACTTCGCGATGTTCTACTGTAACCGTCTACTACGGTAGAACAGCTGATTTGCCGTTTTGTATAAAATATTCTCATTGTCTGATACACATATGCTTATCTTTATTCTAATTACTATTAACTACCCAATAATGTTGGAGATCCTACAGTTTTCCTTACAACTGCATAGGCCTATTACTCTGAGATCACAGAATATGACGGGCCAAATTCATAGCTACCGAAAAATGTGACCGCTCTTTATTTATTCATAACTGACTCAATCAGCAAATCAGCTGTTCAGTAAAGTGACTCATGTGATGTTTGACCATCTCCCATTTATATTTTATTCAGCATATTGATCAGATATTGATAAATATATAGGCAGCTACAGTATAGGGTCACGGAATCTGACTAACTAATCTAATTCTATCTAAAAATGTGACCGCTCTTTATTTCACCACAACTGAATGTAATGTTCAATAAAGTGACTCATTTGATGTGTAACCATCTCCCCTGTCTATTTTATAAAGCATATCAGATATTAATAAATAAATAGGGACATGGAATCTGACGGGTCAAATTCAAAGAATTCAAAATTCAAAGACTAGCCTTTTTTGGGTGAATGTGGCAGCAAAACAGCCCAAAGAAGCACAAAGAAACAAGACTATTTTGCGTGGATTTGGAGCATATGGGGGGGCCTCAGAATGACCAATAAATATTATTTGAATGTCTAAGAAACTGAAAGTCTAAGAAACTATGTTTAAAATGATTCTTGAAAACAATATTTGTGAACATTTTTGTTAAACAAGATTATATTTGATAGCTTTTAGTTTTGATGAATGTTAGGCAGACTTTGCATAAATACATGTGACATACATTAGAATACACGCTGTTTATTTGTTTCTTTTTGTAGTTTCACACTGTCGATTATTGAAGGATACGTCAATAAAAGGACATCACAACTGTCAATTGTCGAGGAGTTTATCTATCTGCATAGCGGTATCTGAGTCTAACAGTGAGGGCAGAATAAACATAAAGCCAAAGGTTTTGCTCATGGCTATTGTCATGCAAAAGGAATATTTATTATTTAATGACATATTCAGATATCAAACTTCAGATGGTATCAATGGAGCTGGACTCTACATGATGACTATCCTCACTACAAAGTGACCAACTTTATCTGAATCTGAGTTTCTCTTAAACTCTTACCATAACAAATATGCATCAGGGACATGTTGTTAATGCAGTCAGAGAAACATTAAAGATAAACACTAAAAGTTCAAGAGCCCAACTAAAGCAAACACTGATCTCCATCATGGTGACATCAAACTTTATTCTTTTCAATAAAGCTTCAACTTCTAAACCTCTGTTAATTCTCAATAATAATGTTAGTATGAAAGAAATAGTCTGGATTGTAATAAGTGAAGATGCTTAGATCCTGAGAGATCTGGTAGTGTTTAATGTTCTGTTGGGGTTTAAAGTGTTTCTGTATGGTGTGTTTCGTGTGTCACCATTGTGTTGAAGAGTAGAGCCTGAGCTTCAGTCCAGGATGAGCAATTAAATACTGATGAAATGCTGCATGTTTCTTTATTTAACTGACAGTAACTGTGTAGTTACTGATGTAGTGATGTATATAGTCAAAGCAAATCATGCATGTAATTAACTGCGTGTTTTTCAGTAAATAAATCAGAATATAAATGTGAAGTAACAGTGTTTTAACTGTGTGTTTCTGTTAAAAAAGATTAATGAAGATTTCTGTAAAAGTATTTTGCACTTATTTAAATTAAGATATTTTACAATAATTTTATGGTTTTTGTATGGCAGCCGTTGCTGACAGTCATTTGACTGTTTTTTTATGGGATTTTTTTACAATGGTGTTTGATCGTAATAATTCAGGAAATAGTTGTAAAATAACTGTTTTTCTGTAAAAAAATTAAGGAAAATTTCTGTAAATGTTTTTTGCATTTCATTTAAATTACGATATTTAACTTTATTTTTACGGTTTTTGTTTGGCAGCCACAGCTGCCAGTCATTGACCGTTTTTTTACGATTTTCTTTTTTACAGTGTAGGTGTTATGAGAAACACCCTTCTACCCATGGCTGCTGACGACCTTCAGCACAAGAACCAAAAGCAATTAGAAAACGAGGGAAGAGAACTAATGACAGATGACTCAAACCAGAGTTATGACCACAAATATCTGACTGAGGTTATCTTCTTCCCGGCCCACAACCTCACAGGTTTGAAACAGGAGGTAAACAACCTCAAACACCAGATCACAGAGTCCCAAAAGGAGCTGACACATGCTAAAAGCCGCATAGACCAACTAGAGATGGAGGCTAAGGACAGACACAAGGACCTTGGCAGAAGGGAGTCACAGGAGGAAATCCACAGGCTTCAAAAGGCTCTGACGGCTGCTAAACAACAAGAGCAGTTGGAAAGGACAGCCAGAGAGGACCTGGAAAAGGAACTCGTTCACAAAGAGTCACTGTTAAAAGCAGCAAATTCTGAACTCTTGGACAAAGAATCCAGAATCATGGCCTGTGAAGGTCAACTGAATGTGCCCTGAGCTGGAATTGAAGCGCTGACCCAGCAGCTGGACAACACCAAAGATGAACTTAACATGGTGCAACGAGAACTGAGACACTCTTACCTGCTGCAAAAAGATCCACAGCAGGAGAGATATCTCACTCCCCCACTTGCAATCAGCAGAGAAACCTCCTCCAGTCAAGCACAGAGTTACAAAGGGGGAGACAGACCCCTCTGCTTAACACGTCATTGGACAGTCCCCTTAAAGCTTCTGCAGCCGTGGAAGGAAAAGGATTGACTCTGACGAATCTTGAATGGACGCGTGTAGTGACACTCAAAGACCTCAACCGAATGACCAAACATATCCCTGCATTTACAGACTCAGACGAGCTTATTTCAGAGCTCGCAACGAACCTGGGATGGAGGAGGACACCAGCTTCAAGAGCCTTTTCCTCCGTAACCTCCATCCTATTGTAAGTCACCATTTAGGCATTATGGCCTGCCCCCACACAATGCCTATCCAACAACTGCGTGACCTGATACAGAAGGCCTTTAACAAACACAAGGCCTCCTCAAAAAGGGTTTGTAAGACCCCAGTGATTCTGAACTGCAAAATCCAGAATGCAAAGCTGGCACCAGTAGGCACCCAGCATTTCCACAATGCAAGAGCCTTCAACAAATTGCTCCTAGCCAGCAGAGGGCAGTACCGTCACCATGACCATAGACCCAGACACAAGACCAACCGCTGGGAGGAGCCATGGGAAGGACATCCTCACCCAGCAAACACCACAGGACGTCTCACAGCAGTCTACAACAACATCCTCCTCCACACCTTACACACAGGTGCCAAACAGAGGCTGCACAACGACAGCTGGACACGCCTGCTTCCGAGTTACAAGAGCTCCTTGAACAAAACTCACCTGAGGAATACTGGGAAGAACAAACCTCTGACTCTTGCCCAACACAACTCAGGCAAGCTCAAGTCAGCACTGCTGCCAGAGCAGAGTAACACTGCAGACTTCTGACGCCTGGTGACTGGGTGCAGAACCAAGGGCGAATGACCACCTGCTGCCTTTTTGCTACCAGTACTAGGTCAGTCAGAAACTCTCTCCATGCTACACAACACCCATAACCACTCCCTGCAGTCACAAGCAACCACCTGCCTCAAACGACAGGTGACACGCTGTCAAGGCACCTGCTGCCTCGGCACCTGCGACCTGGACTTGGCTATTGTCTACATCATCCACCGTGGAACAACCACCACTCCAGGAGACACAAACCGGAAGGGTGTCTGATCGTTCTGCACCTTTGACGTCGCTCGTTGTTGTCTATAGCACGGCCAACAACGTTCGAAAGGGGGGAGTTGTAGCGTTTGGACCAATCACACACACACAAATGATTCAGTATATTTAATGAATAGTCCGGCAAACTCACTCTCCCAACAAAGGTCTATGTAACTTCCCCCGAAACTAACATCACAATGAAGCGGTAACGCTTCCTTTTACAGTACGTTAACTTACGTGTACTTACAGTGTACTTACCTAAGAAAGTACTGGGTAATAATGCTTAATTTTACAGTGCGTTAACTTAAGTGTACTTACAGTGTACTTACCTAAGAAATTACTGGGTAATATAAGGTAAGTACATGGGTTAAGGTTAGGTTTAGGGGTAGGTTCAGGGTTAGTACCTAGTTATTACCCAGTTATTGTAATTACTATAATAAGTACATAGTATGTACATGGGGAACAGGACTGTAAAAGGAAGCGTTACCAATGAAGCTAACACCACTGGCAAAACTCAGTGTCCTGTTACATTGATAAGAATTTTTACGACCCCAAAAGGAAATTCCTGAGAGCTGTGACTCTTACTTAAATCTTGCTGAGAAGGAGAAATAAACCTGTATATTCTATATATAACCACTTGAGAAATGTATAAACATGTATCTAATTTTCCCATCTCATCATTTTCCTTTTATGTTGTGTGGCCTATGTTTTCTTGTAAACTCTAATGGGTTAATGTTTCAGATGCATACCCTGGTTAACCAAAATCATATGTGTGGCATGTTTGGTCTCTATAGACTCCAATCTTCGTTCCCCATTTGTTAATTTACATTACATTTTACTAACTTTGTGACGCATGGGTATTATAAGAATCTTGAAGATACTTTTTCTTAAACACCCCATGAAATTACAGATTCAAATGTCCTGCTCGAACACTAAGGGTCGTTAAATCTCCCTCCAAAGGGACAACTTCTTATTGGCTCACACACCTCAAGAGGGTGTGACATCTTCAAGCTTTAAAAATCACTGATGAAGATCAGCCTCTCTCTTAGCTCTCTAAGCTCCCTCTCTTTCTCTTGGTCCTTCCTGAGAAGTCCTGATTTGAAGATTATGCTAAACTAGAAGTTTTCTAAGGCCCCCAAGCTTGTGCCAGGCTGCGGCCTTGTCTTTCCATTCACCACAAATCCTCTGACTCCAACCGGTTCTCTCTCATCAAGACAACATCAGCAAAGATTAACTGGAGCCTCAACAAATTGCATCAGGACAGTTTAATTCAAATGGGCGAGACATGCAAGTATCAAACTTAGTCTCATTATTTGATACATTAAGTATCCTTACACCTTTTAAAGAAGGGCGTGCTAGAACTAAACTGATGGTTTGCTCAAGGCTGTTGATCTGCTGAATTTCAAACAATGCTATAACTTCTTGCTTTCCTATATTCTACTTCAGCTCTCTTTCCCTTGGTAAACTGTATGCATGTATGTATGTGTATGTTATGGCGCTTTTCCACTACACAGTACCAGCTTGACTCGACTCGACTCGCCTTTGTTTGGTTTTCCACTGTGTAAAAGTTGTACCTGTACCTGCTTCGGGTACTTTTTTTCGTATCACCTGAGGCGAGGCTGAGGCGATACTAAAATGTGACGTGAAAACACTGCAGACTGCAGACTGTACTGGTAATGGAAAAGCACGATTAGAGTAGATTAAATATTTAGTCTAGTTAATAAAATCTTGTTCATATCACACATAAAGTTGTCCAAGTCTCAAGCTCATATCTGGAGTCACTAATCATATAGATCTTGACTACTTGCTCTTAGTACTGTAAAGTAAGAAAGACATTTCCCATGCCCTGGAAATGTACATTTCTATTAATTAATTAATAACCAATATTGAGGGTTCACAGGATGAACTGAGTAATTGGTTGTAATGTTAATGTAGCTAAATCAAGTTAATCTGATTAACTGACCCAAATATTCATAATCAATTATAACAAGTTATGATGGGTTATTAATATTTCATAGAGCTAATTTGCTACAAGAGATACAAGACCGGTGCGTCACGCAGGTGGCGCTCATCAGTAATCACGCCACCGGCCTCGTGCCGCTCTCTCACAGCCAAACTTTTGACTGGTAGTGTACATACTGTATATATATATTTTTTAAAGTTTATAAAGACATGAAAACGCTTTGTGGATGCCTTAATTCCACACACATTTTCATGTTCATGGATTTTTAATTAGGATACTAACCAATAACTGGCCCTGCACTGGGTCTGAATAGGTTTTAGTGTTGGTACTTATTCTCAGTGTTGGTAACAGATCTCTAAAGATCTCAGCATTTTCACTTATTACAATCCAGACTTTATTTCTCTCATACTAAGGTTTTTTATTGAGAATTAACAGAGGTTTAGATGTTGATTAACTTTTATGTATTTATTTTGTATGCCAATCCTCCTGCAGAAATGTCTGTTCTGCTGTGATACTCTGAAACATTTTATGAAGTCATTATGCAGAAAATAATTTGACAAGGTTATGTATACTCACACAGACATCAAGAATCAGTAGATGAATCTCAACAATGGTGACAATTAAACAAAAAGTCAGATCAACTCTGGGGGGCGGTTTCCCGGACAGAAATTAATCCTAGTCCTATACTAAAATGGCCCTTTAAACCAGATTAACAGAAATCTGCTTTCTCTGTCATGGCTTTAAATAGTCCTAGATTTAGTTTAGTCCAGAGTTTAATAAACTGATTTCCTGGAAGAAGATTAGAGTTACCCCAGGAATAAATTGAGGCTTAAATTAAACCTACCAGGAGGCAGGTTTAACTTCAGATTAACATTGTGTTTCAAAGTAGACACATGTATTAGTAGTATGTGTGTGTATATATATATATATATATATATATTAATGGCACCCCTGGTAAATACTTTTAAAGATGGCTGTAAAAAAATATTTACATTTATTTTATTTTATTCCATAGCTGAAGTGTGCAGTTTATTTAGCTTGCTTAAATTGCCATTTTTTTCCTTGTATTTGCTTCTCTCAGTTCCATGCAATTTTTAGCTTTTCTTGGTTCATTCCATGTTTTATAGGCAACCTCTGTCATGCTATTTCAGATTAGTACAGTTGGTTTTAAATTAATCTGGTTTATTTCAGGCTGTTTACACGGAAACGATCTGAAGAGAAAACGCAAAAGTGGCGTTGCGTTATCACTTTTTATTCTGCGTTTAGACGAGCGTTATCAGGGGGAAATCCGCGTGCATATGGTGACGCAAAAGTGTGTGAAATTCGATGTAGTATGCACTCCAGGCGGCTAGGTGTGAAGCACTACGACACAACAACACCAATATCTGAGAATATTTTGTACAACTGCTGAAAAGACTCTTGTACGTTTATCAGAGCTGCTATGGCAACTTGAAGGTCCGACGTATGGAAATAATTGTGGGCAGTTTTGCGTTTTTACTGTTTAGATGGGAACGCGAAGGTGGATCGTTTTTAAGATTTCCACTCTGGAGGGTGGTTTCACTTTTTTGCGTTTTTAAGCCTCCAAAACGCTGTCGCCGTGTAAACGAAAGGCACATCCGATAAAATATTTTTACGTTTTCACCCAGAATCGTTCTCGTGTAAACAGGGCCTTAGTTCAGAATCTGTACTTAATCTGTGCTACAGAAAGCCATTTTTAAGTCATGGTTAACTATTCTAGATTAAGGCCTACTCCTGTCTTAATTTAAACCCTGTCCGGGAAACCGCCCCTGAATGTCACAAAACAAGCTAATAGTCACAAAAAAGCTTTCTTGATTGTCACCATTGTTGGGATTCATATGTTGAGTCTTGATGTCTCTGCATGCCTCACATTAAAAAAGAACTAAAGTTGGTTAGAACACTGCAGTTCCATTTTTCACCACAGATTTACATATGAGAAATTGTGGGGCGCTGGGTAGGCTTCTGCTTATTATCATAAATACATGCTTATGTACATAAATGCATGTGCTATATTTTAATATCCTTCTTTATGTCTTAGAATAGTCTATAAAATCCCAAAATTATATAATTTATTATTAATTTAATCTGTATAGAGGTCTAATGAATGAATATTTTGAACAGCTGTATAAAGACATGAAAATGCTTTGTGGATGCTGTTTGTCTTGCAGCTGCAGTGTGTGTGAATGCGGGCCGAGACTCGTGTGCCTTCTTTAAATATCCCTCTATCGGCTGAGACTCTCGCTTACGGCCATACCACCCTGAACACGCCCGATCTCGTCCGATCTCGGAAGCTAAGCAGGGTCGGGCCTGGTTAGTACTTGGATGGGAGACCGCCTGGGAATACCAGGTGCTGTAAGCTTTTGCTTTATCAATTCACTAATACACTTCATGGCTCGGATCCCACTGTTTTTCCTTTATCCTTTTCAATTCAATTGCTTCATTTATTTGTCTTTCATGTTGCTTTCTCTCTGGCTTCTGTCTGCTTTCGGTGGGGTAAAGGACAGCTCAGCCTCGTCATTCTGTCTTTCTCCTCCAGGGGGCGATCGACAGGCTTTTCTCTCTCAGTCTACAAGCAACACACAACTCTGAGTGCTTGTTCTTTTGTAACCCGCTCCTTTCCTCGACTTCAATTAGACCAGAGGTTCCCAAACTGTTTTTGTCAGCAGATTGCTCAGATTATAGCTTAATATTTCATTAATTCTACACACATTTGCATGTTCATGGATTTTTAATTAGGTTACTAACCTATAACTGGCCATGCACTGGGTCTGAATAGGCTTTAGTGTTGGTACTTATTCTCAGTGTTGGTACCAGATCTCTCAAGATCTCAGCATTTTCACTTATTACAATCCAGACTTTATTTATCTCGTACTAAGGTATTTATTGAGAATTAACAGAGGTTTAGATGTTGATGTTTTATTGAAAATAATAAAGTTTGAGGTCATCGTTATGGTGATCACGTGCCAGGGAACCAGTATCATGGTTTAGTTAGTCTCTTGACTCTTGACTCTTTAACTAAAGTTTTTCTTTTGATGATTTAACTGTATGTTTCCAATATGTGTTTATTATAGCAATTCATTGATACCAGAGTCTAATCTCTGATTAAGTTGTTTAAATACTAAATTGGTTATTTTTTAAGCCAATCATCCTGCAGAAACATCTGTTCTGCTGTGATACTCTGAAAGATTTTATGACGTCATTATGCAGAAAATAATTTCACACAGTCATGTATACTCCCACAGACATCAAGAATCAGCATATGAATCTCAACAATGGTGATAATTAAACGAAAATTCAGATCAACTCTGAGGGGCGGTTTCCCGGACAGAGATAAAACCTAGTCCTAGACTTAAATGGCCCTTTAAACCAGATTAACAGAAATCCGCTTTCTCTGTCATGGCTTTAAATAGTCCTAGATTTAGTTTAGTCCAGAGTTTAATAAACTGATTTCCTGGAGGAAGATTGGAGCTACCCCAGGACTAAATTGAGGCTTAAATTAAACCTACCAGGAGGCAGGTTTAACTTCAGATTAACAGTGTGTTTCAAAGAAGACACACATATTACTAGTATATATATATATATATATATATATATATATATTAATGGCACCCCTGGTAAATATGATCAAAAATGTTTGTAAAAAATGTATTTACATTTCTTTTATTTTATTCCATAGCTGATGTGTGCAGTTTATGTAGCTTGCTTGAAAATGATTTTCTCTTGTTTAGTAAAGTTTTTTTGATTGCAGTATTTTTCTGATGCCATTGTTTTCCTTGTATTTGCTTCTCTCAGTTCCATGCAATTTTTAGCTTTTCTTGGTTCATTCCATGTTTTATAGGCAACCTCTGTCATGCTAATTCAGATTAGTACAGTTGGTTTTAAATTAATCTGGTTTATTTTAGTTCAGGACTCCATAGTCCAGGTGTAACTAATCTGTACTTAATCTGTGCTACAGAAAACCATTTTTTAAGTCATGGTTAACTATTCTAGATTAAGGCCTACTCCTGTCTTAATTTAAACCCTGTCCGGGAAACCGCCCCTGTCACAAAACAAGCTTATAGTCACAAAAAAGCTTTCTTGATTGTCACCATTGTTGGGATTCATATGTTGATCCTTGATGTCTCTGCATGCCCAATGTTAATAAAGAACTAAAGTTGGTTAGAACAGTGCAGTTCCATTTTTCACCACAGATTTACATATGAGAAATTGTGGGGTGCTGTCGAGCTTAGAAGGCTTCTGCTTATTATCATAAATACATGCTTATGTACATAAATGCATGTGCTATATTTTAATATCCTGCTAACTTATGTCTTAGAATAGTCTATAAAATCCCAAAAATATATAGTTTATTATTAATTTAATCCCTATAGAGGTCTAATGAATGAATATTTTGAACAGCTGTATAAAGACATGAAAATGCTTTGTGGATGCTGTTTGTCTTGCAGTTGCAGTGTGTGTAAATGCGGGCCGAGACTCGTGTGCCTTCTTTAAATATCCCTCTATCGGCTGAGACTCTCGCTTATGGCCATACCACCCTGAACACGCCCGATCTCGTCCGATCTCGGAAGCTAAGCAGGGTTGGGCCTGGTTAGTACTTGGATGGGAGACCGCCTGGGAATACCAGGTGCTGTAAGCTTTTGCTTTATCAATTCACTAATAAACTTCATGGCTCGGCTCCCACTGTTTTTCCTTTATCCTTTTCAATTCAATTGCTTCATTTATTTGTCTTTCATGTTGCTTTCTCTCTGGCTTCTGTCTGCTTTCGGTGGGGTAAAGGACAGCTCAGCCTCGTCATTCTGTCTTTCTCCTCCAGGGGGCGATGGACAGGCTTTTCTCTCTCAGTCTACAAGCAACACACAACTCTGAGTGCTTGTTCTTTTGTAACCCACTCCTTTCCTCGACTTCAATTAGACCAGAGGTTCCCAAACTGTTTTTGTTAGCAGATTGCTCAGATTATAGCTTAATATTTCATTAATTCTACACACATTTGCATGTTCATGGATTTTTAATTAGGTTACTAACCTATAACTGGCCATGCACTGGGTCTGAATAGGTTTTAGTGTTGGTACTTATTCTCAGTGTTGGTACCAGATCTCTCAAGATCTCAGCATTTTCACTTATTACAATCCAGACTTTCTCTCGTACTAAGGTATTTATTGAGAATTAACAGAGGTTTAGATGTTGATGTTTTATTGAAAATAATAAAGTTTGAGGTCATCGTTATGGTGATCACGTGCCAGGGAACCAGTATCATGGTTTAGTTAGTCTCTTGACTCTTGACTCTTTAACTAAAGTTTTTCTTTTGATGATTTAACTGTATGTTTCCAATATGTGTTTATTATAGCAATTCATTGATACCAGAGTCTAATCTCTGATTAAGTTGTTGAAATACTAAATTGGTTATTTTTTAAGCCAATCATCCTGCAGAAACATCTGTTCTGCTGTGATACTCTGAAAGATTTTATGAAGTCATTATGCAGAAAATAATTTCACACAGTCCTGTATACTCCCACAGACATCAAGAATCAGCATATGAATCTCAACAATGGTGATAATTAAACGAAAATTCAGATAAACTCTGAGGGGCGGTTTCCCGGACAGAGATAAAACCTAGTCCTAGACTTAAATGGCCCTTTAAACCAGATTAACAGAAATCCGCTTTCTCTGTCATGGCTTTAAATAGTCCTAGATTTAGTTTAGTCCAGAGTTTAATAAACTGATTTCCTGGAGGAAGATTGGAGATACTGGAACCCGTATCATGGTTTAGGTAGTCTCTTGACCCTTTAACTAATGTTTTTCTTTTGCTGATTTATCTGTATGTTCCCAATATATGTTTATTATAGCAATTCATTGATACCAGAGTCTAAGCTCTGAATAAGTTGTTTAAATACTAAATTGGTTATTTTTTAAGCCAATCATCCTGCAGAAACATCTGTTCTGCTGTGATACTCTGAAAGATTTTATGAAGTCATTATGCAGAAAATAATTTGACACAGTCATGTATACTCACACACACATCAAGAATCAGCATATGAATCTCAACAATGGTGACAATTAAACGAAAATTCAGATCAACTCTGAGGGGCGGTCTCCCAGACAGAGATAAAACCTAGTCCTAGACTTAAATGGCCCTTTAAACCAGATTAACAGAAATCCGCTTTCTCTGTCATGACTTTAAATAGTCCTAGATTTAGTTTAGTCCAGAGTTTAATAAACTGATTTCCTGGAGGAAGATTGGAGTTACCCCAGGACTAAATTGAGGCTTAAATTAAACCTACCAGGAGGCAGGTTTAACTTCAGATTAACAGTGTGTTTCAAAGAAGACACATATATTACTAGTATATACATATATATGTATATATATATTAATGGCACCCCTGGTAAAAATGATCACAAATGTTTGTACAAAAAATTATTTACATTTTCTTTATTTTATTCCATAGCTGATGTGTGCAGTTTATGTAGCTTGCTTGAAAATAATTTTCTCTTGTTTAGTAAAGTTTTTTTGATTGCAGTATTTTTCTGATGCCATTGTTTTCCTTGTATTTGCTTCTCTCAGTTCCATGCAATTTTTAGCTTTTCTTGGTTCATTCCATGTTTTATAGGCAACCTCTGTCATGCTAATTCAGATTAGTACAGATGGTTTTAAATTAATCTGGTTTATTTTAGTTCAGGACTCCATAGTCCAGGTGTAACTAATCTGTACTTAATCTGTGCTACAGAAAGCCATTTTTTTAAGTCACGGTTAACTGTTCTAGATTAAGGCCTACTCCAGTCTTCATTTAAACTCTGTTCGGGAAACCGCCCCTGAATGTCACAAAACAAGCTAATAGTCACAAAAAAACTTTCTTGATTGCCACCATTGTTGGGATTCATATGTTGATTCTTGATGTCTCTGCATGCCTAATGTTAAAAAAGAACTAAAGATGGTTAGAACACTGCAGTTCCAGTTTTCACCACAGATTTACATATGAGAATGTATGGGGCGCTGTCGATCTGAGAAGGCTTCTGCTTATTATCATAAATACATGTGCTATATTTTTATCCTGCTCACTTTATGTCTTAGAATAGTCTATAAAATCCCCAAAATATATAATTTATTATTAATTTAATGCGTATAGAGGTCTAATGAATTAATATTTTGAACAGCGGTATAAAGCCATGAAAACGCTTTGTGGATGCTGTTTGTCTTGCAGCTTCAGTGTGTGTGAATGCGGGCCGAGACTCGTGTGCCTTCTTTAAATATGCCTCTATCGGCTGAGACTCTCGCTTACGGCCATACCACCCTGAACACGCCCGATCTCGTCCGATCTCGGAAGCTAAGCAGGGTCGGGCCTGGTTAGTACTTGGATGGGAGACCGCCTGGGAATACCAGGTGCTGTAAGCTTTTGCTTTATCAATTCACTAATACACTTCATGGCTCGGCTCCCACGGTTTTTCCTTTATCCTTTTCAATTCGATTGCTTCATTTATTTGTCTTTCATGTTGCTTTCTCTCTGGCTTCTGTCTGCTTTCGGTGTGGTAAAGGACAGCTCAGCCTCGTCATTCTGTCTTTCTCCTCCAGGGGGCGATCGACAGGCTTTTCTCTCTCAGTCTACAAGCAACACACAACTCTGAGCACTTGTTCTTTTGTAACCCGCTCCTTTCCTCGGCTTCAATTAGACCAGAGGTTCCCAAACTGTTTTTGTCAGTAGAACGCTTAGATTATAGCTTAATATTTCATTAATTCCACACACATTTGTATGTTCAAGGATTTTTAATTAGGCTACTAATCTATAACTGGCCCTGCACTGGGTCTGAATAGGTTTTAGTGTTGGTACTTATTCTCAGTGTTGGTACCAGATCTCTCAAGATCTCAGCATTTTCACTTATTACAATCCAGACTTTATTTCTCTCGTACTAAGGTATTTATTGAGAATTAACAGAGGTTTAGATGTTGATGTTTTATTGAAAATAATAAAGTTTGTGGTCATCGTTATGGTGATCACGTGCCAGGGAACCAGTATCATGGTTTAGGTAGTCTCTTGACCCTTTAACTAATGTTTTTCTTTTGCTGATTTATCTGTATGTTTCCAATATATGTTTATTATAGCAATTCATTGATACCAGAGTCTAAGCTCTGAATAAGTTGTTTAAATTCTAAATTGGTTATTTTTTAAGCCAATCATCCAGCAGAAACATCTGTTCTGCTGTGATACTCTGAAAGATTTTATGAAGTCATTATGCAGAAATTAATTTGACACAGTCATGTATACTCACACACACATCAAGAATCAGCATATGAATCTCAACAATGGTGACAATTAAACGAAAATTCAGATCAACTCTGAGGGGCGGTCTCCCAGACAGAGATAAAACCTAGTCCTAGACTTAAATGGCCCTTTAAACCAGATTAACAGAAATCCGCTTTCTCTGTCATGACTTTAAATAGTCCTAGATTTAGTTTAGTCCAGAGTTTAATAAACTGATTTCCTGGAGGAAGATTGGAGTTACCCCAGGACTAAATTGAGGCTTAAATTAAACCTACCAGGAGGCAGGTTTAACTTCAGATTAACAGTGTTTCAAAGAAGACATATATGTTACTAGTATATACATATATATGTATATATATTAATGGCACCCCTGGTAAAAATGATCACAAATGTTTGTAAAAAAATGTATTTACATTTTCTTTATTTTATTCCATAGCTGATGTGTGCAGTTTATGTAGCTTGCTTGAAAATAATTTTCTCTTGTTTAGTAAAGTTTTTTTGATTGCAGTATTTTTCTGATGCCATTGTTTTCCTTGTATTTGCTTCTCTCAGTTCCATGCAATTTTTAGCTTTTCTTGGTTCATTCCATGTTTTATATGCAACCTCTGTAATGCTAATTCAGATTAGTACAGTTGGTTTTAAATTAATCTGGTTTATTTTAGTTCAGGACTCCATAGTCCAGGTGTAACTAATCTGTACTTAATCTGTGCTACAGAAAGCCATTTTTTTAAGTCACGGTTAACTGTTCTAGATTAAGGCCTACTCCAGTCTCAATTTAAACTCTGTCCGGGAAACCGCCCCTGAATGTCACAAAACAAGCTAATAGTCACAAAAAAACTTTCTTGATTGCCACCATTGTTGGGATTCATATGTTGATTCTTGATGTCTCTGCATGCCTAATGTTAAAAAAGAACTAAAGATGGTTAGAACACTGCAGTCCCATTTTTCACCACAGATTTACATATGAGAATGTGTGGGGCGCTGTCGAGCTGAGAAGGCTTCTGCTTAGTATCATAAATACATGCTTATGTACATAAATACATGTGCTATATTTTTATCCTGCTCACTTTATGTCTTAGAATAGTCTATAAAATCCCCAAAATATATAATTTATTATTAATTTAATGCGTATAGAGGTCTAATGAATTAATATTTTGAACAGCGGTATAAAGCCATGAAAACGCTTTGTGGATGCTGTTTGTCTTGCAGCTGCAGTGTGTGTGAATGCGGGCCGAGACTCGTGTGCCTTCTTTAAATATGCCTCTATCGGCTGAGACTCTCGCTTACGGCCATACCACCCTGAACACGCCCGATCTCGTCCGATCTCGGAAGCTAAGCAGGGTCGGGCCTGGTTAGTACTTGGATGGGAGACCGCCTGGGAATACCAGGTGCTGTAAGCTTTTGCTTTATCAATTCACTAATACACTTCATGGCTCGGCTCCCACGGTTTTTCCTTTATCCTTTTCAATTCGATTGCTTCATTTATTTGTCTTTCATGTTGCTTTCTCTCTGGCTTCTGTCTGCTTTCGGTGTGGTAAAGGACAGCTCAGCCTCGTCATTCTGTCTTTCTCCTCCAGGGGGCGATCGACAGGCTTTTCTCTCTCAGTCTACAAGCAACACACAACTCTGAGCACTTGTTCTTTTGTAACCCGCTCCTTTCCTCGGCTTCAATTAGACCAGAGGTTCCCAAACTGTTTTTGTCAGTAGAACGCTTAGATTATAGCTTAATATTTCATTAATTCCACACACATTTGTATGTTCAAGGATTTTTAATTAGGCTACTAATCTATAACTGGCCCTGCACTGGGTTTGAATAGGTTTTAGTGTTGGTACTTATTCTCAGTGTTGGTACCAGATCTCTCAAGATCTCAGCATTTTCACTTATTACAATCCAGACTTTATTTCTCTCGTACTAAGGTATTTATTGAGAATTAACAGAGGTTTAGATGTTGATATTTTATTGAAAATAATAAAGTTTGTGGTCATCGTTATGGTGATCACGTGCCAGGGAACCAGTATCATGGTTTAGGTAGTCTCTTGACCCTTTAACTAAAGTTTTTCTTTTGCTGATTTATCTGTATGTTTCCAATATATGTTTATTATAGAAATTCATTGATACCAGAGTCTAAGCTCTGATTAAATTATTTAAATACTAAATTGGTTATTTTTTAAGCCAATCATCCTGCAGAAACATCTGTTCTGCTGTGATACTCTGAAAGATTTTATGAAGTCATTATGCAGAAAATAATTTGACACAGTCATGTATACTCACACACACATCAAGAATCAGCATATGAATCTCAACAATGGTGAAAATTAAACGAAAATTCAGATCAACTCTGAGGGGCGGTCTCCCAGACAGAGATAAAACCTAGTCCTAGACTTAAATGGCCCTTTAAACCAGATTAATAGAAATCCGCTTTCTCTGTCATGGCTTTAAATAGTCCTAGATTTAGTTTAGTCCAGAGTTTAATAAACTGATTTCCTGGAGGAAGATTGGAGTTACCCCAGGACTAAATTGAGGCTCAAATTAAACCTACCAGGAGGCAGGTTTAACTTCAGATTAACAGTGTGTTTCAAAGAAGACAGATATATTACTAGTATATATATATTAATGGCACCCCTGGTAAATATGATCAAAAATGTTTAAAAAAAAATTTATTTACATTTCCTTTCTTTAATTCCATAGCTGATGTGTGCAGTTTATGTAGCTTGCTTGAAAATAATTTTCTCTTGTCTAGTAAAGTTTTTTGATTGTAGTATTTTTCTGATGCCATTGTTTTCCTTGTATTTAAACCAGTATCATGGTTTAGTTAGTCTCTTGACTATTTAACTAAAGTTTTTCCTGCTCCAACTCTGTGTTTATAAAGCACATGTGTTACTGCAAGAGAAACCATGACATCGGCTGTTTTTCCCAAAAACATCATAAGCCTAAATTGATCGTGCAGATCTTTTGTTGCTATCGTTCTATGATCAAGTTAGGCTTATAATGCTTTTGGGAAACACAGCCCAGGTCACAATGGTTATGTTTATGAAAATACAATCCTGTAATGTCCTGATTCACTCAACCAGCATTATAAACTGATTAGGTTCTATTCATTACAGTAGTAAAAAAAAAGCTTTTAAAATCACACACAGATATCAAGAATCTACATATGATTCTCAACAATGGTGACAATCACACGAAAGATTCATATTGCAGTGCATGATGGGAGCCACCAATCAAAATGCATCCATGGCTCCCATCATGCATTGCAGTATGAATAAATTATACAGCTGAATTGTCCAGTAATTTTCATTTTTTTTCCTGTTTGCATGTTTTTTTTTTTGCTATTGTTTGTTATGACTTTAATAGCTTGTTTTGTGATGTTCAGCGTTGATCTGTGTCACCATTGTTGTGATTAATATGCTGATTCTTGATGTTTGTGTGTCTAAACACAAGAGCTCCAGTGCACAAAATTTTTCAAAATTGTTCATATTGTTGTTGGATTTCAAACTGTAGAATCTCACGGCTACAATCCCTAATGCTGAAACACAACATCCATCATATAATCAAAGATTTAGACTCTAAATGACATCAGTGAATCAGGTTACTACGTGACGATAATGTCATCATCACAACATATTGTTTAAAGGTTTTCTCGTGCAATAACAATTGTGCTTTATAAACACAATGCTAGAGCAGCCAGAGAAAAACTCACAATAAAAAATAAAAAGGTTCAATAGCCCAACTAAAACAAACACTAACCACCATAATGGTGGCTTGAAATGAAAAATTCCATAAAACATTGCCGTCTAAACTTCTGTTGATTCTCAATAACTTTTTGTAGATGTATGACAGAAATAAAGTCACACTGGTAAGTGCAATAATGTGTAAAGGTTCGAAGTCAGTAGTTCTTGTGTTTCTCTTTTTTCCATTCTTGTTGTTTCTCTTTCATTCAATGATTCTGCTTATTAACATCAGGTGTCACCACTAATGGCCAATCATCACTTAATTAATCACTTAATTATCTCATTAACTTCAACACTGCTTCAGTGTTCATTTTTAACACCCTGTAGTTGGACCTATATATACACCAGGAGTGTTCATTTAACACTGGGGATTTTGCTGTGTAGTCATAGACTTAAATGGCCCTTTAAACCAGATTAACAGAAATCCGCTTTCTCTGTCATGGCTTTAAATAGTCCTAGATTTAGTTTAGTCCAGAGTTTAATAAACTGATTTCCTGGAGGAAGATTGGAGTTACCCCAGGACTAAATTGAGGCTTAAATTAAACCTACCAGGAGGCAGGTTTAACTTCAGATTAACAGTGTGTTTCAAAGAAGACACATATATTACTAGTATATATATTAATGGCACACCTGGTAAATATGATCAAAAATGTTTGTAAAAAATGTATTTACATTTCTTGTCTTTTATTCCATAGCTGATGTGTGCAGTTTATGTAGCTTGCTTGAAAATAATTTTCTCTTGTTTAGTAAAGTTTTTTTGATTGCAGTATTTTTCTGATGCCATTGTTTTCCTTGTATTTGATTCTCTCAGTTCCATGCAATTTTGAGCTTTTCTTGGTTCATTCCATGTTTTATAGGCAACCTCTGTCATGCTAATTCAGATTAGTACAGTTGGTTTTAAATTAATCTGGTTTATTTTAGTTCAGGACTCCATAGTCCAGGTGTAACTAATCTGTACTTAATCTGTGCTACAGAAAGCCATTTTTTAAGTCACGGTTAACTGTTCTAGATTAAGGCCTACTCCTGTCTTAATTTAAACCCTGTCCGGGAAACCGCCCCTGAATGTCACAAAACAAGCTAATAGTCACAAAAAAGCTTTCTTGATTGTCACCATTGTTGGGATTCATATGTTGATTCTTGAGATCTCTGCATGCCTAACATTATAAAAGAACCAAGGATGGTTAGAGCACTGCAGTTCCATTTTTCACCACAGATTTACGAGGATAGTGGAGCGACACAAAGAGAGGACAATGAAAGCAAAGGAAAAGACAACGAGATCGAAAAGACTGAGCTAACACAGGACAGTGAGGAAATGGAGAAACAGATGGAGATAAATGAGACTAGACAAATGGAAATGGAAATGGAAGAACCAGAGGAGAAAGAACAGACTGGTGAGGAGAACGGAAAGGACAAAGACAATAAAAACATTGACAAAGGCGACACTACGGAAACAACCAACAAAAGAAGAAGAAAAGAAAAGGTAATACCAAATTTAGATAAAGCTAGAAGTAAAGTGTGGAAAAAAATTTCTGAGGAGGAACAGGACTGTGGAGGAATTGTAAAGGAAGGAGAGGGCATGGACTGATAAAATGGGGATTTTAAGGTTTTTTATCCTTTATTTCATGGTGCTGAAAATTGTGACTTTTAATGCTAGAGGGTTAATGAATGGTGTGAAATTTGAAAAAGTTAAGGAACTGTGCAGAGATGAAGATGTGATTTTATTGCAAGAGACAAACTGGAAAGAAAGTGCAATGGAGGATTTTAAAGGAAGATGGGAAGGGGAATTCTTTTTTAATAATGGAGAGGGAAAAATGGGAGGAGGAGTGGCGGTGCTAATAGGAAAAGACAGAGGTATCAAAGCAAAACTAATGTATAATGATACAAAAGGGAAATGCATGGCTGTAGAAATTAAGATGGAAGAAGATGATTGTATTTTAGTTAACGTACATGCTCCAAATGAACAAATAGAAAAGAAAATATATTTTAATGTTATAGCTGGAATAATGGAAAAATGGAAGAGGGTAATAATTGCAGGGGATTTCAACACCGTTTTTAGTAAAATGGATATGGAAATGGAATGATTTTTAAATCGGATGTAGGTAGAAAGGAGTTAAGGTTGCTGATGGAGGAGAAAAACATGATTGATGTGTGGAGGGAGAGAAATGGGAAAAAGAAGGAATATACAAGAAGACAGTTGGTGGGGAATTTTATGTGTCAAACTAGAATAGACTACTTTTTAAGTACCAGGAATTTGGAATGTTTTATTGATGGAGTGTTTTATAAAGAAACGACTTTAAGTGATCACAAAATGGTGTTATTGAGAATGGATTTTAAAAAAGAAATGAAAGGACCTGGGGTATGGATTTTAAACACTGAAGTTTTAAAGGAACAGCATTTTAAAAAAGAGACAGAAAACGTATTAGATGAAAGGAAAAAAGACCTGTATGTACATAGAAGATAAAAGACAATGGTGGGAAAACATGAAATATGACATTAAGAAATATACAATGAACTACTGTAAATCATTACAAAAGGTGAAAAAAACAAAGGAGGAAGAAATAAGAAGAACGTTAAGATTGGAGCTAAATAAAAATGAAGTAAACGTGCAAAGAGTAATCGAAGTAGAGGAAAAGTTAAAGAAAATAGAAGAAGAGAAATACAAAGGGGCGATGTTAAGAAGTAAAGCAAAATATATAGTGGAAGGTGAAAAATGTAACATATTCTTTTTTAACCTTGAGAAAAGCAGGGGGAGGGCGGAAATAATTAAAGAACTTAGAAATAAAGAAGGACAAGCGGTTTTAAGCACGGAGGGGATTTTAAAGGAAATAAGCACGTTTTATGAAGAACTTTTTAAATCAGAAGGAGGAGATGAGGAAAAAAGAAATATTTTATTAGAACAGATAACAATAAAAGTCAGTGACAGGGATAAAAAGGATTGTGAAAGGGAAATAACAACAGAAGAAATTATACAGGCCATAAATCAGTTAGGAGTGAAGAAAAGCCCAGGGGCCGTATTCACAAAGAATTTTAAGGCTAAAAGTAGCTCCTAACTGGCGAATTTAGTAGCAACTCCTAAAAATAATGGGCGTGTCACTCCTAACTTTAGGACTCCTAATTTTTTTCACTAAGAGTAATTCACGAAGCATTTTAGCCCTAAAAGTAGCACCTAAGTCTGGGACAGCTTAAAAGAAGTCGAGAGGACTCCTAACTCACTAAGACCTATTCACAAAGGATTGTAGCGCATACACCGCCTCTCGCAGTCGTCCGGGGTCTGCGACACAAGCGGGAATGCTGCATTGATCTGCAAACAAATCTTCTCCTATGTCTCACGCTTAGTTTTACTTGAATCCCAGTGTCGAATTTCCATTTTATTTTTATTTTTTTATTTTTTCAGCACCAACTGGGCCAGCAGCAGTAACTGATCCTGCGTCCAGTTGGGCTTTCTTTTTCGTTTTGGCGAGTTCATAATCCACCGTCATTCAACTATTACATTACTTCAATAGGAGCAACATTTACTTGCTTTAAGTAGTCTATTTAGGCTATGGAAGCTTGTTTCCGCCACAGAATGAAAAATAAAAAAGCTAATTGCGACTTTTTATCTCACAACTGCGACTTTATTTCTCACAATTCTGACTTAGTATCTCGCAATTGTGAGATAAAAAGTCGCAATTATTTTAATTTATTTTTATTCAGTGGCGGAAATAAGCTTCTATATTAATAGGATGTCAATTAACCAAGCAAGTGTTAATGCAAGAGTCGTTTTTCATTATTAGGAAAGTGGCGGTTTCATTAGGGTATTAGGCTACCTTAATTTAATTTAATTGAATTCACCACTTTTCTCTCTCTTTCTGCCTTTTTAGAATTACACTTCACTGGGGCCTGCACAAACATGTCATTATATATGCATTTCGATGACATTACTATTATTATTTTGTGTAGGACACAGACATATTTAGATGTCGTAATTCCATGATTTGTTGTGTCTGTGTTATGTTCCGCATGATGGCCCTGTCATCGAACAACCAATCACCGTGATCATTGCGAGGAAGCTCGTGCATGAGAATTGACGTCATCCATAGCAACGAAGACTCACTCTTAGTTTAGGAGTTGTCATTTTTCCTTACTAAGAGTAGGTCTGAAAGGCGTTGTGAATAACTTTTAAGAGAAAACTCCTAGCTAAAATATTTTAATGGGATTTAGGAGTACTCCTAGTGGTAAAATAAAATTCTTTGTGAATACGGCCCCAGGAATAGATGGTATTGGAAGTGAGTTTTACAAGGTTATTAAAGAAAAAGTAAGCACAATTTTAAAAGAAATCTATGAAGAGGTTTTCAAAAAAGAAAGAGTACACCCAAGAATGGGCCAAGGCTTAATGAAAATAATATATAAGAAAAAAGGAGACAAAACTGAACTGAAGAATTTTAGGCCCATTACAATGTTAAACACAGATTTTAAAATTTTAGCCAAAGTTTTAGCAAACAGATTAAAAAATATAATGCCAAACATAATAGAAACTAACCAGGCTTACGGAGTTAAGGGGAGGGACATAGCAGACAGTACAAGCAGCATAAGAGATATAGTGGGATACATAAAAGAAAAAGGAAAGAGCGCATACGTAATAAGCATGGATTTTGAGAAGGCTTTTGACAGAGTGGAACAGGGGTTTTTATTGGGAGTTTTAAAACAATTTGGTTTCGGAGGGAATTTTATAAAATGGATCTCAGTTTTATACAGCGATATTTTAACAAAAGTAAAATGTAATGTTTTTTTTAACTCAACCTTTTAAAGTTTTAAGATCCATAAGACAAGGGTGTCCACTGTCAGCGCAGTTATATTCTTTGGTGGCGGAACCCCTAGGGCTTTTAACAAACAGAGAAAAAGGAATAAAGGGGATACAATTTGAAGGAAAAGAAGAATTAACTAAAATATTCCAATACGCCGACGATACGACAATTGTGGTAGAAAATAGAGAAAGTGTTAAAGAAGTGATGGAAAAAATTAAATGCTATTGCGAGAGCTCAGGTGCAAAAATAAACGAAGAAAAAACAGTATATATGAAGTTTGGAAGGACGGAGGTTTTAACGGGGGTTGTTAAGTTCATAGAGGTACAAGAGATGACAATTTTAGGAACAATTTTAGCAAAGAATGAGAAAGAAGCTGCTGATAAAATGTGGGAAGAGATGCTGGGAGGGATGGAAAGAAGACAGATTTTTTGGCGAAATAGGTTTTTAAGTCTGAAAGGGAAAATTTTAACTGTTGTTGTGGAAATTTTAATAGTCATTGATCCCAAACAGGTATCATAAGAGAAAGAACCTATTCAATGTATAAAAGTATATGTGTGTACGTGCTTGTGCGTGACTTTTCAGGAACATATGGGACAGGACCTCTGACCTTAGGGACGGTCAGTTTTGGCCAGTTTATTTCAGTGCCAGTTTGTGTCTTTAAGTAGAAACTGAACAGCAGTAAGGACCTTATCTGAGTGGGTGAAAGGTACAGCGGGTGAGGAGGAACCTTGAAAACAGTATAAAGGCTGTCTCATATCTTCCTGTTGGGTGTCACTCTCTTGCACAGCGTAACTTCTGTGTACTAGACTGAACCTATTCTTGCAAGAATAAATACTTTTCTTTTTATTAATTTGACTCTGAGTGTCTCTTACGCAGTGATGATGTTTAACAGAATTTTTGCCACAACACTGTAAACATGTTAATGGTATCAAAGATGTGGTACAAGTTACATGTGATGCCATTACCAAACTGGGTTTTTAAGAGAATAAAAAAGAGTACTTTAGAATTTTTATGGGGAAAAAAGCCTCCAAGGATAGAGTATTATACGCTGATAGGAAAACCAGAGGAGGGAGGGATGGGTTTAGTTGATGTGGAACAAAAGATGAAAAGCATGAGGGTAAAAGTGGTTAGGAAATATTTGGATGACAAGAATAGAGCTGAATGGAAGACAATGATGGGTTTTTATTTAAATAAATGTGGGAATTTTAACCTTGGGGAAAACATTTTATGGATGAAGTTGAAAATTTGGATGATAGAGGGGATTCCACAGTTTTATAAAGAGGTTTTAAATGCTTGGAGGCTTTTTTTAACAGAGGTGGATTTTAATCCAGAGGGGCGGGAAGGGATTTTAAATCAGCCTCTGTTTTTAAATGACAAAATAAAGATACACGAGCGGGATATCTATTTTAAGAAGTGGTTACAAGTGGGGATTGTAAAAGTGAGAGATGTTTTATGGGAGTTGAAAGAGGGATTTTTACCACTCCAAGTGATTATGGATGCGATGGAGGAAGGGAAGGAGGATTTTAATGTGATGGTTTTAAAAAAACAGTATGAAGATGTCAAGAAAGCAATCCCAAGGCAATGGCTAGATGAGATTAGCAAGAAAGTAGAAAAAGAAAACAAAATTACTGTGTTTTTAAAATTTAAAGACAAGAAGGTGGATTTTAATTTGGGCACTGTGAAAATGTTTTATGATTTTTTTATAAACAGAGTTTTTAAAAAACCTGTGGCCAACCAGGTCTGGCTAAGGAATTTTAATGGAATTGAAGAAAAAGACATATGGAAGAATAGAACATGGAAATGGTTGGATGTGAATTTAGAATGTTTAGATTATTTTATTAGACAAAATGTGATTTATACAGAAATGAGATTGTGTGTAATGCAGAAAGAAACAAATGCCCAATGTAAAGTTTGTAAAAAAGAAGATGAAGGGATTTTACATCTGTTTTTATTCTGTGAAAAGCTGAACCCATTTTTTAATGAACTGAAAGAAATTGTTAAAGAATTAAGGGAAAATGAAGAGGTGACTGAATGGAAAAGATTTTTTATGCTGGGAATGACAGAAAACAAAGAAAATAGGAAGCTTGTGAATTTGTTTTTAATCTTGGCGAAAAAAGCAATATGGAAAAGAAGGAATGTAGCAAGAAACCGAGATTTTATTCTAAATCTATGGGTGCTTTTTAAACAGATGGTGGAAGATTATATGAAAATGTTGTACAATTATTTTAAATTGGAGAACAAGATGGGGGAATTTTACAAAATGTTTACCAAAGATGTCAAATGTGTTTTTAAACAAAAGCACTTTTACTTGGCAAAAGGGGACGAACTGGTCTTGTTTTAATTCTTGTTTTAAATCTGTTATGAATGTGTCAAAGAGGAGATGGGGATTTTATGAATATTTTCTGTAATAACAACTTTTAATGTCTTGTAAATCGATTCCTATTACAAAATTAATGTAAATGTATTAAATGTAATTAAAAAAATAAAATAAAATAAAAACTAAAAAAAAAACTAAAAAAAACACGCCCGATCTCGTCCGATCTTGGAAGCTAAGCAGGGTCGGGCCTGGTTAGTACTTGGATGGGAGACCGCCTGGGAATACCAGGTGCTGTAAGCTTTTGCTTTATCAATTCACTAATACACTTCAGGGCTCGGCTCCCACGGTTTTTCCTTTATCCTTTTCAATTCAATTGCTTAATTTATTTGTCTTTCATGCTGCTTTCTCTCTGGCTTCTGTCTGCTTTCTGTGTGGTTAAGGACAGCTCAGCCTTGTCATTCTGTGTTTCTCCTCCAGGGGGCGATCGACAGGCTTTTCTCTCTCAGTCTACAAGCAACACACAACTCTGAGCACTTGTTCTTTTGTAACCCGCTCCTTTCCTCGGCTTCAATTAGACCAGAGGTTCCCAAACTGTTTTTGTCAGTAGAACGCTCAGATTATAGCTTAATATTTCATTAATTCCACACACATTTGTATGTTCAAGGATTTTTAATTAGGCTACTAACCTATAACTGGCCCTGCACTGGGTCTGAATAGGTTTTAGTGTTGGTACTTATTCTCAGTGTTGGTACCAGATCTCTCAAGATCTCAGCATTTTCACTTATTACAATCCAGACTTTATTTCTCTCGTACTAAGGTATTTATTGAGAATTAACAGAGGTTTACATGTTGATGTTTTATTGAAAATAATAAAGTTTGTGGTCATCGTTATGGTGATCACGTGCCAGGGAACCAGTATCATGGTTTAGGTAGTCTCTTGACTCTTTAACTAAAGTTTTTCTTTTGTTGATTTATCTGTATGTTTCCAATATATGTTTATTATAGCAATTCATTGATACCAGAGTCTAATCTCTGATTAAATTATTTAAATACTAAATTGGTTATTTTTTAAGCCAATCATCCTGCAGAAACATCTGTTCTGCTGTGATACTCTGAAAGATTTTATGAAGTCATTATGCAGAAAATAATTTGACACAGTCATGTATACTCACACACACATCAAGAATCAGCATATGAATCTCAACAATGGTGACAATTAAACGAAAAATCAGATCAACTCTGAGGGGCGGTCTCCCAGACAGAGATAAAACCTAGTCCTAGACTTAAATGGCCCTTTAAACCAGATTAACAGAAATCCGCTTTCTCTGTCATGGCTTTAAATAGTCCTAGATTTAGTTTAGTCAAGAGTTTAATAAACTGATTTCCTGGAGGAAGATTGGAGTTACCCCAGGACCAAATTGAGGCTCAAATTAAACCTACCAGGAGGCAGGTTTAACTTCAGATTAACAGTGTGTTTCAAAGAAGACAGATATATTACTAGTATATATATATATATATATATATATATTAATGGCACCCCTGGTAAATATGATCACAAATGTTTGTAAAAAAATGTATTTACATTTTCTTTCTTTTATTCCATAGCTGATATGTGCAGTTTATGTAGCTTGCTTGAAAATAATTTTCTCTTGTCTAGTAAAGTTTTTTGATTGTAGTATTTTTCTGATGCCATTGTTTTCCTTGTATTTGCTTCTCTCAGTTCCATGCAAATTTTAGCTTTTCTTGGTTCATTCCATGTTTTATAGGCAACCTCTGTCATGCTAATTCAGATTAGTACAGTTGGTTTTAAATTAATCTGGTTTATTTTAGTTCAGGACTCCATAGTCCAGGTGTAACTAATCTGTACTTAATCTGTGCTACAGAAAGCCATTTTTTAAGTCACGGTTAACTATTCTAGATTAAGGCCTACTCCTGTCTTAATTTAAACCCTGTCCGGGAAACCGCCCCTGAATGTCACAAAACAAGCTAATAGTCACAAAAAAGCTTTCTTGATCGTCACCATTGTTGGGATTCATATGTTGATTCTTGATGTCTCTGCATGCCTAACATTATAAAAGAACCAAAAGCAGGCTTTGCGTACGAAAGCAGAGAGGCAGACGAAACACAAAACAGGTGGGAAAGAGTCATGAACTATAAATGAATCTAGTCATCGAAAAACATCATTGATATGTTTGTTTTGTCCATACAACCAAAATGGCTGTTTAATTGGAGAAAAACACATGGAACAGAAATGGCGGGCTCTAAATGTAAACAGCCGCATATAGGCTAAGCCGTAGGCTTGACTTTGAACTAAAAGGCATCAGCCTTCCACCTAGGGAGGCTGTTACTAGGGCGTGCTTGTTGCGCTAGCTCTAAGCCAATGCTGCAAAAAGTCAATGAAAAGTTGTTCAAAGAAACTCCACAGAACAACAAGTACACCTGATCTTAGCGTTTCTGCAAAAGAGCCACGGGTAATTCAGTCAAGGGCGATTTAAAATCCTTTGAATCACACTACAGCATCTACAGACCTGCGAAAAAAGTTAAATTTTGCCAAAGCATCAGCCTCTGATGCTGCGGAACGTGACGTCAAGTACTATGTGGGTTGCAGTAAATGGCCGGACTATGAAGTGGTTGATAAAGAAAAGTAAATGGCCAGACTATGAAGTGGTTGAAAACATGATGCTTGGGCAGGGGCTGAGAGGTGGGGAGAACAACATGACTAACTCCTCCAAAATCAGATTGCCCTTCGGGTGATTTTTGGGTAACTCACTGAGTCTCTGCTTTAGAGAGAACTTCAGCAAGTCTCGCTTCTGACTGGACTCATTCAAGCGGGCTTGAGCTTCTGAATGAGCTTTCTTCTCCGTCAGAATGAGCTTTCTTCTCCGTCAACTTCTAAGGGAAAACAATGCCTTTCATACACCAGGAAGAGCACAATTTGTTTTATCACCCAGCTTAAAAAAAGAAAAAAAAATGAAGAATATTTTCCTGTGGTATCACATGCAATTGCATAAAGAAAAGTAAATGGCCAGACTATGAAGTGGTTGAAAACATGATGCTTTGGCAGGGGCTGAGAGGTGGGGAGGACAACATGACTAACTCCTCCATAATCAGATTGCCCTTCGGGTGATTTTTGGGCAACTCACTGAGTCTCTGCTCCAGAGAGAACTTCAGCAAGTCTCGCTTCTGACTGGACTCATTCAAGCGGGCTTGAGCTTCGAATGAGCTTTCTTCTCCGTCAGAATGAGCTTTCTTCTCCGTCAACTTCTAAGGGAAAACAATGCCTTTCATACACCAAGAAGAGCACAATTTGTTTTATCACCCAGCTTAAAAAAAGAAAAAAAAATGAAGAAGATTTCCAGTGGTATCACATGCAATTGCATACAGAGTCAAAGAACCCTTGAACTCATACTAAAGGTGAGAGGGCTCGTCCGGGATTTGAACCCGGGACCTCTCGCACCCGAAGCGAGAATCATACCCCTAGACCAACGAGCCTGACTGACGCTGGGAGTGGCTACTTGCGTACACTTGTACAGTCACCGAACACTGGCCTCAAACAGAATGAGCAGACACTATTTTTAATAAGAGCGTTTGTCCTTAGGGAGCTGCACTCTCTGGCAGGCAGCGATTCAGAGTACTTTCTGTGCAGGAAATAAACGCTTGTCATCGGACTGGCTGCTTGTTCTGAAACTGCTGGGCTCGTCTGGAATTTGAACCCGGGACCTCTCGCACCCAAAGCGAGAATCATACCTCTAGACCAACGAGCCTGACTGACAAGGGATTTGGCTACTTGGGTACACTTTTAGAGTCACTGAATGCTGGCCTCTTACAGAATGGGAAGGCACTAGTTTTAATAGAAAGCGTTTGTCGTTAGGGAGCCACACTCCCTGGCAGGCAGCGATTCTGAGTACGTTCTGTGCAAGGAAATAAGCGCTTGTCATCTGGCTGAATCTTGGCTATGTTGTAGTACAGATGAAAACAAGCAGTAATAAGGGTTTCAAAAACATGACAGTTTTGAGTTTGGCTCAGTGCTGCAAAAGGAAGGATCCAACCTTGCTGCTCGTTCTGAAATTCCCAGGCTCGTCCGGGATTTGAACCCGGGACCTCTCGCATAGAATCAAAGCGAGAATCATACCCCTAGACCAACAAGCCTCTTCTACAATAGGTCTTTCGGGAGGGCGCCACAAATTCAGTGAAACCCATCTCAAAGACGGACCACGCCCTGGCGTCGAGATACGAAAGTGTAGTTGTTCGAGCGTTAGAAACCCCTTGAAGGCATATTACTGATCAAAGGAAAAGCATGCCAGACAAGGCCCAGTGGCCTGTGGATGTTCCACAAATTCAAGGATGGTTTGTTCAAAGCAATAATGACCACAAGATCTAAGTTAGCAGAGTACAGACAAACCTCGGATAGCTGTAGTGGTGGGTTTTTGTGTGCATCAGACTGTCAGTGAATCATTCTTGCCTGCCCGTGCATGTGCCCTTTCAGGCTGAAATTACACAAAGCACTGTGCGCAAGAGGCCCTGTGGCCTAAGGGGAAAAAGCCACTTCTTGCTTTTGCACTGGACCTACGACGAAGGCTTTGCGTACGAAAGCAGAGAGGCAGACTACACACAAAACAGGTGGGAAAGAGTCATCAACTATAAATGAATCTAGTCAACGAAAAACATCATTGATACGTTTGTTTTGTCCATACAACCAAAATGGCTGTGTAATTGGAGAAAAACACATGGAACAGAAATGGCGGGCTCTAAATGTAAACCGCCGCATATAGGCTATGTAGGCTTGACTTTGAACTAAAAGGCATCAGCCTCCTACCTAGGGAGGCTGTTACTAGGGCGTGCTTGTTGCGCTAGCTCTAAGCCGATGCTGCAAAAAGTCAATGAAAAGTTGTTCAAAGAAACTCTACAGAACAACAAGTATACCTGTGCTTAGCGTTTCTGCAAAAGAGCCACGGGTAATTCAGTTAAGAGCGATTTAAAATGCTTTGAATCCCACTACAGCATCTACAGACCTGCGAAAAAAGTTCAATTTTGCCAAAGCATCAGCCTCTGATGCTGCAGAACGTGACGTCAAGTACTATGTGGGTTGCAGTAAATGGCCGGACTATGAAGTGGTTGATAAAGAAAAGTAAATGGCCAGACTATGAAATGGTTGAAAACATGATGCTTGGGCAGGGGCTGAGAGGTGGGGAGGACAACATGACTAACTCCTCCAAAATCAGATTGCCCTTCGGGTGATTTTTGGGCAACTCACTGAGTCTCTGCTCCAGAGAGAACTTCAGCAAGTCTCGCTTCTGACTGGACTCATTCAAGCAGGCTTGAGCTTCTGAATGAGCTTTCTTCTCCGTCAGAATGAGCTTTCTTCTCCGTCAACTTCTAAGGGAAAACAATGCCTTTCATAAACCAGGAAGAGCACAATTTGTTTTATCACCCAGCTTAAAAAAAGAAAAAAAAATGAAGAAGATTTCCTGTGGTATCACATGCAATTGCATAAAGAAAAGTAAATGGCCAGACTATGAAGTGGTTGAAAACATGATGCTTTGGCAGGGGCTGAGAGGTGGGGAGGACAACATGACTCCACCATAATCAGATTGCCCTTCGGTTGATTTTTGGGCAACTCACTGAGTCTCTGCTCCAGAGAGAACTTCAGCAAGTCTCGCTTCTGACTGGACTCATTCAAGGGGGCTTGAGCTTCTGAAAGAGCTTTCTTCTCCGTCAGAATGAGCTTTCTTCTCCGTCAACTTCTAAGCAAAAACAATGCTTTCATACACCAAGAAGAGCACAATTTGTTTTATCACCCAACTTAAAAAAAGAAAAAAAATGAAGAAGAGTTCCTGTGGTATCACATGCAATTGCATACAGAGTCAGAGAACCCTTGAACTCATACTAAAGCTGAGAGGGCTCGTCCGGGATTTGAACCCGGGACCTCTCGCACCCGAAGCGAGAATCATACCCCTAGACCAACGAGCCTGCCTGACGCTGGATGGGGCTACTTGCGTACAGTTGTACAGTCACCGAACACTGGCCTCAAACAGAATGAGCAGACACTAGTTTTAATAAGAGCGTTTGTCCTTAGGGAGCTGCACTCTCTGGCAGGCAGCAATTCAGAGTACATCCTGTGCAGGAAATAAACGCTTGTCATCGGACTGGCTGCTTGTTCTGAAACTTCTGGGCTCGTCCGGGATTTGAACCCGGGACCTCTCGCACCCAAGGCAAGAATCATTCCCCTAGACCAACGAGCCTGACTGAAAACAGTTTCGGCTACTTGCGTAGTTTTAATAGAAAGCGTTTGTCGTTAGGGAGCCACACTCCCTGGCAGGCAGCGATTCTGAGTACGTTCTGTGCAAGGAAATAAGCGCTTGTCATCTGGCTGAATCTTGGCTATGTTGTAGTACAGATGAACACAAGCAGTAATAAGGGTTTCAAAAACATGACAGTTTTGAGTTTGGCTCAGTGCTGCAAAAGGAAGGATCCAACCTTGCTGCTCTCGCTGGTTGTTCTGAAATCCCCGGGCTCGTCCGTGATTTGAACCAGGGATCTCTCGCACCCAAAGCGAGAATCATACCCCTAGACCAACGAGCCTCTTCTTCATTAAGTTTTTTCGGGAGGGCGCCACAAATTCAGTGAAGCCCATCTCCAAGACGGACCACAACCTGGCGTCGAGATACGAAAGTGTAGTTGTTCAAGCATTAGAAACCCCTTGAAGGCATATTACTAATCAAAGGAAAGGCATGCCAGACAAGGCCCAGTGACCTAATGGATAAGGCATCAGCCTCCGGAGCTGGAGATTGTGGGTTCAAGTCCCACCTGGGTCGTCTTCAATGGGCTATGTTTAAGTTGGATGGTTGACCAATTCAAGGATGTTTTTTTCAAAGCAATAATGACTACAAGATCTGAATCAGCGTAGAACGGACAAACTTCGGATAGCTGTGGTGGCCTGGATCCGGCAGTTTGCGGTAAACCTCGGGATAAACAGAGAGACTAATATTAGCGTAGACGCCATCCTTCTTATGATGTACAAAGTACATCAGGATTTATGGGAAATGTTCCTGGTTCCTGCTGATCTAAACTATGCAGCCTAACATTGAATTATAGCAGTCTATAATGTGTTATGTGTATGCTAAGCCAAAGAGATGTGTTTTTAGTCTAGATTTGAACTGACAGACTGTGTCTGCTTCCCGGACAATGTTAGGAAGATTGTTCCAAAGTTTTGGTGCCAATTAGGAAAAGGATCTACCGCCAGCAGTTGATTTTGATATTCTAGGTATTATCAACTGGCCAGAATTTTGAGATCGCAATAGACGTGAAGGACTATAATGGGTTAAGAGCTCGCTCAAGTACTGCGGAGCCAAACCATTTAGTGCTTTGTAAGTAATCAGCAATATTTTAAAATGTATACGATGTTTAATAGGGAGCCAATGCAGTGTTGACAGAACCGGGCTAATATGGTCATACTTCCTGGTTCTGGTAAGAACTCTAGCGGCTGCGTTTTGGACCAGCTGTAGTTTGTTTGTTAAGCATACAGGGCAACCACCCAGTAGAGCATTACAATAATCTAGCCTTGAGGTCATGAACGCATGAACCAAATGTTCCGCATTTGTCAATGAGAGCATATGACGTAATTTAGATGTATTTTTAAGATGGAAAAATGCGCTTTTACAGATACTAGACACGTGACATTCAAATGAGAGATTGGTATCAAAGAGCACACCCAGGTTCCTAACTGACGACGAAGACTTGACAGAGCAGCCATCAAGTGTTAAACAGTATTCTAGGTTATTGCGTGTGGAAGTTTTTTGTCCAATAATTAGAATCTCTGTTTTTTCAGAATTTAGTAGTAGGAAATTACTAGTCATCCAGTTTTTTATATCAGCTATGCATTCCGTTAATTTTTTGAATTGGTAAGTTTCGTTAGGTTTTGAGGAAATATAGAGCTGAGTATCATCAGCATAACAGTGAAAACTAATTCCATGTTTCCTAATGATATCTCCTAACGGTAGCATGTACAGAGTGAACAGCAGCGGTCCTAGTACTGAGCCTTGTGGTACGCCATACTGAACTTTTGACCGATAAGACATCTCTTCATTTACTGCTACAAACTGATAACGGTCAGATAAGTATGATTTAAACCATGCTAGTGCAATTCCACTAATGCCAACATAGTTTTCTAGTCTATTTAATAGAATGTTGTGGTCAATGGTGTCAAATGCAGCACTAAGATCAAGTAACACTAATAGAGAGATACAACCACGATCGGATGATAAAAGCAAATCATTTGTGACTTTAATAAGAACAGTCTCAGTACTATGGTACGGTCTAAATCCGGACTGAAAATCCTCGCAGATAGCATTTCCTTCAAGAAAGGAACACAGTTGTGAGGATACTGCCTTTTCTAATATCTTTGACAGAAAAGGCAAATTCGAGATCGGCCTGTAATTGACTAATTCTGTAGGATCAAGTTGCATTTTTTTAACAAGCGGTTTAATCATAGCCAGCTTAAAGGGATACTCCACCAGTTTTTCTTATTAAACTATGTTATTCCCTTAACTAAGACGAGTTGATACATACCTCTCTCGTGTCAGTGCGTGCACTATATCGCTCTGTATTGCCGCAAAACTATGTTAGCACTTAGCTTAGCCCATGCATTAAATATGGGCCAAGCAGAGAAGCGACCAAACACTTCCACGTTTTCCCTATTTAAACACAGTTACTCGAGTAGTGTAACTTGACCTGGGCTGGTGACACAAAATAAACCGTTGCGCTTTTCTAAGCGTTTAAAATTGATGACTATATTGTATGGCGGAATACCATAACAAGTGCTTTTGAGTACTTCGACTTGGCGCAATAATATCTTCACTCGTGAAAAGTCCTCTTACCGGCACCCGCTTCCTCTCCCTCTGACATTTCCGTCAATACAACCAACGTGACTTTTACTACCTGTGCTATTAGCAAACTGCAGATCATTTGCAATGGCGGACTTTGTAGATGATTATGACTTCTTTGTAGAAGACCCAGAGCCATATCTGTTTGAACCCGAGTACACGGAGGAGGAATTAGCTCTTATGGACCGTGAGAGGCAAGAAAGATATGATCCAGAACAGACCGGAGCTGGCGAAAGACCACGGGCAAACAGCAATTGGTGGTGCAAGTGTGACTGTTGCGAACTTTGTGAAATGTTCGGAGCAAACACGCCACTTCTTCAGAGTCATCAATGGTGTTTTGGGATTCTTGTTCAAAGCAGCTAACCAAGCTCTCCGCTGTATGTGGTGTGTTGGAATTCGGTGAAAAATGACAGCACTATGTACATTCTCCTTATTTTCACAACCCTTTACGATGCACACTTTAACCATTATTGTACACAAACTAGCTTCCAACAACCTGTTACTTCGTCAACTCCGCTCGAACTACTACTACCGGCACATGTCACGTTGGTTGTATTGACGGAAATGTCAGAGGGAGGGGGAGAGGAAGCGGGAGCCGGTAAGAGGACTTTTCACGAGTGAAGATATTATTGCGCCAAGTCGAAGTGCTCAAAAGCACTTGTTATGGTATTCCGCCATACAATATAGCCATCAATTTTAAACGCTTAGAAAAGCGCAACGGTTTATTTTGTGTCACCAGCCCAGGTCAAGTTACACTACTCGAGTAACTGTGTTTACATAGGGAAAACGTGGAAGTGTTTGGTCGCTTCTCTGCTTGGCCCATATTTAATGCATGGGCTAAGCTAAGTGCTAACATAGTTTTGCGGCAATACAGAGCGATATAGCGCACGCACTGAGACGAGAGAGGTATGTATCAACTCGTCTTATTTAAGGGAATAACATAGTTTAATAAGAAAAACTGGTGGAGTATCCCTTTAAAGGGTTTTGGTACGTATCCTAGAGACAAAGATGAATTAATGATGTTAAGAAGAGGATCTATGACTTCTGGAAGCATCTCTTTCAATAGTTTAGTCGGTATAGGGTCTAACATACAAGTTGTTGATTTAGATGAGTTAACGATTTTGCAAAATTCTTCTTCTCCTATAGCAACAAATGAATCAAATTTTTCCTCAGGCAGACTACAATGCACTCCCTGATGCGATACTGTAGTAGACGGTTGCATAGTTATAATTTTGTCTCTGATATTATCAATCTTATAAGTGAAGAAATTCATAAAGTCATTACTGCTGTGTTTCTTGGAAACTTCTGGGCTTGAAGCTTTCTTTTTCGTTAGTTTAATAATAATAATAATAATAATAATAATACATTTATTTTGTATAGTGCCTTTAAAATTTGCTTTCTCAAAGCGCTTTACAGACAAACATAACAACAGAAAAGAAAAGCAACACACTTTAAACACAAAAATAAGCAGGTAAAATAAATAAGCAGGTAAAATAAGTAATCAGATAAAAGCAATCCTAAAATAAAATGTTTTAAGAAGAGATTTAAAAGTCACTAATGTATTTGCTTCCCTAATGTCAGCCGGGAGAGAATTCCAGAGCTTGGGAGCAGCGAAGGAAAATGCTCTATCACCCCTAGAACGAAGCCGCGTCTTGGGAACAACCAACAGACCACTCTGAGAGGAACGCAGATTACGACATGGTGTATAAGGCAATAAAAGATCAGTCAAGTATTGAGGAGCCAGATTATGCAAAGCCTTATATGCCAGCATATGGATTTTAAAATCAACACGGTACCTGACAGGGAGCCAGTGCAAAGACTCCAAGACAGGGGTAATATGATCCCTAGCCCTGACCCCAGTCAATACTCTGGCAGCTGAATTTTTCAGATATTGCAGTTTGTCGATTGATGATTTAGATACACCAGCTAGGAGACCATTACAATAGTCAACACGTGAAAAGATAAAAGAGTTTATCAACCTCTCAGCAACTGTAAAGGACAGCATAGGACGTAAACGTGCTATATTTCTGAGGTGATAAAAGGATGTCTTAACCGTATTCTGCACAAAAGGCTCAAAAGACAGTGTGGCATCAAATATGACACCAAGAGTTTTTAGTTTGCTTTGAAACTCCAGGGCAACACCATCAACTGACAGAGTGAGAGACCCAGCCTTTCGCAGTTGATGAGGAGAGCCAAGGAGCATAATTTCGGTTTTAGAGCCATTTAAAGACAGGAAACTATTAGACATCCAACTCTTGATCTCAGTAATACAATTGGAAAGATGCGCAGCATCCACTTGCTGATCCGGTCTTGAATGGATATAAATCTGCGTATCATCAGCATAAAAGTGATAGTTAAGGTCAAGAGATCTTAATAGTTGACCAAGTGGATAGATATACATACTAAAAAGTAAGGGACCCAATACTGACCCCTGTGGGACACCAGTATGAACAGCACCAACTTTGGACCTATAGCCACCCATAAAAACAAATTGACTGCGGTCAGTAAAATATGACTTGAACCAGCCAAGAACTGTCTCTGACAAACCAAATACTTTTTCAAGACGATAAAGTAATAGTGCATGGTCAATTGTATCAAATTCTGAACTAAGATCCAAGAGAATGAGAAGTGACAGGGAGCCAGAGTCGGAGGCTATAAGTAAGTCATTAGTGACTTTAACTAATGCAGTCTCAGTGCTGTGTAATTTCCGAAACCCAGATTGATGAGGCTCAAATAGATTATTTTCAATTAAGTGTATGTTTAATTGAGACGCAACCACTTTTTCAAATAAATTTTCTTTTTCACTTTTTTGTTTAGCCACTTTTTCAAAAAAATACCTAGGATTATGTTTATTTTCTTCTAATAGGGTTGAAAAATAAGCAGATCTAGCAGCTTTAAAAGCCTCTCTGTAAGCAATCGAGCTCTCCTTCCATGCAATCCGAAATACCTCTAGTTTTGTTTTCTTCCAGTTGCGCTCCATTTTTCTGGCTGCTCTCTTAAGGGCCCGGGTGTGCTCATTGTACCACGGCGTTGGACTATTTTCTTTAATCTTCTTTAAGCGCAGCGGAGCAACTGTGTCTAAAGTGCTGGAAAATAGAGAGTTAAAAGTTTCTGTTGCAATATCGAGTTCTTCTAAGCTATCTGGGATGCTGAGATGATGAAACTGATCAGGAAGATTATTGATAAAGCAATCTTTCTTGGCAGAAGTGATAGGTCTAACATATTTATAACACGGAGTCGGCTTTGCAGCCTTGGCTAAATGTAATTTACATGAGACTAGATAATGATCTGAGATGTCCTCGATCTGCTGCAGTATTTCAATGGCATCAACATCTATTCCATGTGATGATATTAGATCTAGAGTATGATTACGACAATGAGTAGGTCCTGACACGTGTTGTCTAACTCCAATTGAGTTTACAATGTCTTTAAATGCCAATCCCAATCCATCTTTTTCATTATCTACATGTATATTAAAATCACCAACAATTAGTACTTTATCTGCAGCCAATACTAATTCTGATAGAAAGTCAGCAAATTCTTTGATAAAGTCTTTATGGTGCCCTGCGGGCCTGTATACAGTAGCCAGCAGAATTCTCAAACGTCATTTATCGTTTACACTATATATTTTTACATTAAGCACCAACACTTCAAAAGAATTATATTTAAAACTAGATTTATTAGTGGTTTTGAAAATATTACTATAAATTATAGCAAAACACCTCCCCCTTTGCCTTTCGGACGAGTTTCATGTTTATAAACAGTAATCTTGCGGGGTGGACTCATTTAAAGTAATGTAATCGTTTGGTTTTAGCCAGGTTTCTGTCAAACACAGCACATCTAGGTTATTATCTGAAATCATATCATTGACAATAAGTGCTTTTGAAGTAAGGGATCGACTATTCAGCAACCCAAGATTTATCGTTTTCTCATCTGTATTATATCTGTTTTTTACTTGTTGAACATCAATTAAATTTTTAAGCTTAGATAGGTTTGGAAGTTTTTTGTATTTCCAAATTCGGGGAACAGACACAGTCTCTATATGATGATATCTAGGTGAAAGAGCCTCTATGTGATGGGATTTATCTGACCTTGGTGACGGGAGGCCGCTAGCAGACGGTTGGTTTAGCCAGTTTGTCTGCTTCCTGACCTGAGCCCCAGATTGTCATGTTTTATCTCTAAGACTATGAGCCAAATTACTAGAGAGAAGATCAGCACCATCCCAGGAGGGATGAATACCATCTCTTTTCAACAGGCCAGGTTTGCCCCAAAAACTTTTCCAATTGTCTACGAATTCTATATTATTTTGCGGACACAACTTAGACAGCCAGCCATTGAGTGAACACAATCTACTAACTATCTCATCACTCCTTCGAACAGGAAGGGGGCCAGAGCAAATTACAGTGCCTGACATCGTACTTGCGAGTTCAAACACCTCTTTAATGTTAACCCTCTGGGGACTAGCTCTTTTTGGTCCGTTTTCTCTATTTTTATATTTGGGGTTATAAACTATATGTAATGGAGATGGAACACCATGTGTTTGGTATCTATGGATGCAGAAGACCCTAAGCTAACAGAGGCACGCATGTAATATGTTTATAAAGGAAGTATGAGTGAAAATGTACAATAAACTAGAGAATTTCAAAAACGGAAATTCGATTTTTGGCATTTATTTCTGAAAATCACACATCACACAACAATAGTGAACAGTTTTTGAACAAAAAATATATTTGTCAAAGCCTTTGCTTGACAGACATGTGTAATTGTTAAAAAAATGTGTAAAGAACAATGAAAAATTTAACTTTATTTACAAATAGTCCCAGGCGTTTTCCTTAGGAATGCTTAGAATTTTCTAAGCAATGGTTTCTCCTCGTCACTCTCCAGTAATTGTTCCAGAGCTTGTTCCACCGTAAATCGTTTACTGCTTGCCATCATAAAAGTGCTAAAACAATAAATAATGCTATAATTGTATGTGTATATATAAATATATTATAATTGTTCTGTCTCTCTCTCATATCTCTGTGTGCTCGCGCTCCGTAAAGCCTTGTTTATACTCGACGGCCCGTCCGTTCGCTTTCTGTAGTCTCTGCCACTCAACGCTGTTTGCGTAATAGTATATCACCCCTGGCGAGGCTACAGAGTCCTCCGATTTGCTAGAATACGTCATGGTAACCTTCCTCTGATTGGGTAAGAAAAATATTCCTCCATCGGCAATTTTCCATTGGTTGTTGCTCGTGAATCTGCCAAACAACATCGATTTCATTGGCCTTTGACGTAGTGGTATTGCGCAACAAGGAAGTGTGTATACAAGCCGGGTAAGTTTGTTATCACTGTTTTCAGCGGAATCTGAGGAAGACGGCAAAAAAAGACGGCACCTCTCTATCATTAATAGTTTTTAAGTTAATTACACATTTGTAAAAGTATGCCATTTTTGGCGGTACCGCCCAATCCGTCCCCAGAGGGTTAATTTTGGTGATCTCCGACTGGCGAAGTCGAACATCATTAGTGCCGACGTGAATAATAATCTCAGAGAATTTACGATTAGCATTATCCAGCACTTTTAAATTTGCTTTGATGTCAGGCGCTCTGGCTCCTGGCAAACATGTGACTATGTTGGCCGGTGTCCCTATTTTCACGTTCCGTGTAATAGAATCGCCAATTACCAGGGCACAATCAACAGAATTCTCAGTGGGTGTTTCACTGAGTGGGGCAAATCGATTTGTTGTGGTAATCGGAACGGAAGAGTGGTTTTTTGATCCGCGACTCGAGCGATCCCTCACTGTCACCAATCTGCCTGGCTGTACAGGCAATAATTCAGCCGGAACCGAATCATGTAAAGGGTTCACTATGCTAGGCGCATCCAAAATAGTATCTAAAGCTCTAGCACACTTACTATCCTCAATTAAAGTTTGGATTCGTGTTTCTAATTCTGAAATCTTCTCCGTCAGCCTGACTGTCTCCTTGCATTTATCACATATAAACCCTATATTGCCGACGGGGAAGGCTATGCTAAACATGTAACATGAAGTGCAGGTTACAATAACAGGACAAGACATTACTCACTGTATTTGTTGACTGATTCTTACTCACCTGGGCTTTTTATGAACTCAGAAGGCGACGGGCGCGCAAGAGAAAAATAAATAAATAACTGAGCGCACGGGTGGCGCGTTAACAGGCTAGCGATTTACTAGCGTGTTGTGCTAACAATCGTGTTGTGCCTCTGATGTTGGAGAACGTGACGTCAAGTACTATGTGGGTTGCAGTAAATGGCCGGACTATGAAGTGGTTGATAAAGAAAAGTAAATGGCCAGACTATGAAGTGGTTGAAAACATGATGCTTGGGCAGGGGCTGAGAGGTGGGGAGGACAACATGACTAACTCCTCCAAAATCAGATTGCCCTTCGGGTGATTTTTGGGCAACTCACTGAGTCTCTGCTCCAGAGAGAACTTCAGCAAGTCTCGCTTCTGACTGGACTCATTCAAGCGGGCTTGAGCTTCTGAAAGAGCTTTCTTCCCCGTCAGAATGAGCTTTCTTCTCCGTCAACTTCTATGGGAAAACAATGCCTTTCATACACCAAGAAGAGCACAATTTGTTTTATCACCCAGCTTAAAAAAAGAAAAAAAAAATTAAGAAGATTTCCTGTGGTATCACATGCAATTGCATACAGAGTCAGAGAAGAATTTGAACTCATACTAAAGGTGAGAGGGCTCTTCCGGGATTTGAACCTTGGGACCTCTTGCACCCGAAGCGAGAATCATACCCCTAGACCAACGAGCCTGCCTGACGCTGAATGGGGCTACCTGCGTACACTTGTACAGTCACCAAACACTGGCCTCAAACAGAATGAGCAGACACTAGTTTTAATAAGAGCATTTTTCCTTAGGGAGCTGCACGCCCTGGCAGGCAGCGATTCAGAGTACATTCTGTGCAGGAAATAAACGCTTATCATCAGACTGGCTGCTTGTTCTGAAACTGCTGGGCTCGTCCGGGATTTGAAGCCAGGACCTCTCGCACCGAAAGCAAGAATCATACCCCTAGACCAACTAGCCTGACTGACAACAGATTCGGCTACTTGCGTACACTTGTAGAGTCACTGAATGCTGGCCTCTTACAGAATGGGGAGGCACTAGTTTTAATAGAAAGCGTTTTTCGTTAGGGAGCCACACTCCCTGGCAGGCAGCGATTCTGAGTATGTTCTGTGCAAGGAAATAAGCCCTTGTCATCTTGGCTATATTGTTGTACAGATGAACACAAGCAGTAATAAGGGTTTCAAAAACATGACAGTTTTGAGTTTGGCTCAGTGCTGCAACTTCAGCAAGTCTCGCTTCTGACTGGACTCATTCAAGCGGAAATAAGGGGAAAAAGCCACTTCTTGCTTTTGCACTGGACCTACGACGAAGGCTTTGCGTATGAAAGCCGAGGGGCAGACTACACACAAAACAGGTGGGAAAGAGTCATGAACTATAAATGAATCTAGTCATCGAAAAACATCATTGATACGTTTGTTTTGTCCATACAACCAAAATGGCTGTTTAATTGGAGAAAAACACATGGAACAGAAATCGCGGGCTCTAAATGTAAACAGCCGCATATAGGCTATGCCGTAGGCTTGACTTTGAACTAAAAGGCATCAGCCTTCTACCTAGGGATGCTGTTACTAGGGGGGGCTTGTTGCGCTAGCTCTAAGCCGATGCTGCAAAAAGTCAATGAAAAGTTGTTCAAAGAAACTCCACAGAACAACAAGTATACCTGTGCTTAGCGTTTCTGCAAAAGAGCCACGGGTAATTCAGTTAAGAGCGATTTAAAATGCTTTGAATCCCACTACAGCATCTACAGACCTGCGAAAAAAGTTAAATTTTCCCAAAGCATCAGCCTCTGATGCTGCAGAACGTGACGTCAAGTACTATATGGGTTGCAGTAAATGGTCAGACTATGAAGTGGTTGATAAAGAAAAGTAAATGGCCAGATTATGAAGTGGTTGAAAACATGATGCTTGGGCAGGGGCTGAGAGGTGGGGAGGACAACATGACTAACTCCTCCAAAATCAGATTGCCCTTCGGGTGATTTTTGGCAACTCACTGAGTCTCTGCTACAGAGAGAACTTCAGCAAGTCTCGCTTCTGTCTGGACTCATTCAAGATGGCTTGAGCTTCTGAAAGAGCTTTCTTCTCCGTCAGAATGAGCTTTCTTCTCCGCCAACTTCTAAGGGAAAACAATGCCTTTCATACACCAGGAAGAGCACAATTTGTTTTATCACCCAGCTTAAAAAAAGAAAAAAAAATGAAGAAGATTTCCTGTGGTATCACATGCAATTGCATAAAGAAAAGTAAATGGCCAGACTATGAAGTGTTTGAAAACATGATGCTTTGGCAGGGGCTGAGAGGTGGGGAGGACAACATGACTAACTCCTCCATAATCAGATTGCCCTTCGGGTGATTTTTGTCAACTCACTGAGTCTCTGCTACTAGAGAACTTCAGCAAGTCTCGCTTCTGACTGGACTCATTCAAGCGGGCTTGAGCTTCTGAAAGAGCTTTCTTCTCCGTCAGAATGAGCTTTCTTCTCCGTCAACTTCTAAGGGAAAACAATGCCTTTCATACACCAGGAAGAGCACAATTTGTTTTATCACCCAGCTTAAAAAAAGAAAAAAAATGAAGAAGATTTCCTGTGGCATCACATGCAATTGCATAAAGAAAAGTAAATGGCCAGACTATGAAGTGGTTGAAAACATGATGCTTTGGCAGGGGCTGAGAGGTGGGGAGGTCAACATGACTAACTCCACCATAATCAGATTGCCCTTAGGTTGATTGTTGGGCAACTCACTGAGTCTCTGCTCCAGAGAGAACTTCAGCAAGTCTCGCTTCTGACTGGACTCATTCAAGCGGGCTTGAGCTTCTGAAAGAACTTTCTTCTCCGTCAGAATGAGCTGTCTTCCCCGTCAGAATGAGCTTTCTTCTCCGTCAACTTCTAAGGGAAAACAATGCCTTTCATACACCAAGAAGAGCACAATTTGTTTTATCACCCAGCTTAAAAAAAGAAAAAAAAAATTAAGAAGATTTCCTGTGGTATCAGATGCAATTGCATACAGAGTCAGAGAACCCTTGAACTCATACTAAAGGTGAGAGGGCTCGTCCGGGATTTGAACCCGGGACCTCTCGCACCCGAAGCGAGAATCATACCCCTAGACCAACGAGCCTGCCTGACGCTGGGTGTGGCTACTTGCGTACACTTGTACAGTCACCGAACACTGGCCTCAAACAGAATGAGCAGACACTATTTTTAATGAGAGCGTTTGTCCTTAGGGAGCTGCACTCTCTGGCAGGCAGCGATTCAGAGTACTTTCTGTGCAGGAAATAAACGCTTGTCATCGGACTGGTTGCTTGTTCTGAAACTGCTGGGCTCGTCCGGGATTTGAACCCGGGATCTCTCGCACCCAAAGCGAGAATAATACCTCTAGACCAACGAGCCTGACTGACAAGAGATTTGGCTACTTGCGTACACTTTTAGAGTCACTGAATGCTGGTCTCTTACAGAATGGGAAGGCACTAGTTTTAATAGAAAGTGTTTGTCGTTAGGGAGCCACACTCCCTGGCAGGCAGCGATTCTGAGTACGTTCTGTGCAAGGAAATAAGCGCTTGTCATCTGGCTGAATCTTGGCTATGTTGTAGTACAGATGAAAACAAGCAGTAATAAGGGTTTCAAAAACATGACAGTTTTGAGTTTGGCTCAGTGCTGCAAAAGGAAGGATCCAACCTTGCTGCACGTTCTGAAATCCCCGGGCTCGTCCGGGATTTGGACCCGGGACCTCTCGCACCCAAAGCGAGAATCATACCCCTAGACCAACGAGCCTCTTCTACAATAAGTCTTTCGGGAGGGCGCCACAAATTCAGTGAAGCCCATCTCAAAGACGGACCACGACCTGGCGTCGAGATACGAAAGTGTAGTTGTTCGAGCGTTAGAAACCCCTTGAAGTCATATTACTGATCAAAGGAAAAGCATGCCAGACAAGGCCCAGTGGCCTGTGGATGTTCCACAAATTCAAGGATGGTTTGTTCAAAGCAATAATGACCACAAGATCTGAGTTAGCATAGTACGGACAAACCTCGGATAGCTGTAGTGGTGGGTTTTTGTGTGCATCAGACTGTCAGTGAATCATTCTTGCCTGCCCGTGCATGTGCCCTTTCAGGCTGAAATTACACAAAGCACTGTGCGCAAGAGGCCCAGTGGCCTAAGGGGAAAAAGCCACTTCTTGCTTTTGCACTGGACCTACGACGAAGGCTTTGCGTACGAAAGCAGAGAGGCAGACTACACACAAAACAGGTGGGAAAGAGTCATGAACTATAAATGAATCTAGTCAACGAAAAACATCATTGATACGTTTGTTTTGTCCATACAACCAAAATGGCTGTGTAATTGGAGAAAAACACATGGAACAGAAATGGCGGGCTCTAAATGTAAACCGCCGCATATAGGCTATGCCGTAGGCTTGACTTTGAACTAAAAGGCATCAGCCTCCTACCTAGGGAGGCTGTTACTAGGGCGTGCTTGTTGCGCTAGCTCTAAGCCGATGCTGCAAAAAGTCAATGAAAAGTTGTTCAAAGAAACTCTACAGAACAACAAGTATACCTGTGCTTAGTGTTTCTGCAAAAGAGCCACGGGTAATTCAGTTAAGAGCGATTTAAAATGCTTTGAATCCCACTACAGCATCTACAGACCTGCGAAAAAAGTTAAATTTTGCCAAAGCATCAGCCTCTGATGCTGCAGAACGTGACGTCAAGTACTATGTGGGTTGCAGTAAATGGCCGGACTATGAAGTGGTTGATAAAGAAAAGTAAATGGCCAGACTATGAAGTGGTTGAAAACATGATGCTTGGGCAGGGGCTGAGAGGTGGGGAGGACAAAATGTCTAACTCCTCCAAAATCAGATTGCCCTTCGGGTGATTTTTGGGCAACTCACTGAGTCTCTGCTCCAGAGAGAACTTCAGCAAGTCTCGCTTCTGACTGGACTCATTCAAGCGGGCTTGAGCTTCTGAATGAGCTTTCTTCTCCGTCAGAATGAGCTTTCTTCTCCGTCAACTTCTAAGGGAAAACAATGCCTTTCATACACCAGGAAGAGCACAATTTGTTTTATCACCCAGCTTAAAAAAAGAAAAAAAATGAAGAAGATTTCCTGTGGTATCACATGCAATTGCATACAGAGTCAGAGAACCCTTGAACTCATACTAAAGGTGAGAGGGCTCGTCCGGGATTTGAACCAGGGACCTCTCGCACCCGAAGCAAGAATCATACCCCTAGACCAACGAACCTGCCTGACGCTGAATGGGGCTACTTGGGTACACTTCTACAGTCACCGAACACTGGCCTCAAACAGAATGAGCAGACACTATTTTTAATAAGAGCATTTGTCCTTAGGGAGCTGCACTCTCTGGCAGGCAGCGATTCAGAGTACATTCTGTGCAGGAAATAAACGCTTGTCATCGGACTAGCTGCTTGTTCAGAAACTGCCGGGCTCGTCCAGGATATGAACCAGGGACCTCTCGCACCCAAAGCGAGAATCATACCCCTAGACAAACGAGCCTGACTGACTAAAGATTCGGCTACTTGCGTACACTTGTAGAGTCACTGAATCCTGGCCTCTTACAGAATGGGAAGGCACTAGTTTTAATAGAAAGCGTTTGTCGTTAGGGAGCCACACTCCCTGGCAGGCAGCGATTCTGAGTACGTTCTGTGCAAGGAAATAAGCCCTTGTCATCTGGCTGAATCTTGGCTATGTTGTTGTACAGATGAACACAAGCAGTAATAAGGGTTTCAAAAACATGACAGTTTTGAGTTTGGCTCAGTGCTGCAAAAGGAAGGATCCAACCTTGCTGCTCTTTCTGAAATCCCCGGGCTCGTCAGCAATTTGAACACGGGACCTCTCGCACCCAAATCGAGAAACATACCCCCAGACCAACGAGCCTCTTCTACATTAAGACTTTCGGGAGGTCGCCACAAATTCAGTGAAGCCCATCTCAAAGACGGACCACGACCTGGCGTCGAGATACGAAAGTGTAGTTGTTTGAGCGTTAGAAACCCCTTGAAGGCATATTACTGATCAAAGGAAAAGCATGCCAGACAAGGCCCAGTGGCCTAATGGATAAGGCATCAGCATCCGGCGCTGGAGATTTTGGCTTCAAGTCCCACCTGGGTCTTCTTCAATGGGCTATATTTAAGTTGGATGTTCCACAAATTCAAGGATGGTTTGTTCAAAGCAATAATGACCACAAGATCTAAGTTAGTATAGAACGGACAAACTTTGGATAGCTGTGGTTGTGGGTTTTTGTGTGCATCAGACTGTCAGTGAATCATTCTTGCCTGCGCGTGCATGTGACCTTTCAGGCTGAAATTACACAAAGCACTGTGCGCAAGAGGCCGAGTGGCCTAAGGGGAAAAACCCACTTCTTGCTTTTGCACTGGACCTACGACGAAGGCTTTGCGTATGAAAGCCGAGGGGCAGACTACACACAAAACAGGTGGGAAAGAGTCATGAACTATAAATGAATCTAGTCATCGAAAAACATCATTGATACGTTTGTTTTGTCCATACAACCAAAATGGCTGTGTAATTGGAGAAAAACACATGGAACAGAAATGGCGAGCTCTAAATGTAAACAGCCGCATATAGGCTATGCCGTAGGCTTGACTTTGAACTAAAAGGCATCAGCCTTCTACCTAGGGATGCTGTTACTAGGGCGTGCTTGTTGCGCTAGCTCTAAGCCGATGCTGCAAAAAGTCAATGAAAAGTTGTTCAAAGAAACTCCACAGAACAACAAGTATACCTGTGCTTAGCGTTTCTGCAAAAGAGCCACGGGTAATTCAGTTAAGAGCGATTTAAAATGCTTTGAATCCCACTACAGCATCTACAGACCTGCGAAAAAAGTTCTTTTTTCCCAAAGCATCAGCCTCTGATGCTGCAGGACGTGACGTCAAATTCTATGTGGGTTGCAGTAAATGGTCGGACTATGAAGTGGTTGATAAAGAAAAGTAAATGGCCAGACTATGAAGTGGTTGAAAACATGATGCTTGGGCAGGGGCTGAGAGGTGGGGAGGACAACATGACTAACTCCTCCAAAATCAGATTGCCCTTCGGGTGATTTTTGGGCAACTCACTGAGTCTCTGCTCCAGAGAGAACTTCAGCAAGTCTCGCTTCTGACTGGACTCATTCAAGCGGGCTTGAGCTTCTGAATGAGCTTTCTTCTCCGTCAGAATGAGCTTTCTTCTCCGTCAACTTCTAAGGGAAAACAATGCCTTTCATAAACCAGGAAGAGCACAATTTGTTTTATCACCCAGTTTAAAAAAAGAAAAAAAATGAAGAAGATTTCCTGTGGTATCACATGCAATTGCATAAAGAAAAGTAAATGGCCAGACTATGAAGTGGTTGAAAACATGATGCTTTGGCAGGGGCTGAGAGGTGGGGAGGACAACATGACTAACTCCTCCATAATCAGATTGCCCTTCGGGTGATTTTTGGGCAACTCACTGAGTCTCTGCTCCAGAGAGAACTTCAGCAAGTCTCGCTTCTGACTGGACTCATTCAAGCGGGCTTGAGCTTCTGAATGAGCTTTCTTCTCCGTCAGAATGAGCTTTCTTCTCCGTCAACTTCTAAGGGAAAACAATGCCTTTCATACACCAAGAAGAGCACAATTTGTTTTATCACCCAGCTTAAAAAAAGAGAAAAAAAATGAAGAAGATTTCCAGTGGTATCACATGCAATTGCATACAGAGTCAGAGAACCCTTGAACTCATACTAAAGGTGAGAGGGCTCGTCCGGGATTTGAACCCGGGACCTCTCGCACCCAAAGCGAGAATCATACCCCTAGACCAACGAGCCTCTTCTACAATAAGTCTTTCGGGAGGGCGCCACAAATTCAGTGAAGCCCATCTCAAAGACGGACCACGCCCTGGCGTCGAGATACAAAAGTGTAGTTGTTCGAGCGTTAGAAACCCCTTGAAGGCATATTACTGATCAAAGGAAAAGCATGTCAGACAAGGCCCAGTGGCCTGTGGATGTTCCACAAATTCACGGATGGTTTGTTCAAAGCAATAATGACCACAAGATCTGAGTTAGCATAGTACGGACAAACCTCGGATAGCTGTAGTGGTGGGTTTTTGTGTGCATCAGACTGTCAGTGAATCATTCTTGCCTGCCCGTGCATGTGCCCTTTCAGGCTGAAATTACACAAAGCACTGTGCGCAAGAGGCCCAGTGGCCTAAGGGGAAAAAGCCACTTCTTGCTTTTGCACTGGACCTACGACGAAGGCTTTGCGTACGAAAGCAGAGAGGCAGACTACACACAAAACAGGTGCGAAAGAGTCATGAACTATAAATGAATCTAGTCAACGAAAAACATCATTGATACGTTTGATTTTGTCCATACAACCAAAATGGCTGTGTAATTGGAGAAAAACACATGGAACAGAAATGGCGGGCTCTAAATGTAAACCGCCGCATATAGGCTATGCCGTAGGCTTGACTTTGAACTAAAAGGCATCAGCCTCCTACCTAGGGAGGCTGTTACTAGGGCGTGCTTGTTGCGCTAGCTCTAAGCTGATGCTGCAAAAAGTCAATGAAAAGTTGTTCAAAGAAACTCTACAGAACAACAAGTATACCTGTGCTTAGCGTTTCTGCAAAAGAGACACGGGTAATTCAGTTAAGAGCGATTTAAAATGCTTTGAATCCCACTACAGCATCTACAGACCTGCGAAAAAAGTTACATTTTGCCAAAGCATCAGCCTCTGATGCTGCAGAACGTGACGTCAAGTACTATGTGGGTTGCAGTAAATGGCCGGACTATGAAGTGGTTGATAAAGAAAAGTAAATGGCCAGACTATGAAGTGGTTGAAAACATGATGCTTGGGCAGGGGCTGAGAGGTGGGGAGGACAACATGACTAACTCCTCCAAAATCAGATTGCCCTTCGGGTGATTTTTGGGCAACTCACTGAGTCTCTGCTCCAGTGAGAACTTCAGCAAGTCTCGCTTCTGACTGGACTCATTCAAGCGGGCTTGAGCTTCTGAATGAGCTTTCTTCTCCGTCAGAATGAGCTTTCTTCTCCGTCAACTTCTAAGGGAAAACAATGCCTTTCATACACCAGGAAGAGCACAATTTGTTTTATCACCCAGCTTAAAAAAAGAAAAAAATGAAGAATATTTTCCTGTGGTATCACATGCAATTGCATAAAAAAAAGTAAATGGCCAGACTATGAAGTGGTTGAAAACATGATGCTTTGGCAGGGGCTGAGAGGTGGGGAGGTCAACATGACTAACTCCACCATAATCAGATTGCCCTTAGGTTGATTGTTGGGCAACTCACTGAGTCTCTGCTCCAGAGAGAACTTCAGCAAGTCTCGCTTCTGACTGGACTCATTCAAGCGGGCTTGAGCTTCTGAAAGAACTTTCTTCTCCGTCAGAATGAGCTGTCTTCCCCGTCAGAATGAGCTTTCTTCTCCGTCAACTTCTAAGGGAAAACAATGCCTTTCATACACCAAGAAGAGCACAATTTGTTTTATCACCCAGCTTAAAAAAAGAAAAAAAAAATTAAGAAGATTTCCTGTGGTATCAGATGCAATTGCATACAGAGTCAGAGAACCCTTGAACTCATACTAAAGGTGAGAGGGCTCGTCCGGGATTTGAACCCGGGACCTCTCGCACCCGAAGCGAGAATCATACCCCTAGACCAACGAGCCTGCCTGACGCTGGGTGTGGCTACTTGGGTACACTTGTACAGTCACCGAACACTGGCCTCAAACAGAATGAGCAGACACTATTTTTAATAAGAGCATTTGTCCTTAGGGAGCTGCACTCTCTGGCAGGCAGCGATTCAGAGTACATTCTGTGCAGGAAATAAACGCTTGTCATCGGACTGGCTGCTTGTTCTGAAACTGCTGGGCTCGTCTGGAATTTGAACCCGGGACCTCTCGCACCCAAAGCGAGAATCATACCCCTAGACAAACGAGCCTGACTGACTAAAGATTCGGCTACTTGCGTACACTTGTAGAGTCACTGAATCCTGGCCTCTTACAGAATGGGAAGGCACTAGTTTTAATAGAAAGCGTTTGTCGTTAGGGAGCCACACTCCCTGGCAGGCAGCGATTCTGAGTACGTTCTGTGCAAGGAAATAAGCCCTTGTCATCTGGCTGAATCTTGGCTATGTTGTTGTACAGATGAACACAAGCAGTAATAAGGGTTTCAAAAATATGACAGTTTTGAGTTTGGCTCAGTGCTGCAAAAGGAAGGATCCAACCTTGCTGCTCTTTCTGAAATCCCCGGGCTCGTCAGGAATTTGAACACGGGACCTCTCGCACCCAAATCGAGAAACATACCCCCAGACCAACGAGCCTCTTCTACATTAAGACTTTCGGGAGGGCGCCACAAATTCAGTGAAGCCCATCTCAAAGACGGACCACGACCTGGCGTCGAAATACGAAAGTGTAGTTGTTTGAGCGTTAGAAACCCCTTGAAGGCATATTACTGATCAAAGGAAAAGCATGCCAGACAAGGCCCAGTGGCCTAATGGATAAGGCATCAGCATCCGGCGCTGGAGATTTTGGCTTCAAGTCCCACCTGGGTCTTCTTCAATGGGCTATATTTAAGTTGGATGTTCCACAAATTCAAGGATGGTTTGTTCAAAGCAATAATGACCACAAGATCTAAGTTAGTATAGAACGGACAAACTTTGGATAGCTGTGGTTGTGGGTTTTTGTGTGCATCAGACTGTCAGTGAATCATTCTTGCCTGCGCGTGCATGTGACCTTTCAGGCTGAAATTACACAAAGCACTGTGCGCAAGAGGCCCAGTGGCCTAAGGGGAAAAAGCCACTTCTTGCTTTTGCACTGGACCTATGACGAAGGCTTTGCGTACGAAAGCAGAGAGGCAGACTACACACAAAACAGGTGGGAAAGAGTCATGAACTATAAATGAATCTAGTCAACGAAAAACATCATTGATACGTTTGTTTTGTCCATACAACCAAAATGGCTGTGTAATTGGAGAAAAACACATGGAACAGAAATGGCGGGCTCTAAATGTAAACCGCCGCATATAGGCTATGCCGTAGGCTTGACTTTGAACTAAAAGGCATCAGCCTCCTACCTAGGGAGGCTGTTACTAGGGCGTGCTTGTTGCGCTAGCTCTAAGCCGATGCTGCAAAAAGTCAATGAAAAGTTGTTCAAAGAAACTCTACAGAACAACAAGTATACCTGTGCTTAGCGTTTCTGCAAAAGAGCCACGGGTAATTCAGTTAAGAGCGATTTAAAATGCTTTGAATCCCACTACAGCATCTACAGACCTGCGAAAAAAGTTAAATTTTGCCAAAGCATCAGCCTCTGATGCTGCAGAACGTGACGTCAAGTACTATGTGGGTTGCAGTAAATGGCCGGACTATGAAGTGGTTGATAAAGAAAAGTAAATGGCCAGACTATGAAGTGGTTGAAAACATGATGCTTGGGCAGGGGCTGAGAGGTGGGGAGGACAAAATGTCTAACTCCTCCAAAATCAGATTGCCCTTCGGGTGATTTTTGGGCAACTCACTGAGTCTCTGCTCCAGAGAGAACTTCAGCAAGTCTCGCTTCTGACTGGACTCATTCAAGCGGGCTTGAGCTTCTGAATGAGCTTTCTTCTCCGTCAGAATGAGCTTTCTTCTCCGTCAACTTCTAAGGGAAAACAATGCCTTTCATACACCAGGAAGAGCACAATTTGTTTTATCACCCAGCTTAAAAAAAGAAAAAAAATGAAGAAGATTTCCTGTGGTATCACATGCAATTGCATACAGAGTCAGAGAACCCTTGAACTCATACTAAAGGTGAGAGGGCTCGTCCGGGATTTGAACCCGGGACCTCTCGCACCCGAAGCAAGAACCATACCCCTAGACCAACGAACCTGCCTGACGCTGGATGGGGCTACTTGCGTACACTTCTACAGTCACCGAACACTGGCCTCAAACAGAATGAGCAGACACTATTTTTAATAAGAGCATTTGTCCTTAGGGAGCTGCACTCTCTGGCAGGCAGCGATTCAGAGTACATTCTGTGCAGGAAATAAACGCTTGTCATCGGACTAGCTGCTTGTTCAGAAACTGCCGGGCTCGTCCAGGATTTGAACCAGGGACCTCTCGCACCCAAAGCGAGAATCATACCCCTAGACAAACGAGCCTGACTGACTAAAGATTCGGCTACTTGCATACACTTGTAGAGTCACTGAATCCTGGCCTCTTACAGAATGGGAAGGCACTAGTTTTAATAGAAAGCGTTTGTCGTTAGGGAGCCACACTCCCTGGCAGGCAGCGATTCTGAGTACGTTCTGTGCAAGGAAATAAGCCCTTGTCATCTGGCTGAATCTTGGCTATGTTGTTGTACAGATGAACACAAGCAGTAATAAGGGTTTCAAAAACATGACAGTTTTGAGTTTGGCTCAGTGCTGCAAAAGGAAGGATCCAACCTTGCTGCTCTTTCTGAAATCCCCGGGCTCGTCAGGAATTTGAACACGGGACCTCTCGCACCCAAATCGAGAAACATACCCCCAGACCAACGAGCCTCTTCTACATTAAGACTTTCGGGAGGGCGCCACAAATTCAGTGAAGCCCATCTCAAAGACGGACCACGACCTGGCGTCGAGATACGAAAGTGTAGTTGTTTGAGCGTTAGAAACCCCTTGAAGGCATATTACTGATCAAAGGAAAAGCATGCCAGACAAGGCCCAGTGGCCTAATGGATAAGGCATCAGCATCCGGCGCTGGAGATTTTGGCTTCAAGTCCCACCTGGGTCTTCTTCAATGGGCTATATTTAAGTTGGATGTTCCACAAATTCAAGGATGGTTTGTTCAAAGCAATAATGACCACAAGATCTAAGTTAGTATAGAACGGACAAACTTTGGATAGCTGTGGTTGTGGGTTTTTGTGTGCATCAGACTGTCAGTGAATCATTCTTGCCTGCGCGTGCATGTGACCTTTCAGGCTGAAATTACACAAAGCACTGTGCGCAAGAGGCCGAGTGGCCTAAGGGGAAAAAGCCACTTCTTGCTTTTGCACTGGACCTACGACGAAGGCTTTGCGTATGAAAGCAGAGGGGCAGACTACACACAAAACAGGTGGGAAAGAGTCATGAACTATAAATGAATCTAGTCATCGAAAAACATCATTGATACGTTTGTTTTGTCCATACAACCAAAATGGCTGTGTAATTGGAGAAAAACACATGGAACAGAAATGGCGAGCTCAAAATATAAACAGCCGCATATAGGCTATGCCGTAGGCTTGACTTTGAACTAAAAGGCATCAGCCTTCTACCTAGGGATGCTGTTACTAGGGCGTGCTTGTTGCGCTAGCTCTAAGTCGATGCTGCAAAAAGTCAATGAAAAGTTGTTCAAAGAAACTCCACAGAACAACAAGTATACCTGTGCTTAGCGTTTCTGCAAAAGAGCCACGGGTAATTCAGTTAAGAGCGATTTAAAATGCTTTGAATCCCACTACAGCATCTACAGACCTGCGAAAAAAGTTCAATTGTCCCAAAGCATCAGCCTCTGATGCTGCAGGACGTGACGTCAAATTCTATGTGGGTTGCAGTAAATGGTCGGACTATGAAGTGGTTGATAAAGAAAAGTAAATGGCCAGACTATGAAGTGGTTGAAAACATGATGCTTGGGCAGGGGCTGAGAGGTGGGGAGGACAACATGACTAACTCCTCCAAAATCAGATTGCCCTTCGGGTGATTTTTGGGCAACTCACTGAGTCTCTGCTCCAGAGAGAACTTCTGAGAGCCTGACTGACAACAGATTCGGCTACTTGCGTACACTTGTAGAGTCACTGAATCCTGGCCTCTTACAGAATGGGAAGGCCCTAGTTTTGATAGAAAGCGTTTGTCGTTAGGGAGCCACACTCCCTGGCAGGCAGCGATTCTGAGTATGTTCTGTGCAAGGAAATAAGCGCTTGTCATCTTGCTGAATCTTGGCTATGTTGTAGTACAGATGAACACAAGTAGTAATAAGGGTTTCAAAAACATGACAGTTTTGAGTTTGGCTCAGTGCTGCAAAAGGAAGGATCCAACCTTGCTGCTCTCGCTGGTTGTTCTGAAATCCCCGGGGAGAATCCCTTAGGGGAGAATCATACCCCTAGACCAACGAGCCTCTTCTTCATTAAGTCTTTCGGGAGGGCGCCACAAATTCAGTGAAGCCCATCTCCAAGACGGACCACGACCTGGCGTCGAGATACGAAAGTGTAGTTGTTCGAGCGTTAGAAACCCCTTGAAGGCATATTACTAATCAAAGGATTAGTAGTGGCCTAATGGATAAGGCATCAGCCTCCGGAGGTTATATTACACTCTATCTCTGGAGATTGTGGGTTCAAGACCCACCTGGGTCGTCTTCAATGGGCTATGTTTAAGTTGGATGTTTGACCAATTCAAGGATGTTTTTTTCAAAGCAATAATGACTACAAGATCTGAGTCAGCGTAGAATGGACAAACTTCGGATAGGCGTGGTGGTGATCTAGATCTCCTTCCTCAGATCTAGATATGGCCTGGATCCGGCGGTTTGCGGTAAACCTCGGGATAAACAGAGAGACTAATATTAGCGTAGACGCCATCTTTCTTATGGTGTACAAAGTACATCAGGATTTATGGGAAGTGTTCCCGGTTCCGGCTGATCTAAACTATGCAGCCTAACATTGAATTATGGCAATCTATAATGTGTTATGTGTATGCTAAGCCAAAGAGATGTGTTTTTAGTCTAGATTTTAACTGACAGACTGTATCTGCTTCCCGGACAATGTGAGGAAGATTGTTCCAAAGTTTTGGTGCCAAGTAGGAAAAGGATCTACCGCCAGCAGTTGATTTTGATATTCTAGGTATTATCAACTGGCCAGAATTTTGAGATCGCAATAGACGTGAAGGACTATAATGGGTTAAGAGCTCGCTCAAGTACTGCGGAGCCAAACCATTTAGTGCTTTGTAAGTAATCAGCAATATTTTTAAATGTATACGATGTTTAATAGGGAGCCAATGCAGTGTTGACAGAACCGGGCTAATATGGTCATACTTCCTGGTTCTGGTAAGAACCTAGCGGCTGCGTTTTGGACAAGCTGTAGTTTGTTTGTTAAGCGTACAGGGCAACCACCCAGTAGAACATTACAATAATCTAGCCTTGAGGTCATGAACGCATTAACTAATTGTTCCGCATTTGTCAATGAGAGCATATGACGTAATTTAGATATATTTTTAAGATGGAAAACTGCGCTTTTACAGATACTAGACACGTGACTTTCAAATGAGAGATTGGTATCAAAGAGCACACCCAGGTTCCTAACTGACGACGAAGACTTCACAGAGCAGCCATCAAGTGTTAAACAGTATTCTAGGTTATTGCGTGTGGAAGTTTTTTGTCCAATAATTAGAATCTCTGTTTTTTCAGAATTTAGTAGTAGGAAATTACTAGTCATCCAGTTTTTTATATCAGCTATGCATCCCGTTAATTTTGTGAATTGGTACGCCATACTGAACTTTTGACCGATAAGACATCTCTTCATTTAATGCTACAAACTGACAACGGTCAGATAAGTATGATTTAAACCATGCTAGTGCAATTCCACTAATGCCAACATAGTTTTCTAGTCTATTTAATAGAATGTTGTGGTCAATGGTGTCAAATGCAGCACTAAGATCAAGTAACACTAATAGAGAGATACAACCACGATCGGATGATAAAAGCAAATCATTTGTGACTTTAATGAGAGCAGTCTCAGTACTATGGTACGGTCTGAATCCGGACTGAAAATCCTCGCAGATAGCATTTCCTTCAAGAAAGGAACACAGTTGTGAGGATACTGCCTTTTCTAATATCTTTGACAGAAAAGGCAAATTCGAGATCGGCCTGTAAGTGACTAATTCTGTAGGATCAAGTTGCATTTTTTTAACAAGCGGTTTAATCATAGCCAGCTTAAAGGGTTTTGGTACGTATCCTAGAGACAAAGATGAATTAATGATGTTAAGAAGAGGATCTATGACTTCTGGAAGCATCTCTTTCAATAGTTTAGTCGGTATAGAGTCTAACATACAAGTTGTTGATTTAGATGAGTTAACGATTTTGCAAAATTCTTCTTCTCCTATAGCAACAAATGAATCAAATTTTTCCTCAGGGAGACTACAATTCACTCCCTGATGCGATACTGTAGTAGACGGTTGCATAGTTATAATTTTGTCCCTGATATTATCAATCTTATAAGTGAAGAAATTCATAAAGTCATTACTGCTGTGTTTCTTGGAAACTTCTGGGCTTGAAGCTTTCTTTTTCGTTAGTTTAGCCACTTTTTCAAATAAATACCTAGGATTATGTTTATTTTCTTCTAATAGGGTTGAAAAATAAGCAGATCTAGCAGCTTTTAAAGCCTCTCTGTAAGCAATCGAGCTCTCCTTCCATGCAATCCGAAATACCTCTAGTTTTGTTTTCTTCCAGTTGCGCTCCATTTTTCTGGCTGCTCTCTTAAGGGCCCAGGTGTGCACATTGTACCACGGCGTTGGACTATTTTCTTTAATCTTCTTTAAGCGCAGCGGAGCAACTGTGTCTGAAGTGCTGGAAAATAGAGAGTTAAAAGTTTCTGTTGCAATATCGAGTTCTTCTAAGCTATCTGGGATGCTGAGATGATGAAACTGATAAGGAAGATTATTGATAAAGCAATCTTTCTTGGCAGAAGTGATAGGTCTAACATATTTATAACACGGAGTCGGCTTTGCAGCCTTGGCTAAATGTAATTTACATGAGACTAGATAATGATCTGAGAACTCATCGCTCTGCTGCAGTATTTCAATGGCATCAACATCTATTCCATGTGATAATATTAGATCTAGAGTATGATTACGACAATGAGTAGGTCCTGACACGTGTTGTCTAACTCCAATTGAGTTTACAATGTCTTTAAATGCCAATCCCAATCCATCTTTTTCATTATCTACATGTATATTAAAATCACCAACAATTAGTACTTAATCTGCAGCCAATACTAATTCTGATAGATAGTCAGCAAATTCTTTGATAAAGTCTTTATGGTGCCCTGGTGGCCTGTATACAGTAGCCAGCAGAATTCTCAAACGTGATTTATCGTTTACACTATATATTTTTACATTAAGCACCAACACTTCAAAAGAATTATATTTAAAACTAGATTTCTTAGTGGTTTTGAAAATATTACAATAATTTACAGCAACACCTCCCCCTTTGCCTTTCGGACGAGGTTCATGTTAATAACAGTAATCTTGCGGGGTGGACTCATTTAAAGTAATGTAATCGTTTGGTTTTAGCCAGGTTTCTGTCAAACACAGCACATCTAGGTTATAATCTGAAATCATATCATTGACAATAAGTGCTTTTGAAGTAAGGGATCGAATAATCAGCAACCCAAGCTTTATCGTTTGCTCATCTGTTTTATATCTGTTTTTTACTTGTTGAACATCAATTAAATTTTTAACCTTAGATAGGTTTGGAAGTTTTTTGTATTTCCAAATTCGGGGAACAGACACAGTCTCTATATGATGATATCTAGGTGAAAGAGCCTCTATGTGATGGGATTCATCTGACCTTGGTGACGCGAGGGCGCTAGCAGACGGTCGGTTTAGCCAGTTTGTCTGCTTCCTGACCTGAGCCCCAGATTGTCATGTTTTATCTCTAAGACTATGAGCCAAATTACTAGAGAGAAGAGCAGCACCATCCCAGGAGGGATGAATACCATCTCTTTTCAACAGGCCAGGTTTACCCCAAAAACTTTTCATATTGTCTACGAATTCTATATTAATTTGCGGACACCACTTTGACAGCCAGCCATTGAGTGAACACAATCTACTAACTATCTCATCACTCCTTCGAACAGGAAGGGGGCCAGAGCAAATTACAGTGCCTGACATCGTACTTGCGAGTTCAAACACCTCTTTAATGTTAATTTTGGTGATCTCCGACTGGCGAAGTCGAACATCATTAGTGCCGACGTGAATAATAATCTTAGAGAATTTACGATTAGCATTAGCAAGCACTTTTAAATTTGCTTTGATGTCGGGCGCTCTGGCTCCCGGCAAACATGTGACTATGTTGGCTGGTGTCCCTATTTTCACGTTCCGTGTAATATAATCGCCAATTACCAGGGCACAATCAACAGAATTCTCAGTGGGTGTTTCACTGAGTGGGGCAAATCGATTTGTTGTGGTAATCGGAACGGAAGAGTGGTTTTTTGATCCGCGACTTGAGCGATCCCTCACTGTCATCCATCTGCCTGGCTGCACAGGCAATAATTCAGCCGGAACCGAATCATGTAAAGGGTTCACTATAATAGGCGCATCCAAAATAGTATCTAAAGCTCTAGCACACTTACTATCCTCAATTAAAGTTTGGATCCGTGTTTCTAATTCTGAAATCTTCTCCGTCAGCCTGACTGTCTCCTTGCATTTATCACATATAAACCCTATATTGCCGACGGGGAAGGCTATGCTAAACATGTAACATGAAGTGCAGGTTACAATAACAGGACAAGACATTACTCACCGTATTTGTTGACTAATTCTTACTCACCTGGGCTTTTTATGAACTCAGAGGCGCGGGCGCGCGAGAGAAAAATAAATAAATAACTGAGCGCACGGGTGGCGCGTTAACAGGCTAGCGAGTTGCTAGCGTGTTGTGCTAACAATCGTGTTGTGCCTCTGATGCTGCAGAACGTGACGTCAAGTACTATGTGGGTTGCAGTAAATGGCCGGACTATGAAGTGGTTGATAAAGAAAAGTAAATGGCCAGACTATGAAGTGGTTGAAAACATGATGCTTGGGCAGGGGCTGAGCGGTGGGGAGGAAAACATGACTAACTCCTCCAAAATCAGATTGCCCTTCGGGTGATTTTTGGGCAACTCACTGAGTCTCTGCTCCAGAGAGAACTTCAGCAAGTCTCGCTTCTGACGGGACATATTCAAGCGGGCTTGAGCTTCTGAATGAGCTTTCTTCTCCGTCAGAATGAGCTTTTTTCTCCGTCAACTTCTAAGGGAAAACAATGCCTTTCATACACCAGGAAGAGCACAATTTGTTTTATCACCGAGCTTAAAAAAAGAAAAAATGAAGAAGATTTCCTGTGGTATCACATGCAATTGCATAAAGAAAAGTAAATGGCCAGACTATGAAGTGGTTGAAAACTTGATGCTTTGGCAGGGGCTGAGAGGTGGGGAGGACAACATGACTAACTCCTCCATAAACAGATTGGCCTTCGGGTGATTTTTGGGCAACTCACTGAGTCTCTGCTCCAGAGAGAACTTCAGCAAGTCTCTCTTCTGACTGGACTCATTCAAGCGGGCTTGAGCTTCTGAAATAGCTTTCTTCTCCGTCAGAATGAGCTTTCTTCTCCGTCAACTTCTAAGCAAAAACAATGCTTTCATACACCAAGAAGAGCACAATTTGTTTTATCACCCAACTTAAAAAAAGAAAAAAAATTAAGAAGATTTCCTGTGGTATCACATGCAATTGCATACAGAGTCAGAGAACCGTTGAACTCATACTAAAGGTGAGAGGGCACGTCCGGGATTTGAACCCGGGACCTCTCGCACCCGAAGCGAGAATCATACCCCTAGACCAACGAGCCTGTCTGACGCTGTATGGGGCTACTTGCGTACAGTTGTACAGTCACCGAACACTGGCCTCAAACAGAATGAGCAGACACTAGTTTTAATAAGAGCATTTGTCCTTAGGGAGCTGCACTCTCTGGCAGGCAGCAATTCAGAGTACATTCTGTGCAGGAAATAAACGCTTGTCATCGGACTGGCTGCTTGTTCTGAAACTGCTGGGCTCGTCCGGGATTTGAACCCGGGACCTCTCGCACCCAAGGCGAGAATCATACCCCTAGACCAACGAGCCTGACTGACAACAGATTTGGCTACTTGCGTAGTTTTAATAGAAAGCGTTTGTCGTTAGGGAGCCACACTCCCTGGCAGGCAGCGATTCTGAGTACGTTCTGTGCAAGGAAATAAGCGCTTGTCATCTGGCTGAATCTTGGCTATGTTGTAGTACAGATGAACACAAGCAGTAATAAGGGTTTCAAAAACATGACAGTTTTGAGTTTGGCTCAGTGCTGCAAAAGGAAGGATCCAACCTTGCTGCTCTCGCTGGTTGTTCTGAAATCCCCGGGCTCGTCCGTGATTTGAACAAGGGATCTCTCGCACCCAAAGCGAGAATCATACCCCTAGACCAACGAGCCTCTTCTTCATTAAGTTTTTTCGGGAGGGCGCCACAAATTCAGTGAAGCCCATCTCCAAGACGGACCACAACCTGGCGTCGAGATACGAAAGTGTAGTTGTTCAAGCATTAGAAACCCCTTGAAGGCATATTACTAATCTAAAGGAAAGGCATGCCAGACAAGGCCCAGTGGCCTAATGGATAAGGCATCAGCCTCCGGAGCTGGAGATTGTGGGTTCAAGTCCCACCTGGGTCGTCTTCAATGGGCTATGTTTAAGTTGGATGGTTGACCAATTCCAAGGATGTTTTTTTCAAAGCAATAATGACTACAAGATCTGAATCAGCGTAGAACGGACAAACTTCGGATAGCTGTGGTGGTGATCTAGATCTCCTTCCTCAGATCTAGATATGGCCTGGATCCGGCAGTTTGCGGTAAACCTCGGGATAAACAGAGAGACTAATATTAGCGTAGACGCCATCCTTCTTATGATGTACAAAGTACATCAGGATTTATGGGAAGTGTTCCTGGTTCCTGCTGATCTAAACTATGCAGCCTAACATTGAATTATAGCAGTCTATAATGTGTTATGTGTATGCTAAGCCAAAGAGATGTGTTTTTAGTCTAGATTTGAACTGACAGACTGTCTCTGCTTCCCGGACAATGTTAGGAAGATTGTTCCAAAGTTTTGGTGCCAAGTAGGAAAAGGATCTACCGCCAGCAGTTGATTTTGATATTCTAGGTATTATCAACTGGCCAGAATTTTGAGATCGCAATAGACGTGAAGGACTATAATGGGTTAAGAGCTCGCTCAAGTACTGCGGAGCCAAACCATTTAGTGCTTTGTAAGTAATCAGCAATATTTTAAAATGTATACGATGTTTAATAGGGAGCCAATGCAGTGTTGACAGAACCGGGCTAATATGGTCATACTTCCTGGTTCTGGTAAGAACTCTAGCGGCTGCGTTTTGGACCAGCTGTAGTTTGTTTGTTAAGCATACAGGGCAACCACCCAGTAGAGCATTACAATAATCTAGCCTTGAGGTCATGAACGCATGAACCAAATGTTCCGCATTTGTCAATGAGAGCATATGACGTAATTTAGATGTATTTTTAAGATGGAAAAATGCGCTTTTACAGATACTAGACACGTGACATTCAAATGAGAGATTGGTATCAAAGAGCACACCCAGGTTCCTAACTGACGACGAAGACTTGACAGAGCAGCCATCAAGTGTTAAACAGTATTCTAGGTTATTGCGTGTGGAAGTTTTTTGTCCAATAATTAGAATCTCTGTTTTTTCAGAATTTAGTAGTAGGAAATTACTAGTCATCCAGTTTTTTATATCAGCTATGCATTCCATTAATTTTGTGAATTGGTAAGTTTCGTTAGGTTTTGAGGAAATATAGAGCTGAGTATCATCAGCATAACAGTGAAAACTAATTCCATGTTTCCTAATGATATCTCCTAACGGTAGCATGTACAGAGTGAACAGCAGCGGTCCTAGTACTGAGCCTTGTGGTACGCCATACTGAACTTTTGACCGATAAGACATCTCTTCATTTACTGCTACAAACTGATAACGGTCAGATAAGTATGATTTAAACCATGCTAGTGCAATTCCACTAATGCCAACATAGTTTTCTAGTCTATTTAATAGAATGTTGTGGTCAATGGTGTCAAATGCAGCACTAAGATCAAGTAACACTAATAGAGAGATACAACCACGATCGGATGATAAAAGCAAATCATTTGTGACTTTAATAAGAACAGTCTCAGTACTATGGTACGGTCTAAATCCGGACTGAAAATCCTCGCAGATAGCATTTCCTTCAAGAAAGGAACACAGTTGTGAGGATACTGCCTTTTCTAATATCTTTGACAGAAAAGGCAAATTCGAGATCGGCCTGTAATTGACTAATTCTGTAGGATCAAGTTGCATTTTTTTAACAAGCGGTTTAATCATAGCCAGCTTAAAGGGATACTCCACCAGTTTTTCTTATTAAACTATGTTATTCCCTTAACTAAGACGAGTTGATACATACCTCTCTCGTGTCAGTGCGTGCACTATATCGCTCTGTATTGCCGCAAAACTATGTTAGCACTTAGCTTAGCCCATGCATTAAATATGGGCCAAGCAGAGAAGCGACCAAACACTTCCACGTTTTCCCTATTTAAACACAGTTACTCGAGTAGTGTAACTTGACCTGGGCTGGTGACACAAAATAAACCGTTGCGCTTTTCTAAGCGTTTAAAATTGATGACTATATTGTATGGCGGAATACCATAACAAGTGCTTTTGAGTACTTCGACTTGGCGCAATAATATCTTCACTCGTGAAAAGTCCTCTTACCGGCACCCGCTTCCTCTCCCTCTGACATTTCCGTCAATACAACCAACGTGACTTTTACTACCTGTGCTATTAGCAAACTGCAGATCATTTGCAATGGCGGACTTTGTAGATGATTATGACTTCTTTGTAGAAGACCCAGAGCCATATCTGTTTGAACCCGAGTACACGGAGGAGGAATTAGCTCTTATGGACCGTGAGAGGCAAGAAAGATATGATCCAGAACAGACCGGAGCTGGCGAAAGACCACGGGCAAACAGCAATTGGTGGTGCAAGTGTGACTGTTGCGAACTTTGTGAAATGTTCGGAGCAAACACGCCACTTCTTCAGAGTCATCAATGGTGTTTTGGGATTCTTGTTCAAAGCAGCTAACCAAGCTCTCCGCTGTATGTGGTGTGTTGGAATTCGGTGAAAAATGACAGCACTATGTACATTCTCCTTATTTTCACAACCCTTTACGATGCACACTTTAACCATTATTGTACACAAACTAGCTTCCAACAACCTGTTACTTCGTCAACTCCGCTCGAACTACTACTACCGGCACATGTCACGTTGGTTGTATTGACGGAAATGTCAGAGGGAGGGGGAGAGGAAGCGGGAGCCGGTAAGAGGACTTTTCACGAGTGAAGATATTATTGCGCCAAGTCGAAGTGCTCAAAAGCACTTGTTATGGTATTCCGCCATACAATATAGCCATCAATTTTAAACGCTTAGAAAAGCGCAACGGTTTATTTTGTGTCACCAGCCCAGGTCAAGTTACACTACTCGAGTAACTGTGTTTACATAGGGAAAACGTGGAAGTGTTTGGTCGCTTCTCTGCTTGGCCCATATTTAATGCATGGGCTAAGCTAAGTGCTAACATAGTTTTGCGGCAATACAGAGCGATATAGCGCACGCACTGAGACGAGAGAGGTATGTATCAACTCGTCTTATTTAAGGGAATAACATAGTTTAATAAGAAAAACTGGTGGAGTATCCCTTTAAAGGGTTTTGGTACGTATCCTAGAGACAAAGATGAATTAATGATGTTAAGAAGAGGATCTATGACTTCTGGAAGCATCTCTTTCAATAGTTTAGTCGGTATAGGGTCTAACATACAAGTTGTTGATTTAGATGAGTTAACGATTTTGCAAAATTCTTCTTCTCCTATAGCAACAAATGAATCAAATTTTTCCTCAGGCAGACTACAATGCACTCCCTGATGCGATACTGTAGTAGACGGTTGCATAGTTATAATTTTGTCTCTGATATTATCAATCTTATAAGTGAAGAAATTCATAAAGTCATTACTGCTGTGTTTCTTGGAAACTTCTGGGCTTGAAGCTTTCTTTTTCGTTAGTTTAATAATAATAATAATAATAATAATAATACATTTATTTTGTATAGTGCCTTTAAAATTTGCTTTCTCAAAGCGCTTTACAGACAAACATAACAACAGAAAAGAAAAGCAACACACTTTAAACACAAAAATAAGCAGGTAAAATAAATAAGCAGGTAAAATAAGTAATCAGATAAAAGCAATCCTAAAATAAAATGTTTTAAGAAGAGATTTAAAAGTCACTAATGTATTTGCTTCCCTAATGTCAGCCGGGAGAGAATTCCAGAGCTTGGGAGCAGCGAAGGAAAATGCTCTATCACCCCTAGAACGAAGCCGCGTCTTAGGAACAACCAACAGACCACTCTGAGAGGAACGCAGATTACGACATGGTGTATAAGGCAATAAAAGATCAGTCAAGTATTGAGGAGCCAGATTATGCAAAGCCTTATATGCCAGCATATGGATTTTAAAATCAACACGGTACCTGACAGGGAGCCAGTGCAAAGACTCCAAGACAGGGGTAATATGATCCCTAGCCCTGACCCCAGTCAATACTCTGGCAGCTGAATTTAGCAGATATTGCAGTTTGTCGATTGATGATTTAGATACACCAGCTAGGAGACCATTACAATAGTCAACACGTGAAAAGATAAAAGAGTTTATCAACCTCTCAGCAACTGTAAAGGACAGCATAGGACGTAAACGTGCTATATTTCTGAGGTGATAAAAGGATGTCTTAACCGTATTCTGCACAAAAGGCTCAAAAGACAGTGTGGCATCAAATATGACACCAAGAGTTTTTAGTTTGCTTTGAAACTCCAGGGCAACTCCATCAACTGACAGAGTGAGAGACCCAGCCTTTCGCAGTTGATGAGGAGAGCCAAGGAGCATAATTTCGGTTTTAGAGCCATTTAAAGACAGGAAACTATTAGACATCCAACTCTTGATCTCAGTAATACAATTGGAAAGATGCGCAGCATCCACTTGCTGATCCGGTCTTGAATGGATATAAATCTGCGTATCATCAGCATAAAAGTGATAGTTAAGGTCAAGAGATCTTAATAGTTGACCAAGTGGATAGATATACATACTAAAAAGTAAGGGACCCAATACTGACCCCTGTGGGACACCAGTATGAACAGCACCAACTTTGGACCTATAGCCACCCATAAAAACAAATTGACTGCGGTCAGTAAAATATGACTTGAACCAGCCAAGAACTGTCTCTGACAAACCAAATACTTTTTCAAGACGATAAAGTAACAGTGCATGGTCAATTGTATCAAATTCTGAACTAAGATCCAAGAGAATGAGAAGTGACAGGGAGCCAGAGTCGGAGGCTATAAGTAAGTCATTAGTGACTTTAACTAATGCAGTCTCAGTGCTGTGTAATTTCCGAAACCCAGATTGATGAGGCTCAAATAGATTATTTTCAATTAAGTGTATGTTTAATTGAGACGCAACCACTTTTTCAAATAAATTTTCTTTTTCACTTTTTTGTTTAGCCACTTTTTCAAAAAAATACCTAGGATTATGTTTATTTTCTTCTAATAGGGTTGAAAAATAAGCAGATCTAGCAGCTTTAAAAGCCTCTCTGTAAGCAATCGAGCTCTCCTTCCATGCAATCCGAAATACCTCTAGTTTTGTTTTCTTCCAGTTGCGCTCCATTTTCTGGCTGCTCTCTTAAGGGCTCATTGTACCACGGCGTTGGACTATTTTCTTTAATCTTCTTTAAGCGCAGCGGAGCAACTGTGTCTAAAGTGCTGGAAAATAGAGAGTTAAAAGTTTCTGTTGCAATATCGAGTTCTTCTAAGCTATCTGGGATGCTGAGATGATGAAACTGATCAGGAAGATTATTGATAAAGCAATCTTTCTTGGCAGAAGTGATAGGTCTAACATATTTATAACACGGAGTCGGCTTTGCAGCCTTGGCTAAATGTAATTTACATGAGACTAGATAATGATCTGAGATGTCCTCGCTCTGCTGCAGTATTTCAATGGCATCAACATCTATTCCATGTGATGATATTAGATCTAGAGTATGATTACGACAATGAGTAGGTCCTGACACGTGTTGTCTAACTCCAATTGAGTTTACAATGTCTTTAAATGCCAATCCCAATCCATCTTTTTCATTATCTACATGTATATTAAAATCACCAACAATTAGTACTTTATCTGCAGCCAATACTAATTCTGATAGAAAGTCAGCAAATTCTTTGATAAAGTCTTTATGGTGCCCTGCGGGCCTGTATACAGTAGCCAGCAGAATTCTCAAACGTCATTTATCGTTTACACTATATATTTTTACATTAAGCACCAACACTTCAAAAGAATTATATTTAAAACTAGATTTATTAGTGGTTTTGAAAATATTACTATAAATTATAGCAAAACACCTCCCCCTTTGCCTTTCGGACGAGTTTCATGTTTATAAACAGTAATCTTGCGGGGTGGACTCATTTAAAGTAATGTAATCGTTTGGTTTTAGCCAGGTTTCTGTCAAACACAGCACATCTAGGTTATTATCTGAAATCATATCATTGACAATAAGTGCTTTTGAAGTAAGGGATCGACTATTCAGCAACCCAAGATTTATCGTTTTCTCATCTGTATTATATCTGTTTTTTACTTGTTGAACATCAATTAAATTTTTAAGCTTAGATAGGTTTGGAAGTTTTTTGTATTTCCAAATTCGGGGAACAGACACAGTCTCTATATGATGATATCTAGGTGAAAGAGCCTCTATGTGATGGGATTTATCTGACCTTGGTGACGCGAGGCCGCTAGCAGACGGTTGGTTTAGCCAGTTTGTCTGCTTCCTGACCTGAGCCCCAGATTGTCATGTTTTATCTCTAAGACTATGAGCCAAATTACTAGAGAGAAGAGCAGCACCATCCCAGGAGGGATGAATACCATCTCTTTTCAACAGGCCAGGTTTGCCCCAAAAACTTTTCCAATTGTCTACGAATTCTATATTATTTTGCGGACACAACTTAGACAGCCAGCCATTGAGTGAACACAATCTACTAACTATCTCATCACTCCTTCGAACAGGAAGGGGGCCAGAGCAAATTACAGTGCCTGACATCGTACTTGCGAGTTCAAACACCTCTTTAATGTTAACCCTCTGGGGACTAGCTCTTTTTGGTCCGTTTTCTCTATTTTTATATTTGGGGTTATAAACTATATGTAATGGAGATGGAACACCATGTGTTTGGTATCTATGGATGCAGAAGACCCTAAGCTAACAGAGGCACGCATGTAATATGTTTATAAAGGAAGTATGAGTGAAAATGTACAATAAACTAGAGAATTTCAAAAACGGAAATTCGATTTTTGGCATTTATTTCTGAAAATCACACATCACACAACAATAGTGAACAGTTTTTGAACAAAAAATATATTTGTCAAAGCCTTTGCTTGACAGACATGTGTAATTGTTAAATAAAATGTGTAAAGAACAATGAAAAATTTAACTTTATTTACAAATAGTCCCAGGCGTTTTCCTTAGGAATGCTTAGAATTTTCTAAGCAATGGTTTCTCCTCGTCACTCTCCAGTAATTGTTCCAGAGCTTGTTCCACCGTAAATCGTTTACTGCTTGCCATCATAAAAGTGCTAAAACAATAAATAATGCTATAATTGTATGTGTATATATAAATATATTATAATTGTTCTGTCTCTCTCTCATATCTCTGTGTGCTCGCGCTCCGTAAAGCCTTGTTTATACTCGACGGCCCGTCCGTTCGCTTTCTGTAGTCTCTGCCACTCAACGCTGTTTGCGTAATAGTATATCACCCCTGGCGAGGCTACAGAGTCCTCCGATTTGCTAGAATACGTCATGGTAACCTTCCTCTGATTGGGTAAGAAAAATATTCCTCCATCGGCAATTTTCCATTGGTTGTTGCTCGTGAATCTGGCAAACAACATCGATTTCATTGGCCTTTGACGTAGTGGTATTGCGCAACAAGGAAGTGTGTATACAAGCCGGGTAAGTTTGTTATCACTGTTTTCAGCGGAATCTGAGGAAGACGGCAAAAAAAGACGGCACCTCTCTATCATTAATAGTTTTTAAGATAATTACACATTTGTAAAAGTATGCCATTTTTGGCGGTACCGCCCAATCCGTCCCCAGAGGGTTAATTTTGGTGATCTCCGACTGGCGAAGTCGAACATCATTAGTGCCGACGTGAATAATAATCTCAGAGAATTTACGATTAGCATTATCCAGCACTTTTAAATTTGCTTTGATGTCAGGCGCTCTGGCTCCTGGCAAACATGTGACTATGTTGGCCGGTGTCCCTATTTTCACGTTCCGTGTAATAGAATCGCCAATTACCAGGGCACAATCAACAGAATTCTCAGTGGGTGTTTCACTGAGTGGGGCAAATCGATTTGTTGTGGTAATCGGAACGGAAGAGTGGTTTTTTGATCCGCGACTCGAGCGATCCCTCACTGTCACCAATCTGCCTGGCTGTACAGGCAATAATTCAGCCGGAACCGAATCATGTAAAGGGTTCACTATGCTAGGCGCATCCAAAATAGTATCTAAAGCTCTAGCACACTTACTATCCTCAATTAAAGTTTGGATTCGTGTTTCTAATTCTGAAATCTTCTCCGTCAGCCTGACTGTCTCCTTGCATTTATCACATATAAACCCTATATTGCCGACGGGGAAGGCTATGCTAAACATGTAACATGAAGTGCAGGTTACAATAACAGGACAAGACATTACTCACTGTATTTGTTGACTGATTCTTACTCACCTGGGCTTTTTATGATGAGGCGCGGGCGCGCAAGAGAAAAATAAATAAATAACTGAGCGCACGGGTGGCGCGTTAACAGGCTAGCGATTTACTAGCGTGTTGTGCTAACAATCGTGTTGTGCCTCTGATGTTGGAGAACGTGACGTCAAGTACTATGTGGGTTGCAGTAAATGGCCGGACTATGAAGTGGTTGATAAAGAAAAGTAAATGGCCAGACTATGAAGTGGTTGAAAACATGATGCTTGGGCAGGGGCTGAGAGGTGGGGAGGACAAAATGTCTAACTCCTCCAAAATCAGATTGCCCTCGGGTGATTTTTGGGCAACTCACTGAGTCTCTGCTCCAGAGAGAACTTCAGCAAGTCTCGCTTCTGACTGGACTCATTCAAGCGGGCTTGAGCTTCTGAATGAGCTTTCTTCTCCGTCAGAATGAGCTTTCTTCTCCGTCAACTTCTAAGGGAAAACAATGCCTTTCATACACCAGGAAGAGCACAATTTGTTTTATCACCCAGCTTAAAAAAAGAAAAAAAATGAAGAAGATTTCCTGTGGTATCACATGCAATTGCATACAGAGTCAGAGAACCCTTGAACTCATACTAAAGGTGAGAGGGCTCGTCCGGGATTTGAACCAGGGACCTCTCGCACCCGAAGCAAGAATCATACCCCTAGACCAACGAACCTGCCTGACGCTGAATGGGGCTACTTGGGTACACTTCTACAGTCACCGAACACTGGCCTCAAACAGAATGAGCAGACACTATTTTTAATAAGAGCATTTGTCCTTAGGGAGCTGCACTCTCTGGCAGGCAGCGATTCAGAGTACATTCTGTGCAGGAAATAAACGCTTGTCATCGGACTAGCTGCTTGTTCAGAAACTGCCGGGCTCGTCCAGGATTTGAACCAGGGACCTCTCGCACCCAAAGCGAGAATCATACCCCTAGACAAACGAGCCTGACTGACTAAAGATTCGGCTACTTGCGTACACTTGTAGAGTCACTGAATCCTGGCCTCTTACAGAATGGGAAGGCACTAGTTTTAATAGAAAGCGTTTGTCGTTAGGGAGCCACACTCCCTGGCAGGCAGCGATTCTGAGTACGTTCTGTGCAAGGAAATAAGCCCTTGTCATCTGGCTGAATCTTGGCTATGTTGTTGTACAGATGAACACAAGCAGTAATAAGGGTTTCAAAAACATGACAGTTTTGAGTTTGGCTCAGTGCTGCAAAAGGAAGGATCCAACCTTGCTGCTCTTTCTGAAATCCCCGGGCTCGTCAGGAATTTGAACACGGGACCTCTCGCACCCAAATCGAGAAACATACCCCCAGACCAACGAGCCTCTTCTACATTAAGACTTTCGGGAGGTCGCCACAAATTCAGTGAAGCCCATCTCAAAGACGGACCACGACCTGGCGTCGAGATACGAAAGTGTAGTTGTTTGAGCGTTAGAAACCCCTTGAAGGCATCTTACTGATCAAAGGAAAAGCATGCCAGACAAGGCCCAGTGGCCTAATGGATAAGGCATCAGCATCCGGCGCTGGAGATTTTGGCTTCAAGTCCCACCTGGGTCTTCTTCAATGGGCTATATTTAAGTTGGATGTTCCACAAATTCAAGGATGGTTTGTTCAAAGCAATAATGACCACAAGATCTAAGTTAGAATAGAACGGACAAACTTTGGATAGCTGTGGTTGTGGGTTTTTGTGTGCATCAGACTGTCAGTGAATCATTCTTGCCTGCGCGTGCATGTGACCTTTCAGGCTGAAATTACACAAAGCACTGTGCGCAAGAGGCCGAGTGGCCTAAGGGGAAAAAGCCACTTCTTGCTTTTGCACTGGACCTACGACGAAGGCTTTGCGTATGAAAGCCGAGGGGCAGACTACACACAAAACAGGTGGGAAAGAGTCATGAACTATAAATGAATCTAGTCATCGAAAAACATCATTGATACGTTTGTTTTGTCCATACAACCAAAATGGCTGTGTAATTGGAGAAAAACACATGGAACAGAAATGGCGAGCTCTAAATGTAAACAGCCGCATATAGGCTATGCCGTAGGCTTGACTTTGAACTAAAAGGCATCAGCCTTCTACCTAGGGATGCTGTTACTAGGGCGTGCTTGTTGCGCTAGCTCTAAGCCGATGCTGCAAAAAGTCAATGAAAAGTTGTTCAAAGAAACTCCACAGAACAACAAGTATACCTGTGCTTAGCGTTTCTGCAAAAGAGCCACGGGTAATTCAGTTAAGAGCGATTTAAAATGCTTTGAATCCCACTACAGCATCTACAGACCTGCGAAAAAAGTTCAATTTTCCCAAAGCATCAGCCTCTGATGCTGCAGGACGTGACGTCAAATTCTATGCGGGTTGCAGTAAATGGTCGGACTATGAAGTGGTTGATAAAGAAAAGTAAATGGCCAGACTATGAAGTGGTTGAAAACATGATGCTTGGGCAGAGGCTGAGAGGTGGGGAGGACAACATGACTAACTCCTCCAAAATCAGATTGCCCTTCGGGTGATTTTTGGGCAACTCACTGAGTCTCTGCTCCAGAGAGAACTTCAGCAAGTCTCGCTTCTGACTGGACTCATTCAAGCGGGCTTGAGCTTCTGAATGAGCTTTCTTCTCCGTCAGAATGAGCTTTCTTCTCCGTCAACTTCTAAGGGAAAACAATGCCTTTCATAAACCAGGAAGAGCACAATTTGTTTTATCACCCAGTTTAAAAAAAGAAAAAAAATGAAGAAGATTTCCTGTGGTATCACATGCAATTGCATAAAGAAAAGTAAATGGCCAGACTATGAAGTGGTTGAAAACATGATGCTTTGGCAGGGGCTGAGAGGTGGGGAGGACAACATGACTAACTCCTCCATAATCAGATTGCCCTTCGGGTGATTTTTGGGCAACTCACTGAGTCTCTGCTCCAGAGAGAACTTCAGCAAGTCTCGCTTCTGACTGGACTCATTCAAGCGGGCTTGAGCTTCTGAATGAGCTTTCTTCTCCGTCAGAATGAGCTTTCTTCTCCGTCAACTTCTAAGGGAAAACAATGCCTTTCATACACCAAGAAGAGCACAATTTGTTTTATCACCCAGCTTAAAAAAAGAGAAAAAAAATGAAGAAGATTTCCAGTGGTATCACATGCAATTGCATACAGAGTCAGAGAACCCTTGAACTCATACTAAAGGTGAGAGGGCTCGTCCGGGATTTGAACCCGGGACCTCTCGCACCCAAAGCGAGAATCATACCCCTAGACCAACGAGCCTCTTCTACAATAAGTCTTTCGGGAGGGCGCCACAAATTCAGTGAAGCCCATCTCCAAGACGGACCACGACCTGGCGTCGAGATACGAAAGTGTAGTTGTTCGAGCGTTAGAAACCCCTTGAAGTCATATTACTGATCAAAGGAAAAGCATGCCAGACAAGGCCCAGTGGCCTGTGGATGTTCCACAAATTCAAGGATGGTTTGTTCAAAGCAATAATGACCACAAGATCTGAGTTAGCATAGTACGGACAAACCTCGGATAGCTGTAGTGGTGGGTTTTTGTGTGCATCAGACTGTCAGTGAATCATTCTTGCCTGCCCGTGCATGTGCCCTTTCAGGCTGAAATTACACAAAGCACTGTGCGCAAGAGGCCCAGTAGCCTAAGGGGAAAAAGCCACTTCTTGCTTTTGCACTGGACCTACGACGAAGGCTTTGCGTACGAAAGCAGAGAGGCAGACTACACACAAAACAGGTGGGAAAGAGTCATGAACTATAATGAATCTAGTCAACGAAAAACATCATTGATACGTTTGTTTTGTCCATACAACCAAAATGGCTGTGTAATTGGAGAAAAACACATGGAACAGAAATGGCGGGCTCTAAATGTAAACCGCCGCATATAGGCTATGCCGTAGGCTTGACTTTGAACTAAAAGGCATCAGCCTCCTACCTAGGGAGGCTGTTACTAGGGCGTGCTTGTTGCGCTAGCTCTAAGCCGATGCTGCAAAAAGTCAATGAAAAGTTGTTCAAAGAAACTCTACAGAACAACAAGTATACCTGTGCTTAGCGTTTCTGCAAAAGAGCCACGGGTAATTCAGTTAAGAGCGATTTAAAATGCTTTGAATCCCACTACAGCATCTACAGACCTGCGAAAAAAGTTCAATTTTGCCAAAGCATCAGCCTCTGATGCTGCAGAACGTGACGTCAAGTACTATGTGGGTTGCAGTAAATGGCCGGACTATGAAGTGGTTGATAAAGAAAAGTAAATGGCCAGACTATGAAGTGGTTGAAAACATGATGCTTGGGCAGGGGCTGAGAGGTGGGGAGGACAACATGACTAACTCCTCCAAAATCAGATTGCCCTTCGGGTGATTTTTGGGCAACTCACTGAGTCTCTGCTCCAGAGAGAACTTCAGCAAGTCTCGCTTCTGACTGGACTCATTCAAGCGGGCTTGAGCTTCTGAATGAGCTTTCTTCTCCGTCAGAATGAGCTTTCTTCTCCGTCAACTTCTAAGGGAAAACAATGCCTTTCATACACCAGGAAGAGCACAATTTGTTTTATCACCCAGCTTAAAAAAAGAAAAAAATGAAGAATATTTTCCTGTGGTATCACATGCAATTGCATAAAAAAAAGTAAATGGCCAGACTATGAAGTGGTTGAAAACATGATGCTTTGGCAGGGGCTGAGAGGTGGGGAGGTCAACATGACTAACTCCACCATAATCAGATTGCCCTTAGGTTGATTGTTGGGCAACTCACTGAGTCTCTGCTCCAGAGAGAACTTCAGCAAGTCTCGCTTCTGAGTGGACTCATTCAAGCGGGCTTGAGCTTCTGAAAGAACTTTCTTCTCCGTCAGAATGAGCTGTCTTCCCCGTCAGAATGAGCTTTCTTCTCCGTCAACTTCTAAGGGAAAACAATGCCTTTCATACACCAAGAAGAGCACAATTTGTTTTATCACCCAGCTTAAAAAAAGAAAAAAAAATTAAGAAGATTTCCTGTGGTATCAGATGCAATTGCATACAGAGTCAGAGAACCCTTGAACTCATACTAAAGGTGAGAGAGCTCGTCTGGGATTTGAACCCGGGACCTCTCGCACCCGAAGCGAGAATCATACCCCTAGACCAACGAGCCTGCCTGACGCTGGGTGTGGCTACTTGCGTACACTTGTACAGTCACCGAACACTGGCCTCAAACAGAATGAGCAGACACTATTTTTAATGAGAGCGTTTGTCCTTAGGGAGCTGCACTCTCTGGCAGGCAGCGATTCAGAGTACTTTCTGTGCAGGAAATAAACGCTTGTCATCGGACTGGTTGCTTGTTCTGAAACTGCTGGGCTCGTCCGGGATTTGAACCCGGGATCTCTCGCACCCAAAGCGAGAATCATACCTCTAGACCAACGAGCCTGACTGACAAGAGATTTGGCTACTTGCGTACACTTTTAGAGTCAATGAATGCTGGTCTCTTACAGAATGGGAAGGCACTAGTTTTAATAGAAAGCGTTTGTCGTTAGGGAGCCACACTCCCTGGCAGGCAGCGATTCTGAGTACGTTCTGTGCAAGGAAATAAGCGCTTGTCATCTGGCTGAATCTTGGCTATGTTGTAGTACAGATGAAAACAAGCAGTAATAAGGGTTTCAAAAACATGACAGTTTTGAGTTTGGCTCAGTGCTGCAAAAGGAAGGATCCAACCTTGCTGCACGTTCTGAAATCCCCGGGCTCGTCCGGGATTTGAACCCGGGACCTCTCGCACCCAAAGCGAGAATCATACCCCTAGACCAACGAACCTCTTCTACAATAAGTCTTTCGGGAGGGCGGCACAAATTCAGTGAAGCCCATCTCAAAGACGGACCACGACCTGGCATCGAGATACGAAAGTGTAGTTGTTCGAGCGTTAGAAACCCCTTGAAGTCATATTACTGATCAAAGGAAAAGCATGCCAGACAAGGCCCAGTGGCCTGTGGATGTTCCACAAATTCAAGGATGGTTTGTTCAAAGCAATAATGACCACAAGATCTGAGTTAGCATAGTACGGACAAACCTCGGATAGCTGTAGTGGTGGGTTTTTGTGTGCATCAGACTGTCAGTGAATCATTCTTGCCTGCCCGTGCATGTGCCCTTTCAGGCTGAAATTACACAAAGCACTGTGCGCAAGAGGCCCAGTGGCCTAAGGGGAAAAAGCCACTTCTTGCTTTTGCACTGGACCTACGACGAAGGCTTTGCGTACGAAAGCAGAGAGGCAGACTACACACAAAACAGGTGGGAAAGAGTCATGAACTATAATGAATCTAGTCAACGAAAAACATCATTGATACGTTTGTTTTGTCCATACAACCAAAATGGCTGTGTAATTGGAGAAAAACACATGGAACAGAAATGGCGGGCTCTAAATGTAAACCGCCGCATATAGGCTATGCCGTAGGCTTGACTTTGCACTAAAAGGCATCAGCCTCCTACCTAGGGAGGCTGTTACTAGGGCGTGCTTGTTGCGCTAGCTCTAAGCCGATGCTGCAAAAAGTCAATGAAAAGTTGTTCAAAGAAACTCTACAGAACAACAAGTATACCTGTGCTTAGCGTTTCTGCAAAAGAGCCACGGGTAATTCAGTTAAGAGCGATTTAAAATGCTTTGAATCCCACTACAGCATCTACAGACCTGCGAAAAAAGTTCAATTTTGCCAAAGCATCAGCCTCTGATGCTGCAGAACGTGACGTCAAGTACTATGTGGGTTGCAGTAAATGGCCGGACTATGAAGTGGTTGATAAAGAAAAGTAAATGGCCAGACTATGAAGTGGTTGAAAACATGATGCTTGGGCAGGGGCTGAGAGGTGGGGAGGACAAAATGTCTAACTCCTCCAAAATCAGATTGCCCTTCGGGTGATTTTTGGGCAACTCACTGAGTCTCTGCTCCAGAGAGAACTTCAGCAAGTCTCGCTTCTGACTGGACTCATTCAAGCGGGCTTGAGCTTCTGAATGAGCTTTCTTCTCCGTCAGAATGAGCTTTCTTCTCCGTCAACTTCTAAGGGAAAACAATGCCTTTCATACACCAGGAAGAGCACAATTTGTTTTATCACCCAGCTTAAAAAAAGAAAAAAAATGAAGAAGATTTCCTGTGGTATCACATGCAATTGCATACAGAGTCAGAGAACCCTTGAACTCATACTAAAGGTGAGAGGGCTCGTCCGGGATTTGAACCCGGGACCTCTCGCACCCGAAGCAAGAACCATACCCCTAGACCAACGAACCTGCCTGACGCTGGATGGGGCTACTTGCGTACACTTCTACAGTCACCGAACACTGGCCTCAAACAGAATGAGCAGACACTATTTTTAATAAGACCATTTGTCCTTAGGGAGCTGCACTCTCTGTCAGGCAGCGATTCAGAGTACATTCTGTGCAGGAAATAAACGCTTGTCATCGGACTGGCTGCTTGTTCTGAAACTGCTGGACTCGTCTGGAATTTGAACCCGGGACCTCTCGCACCCAAAGCGAGAATCATACCCCTAGACAAACGAGCCTGACTGACTAAAGATTCGGCTACTTGCGTACACTTGTAGAGTCACTGAATCCTGGCCTCTTACAGAATGGGAAGGCACTAGTTTTAATAGAAAGCGTTTGTCGTTAGGGAGCCACACTCCCTGGCAGGCAGCGATTCTGAGTACGTTCTGTGCAAGGAAATAAGCCCTTGTCATCTGGCTGAATCTTGGCTATGTTGTTGTACAGATGAACACAAGCAGTAATAAGGGTTTCAAAAATATGACAGTTTTGAGTTTGGCTCAGTGCTGCAAAAGGAAGGATCCAACCTTGCTGCTCTTTCTGAAATCCCCGGGCTCGTCAGGAATTTGAACACGGGACCTCTCGCACCCAAATCGAGAAACATACCCCCAGACCAACGAGCCTCTTCTACATTAAGACTTTCGGGAGGGCGCCACAAATTCAGTGAAGCCCATCTCAAAGACGGACCACGACCTGGCGTCGAGATACGAAAGTGTAGTTGTTTGAGCGTTAGAAACCCCTTGAAGGCATATTACTGATCAAAGGAAAAGCATGCCAGACAAGGCCCAGTGGCCTAATGGATAAGGCATCAGCATCCGGCGCTGGAGATTTTGGCTTCAAGTCCCACCTGGGTCTTCTTCAATGGGCTATATTTAAGTTGGATGTTCCACAAATTCAAGGATGGTTTGTTCAAAGCAATAATGACCACAAGATCTAAGTTAGTATAGAACGGACAAACTTTGGATAGCTGTGGTTGTGGGTTTTTGTGTGCATCAGACTGTCAGTGAATCATTCTTGCCTGCGCGTGCATGTGACCTTTCAGGCTGAAATTACACAAAGCACTGTGCGCAAGAGGCCCAGTGGCCTAAGGGGAAAAAGCCACTTCTTGCTTTTGCACTGGACCTACGACGAAGGCTTTGCGTACGAAAGCAGAGAGGCAGACTACACACAAAACAGGTGGGAAAGAGTCATGAACTATAAATGAATCTAGTCAACGAAAAACATCATTGATACGTTTGTTTTGTCCATACAACCAAAATGGCTGTGTAATTGGAGAAAAACACATGGAACAGAAATGGCGGGCTCTAAATGTAAACCGCCGCATATAGGCTATGCCGTAGGCTTGACTTTGAACTAAAAGGGATCAGCCTCCTACCTAGGGAGGCTGTTACTAGGGCGTGCTTGTTGCGCTAGCTCTAAGCCGATGCTGCAAAAAGTCAATGAAAAGTTGTTCAAAGAAACTCTACAGAACAACAAGTATACCTGTGCTTAGCGTTTCTGCAAAAGAGCCACGGGTAATTCAGTTAAGAGCGATTTAAAATGCTTTGAATCCCACTACAGCATCTACAGACCTGCGAAAAAAGTTAAATTTTGCCAAAGCATCAGCCTCTGATGCTGCAGAACGTGACGTCAAGTACTATGTGGGTTGCATTAAATGGCCGGACTATGAAGTGGTTGATAAAGAAAAGTAAATGGCCAGACTATGAAGTGGTTGAAAACATGATGCTTGGGCAGGGGCTGAGAGGTGGGGAGGACAAAATGTCTAACTCCTCCAAAATCAGATTGCCCTTCGGGTGATTTTTGGGCAACTCACTGAGTCTCTGCTCCAGAGAGAACTTCAGCAAGTCTCGCTTCTGACTGGACTCATTCAAGCGGGCTTGAGCTTCTGAATGAGCTTTCTTCTCCGTCAGAATGAGCTTTCTTCTCCGTCAACTTCTAAGGGAAAACAATGCCTTTCATACACCAGGAAGAGCACAATTTGTTTTATCACCCAGCTTAAAAAAAGAAAAAAAATGAAGAAGATTTCCTGTGGTATCACATGCAATTGCATACTGAGTCAGAGAACCCTTGAACTCATACTAAAGGTGAGAGGGCTCGTCCGGGATTTGAACCCGTGACCTCTCGCACCCGAAGCAAGAACCATACCCCTAGACCAACGAACCTGCCTGACGCTGGATGGGGCTACTTGCGTACACTTCTACAGTCACCGAACACTGGCCTCAAACAGAATGAGCAGACACTATTTTTAATAAGAGCATTTGTCCTTAGGGAGCTGCACTCTCTGGCAGGCAGCGATTCAGAGTACATTCTGTGCAGGAAATAAACGCTTGTCATCGGACTAGCTGCTTGTTCAGAAACTGCCGGGCTCGTCCAGGATTTGAACCAGGGACCTCTCGCACCCAAAGCGAGAATCATACCCCTAGACAAACGAGCCTGACTGACTAAAGATTCGGCTACTTGCATACACTTGTAGAGTCACTGAAGAATGGCAAGGCACTAGTTTTAATAGAAAGCGTTTGTCGTTAGGGAGCCACACTCCCTGGCAGGCAGCGATTCTGAGTACGTTCTGTGCAAGGAAATAAGCCCTTGTCATCTGGCTGAATCTTGGCTATGTTGTTGTACAGATGAACACAAGCAGTAATAAGGGTTTCAAAAACATGACAGTTTTGAGTTTGGCTCAGTGCTGCAAAAGGAAGGATCCAACCTTGCTGCTCTTTCTGAAATCCCCGGGCTCGTCAGGAATTTGAACACGGGACCTCTCGCACCCAAATCGAGAAACATACCCCCAGACCAACGAGCCTCTTCTACATTAAGACTTTCGGGAGGGCGCCACAAATTCAGTGAAGCCCATCTCAAAGACGGACCACGACCTGGCGTCGAGATACGAAAGTGTAGTTGTTTGAGCGTTAGAAACCCCTTGAAGGCATATTACTGATCAAAGGAAAAGCATGCCAGACAAGGCCCAGTGGCCTAATGGATAAGGCATCAGCATCCGGCGCTGGAGATTTTGGCTTCAAGTCCCACCTGGGTCTTCTTCAATGGGCTATATTTAAGTTGGATGTTCCACAAATTCAAGGATGGTTTGTTCAAAGCAATAATGACCACAAGATCTAAGTTAGTATAGAACGGACAAACTTTGGATAGCTGTGGTTGTGGGTTTTTGTGTGCATCAGACTGTCAGTGAATCATTCTTGCCTGCGCGTGCATGTGACCTTTCAGGCTGAAATTACACAAAGCACTGTGCGCAAGAGGCCGAGTGGCCTAAGGGGAAAAAGCCACTTCTTGCTTTTGCACTGGACCTACGACGAAGGCTTTGCGTATGAAAGCAGAGGGGCAGACTACACACAAAACAGGTGGGAAAGAGTCATGAACTATAAATGAATCTAGTCATCGAAAAACATCATTGATACGTTTGTTTTGTCCATACAACCAAAATGGCTGTGTAATTGGAGAAAAACACATGGAACAGAAATGGCGAGCTCTAAATGTAAACAGCCGCATATAGGCTATGCCGTAGGCTTGACTTTGAACTAAAAGGCATCAGCCTTCTACCTAGGGATGCTGTTACTAGGGCGTGCTTGTTGCGCTAGCTCTAAGTCGATGCTGCAAAAAGTCAATGAAAAGTTGTTCAAAGAAACTCCACAGAACAACAAGTATACCTGTGCTTAGCGTTTCTGCAAAAGAGCCACGGGTTATTCAGTTAAGAGCGATTTAAAATGCTTTGAATCCCACTACAGCATCTACAGACCTGCGAAAAAAGTTCAATTGTCCCAAAGCATCAGCCTCTGATGCTGCAGGACGTGACGTCAAATTCTATGTGGGTTGCAGTAAATGGTCGGACTATGAAGTGGTTGATAAAGAAAAGTAAATGGCCAGACTATGAAGTGGTTGAAAACATGATGCTTGGGCAGGGGCTGAGAGGTGGGGAGGACAACATGACTAACTCCTCCAAAATCAGATTGCCCTTCGGGTGATTTTTGGGCAACTCACTGAGTCTCTGCTCCAGAGAGAACTTCAGCAAGTCTCGCTTCTGACTGGACTCATTCAAGCGGGCTTGAGCTTCTGAATGAGCTTTCTTCTCCGTCAGAATGAGCTTTCTTCTCCGTCAACTTCTAAGGGAAAACAATGCCTTTCATACACCAGGAAGAGCACAATTTGTTTTATCACCCAGCTTAAAAAAATAAAATAAAAATGAAGAAGATTTCCTGTGGTATCTTATGCAATTGCATAAAGAAAAGTAAATGGCCAGACTTTGAAGTGGTTGAAAACATGATGCTTTTGCAGGGGCTGAGAGGTGGGGAGGACAACATGACTAACTCCACCATAATCAGATTGCCCTTCGGTTGATTTTTGGGCAACTCACTGAGTCTCTGCTCCAGAGAGAACTTCAGCAAGTCTCGCTTCTGACTGGACTCATTCAAGCGGGCTTGAGCTTCTGAAAGAGCTTTCTTCTCCGTCAGAATGAGTTTTCTTCTCCGTCAACTTCTAAGGGAAAACAATGCTTTCATACACCAAGAAGAGCACAATTTGTTTTATCACCCAGCTTAAAAAAAGAAAAAAAATGAAGAAGATTTCCTGTGGTATCACATGCAGTTGCATACAGAGTCAGAGAACCCTTGGACTCATACTAAAGGTGAGAGGGCTCGTCCGGGATTTGAACCCGGGACCTCTCGCACCCGAAGCGAGAATCATACCCCTAGACCAACGAGCCTGCCTGACACTGGATGGGTCTACTTGCGTACAGTTGTACAGTTATCGAACACTGGCCTCAAACAAAATGAGCAGACACTAGTTTTAATAAGAGCGTTTGTCCTTAGGTAGCTGCACTCTCTGGCAGGCAGCGATTCAGAGTACATTCTGTGCAGGAAATAAACGCTTGTCATCAGACTGGCTGCTTGTTCTGAAACTGCTGGGCTCGTCCGGGATTTGAACTCGGGACCTCTCGCACCCAAAGCGAGAATCATACCCCTAGACAAACGAGCCTGACTGACAACAGATTCGGCTACTTGCGTACACTTGTAGAGTCACTGAATCCTGGCCTCTTACAGAATGGGAAGGCCCTAGTTTTGATAGAAAGCGTTTGTCGTTAGGGAGCCACACTCCCTGGCAGGCAGCGATTCTGAGTATGTTCTGTGCAAGGAAATAAGCGCTTGTCATCTTGCTGAATCTTGGCTATGTTGTAGTACAGATGAACACAAGTAGTAATAAGGGTTTCAAAAACATGACAGTTTTGAGTTTGGCTCAGTGCTGCAAAAGGAAGGATCCAACCTTGCTGCTCTCGCTGGTTGTTCTGAAATCCCCGGGGAGAATCCCTTAGGGGAGAATCATACCCCTAGACCAACGAGCCTCTTCTTCATTAAGTCTTTCGGGAGGGCTAGTGCATGATTTAAACCATGATAGTGCAAAAGAGCCACGGGTAATTCAGTTAAGAGCGATTTAAAATGCTTTGAATCCCACTACAGCATCTACAGACCTGCGAAAAAAGTTAAATTTTGCCAAAGCATCAGCCTCTGATGCTGCAGAACGTGACGTCAAGTACTATGTGGGTTGCAGTAAATGGCCGGACTATGAAGTGGTTGATAAAGAAAAGTAAATGGCCAGACTATGAAGTGGTTGAAAACATGATGCTTGGGCAGGGGCTGAGAGGTGGGGAGGACAAAATGTCTAACTCCTCCAAAATCAGATTGCCCTTCGGGTGATTTTTGGGCAACTCACTGAGTCTCTGCTCCAGAGAGAACTTCAGCAAGTCTCGCTTCTGACTGGACTCATTCAAGCGGGCTTGAGCTTCTGAATGAGCTTTCTTCTCCGTCAGAATGAGCTTTCTTCTCCGTCAACTTCTAAGGGAAAACAATGCCTTTCATACACCAGGAAGAGCACAATTTGTTTTATCACCCAGCTTAAAAAAAGAAAAAAAATGAAGAAGATTTCCTGTGGTATCACATGCAATTGCATACAGAGTCAGAGAACCCTTGAACTCATACTAAAGGTGAGAGGGCTCGTCCGGGATTTGAACCCGGGACCTCTCGCACCCGAAGCAAGAACCATACCCCTAGACCAACGAACCTGCCTGACGCTGGATGGGGCTACTTGCGTACACTTCTACAGTCACCGAACACTGGCCTCAAACAGAATGAGCAGACACTATTTTTAATAAGAGCATTTGTCCTTAGGGAGCTGCACTCTCTGGCAGGCAGCGATTCAGAGTACATTCTGTGCAGGAAATAAACGCTTGTCATCGGACTAGCTGCTTGTTCAGAAACTGCCGGGCTCGTCCAGGATTTGAACCAGGGACCTCTCGCACCCAAAGCGAGAATCATACCCCTAGACAAACGAGCCTGACTGACTAAAGATTCGGCTACTTGCATACACTTGTAGAGTCACTGAATCCTGGCCTCTTACAGAATGGGAAGGCACTAGTTTTAATAGAAAGCGTTTGTCGTTAGGGAGCCACACTCCCTGGCAGGCAGCGATTCTGAGTACGTTCTGTGCAAGGAAATAAGCCCTTGTCATCTGGCTGAATCTTGGCTATGTTGTTGTACAGATGAACACAAGCAGTAATAAGGGTTTCAAAAACATGACAGTTTTGAGTTTGGCTCAGTGCTGCAAAAGGAAGGATCCAACCTTGCTGCTCTTTCTGAAATCCCCGGGCTCGTCAGGAATTTGAACACGGGACCTCTCGCACCCAAATCGAGAAACATACCCCCAGACCAACGAGCCTCTTCTACATTAAGACTTTCGGGAGGGCGCCACAAATTCAGTGAAGCCCATCTCAAAGACGGACCACGACCTGGCGTCGAGATACGAAAGTGTAGTTGTTTGAGCGTTAGAAACCCCTTGAAGGCATATTACTGATCAAAGGAAAAGCATGCCAGACAAGGCCCAGTGGCCTAATGGATAAGGCATCAGCATCCGGCGCTGGAGATTTTGGCTTCAAGTCCCACCTGGGTCTTCTTCAATGGGCTATATTTAAGTTGGATGTTCCACAAATTCAAGGATGGTTTGTTCAAAGCAATAATGACCACAAGATCTAAGTTAGTATAGAACGGACAAACTTTGGATAGCTGTGGTTGTGGGTTTTTGTGTGCATCAGACTGTCAGTGAATCATTCTTGCCTGCGCGTGCATGTGACCTTTCAGGCTGAAATTACACAAAGCACTGTGCGCAAGAGGCCGAGTGGCCTAAGGGGAAAAAGCCACTTCTTGCTTTTGCACTGGACCTACGACGAAGGCTTTGCGTATGAAAGCAGAGGGGCAGACTACACACAAAACAGGTGGGAAAGAGTCATGAACTATAAATGAATCTAGTCATCGAAAAACATCATTGATACGTTTGTTTTGTCCATACAACCAAAATGGCTGTGTAATTGGAGAAAAACACATGGAACAGAAATGGCGAGCTCTAAATGTAAACAGCCGCATATAGGCTATGCCGTAGGCTTGACTTTGAACTAAAAGGCATCAGCCTTCTACCTAGGGATGCTGTTACTAGGGCGTGCTTGTTGCGCTAGCTCTAAGTCGATGCTGCAAAAAGTCAATGAAAAGTTGTTCAAAGAAACTCCACAGAACAACAAGTATACCTGTGCTTAGCGTTTCTGCAAAAGAGCCACGGGTTATTCAGTTAAGAGCGATTTAAAATGCTTTGAATCCCACTACAGCATCTACAGACCTGCGAAAAAAGTTCAATTGTCCCAAAGCATCAGCCTCTGATGCTGCAGGACGTGACGTCAAATTCTATGTGGGTTGCAGTAAATGGTCGGACTATGAAGTGGTTGATAAAGAAAAGTAAATGGCCAGACTATGAAGTGGTTGAAAACATGATGCTTGGGCAGGGGCTGAGAGGTGGGGAGGACAACATGACTAACTCCTCCAAAATCAGATTGCCCTTCGGGTGATTTTTGGGCAACTCACTGAGTCTCTGCTCCAGAGAGAACTTCAGCAAGTCTCGCTTCTGACTGGACTCATTCAAGCGGGCTTGAGCTTCTGAATGAGCTTTCTTCTCCGTCAGAATGAGCTTTCTTCTCCGTCAACTTCTAAGGGAAAACAATGCCTTTCATACACCAGGAAGAGCACAATTTGTTTTATCACCCAGCTTAAAAAAATAAAATAAAAATGAAGAAGATTTCCTGTGGTATCTTATGCAATTGCATAAAGAAAAGTAAATGGCCAGACTTTGAAGTGGTTGAAAACATGATGCTTTTGCAGGGGCTGAGAGGTGGGGAGGACAACATGACTAACTCCACCATAATCAGATTGCCCTTCGGTTGATTTTTGGGCAACTCACTGAGTCTCTGCTCCAGAGAGAACTTCAGCAAGTCTCGCTTCTGACTGGACTCATTCAAGCGGGCTTGAGCTTCTGAAAGAGCTTTCTTCTCCGTCAGAATGAGTTTTCTTCTCCGTCAACTTCTAAGGGAAAACAATGCTTTCATACACCAAGAAGAGCACAATTTGTTTTATCACCCAGCTTAAAAAAAGAAAAAAAATGAAGAAAATTTCCTGTGGTATCACATGCAGTTGCATACAGAGTCAGAGAACCCTTGGACTCATACTAAAGGTGAGAGGGCTCGTCCGGGATTTGAACCCGGGACCTCTCGCACCCGAAGCGAGAATCATACCCCTAGACCAACGAGCCTGCCTGACGCTGGATGGGGCTACTTGCGTACAGTTGTACAGTTATCGAACACTGGCCTCAAACAAAATGAGCAGACACTAGTTTTAATAAGAGCGTTTGTCCTTAGGTAGCTGCACTCTCTGGCAGGCAGCGATTCAGAGTACATTCTGTGCAGGAAATAAACGCTTGTCATCAGACTGGCTGCTTGTTCTGAAACTGCTGGGCTCGTCCGGGATTTGAACTCGGGACCTCTCGCACCCAAAGCGAGAATCATACCCCTAGACAAACGAGCCTGACTGACAACAGATTCGGCTACTTGCGTACACTTGTAGAGTCACTGAATCCTGGCCTCTTACAGAATGGGAAGGCCCTAGTTTTGATAGAAAGCGTTTGTCGTTAGGGAGCCACACTCCCTGGCAGGCAGCGATTCTGAGTATGTTCTGTGCAAGGAAATAAGCGCTTGTCATCTTGCTGAATCTTGGCTATGTTGTAGTACAGATGAACACAAGTAGTAATAAGGGTTTCAAAAACATGACAGTTTTGAGTTTGGCTCAGTGCTGCAAAAGGAAGGATCCAACCTTGCTGCTCTCGCTGGTTGTTCTGAAATCCCCGGGGAGAATCCCTTAGGGGAGAATCATACCCCTAGACCAACGAGCCTCTTCTTCATTAAGTCTTTCGGGAGGGCGCCACAAATTCAGTGAAGCCCATCTCCAAGACGGACCACGACCTGGCGTCGAGATACGAAAGTGTAGTTGTTCGAGCGTTAGAAACCCCTTGAAGGCATATTACTAATCAAAGGATTAGTAGTGGCCTAATGGATAAGGCATCAGCCTCCGGAGGTTATATTACACTCTATCTCTGGAGATTGTGGGTTAAAGTCCCACCTGGGTCGTCTTCAATGGGCTATGTTTAAGTTGGATGTTTGACCAATTCAAGGATGTTTTTTTCAAAGCAATAATGACTACAAGATCTGAGTCAGCGTAGAATGGACAAACTTCGGATAGGCGTGGTGGTGATCTAGATCTCCTTCCTCAGATCTAGATATGGCCTGGATCCGGCGGTTTGCGGTAAACCTCGGGATAAACAGAGAGACTAATATTAGCGTAGACGCCATCTTTCTTATGGTGTACAAAGTACATCAGGATTTATGGGAAGTGTTCCCGGTTCCGGCTGATCTAAACTATGCAGCCTAACATTGAATTATGGCAATCTATAATGTGTTATGTGTATGCTAAGCCAAAGAGATGTGTTTTTAGTCTAGATTTTAACTGACAGACTGTATCTGCTTCCCGGACAATGTGAGGAAGATTGTTCCAAAGTTTTGGTGCCAAGTAGGAAAAGGATCTACTGCCAGCAGTTGATTTTGATATTCTAGGTATTATCAACTGGCCAGAATTTTGAGATCGCAATAGACGTGAAGGACTATAATGGGTTAAGAGCTCGCTCAAGTACTGCGGAGCCAAACCATTTAGTGCTTTGTAAGTAATCAGCAATATTTTTAAATGTATACGATGTTTAATAGGGAGCCAATGCAGTGTTGACAGAACCGGGCTAATATGGTCATACTTCCTGGTTCTGGTAAGAACCTAGCGGCTGCGTTTTGGACAAGCTGTAGTTTGTTTGTTAAGCGTACAGGGCAACCACCCAGTAGAACATTACAATAATCTAGCCTTGAGGTCATGAACGCATGAACTAATTGTTCCGCATTTGTCAATGAGAGCATATGACGTAATTTAGATATATTTTTAAGATGGAAAACTGCGCTTTTACAGATACTAGACACGTGACTTTCAAACGAGAGATTGGTATCAAAGAGCACACCCAGGTTCCTAACTGACGACGAAGACTTCACAGAGCAGCCATCAAGTGTTAAACAGTATTCTAGGTTATTGCGTGTGGAAGTTTTTTGTCCAATAATTAGAATCTCTGTTTTTTCAGAATTTAGTAGTAGGAAATTACTAGTCATCCAGTTTTTTATATCAGCTATGCATCCCGTTAATTTTGTGAATTGGTACGCCATACTGAACTTTTGACCGATAAGACATCTCTTCATTTAATGCTACAAACTGACAACGGTCAGATAAGTATGATTTAAACCATGCTAGTGCAATTCCACTAATGCCAACATAGTTTTCTAGTCTATTTAATAGAATGTTGTGGTCAATGGTGTCAAATGCAGCACTAAGATCAAGTAACACTAATAGAGAGATACAACCACGATCGGATGATAAAAGCAAATCATTTGTGACTTTAATGAGAGCAGTCTCAGTACTATGGTACGGTCTGAATCCGGACTGAAAATCCTCGCAGATAGCATTTCCTTCAAGAAAGGAACACAGTTGTGAGGATACTGCCTTTTCTAATATCTTTGACAGAAAAGGCAAATTCGAGATCGGCCTGTAAGTGACTAATTCTGTAGGATCAAGTTGCATTTTTTTAACAAGCGGTTTAATCATAGCCAGCTTAAAGGGTTTTGGTACGTATCCTAGAGACAAAGATGAATTAATGATGTTAAGAAGAGGATCTATGACTTCTGGAAGCATCTCTTTCAATAGTTTAGTCGGTATAGAGTCTAACATACAAGTTGTTGATTTAGATGAGTTAACGATTTTGCAAAATTCTTCTTCTCCTATAGCAACAAATGAATCAAATTTTTCCTCAGGGAGACTACAATTCACTCCCTGATGCGATACTGTAGTAGACGGAGCTCTCCTTCCATGCAATCCGAAATACCTCTAGTTTTGTTTTCTTCCAGTTGCGCTCCATTTTTCTGGCTGCTCTCTTAAGGGCCCAGGTGTGCTCATTGTACCACGGCGTTGGACTATTTTCTTTAATCTTCTTTAAGCGCAGCGGAGCAACTGTGTCTGAAGTGCTGGAAAATAGAGAGTTAAAAGTTTCTGTTGCAATATCGAGTTCTTCTAAGCTATCTGGGATGCTGAGATGATGAAACTGATAAGGAAGATTATTGATAAAGCAATCTTTCTTGGCAGAAGTGATAGGTCTAACATATATATAACACGGAGTCGGCTTTGCAGCCTTGGCTAAATGTAATTTACATGAGACTAGATAATGATCTGAGAACTCATCGCTCTGCTGCAGTATTTCAATGGCATCAACATCTATTCCATGTGATAATATTAGATCTAGAGTATGATTACGACAATGAGTAGGTCCTGACACGTGTTGTCTAACTCCAATTGAGTTTACAATGTCTTTAAATGCCAATCCCAATCCATCTTTTTCATTATCTACATGTATATTAAAATCACCAACAATTAGTACTTAATCTGCAGCCAATACTAATTCTGATAGATAGTCAGCAAATTCTTTGATAAAGTCTTTATGGTGCCCTGGTGGCCTGTATACAGTAGCCAGCAGAATTCTCAAACGTGATTTATCGTTTACACTATATATTTTTACATTAAGCACCAACACTTCAAAAGAATTATATTTAAAACTAGATTTCTTAGTGGTTTTGAAAATATTACAATAATTTACAGCAACACCTCCCCCTTTGCCTTTCGGACGAGGTTCATGTTAATAACAGTAATCTTGCGGGGTGGACTCATTTAAAGTAATGTAATCGTTTGGTTTTAGCCAGGTTTCTGTCAAACACAGCACATCTAGGTTATAATCTGAAATCATATCATTGACAATAAGTGCTTTTGAAGTAAGGGATCGAATAATCAGCAACCCAAGCTTTATCGTTTGCTCATCTGTTTTATATCTGTTTTTTACTTGTTGAACATCAATTAAATTTTTAACCTTAGATAGGTTTGGAAGTTTTTTGTATTTCCAAATTCGGGGAACAGACACAGTCTCTATATGATGATATCTAGGTGAAAGAGCCTCTATGTGATGGGATTCATCTGACCTTGGTGACGCGAGGGCGCTAGCAGACGGTCGGTTTAGCCAGTTTGTCTGCTTCCTGACCTGAGCCCCAGATTGTCATGTTTTATCTCTAAGACTATGAGCCAAATTACTAGAGAGAAGAGCAGCACCATCCCAGGAGGGATGAATACCATCTCTTTTCAACAGGCCAGGTTTACCCCAAAAACTTTTCCAATTGTCTACGAATTCTATATTAATTTGCGGACACCACTTTGACAGCCAGCCATTGAGTGAACACAATCTACTAACTATCTCATCACTCCTTCGAACAGGAAGGGGGCCAGAGCAAATTACAGTGCCTGACATCGTACTTGCGAGTTCAAACACCTCTTTAATGTTAAGTTTGGTGATCTCCGACTGGCGAAGTCGAACATCATTAGTGCCGACGTGAATAATAATCTTAGAGAATTTACGATTAGCATTAGCCAGCACTTTTAAATTTGCTTTGATGTCAGGCGCTCTGGCTCCCGGCAAACATGTGACTATGTTGGCTGGTGTCCCTATTTTCACGTTCCGTGTAATATAATCGCCAATTACCAGGGCACAATCAACAGAATTCTCAGTGGGTGTTTCACTGAGTGGGGCAAATCGATTTGTTGTGGTAATCGGAACGGAAGAGTGGTTTTTTGATCCGCGACTTGAGCGATCCCTCACTGTCATCCATCTGCCTGGCTGCACAGGCAATAATTCAGCCGGAACCGAATCATGTAAAGGGTTCACTATAATAGGCGCATCCAAAATAGTATCTAAAGCTCTAGCACACTTACTATCCTCAATTAAAGTTTGGATCCGTGTTTCTAATTCTGAAATCTTCTCCGTCAGCCTGACTGTCTCCTTGCATTTATCACATATAAACCCTATATTGCCGACGGGGAAGGCTATGCTAAACATGTAACATGAAGTGCAGGTTACAATAACAGGACAAGACATTACTCACCGTATTTGTTGACTAATTCTTACTCACCTGGGCTTTTTATGAACTCAGAGGCGCGGGCGCGCGAGAGAAAAATAAATAAATAACTGAGCGCACGGGTGGCGCGTTAACAGGCTAGCGAGTTGCTAGCGTGTTGTGCTAACAATCGTGTTGTGCCTCTGATGCTGCAGAACGTGACGTCAAGTACTATGTGGGTTGCAGTAAATGGCCGGACTATGAAGTGGTTGATAAAGAAAAGTAAATGGCCAGACTATGAAGTGGTTGAAAACATGATGCTTGGGCAGGGGCTGAGCGGTGGGGAGGAAAACATGACTAACTCCTCCAAAATCAGATTGCCCCTCGGGTGATTTTTGGGCAACTCACTGAGTCTCTGCTCCAGAGAGAACTTCAGCAAGTCTCGCTTCTGACGGGACTCATTCAAGCGGGCTTGAGCTTCTGAATGAGCTTTCTTCTCCGTCAGAATGAGCTTTTTTCTCCGTCAACTTCTAAGGGAAAACAATGCCTTTCATACACCAGGAAAGGCACAATTGGTTTTATCACCGAGCTTAAAAAAAGAAAAAATGAAGAAGATTTCCTGTGGTATCACATGCAATTGCATAAAGAAAAGTAAATGGCCAGACTATGAAGTGGTTGAAAACATGATGCTTTGGCAGGGGCTGAGAGGTGGGGAGGACAACATGACTAACCCCACCATAATCAGATTGCCCTTCGGTTGATTTTTGGGCAACTCACTGAGTCTCTGCTCCAGAGAGAACTTCAGCAAGTCTCGCTTCTGACTGGACTCATTCAAGCGGGCTTGAGCTTCTGAAAGAGCTTTCTTCTCCATCAGAATGATCTTTCTTCTCCGTCAACTTCTAAGCAAAAACAATGCTTTCATACACCAAGAAGAGCACAATTTGTTTTATCACCCAACTTAAAAAAAGAAAAAAAATTAAGAAGATTTCCTGTGGTATCACATGCAATTGCATACAGAGTCAGAGAACCCTTGAACTCATACTAAAGGTGAGAGGGCACGTCCGGGATTTGAACCCGGGACCTCTCGCACCCGAAGCGAGAATCATACCCCTAGACCAACGAGCCTGTCTGACGCTGTATGGGGCTACTTGCGTACAGTTGTACAGTCACCGAACACTGGCCTCAAACAGAATGAGCAGACACTAGTTTTAATAAGAGCATTTGTCCTTAGGGAGCTGCACTCTCTGGCAGGCAGCAATTCAGAGTACATTCTGTGCAGGAAATAAACGCTTGTCATCGGACTGGCTGCTTGTTCTGAAACTGCTGGGCTCGTCCGGGATTTGAACCCGGGACCTCTCGCACCCAAGGCGAGAATCATACCCCTAGACCAACGAGCCTGACTGACAACAGATTTGGCTACTTGCGTAGTTTTAATAGAAAGCGTTTGTCGTTAGGGAGCCACACTCCCTGGCAGGCAGCGATTCTGAGTACGTTCTGTGCAAGGAAATAAGCGCTTGTCATCTGGCTGAATCTTGGCTATGTTGTAGTACAGATGAACACAAGCAGTAATAAGGGTTTCAAAAACATGACAGTTTCGAGTTTGGCTCAGTGCTGCAAAAGGAAGGATCCAACCTTGCTGCTCTCGCTGGTTGTTCTGAAATCCCCGGGCTCGTCCGTGATTTGAACAAGGGATCTCTCGCACCCAAAGCGAGAATCATACCCCTAGACCAACGAGCCTCTTCTTCATTAAGTTTTTTCGGGAGGGCGCCACAAATTCAGTGAAGCCCATCTCCAAGACGGACCACAACCTGGCGTCGAGATACGAAAGTGTAGTTGTTCAAGCATTAGAAACCCCTTGAAGGCATATTACTAATCAAAGGAAAGGCATGCCAGACAAGGCCCAGTGGCCTAATGGATAAGGCATCAGCCTCCGGAGCTGGAGATTGTGGGTTCAAGTCCCACCTGGGTCGTCTTCAATGGGCTATGTTTAAGTTGGATGGTTGACCAATTCCAAGGATGTTTTTTTCAAAGCAATAATGACTACAAGATCTGAATCAGCGTAGAACGGACAAACTTCGGATAGCTGTGGTGGTGATCTAGATCTCCTTCCTCAGATCTAGATATGGCCTGGATCCGGCAGTTTGCGGTAAACCTCGGGATAAACAGAGAGACTAATATTAGCGTAGACGCCATCCTTCTTATGATGTACAAAGTACATCAGGATTTATGGGAAGTGTTCCTGGTTCCTGCTGATCTAAACTATGCAGCCTAACATTGAATTATAGCAGTCTATAATGTGTTATGTGTATGCTAAGCCAAAGAGATGTGTTTTTAGTCTAGATTTGAACTGACAGACTGTGTCTGCTTCCCGGACAATGTTAGGAAGATTGTTCCAAAGTTTTGGTGCCAAGTAGGAAAAGGATCTACTGCCAGCAGTTGATTTTGATATTCTAGGTATTATCAACTGGCCAGAATTTTGAGATCGCAATAGACGTGAAGGACTATAATGGGTTAAGAGCTCGCTCAAGTACTGCGGAGCCAAACCATTTAGTGCTTTGTAAGTAATCAGCAATATTTTTAAATGTATACGATGTTTAATAGGGAGCCAATGCAGTGTTGACAGAACCGGGCTAATATGGTCATACTTCCTGGTTCTGGTAAGAACTCTAGCGGCTGCGTTTTGGACCAGCTGTAGTTTGTTTGTTAAGCATACAGGGCAACCACCCAGTAGAGCATTACAATAATCTAGCCTTGAGGTCATGAACGCATGAACCAAATGTTCCGCATTTGTCAATGAGAGCATATGACGTAATTTAGATGTATTTTTAAGATGGAAAAATGCGCTTTTACAGATACTAGACACGTGACATTCAAATGAGAGATTGGTATCAAAGAGCACACCCAGGTTCCTAACTGACGACGAAGACTTGACAGAGCAGCCATCAAGTGTTAAACAGTATTCTAGGTTATTGCGTGTGGAAGTTTTTTGTCCAATAATTAGAATCTCTGTTTTTTCAGAATTTAGTAGTAGGAAATTACTAGTCATCCAGTTTTTTATATCAGCTATGCATTCCATTAATTTTGTGAATTGGTAAGTTTCGTTAGGTTTTGAGGAAATATAGAGCTGAGTATCATCAGCATAACAGTGAAAACTAATTCCATGTTTCCTAATGATATCTCCTAACGGTAGCATGTACAGAGTGAACAGCAGCGGTCCTAGTACTGAGCCTTGTGGTACGCCATACTGAACTTTTGACCGATAAGACATCTCTTCATTTACTGCTACAAACTGATAACGGTCAGATAAGTATGATTTAAACCATGCTAGTGCAATTCCACTAATGCCAACATAGTTTTCTAGTCTATTTAATAGAATGTTGTGGTCAATGGTGTCAAATGCAGCACTAAGATCAAGTAACACTAATAGAGAGATACAACCACGATCGGATGATAAAAGCAAATCATTTGTGACTTTAATAAGAACAGTCTCAGTACTATGGTACGGTCTAAATCCGGACTGAAAATCCTCGCAGATAGCATTTCCTTCAAGAAAGGAACACAGTTGTGAGGATACTGCCTTTTCTAATATCTTTGACAGAAAAGGCAAATTCGAGATCGGCCTGTAATTGACTAATTCTGTAGGATCAAGTTGCATTTTTTTAACAAGCGGTTTAATCATAGCCAGCTTAAAGGGATACTCCACCAGTTTTTCTTATTAAACTATGTTATTCCCTTAACTAAGACGAGTTGATACATACCTCTCTCGTGTCAGTGCGTGCACTATATCGCTCTGTTTTGCCGCAAAACTATGTTAGCACTTAGCTTAGCCCATGCATTAAATATGGGCCAAGCAGAGAAGCGACCAAACACTTCCACGTTTTCCCTATTTAAACACAGTTACTCGAGTAGTGTAACTTGACCTGGGCTGGTGACACAAAATAAACCGTTGCGCTTTTCTAAGCGTTTAAAATTGATGACTATATTGTATGGCGGAATACCATAACAAGTGCTTTTGAGTACTTCGACTTGGCGCAATAATATCTTCACTCGTGAAAAGTCCTCTTACCGGCACCCGCTTCCTCTCCCTCTGACATTTCCGTCAATACAACCAACGTGACTTTTACTACCTGTGCTATTAGCAAACTGCAGATCATTTGCAATGGCGGACTTTGTAGATGATTATGACTTCTTTGTAGAAGACCCAGAGCCATATCTGTTTGAACCCGAGTACACGGAGGAGGAATTAGCTCTTATGGACCGTGAGAGGCAAGAAAGATATGATCCAGAACAGACCGGAGCTGGCGAAAGACCACGGGCAAACAGCAATTGGTGGTGCAAGTGTGACTGTTGCGAACTTTGTGAAATGTTCGGAGCAAACACGCCACTTCTTCAGAGTCATCAATGGTGTTTTGGGATTCTTGTTCAAAGCAGCTAACCAAGCTCTCCGCTGTATGTGGTGTGTTGGAATTCGGTGAAAAATGACAGCACTATGTACATTCTCCTTATTTTCACAACCCTTTACGATGCACACTTTAACCATTATTGTACACAAACTAGCTTCCAACAACCTGTTACTTCGTCAACTCCGCTCGAACTACTACTACCGGCACATGTCACGTTGGTTGTATTGACGGAAATGTCAGAGGGAGGGGGAGAGGAAGCGGGAGCCGGTAAGAGGACTTTTCACGAGTGAAGATATTATTGCGCCAAGTCGAAGTGCTCAAAAGCACTTGTTATGGTATTCCGCCATACAATATAGCCATCAATTTTAAACGCTTAGAAAAGCGCAACGGTTTATTTTGTGTCACCAGCCCAGGTCAAGTTACACTACTCGAGTAACTGTGTTTACATAGGGAAAACGTGGAAGTGTTTGGTCGCTTCTCTGCTTGGCCCATATTTAATGCATGGGCTAAGCTAAGTGCTAACATAGTTTTGCGGCAATACAGAGCGATATAGCGCACGCACTGAGACGAGAGAGGTATGTATCAACTCGTCTTATTTAAGGGAATAACATAGTTTAATAAGAAAAACTGGTGGAGTATCCCTTTAAAGGGTTTTGGTACGTATCCTAGAGACAAAGATGAATTAATGATGTTAAGAAGAGGATCTATGACTTCTGGAAGCATCTCTTTCAATAGTTTAGTCGGTATAGGGTCTAACATACAAGTTGTTGATTTAGATGAGTTAACGATTTTGCAAAATTCTTCTTCTCCTATAGCAACAAATGAATCAAATTTTTCCTCAGGCAGACTACAATGCACTCCCTGATGCGATACTGTAGTAGACGGTTGCATAGTTATAATTTTGTCTCTGATATTATCAATCTTATAAGTGAAGAAATTTATAAAGTCATTACTGCTGTGTTTCTTGGAAACTTCTGGGCTTGAAGCTTTCTTTTTCGTTAGTTTAATAATAATAATAATAATAATAATAATAATAATACATTTATTTTGTATAGTGCCTTTAAAATTTGCTTTCTCAAAGCGCTTTACAGACAAACATAACAACAGAAAAGAAAAGCAACACACTTTAAACACAAAAATAAGCAGGTAAAATAAATAAGCAGGTAAAATAAGTAATCAGATAAAAGCAATCCTAAAATAAAATGTTTTAAGAAGAGATTTAAAAGTCACTAATGTATTTGCTTCCCTAATGTCAGCCGGGAGAGAATTCCAGAGCTTGGGAGCAGCGAAGGAAAATGCTCTATCACCCCTAGAACGAAGCCGCGTCTTAGGAACAACCAACAGACCACTCTGAGAGGAACGCAGATTACGACATGGTGTATAAGGCAATAAAAGATCAGTCAAGTATTGAGGAGCCAGATTATGCAAAGCCTTATATGCCAGCATATGGATTTTAAAATCAACACGGTACCTGACAGGGAGCCAGTGCAAAGACTCCAAGACAGGGGTAATATGATCCCTAGCCCTGACCCCAGTCAATACTCTGGCAGCTGAATTTAGCAGATATTGCAGTTTGTCGATTGATGATTTAGATACACCAGCTAGGAGACCATTACAATAGTCAACACGTGAAAAGATAAAAGAGTTTATCAACCTCTCAGCAACTGTAAAGGACAGCATAGGACGTAAACGTGCTATATTTCTGAGGTGATAAAAGGATGTCTTAACCGTATTCTGCACAAAAGGCTCAAAAGACAGTGTGGCATCAAATATGACACCAAGAGTTTTTAGTTTGCTTTGAAACTCCAGGGCAACTCCATCAACTGACAGAGTGAGAGACCCAGCCTTTCGCAGTTGATGAGGAGAGCCAAGGAGCATAATTTCGGTTTTAGAGCCATTTAAAGAAAGGAAACTATTAGACATCCAACTCTTGATCTCAGTAATACAATTGGAAAGATGCGCAGCATCCACTTGCTGATCCGGTCTTGAATGGATATAAATCTGCGTATCATCAGCATAAAAGTGATAGTTAAGGTCAAGAGATCTTAATAGTTGACCAAGTGGATAGATATACATACTAAAAAGTAAGGGACCCAATACTGACCCCTGTGGGACACCAGTATGAACAGCACCAACTTTGGACCTATAGCCACCCATAAAAACAAATTGACTGCGGTCAGTAAAATATGACTTGAACCAGCCAAGAACTGTCTCTGACAAACCAAATACTTTTTCAAGACGATAAAGTAACAGTGCATGGTCAATTGTATCAAATTCTGAACTAAGATCCAAGAGAATGAGAAGTGACAGGGAGCCAGAGTCGGAGGCTATAAGTAAGTCATTAGTGACTTTAACTAATGCAGTCTCAGTGCTGTGTAATTTCCGAAACCCAGATTGATGAGGCTCAAATAGATTATTTTCAATTAAGTGTATGTTTAATTGAGACGCAACCACTTTTTCAAATAAATTTTCTTTTTCACTTTTTTGTTTAGCCACTTTTTCAAAAAAATACCTAGGATTATGTTTATTTTCTTCTAATAGGGTTGAAAAATAAGCAGATCTAGCAGCTTTAAAAGCCTCTCTGTAAGCAATCGAGCTCTCCTTCCATGCAATCCGAAATACCTCTAGTTTTGTTTTCTTCCAGTTGCGCTCCATTTTCTGGCTGCTCTCTTAAGGGCTCATTGTACCACGGCGTTGGACTATTTTCTTTAATCTTCTTTAAGCGCAGCGGAGCAACTGTGTCTAAAGTGCTGGAAAATAGAGAGTTAAAAGTTTCTGTTGCAATATCGAGTTCTTCTAAGCTATCTGGGATGCTGAGATGATGAAACTGATCAGGAAGATTATTGATAAAGCAATCTTTCTTGGCAGAAGTGATAGGTCTAACATATTTATAACACGGAGTCGGCTTTGCAGCCTTGGCTAAATGTAATTTACATGAGACTAGATAATGATCTGAGATGTCCTCGCTCTGCTGCAGTATTTCAATGGCATCAACATCTATTCCATGTGATGATATTAGATCTAGAGTATGATTACGACAATGAGTAGGTCCTGACACGTGTTGTCTAACTCCAATTGAGTTTACAATGTCTTTAAATGCCAATCCCAATCCATCTTTTTCATTATCTACATGTATATTAAAATCACCAACAATTAGTACTTTATCTGCAGCCAATACTAATTCTGATAGAAAGTCAGCAAATTCTTTGATAAAGTCTTTATGGTGCCCTGCGGGCCTGTATACAGTAGCCAGCAGAATTCTCAAACGTCATTTATCGTTTACACTATATATTTTTACATTAAGCACCAACACTTCAAAAGAATTATATTTAAAACTAGATTTATTAGTGGTTTTGAAAATATTACTATAAATTATAGCAAAACACCTCCCCCTTTGCCTTTCGGACGAGTTTCATGTTTATAAACAGTAATCTTGCGGGGTGGACTCATTTAAAGTAATGTAATCGTTTGGTTTTAGCCAGGTTTCTGTCAAACACAGCACATCTAGGTTATTATCTGAAATCATATCATTGACAATAAGTGCTTTTGAAGTAAGGGATCGACTATTCAGCAACCCAAGATTTATCGTTTTCTCATCTGTATTATATCTGTTTTTTACTTGTTGAACATCAATTAAATTTTTAAGCTTAGATAGGTTTGGAAGTTTTTTGTATTTCCAAATTCGGGGAACAGACACAGTCTCTATATGATGATATCTAGGTGAAAGAGCCTCTATGTGATGGGATTTATCTGACCTTGGTGACGCGAGGCCGCTAGCAGACGGTTGGTTTAGCCAGTTTGTCTGCTTCCTGACCTGAGCCCCAGATTGTCATGTTTTATCTCTAAGACTATGAGCCAAATTACTAGAGAGAAGAGCAGCACCATCCCAGGAGGGATGAATACCATCTCTTTTCAACAGGCCAGGTTTGCCCCAAAAACTTTTCCAATTGTCTACGAATTCTATATTATTTTGCGGACACAACTTAGACAGCCAGCCATTGAGTGAACACAATCTACTAACTATCTCATCACTCCTTCGAACAGGAAGGGGGCCAGAGCAAATTACAGTGCCTGACATCGTACTTGCGAGTTCAAACACCTCTTTAATGTTAACCCTCTGGGGACTAGCTCTTTTTGGTCCGTTTTCTCTATTTTTATATTTGGGGTTATAAACTATATGTAATGGAGATGGAACACCATGTGTTTGGTATCTATGGATGCAGAAGACCCTAAGCTAACAGAGGCACGCATGTAATATGTTTATAAAGGAAGTATGAGTGAAAATGTACAATAAACTAGAGAATTTCAAAAACGGAAATTCGATTTTTGGCATTTATTTCTGAAAATCACACATCACACAACAATAGTGAACAGTTTTTGAACAAAAAATATATTTGTCAAAGCCTTTGCTTGACAGACATGTGTAATTGTTAAATAAAATGTGTAAAGAACAATGAAAAATTTAACTTTATTTACAAATAGTCCCAGGCGTTTTCCTTAGGAATGCTTAGAATTTTCTAAGCAATGGTTTCTCCTCGTCACTCTCCAGTAATTGTTCCAGAGCTTGTTCCACCGTAAATCGTTTACTGCTTGCCATCATAAAAGTGCTAAAACAATAAATAATGCTATAATTGTATGTGTATATATAAATATATTATAATTGTTCTGTCTCTCTCTCATATCTCTGTGTGCTCGCGCTCCGTAAAGCCTTGTTTATACTCGACGGCCCGTCCGTTCGCTTTCTGTAGTCTCTGCCACTCAACGCTGTTTGCGTAATAGTATATCACCCCTGGCGAGGCTACAGAGTCCTCCGATTTGCTAGAATACGTCATGGTAACCTTCCTCTGATTGGGTAAGAAAAATATTCCTCCATCGGCAATTTTCCATTGGTTGTTGCTCGTGAATCTGGCAAACAACATCGATTTCATTGGCCTTTGACGTAGTGGTATTGCGCAACAAGGAAGTGTGTATACAAGCCGGGTAAGTTTGTTATCACTGTTTTCAGCGGAATCTGAGGAAGACGGCAAAAAAAGACGGCACCTCTCTATCATTAATAGTTTTTAAGATAATTACACATTTGTAAAAGTATGCCATTTTTGGCGGTACCGCCCAATCCGTCCCCAGAGGGTTAATTTTGGTGATCTCCGACTGGCGAAGTCGAACATCATTAGTGCCGACGTGAATAATAATCTCAGAGAATTTACGATTAGCATTATCCAGCACTTTTAAATTTGCTTTGATGTCAGGCGCTCTGGCTCCTGGCAAACATGTGACTATGTTGGCCGGTGTCCCTATTTTCACGTTCCGTGTAATAGAATCGCCAATTACCAGGGCACAATCAACAGAATTCTCAGTGGGTGTTTCACTGAGTGGGGCAAATCGATTTGTTGTGGTAATCGGAACGGAAGAGTGGTTTTTTGATCCGCGACTCGAGCGATCCCTCACTGTCACCAATCTGCCTGGCTGTACAGGCAATAATTCAGCCGGAACCGAATCATGTAAAGGGTTCACTATGCTAGGCGCATCCAAAATAGTATCTAAAGCTCTAGCACACTTACTATCCTCAATTAAAGTTTGGATTCGTGTTTCTAATTCTGAAATCTTCTCCGTCAGCCTGACTGTCTCCTTGCATTTATCACATATAAACCCTATATTGCCGACGGGGAAGGCTATGCTAAACATGTAACATGAAGTGCAGGTTACAATAACAGGACAAGACATTACTCACTGTATTTGTTGACTGATTCTTACTCACCTGGGCTTTTTATGATGAGGCGCGGGCGCGCAAGAGAAAAATAAATAAATAACTGAGCGCACGGGTGGCGCGTTAACAGGCTAGCGATTTACTAGCGTGTTGTGCTAACAATCGTGTTGTGCCTCTGATGTTGGAGAACGTGACGTCAAGTACTATGTGGGTTGCAGTAAATGGCCGGACTATGAAGTGGTTGATAAAGAAAAGTAAATGGCCAGACTATGAAGTGGTTGAAAACATGATGCTTGGGCAGGGGCTGAGAGGTGGGGAGGACAAAATGTCTAACTCCTCCAAAATCAGATTGCCCTTCGGGTGATTTTTGGGCAACTCACTGAGTCTCTGCTCCAGAGAGAACTTCAGCAAGTCTTGCTTCTGACTGGACTCATTCAAGCGGGCTTGAGCTTCTGAATGAGCTTTCTTCTCCGTCAGAATGAGCTTTCTTCTCCGTCAACTTCTAAGGGAAAACAATGCCTTTCATACACCAGGAAGAGCACAATTTGTTTTATCACCCAGCTTAAAAAAAGAAAAAAAATGAAGAAGATTTCCTGTGGTATCACATGCAATTGCATACAGAGTCAGAGAACCCTTGAACTCATACTAAAGGTGAGAGGGCTCGTCCGGGATTTGAACCAGGGACCTCTCGCACCCGAAGCAAGAATCATACCCCTAGACCAACGAACCTGCCTGACGCCGAATGGGGCTACTTGGGTACACTTCTACAGTCACCGAACACTGGCCTCAAACAGAATGAGCAGACACTATTTTTAATAAGAGCATTTGTCCTTAGGGAGCTGCACTCTCTGGCAGGCAGCGATTCAGAGTACATTCTGTGCAGGAAATAAACGCTTGTCATCGGACTAGCTGCTTGTTCAGAAACTGCCGGGCTCGTCCAGGATTTGAACCAGGGACCTCTCGCACCCAAAGCGAGAATCATACCCCTAGACAAACGAGCCTGACTGACTAAAGATTCGGCTACTTGCGTACACTTGTAGAGTCACTGAATCCTGGCCTCTTACAGAATGGGAAGGCACTAGTTTTAATAGAAAGCGTTTGTCGTTAGGGAGCCACACTCCCTGGCAGGCAGCGATTCTGAGTACGTTCTGTGCAAGGAAATAAGCCCTTGTCATCTGGCTGAATCTTGGCTATGTTGTTGTACAGATGAACACAAGCAGTAATAAGGGTTTCAAAAACATGACAGTTTTGAGTTTGGCTCAGTGCTGCAAAAGGAAGGATCCAACCTTGCTGCTCTTTCTGAAATCCCCGGGCTCGTCAGGAATTTGAACACGGGACCTCTCGCACCCAAATCGAGAAACATACCCCCAGACCAACGAGCCTCTTCTACATTAAGACTTTCGGGAGGTCGCCACAAATTCAGTGAAGCCCATCTCAAAGACGGACCACGACCTGGCGTCGAGATACGAAAGTGTAGTTGTTTGAGCGTTAGAAACCCCTTGAAGGCATATTACTGATCAAAGGAAAAGCATGCCAGACAAGGCCCAGTGGCCTAATGGATAAGGCATCAGCATCCGGCGCTGGAGATTTTGGCTTCAAGTCCCACCTGGGTCTTCTTCAATGGGCTATATTTAAGTTGGATGTTCCACAAATTCAAGGATGGTTTGTTCAAAGCAATAATGACCACAAGATCTAAGTTAGTATAGAACGGACAAACTTTGGATAGCTGTGGTTGTGGGTTTTTGTGTGCATCAGACTGTCAGTGAATCATTCTTGCCTGCGCGTGCATGTGACCTTTCAGGCTGAAATTACACAAAGCACTGTGCGCAAGAGGCCGAGTGGCCTAAGGGGAAAAAGCCACTTCTTGCTTTTGCACTGGACCTACGACGAAGGCTTTGCGTATGAAAGCCGAGGGGCAGACTACACACAAAACAGGTGGGAAAGAGTCATGAACTATAAATGAATCTAGTCATCGAAAAACATCATTGATACGTTTGTTTTGTCCATACAACCAAAATGGCTGTGTAATTGGAGAAAAACACATGGAACAGAAATGGCGAGCTCTAAATGTAAACAGTCGCATATAGGCTATGCCGTAGGCTTGACTTTGAACTAAAAGGCATCAGCCTTCTACCTAGGGATGCTGTTACTAGGGCGTGCTTGTTGCGCTAGCTCTAAGCCGATGCTGCAAAAAGTCAATGAAAAGTTGTTCAAAGAAACTCCACAGAACAACAAGTATACCTGTGCTTAGCGTTTCTGCAAAAGAGCCACGGGTAATTCAGTTAAGAGCGATTTAAAATGCTTTGAATCCCACTACAGCATCTACAGACCTGCGAAAAAAGTTCAATTTTCCCAAAGCATCAGCCTCTGATGCTGCAGGACGTGACGTCAAATTCTATGTGGGTTGCAGTAAATGGTCGGACTATGAAGTGGTTGATAAAGAAAAGTAAATGGTCAGACTATGAAGTGGTTGAAAACATGATGCTTGGGCAGAGGCTGAGAGGTGGGGAGGACAACATGACTAACTCCTCCAAAATCAGATTGCCCTTCGGGTGATTTTTGGGCAACTCACTGAGTCTCTGCTCCAGAGAGAACTTCAGCAAGTCTCGCTTCTGACTGGACTCATTCAAGCGGGCTTGAGCTTCTGAATGAGCTTTCTTCTCCGTCAGAATGAGCTTTCTTCTCCGTCAACTTCTAAGGGAAAACAATGCCTTTCATAAACCAGGAAGAGCACAATTTGTTTTATCACCCAGTTTAAAAAAAGAAAAAAAATGAAGAAGATTTCCTGTGGTATCACATGCAATTGCATAAAGAAAAGTAAATGGCCAGACTATGAAGTGGTTGAAAACATGATGCTTTGGCAGGGGCTGAGAGGTGGGGAGGACAACATGACTAACTCCTCCATAATCAGATTGCCCTTCGGGTGATTTTTGGGCAACTCACTGAGTCTCTGCTCCAGAGAGAACTTCAGCAAGTCTCGCTTCTGACTGGACTCATTCAAGCGGGCTTGAGCTTCTGAATGAGCTTTCTTCTCCGTCAGAATGAGCTTTCTTCTCCGTCAACTTCTAAGGGAAAACAATGCCTTTCATACACCAAGAAGAGCACAATTTGTTTTATCACCCAGCTTAAAAAAAGAGAAAAAAAATGAAGAAGATTTCCAGTGGTATCACATGCAATTGCATACAGAGTCAGAGAACCCTTGAACTCATACTAAAGGTGAGAGAGCTCGTCCGGGATTTGAACCCGGGACCTCTTGCACCCGAAGCAAAAATCCTACCCCTAGACCAACCAGCCTGCCTGACGCTGGATGGGGCTTCTTGCGTACACTTGTACAGTCACCGAACACTGGCCTCAAACAGAATGAGCAGACGCTATTTTTAATAAGAGCATTCTTCTCTCCGCACCCAGCATTGTCCTTAGGGAGCTGCACTCTCTGGCAGGCAGCGATTCAGAGTACATTCTGTGCAGGAAATAAACGCTCGGCATCGGACTGGCTGCTTGTTCTGAAACTGCTGGGCTCGTCCGGGATTTGAACCCGGGACCTCTCACACCCAAAGCGAGAATCATACCCCTAGACAAACGAGCCTGACTGACAACAGATTCGGCTACTTGCGTACACTTGTAGAATCACTGAATCCTGGCCTCTTACAGAATGGGAAGGCACTAGTTTTAATAGAAAACGTTTGTCGTTAGGGAGCCACACTCCCTGGCAGGCAGCGATTCTGAGTACGTTCTGTGCAAGGAAATAAGCCCTTGTCATCTGGCTGAATCTTGGCTATGTTGTTGTACAGATGAACACAAGCAGTAATAAGGGTTTCAAAAACATGACAGTTTTGAGTTTGGCTCAGTGCTGCAGAAGGAAGGATCCAACATTGCTGCTCTTTCTGAAATCCCCGGGCTCGTCAAGAATTTGAACATGGGACCTCTCGCACCCAAAGCGAGAAACATACCCCTAGACCAACGAGCCTCTTCTACATTAATTCTTTCGGGATGGCGCCACAAATTCAGTGAAGCCCATCTCAAAGACGGAGCACGACCTGGCGTCGAGATACGAAAGTGTAGTTGTTTGAGCGTTAGCAACCCCTTGAAGGCATATTACTGATCAAAGGAAAAGCATGCCAGACAAGGCCCAGTGGCCTAATGGATAAGGCATCAGCATCCGGCGTTGGAGATTGTGGCTTCAAGTCCCACCTGGGTCATCTTCAATGGGCTATGTTTAAGTTGGATGTTCCAGAAATTCAAGGATGGTTTGTTCAAAGCAATAATGACCACAAGATCTGACTTAGTATAGAACGGACAAACTTTGGATAGCTGTGGTGGTGGGTTTTTGTGTGCATCAGACTGTCAGTGAATCATTCTTGCCTGCCCGTGCATGTGCCCTTTCAGGCTGAAATTACACAAAGCACTGTGCGCAAGAGGCCCAGTGGCCTAAGGGGAAAAAGCCACTTCTTGCTTTTGCACTGGACCTACGACGAAGGCTTTGCGTACGAAAGCAGAGAGGCAGACTACACACAAAACAGGTGGGAAAGAGTCATGAACTATAAATGAATCTAGTCAACGAAAAACATCATTGATACGTTTGTTTTGTCCATACAACCAAAATGGCTGTGTAATTGGAGAAAAACACATGGAACAGAAATGGCGGGCTCTAAATGTAAACCGCCGCATATAGGCTATGACGTAGGCTTGACTTTGAACTAAAAGGCATCAGCCTTCTACCTAGGGAGGCTGTTACTAGGGCGTGCTTGTTGCGCTAGCTCTAAGCCGATGCTGCAAAAAGTCAATGAAAAGTTGTTCAAAGAAACTCTACAGAACAACAAGTATACCTGTGCTTAGCGTTTCTGCAAAAGAGCCACGGGTAATTCAGTTAAGAGCGATTTAAAATGCTTTGAATCCCACTACAGCATCTACAGACCTGCGAAAAAAGTTCAATTTTCCCAAAGCATCAGCCTCTGATGATGCAGAACGTGACGTCAAGTACTATGTGGGTTGCAGTAAATGGCCAGACTATGAAGTGGTTGATAAAGAAAAGTAAATGGCCAGACTATGAAGTGGTTGAAAACATCATGCTTTGGCAGGGGCTGAGAGGTGGGGAGGACAACATGACTAACTCCTCCATAATCAGATTACCCTTCGGGTGATTTTTGGGCAACTCACTGAGTCTCTGCTCCAGAGAGAACTTCAGCAAGTCTCGCTTCTGACTGGACTCATTCAAGCGGGCTTGAGCTTCTGAAAGAGCTTTCTTCCCCGTCAGAATGAGCTTTCTTCTCCGTCAACTTCTATGGGAAAACAATGCCTTTCATACACCAAGAAGAGCACAATTTGTTTTATCACCCAGCTTAAAAAAAGAAAAAAAAATTAAGAAGATTTCCTGTGGTATCACATGCAATTGCATACAGAGTCAGAGAAGCCTTGAACTCATACTAAAGGTGAGAGGGCTCTTCCGGGATTTGAACCTTGGGACCTCTTGCACCCGAAGCGAGAATCATACCCCTAGACCAACGAGCCTGCCTGACGCTGAATGGGGCTACCTGCGTACACTTGTACAGTCACCAAACACTGGCCTCAAACAGAATGAGCAGACACTAGTTTTAATAAGAGCATTTTTCCTTAGGGAGCTGCACGCCCTGGCAGGCAGCGATTCAGAGTACATTCTGTGCAGGAAATAAACGCTTATCATCAGAGTGGCTGCTTGTTCTGAAACTGCTGGGCTCGTCCGGGATTTGAAGCCAGGACCTCTCGCACCGAAAGCAAGAATCATACCCCTAGACCAACTAGCCTGACTGACAACAGATTCGGCTACTTGCGTACACTTGTAGAGTCACTGAATGCTGGCCTCTTACAGAATGGGGAGGCACTAGTTTTAATAGAAAGCGTTTTTCGTTAGGGAGCCACATTCCCTGGCAGGCAGCGATTCTGAGTATGTTCTGTGCAAGGAAATAAGCCCTTGTCATCTTGGCTATATTGTTGTACAGATGAACACAAGCAGTAATAAGGGTTTCAAAAACATGACAGTTTTGAGTTTGGCTCAGTGCTGCAACTTCAGCAAGTCTCGCTTCTGACTGGACTCATTCAAGCGGAAATAAGGGGAAAAAGCCACTTCTTGCTTTTGCACTGGACCTACGACGAAGGCTTTAAATATGAAAGCAGAGGGGCAGACTACACACAAAACAGGTGGGAAAGAGTCATGAACTATAAATGAATCTAGTCATCGAAAAACATCATTGATACGTTTGTTTTGTCCATACAACCAAAATGGCTGTTTAATTGGAGAAAAACACATGGAACAGAAATGGCGGGCTCTAAATGTAAACAGCCGCATATAGGCTATGCCGTAGGGTTGACTTTGAACTAAAAGGCATCAGCCTTCTACCTAGGGATGCTGTTACTAGGGGGGGCTTGTTGCGCTAGCTCTAAGCCGATGCTGCAAAAAGTCAATGAAAAGTTGTTCAAAGAAACTCCACAGAACAACAAGTATACCTGTGCTTAGCGTTTCTGCAAAAGAGCCACGGGTAATTCAGTTAAGAGCGATTTAAAATGCTTTGAATCCCACTACAGCATCTACAGACCTGCGAAAAAAGTTAAATTTTCCCAAAGCATCAGCCTCTGATGCTGCAGAACGTGACGTCAAGTACTATATGGGCTGCAGTAAATGGTCAGACTATGAAGTGGTTGATAAAGAAAAGTAAATGGCCAGATTATGAAGTGGTTGAAAACATGATGCTTGGGCAGGGGCTGAGAGGTGGGGAGGACAACATGACTAAGTCCTCCAAAATCAGATTGCCCTTCGGGTGATTTTTGGCAACTCACTGAGTCTCTGCTACAGAGAGAACTTCAGCAAGTCTCGCTTCTGTCTGGACTCATTCAAGATGGCTTGAGCTTCTGAAAGAGCTTTCTTCTCCGTCAGAATGAGCTTTCTTCTCCGCCAACTTCTAAGGGAAAACAATGCCTTTCATACACCAGGAAGAGCACAATTTGTTTTATCACCCAGCTTAAAAAAAGAAAAAAAAAATGAAGAAGATTTCCTGTGGTATCACATGCAATTGCATAAAGAAAAGTAAATGGCCAGACTATGAAGTGTTTGAAAACATGATGCTTTGGCAGGGGCTGAGAGGTGGGGAGGACAACATGACTAACTCCTCCATAATCAGATTGCCCTTCGGGTGATTTTTGGCAACTCACTGAGTCTCTGTTACTAGAGAACTTCAGCAAGTCTCGCTTCTGACTGGACTCATTCAAGCGGGCTTGAGCTTCTGAAAGAGCTTTCTTCTCCGTCAGAATGAGCTTTCTTCTCCGTCAACTTCTAAGGGAAAACAATGCCTTTCATACACCAGGAAGAGCACAATTTGTTTTATCACCCAGCTTAAAAAAAGAAAAAAAAATGAAGAAGATTTCCTGTGGTATCACATGCAATTGCATAAAGAAAAGTAAATGGCCAGACTATGAAGTGGTTGAAAACATGATGCTTTGGCAGGGGCTGAGAGGTGGGGAGGTCAACATGACTAACTCCACCATAATCAGATTGCCCTTAGGTTGATTGTTGGGCAACTCACTGAGTCTCTGCTCCAGAGAGAACTTCAGCAAGTCACGCTTCTGACTGGACTCATTCAAGCGGGCTTCAGCTTCTGAAAGAACTTTCTTCTCCGTCAGAATGAGCTGTCTTCCCCGTCAGAATGAGCTTTCTTCTCCGTCAACTTCTAAGGGAAAACAATGCCTTTCATACACCAAGAAGACCACAATTTGTTTTATCACCCAGCTTAAAAAAAGAAAAAAAAAATTAAGAAGATTTCCTGTGGTATCAGATGCAATTGCATACAGAGTCAGAGAACCCTTGAACTCATACTAAAGGTGAGAGGGCTCGTCCGGGATTTGAACCCGGGACCTCTCGCACCCGAAGCGAGAATCATACCCCTAGACCAACGAGCCTGCCTGACGCTGGGTGTGGCTACTTGCGTACACTTGTACAGTCACCGAACACTGGCCTCAAACAGAATGAGCAGACACTATTTTTAATGAGAGCGTTTGTCCTTAGGGAGCTGCACTCTCTGGCAGGCAGCGATTCAGAGTACTTTCTGTGCAGGAAATAAGCTGTTCCGAGCGGATCGCATCGCGGAGCTAACGGGGAAAACGAGAGGTGGTGGATTGTGTTTCTACATTAACGAAAGTTGGTGTTCAGATGTAACAACACTGAAGAAGATGTGCTCTCCTAATTTAGAGGCACATTTCATAAACTGTAAACCCTTCTACTCGCCTCGGGAATTTTCGTCTTTCATTCTCGTGAATGTTTACATCCCTCCAGACGCGTGCGTGAGCGCGGCGCTACAACAGCTGGCTGAACAAATATCTGAAACGGAACAAAGGTACCCAGACTCTCTTTTAATCATTCTTGGGGATTTTAACAAAGCAAATCTTTCCCGTGAACTACCAAAATACAGACAGCACGTTACATGTCCCACCAGAGACAGTAATATACTGGACCACTGTTACACCACAATAAGAAATGCATATCACTCCGTCCCACGGGCAGCTTTGGGGCTCTCTGATCACTGTTTGGTTCATCTCATACCGACCTACAGGCAGAAACTGAAATCAGCTAAACCTGGAATAAGGACTGTGAAAAGATGGACTAATGAAGCAGAGCAGAATCTACAGGCCTGCTTTGATTGCACTGATTGGACTGTTTTTGAAGCTGCTACCAATGATCTGGATGAGCTCACAGATACTGTAACATCATATATAAGTTTCTGTGAGGATACATGCATTCCTACCAGGACATTCTTATCATTCACTAATGATAAACCATGGTTTACTGGGAAACTCAAACACCTTCGTCATGCCAAAGAGGATGCTTACAGAAGTGGGGATAAAATCTTGTATAACCAGGCCAGAAACAGATTGACAAAGGAGATCAGAGTTGCTAAAAGGAACTACTCTGATAAACTGAAAAACCAGTTTTCATCCAACGACCCATCATCAGTCTGGAATGGCCTGAGGAACATTGCCAACTACAAGTCACCATCCCCTCGATCTGTGGACAATCAACACCTGGCTGACGATTTAAATTCATTTTACTGCCGGTTTGAAAAGCCCTCATTCACACCACACACCCGGTCTGATCTGCACTTCACACATTCAGCATCACCTCCTGTTCTCCAATTATCACTCCCCCCTCCTGCCATCCAACCTGAGCTTAAGGTCTGTGTGGAGGACGTGAGCCGAGTCTTCAAAAAACAGAAGACTAGGAAAGCCTCAGGCCCAGACGGCATCTCATCTGCTTGTTTAAAAGCCTGCGCTGACCAACTGGCCCCGGTCTTCACGCAGATCTTCAACAGATCATTGGAGCAGTGTGAAGTTCCCTGCTGCTTCAAACGCTCCACTATCATTCCTGTCCCCAAAAAACCCCAAATCACTGGACTTAATAACTACAGACCTGTCGCTCTCACGTCTGTGGTCATGAAGTCGTTTGAAAGACTGGTGCTGGCCCACCTGAAGGACATCACTGGACCCCTGCTGGATCCCTTTCAGTTTGCTTACAGAGCAAACAGGTCTGTGGATGATGCAGTCAACATGGGACTGCATTATATCCTGCAACATCTCGACAGACCAGGGACTTATGCAAGGATCCTCTTTGTGGACTTCAGTTCGGCCTTCAATACCATCATGCCTGGTCTTCTCACAGCCAAACTGACCCAGCTCTCCATACCATCCTCGATCTGTCAGTGGATCACCAGCTTTCTGACGGACCGGCAGCAGCGAGTGAGACTGGGGAAACACACATCCAAGACACTCACAATCAGCACTGGTGCTCCCCAAGGGTGCGTTCTCTCCCCACTGCTCTTCTCCCTGTACACTAATGACTGCACTTCTAAAGACCCCACTGTCAAGCTCCTGAAATTTGCAGACGACACCACTGTCATCGGTCTCATCCGAAACGGTGACGAGTCTGCTTACAGACTGGAGGTTGAACAGCTGGCTGCCTGGTGCAGTTATAACAACCTTGAGCTGAACACGCTCAAAACAGTGGAGATGATCGTGGACTTCAGGAGGAACAGCTCACCACTCCTCCCACTCACCATCATGAACAGCACTGTGGAAGCAGTGGAGTCATTCAGGTTCCTGGGCACTATCATCTCTCAGGACCTGAAGTGGGACAATCACATTGACTCCACTGTGAAAAAGGCCCAGCAGAGACTGTACTTCCTTCGCCAGCTGAGGAAGTTCAACCTGCCTCAGGATCTGCTGATCCAGTTCTACTCAGCCGTCATTGAGTCTGTCTTGTGCGCTTCCATCACTGTCTGGTTTGGTTCAGCTACCAAATCAGACATCAGGAGACTACAACGGACAGTCCGGACTGCGGAGAGGATTATTGGTGCCCCCCTGCCAAACCTCCAGGACCTGTACTCTTCCAGAGTGAGGAAGAGAGCAGGTAAAATCATCACAGACTCCACTCACCCTGGACACCACCTGTTTGAACTGTTACCGTCAAGACGGAGACTCAGATCACTGGCCACAAGAACATCTCGGCACAGGAACAGTTTCTTCCCACAGACCATTTCCCTCCTGAACAGTTAACACTCCTCCCAAGGCATATGCCTGTAAGTGCAATACTCCCACTGTTTAGTGCAATATCCCACAACTCAGGTGATACTTATATGTAGATTTATTTATTTATAATATTCAAAACACTGTAAATAGGTTCATAATCTGTAAATCTGAAAATGTCTATTCTGACTAAACCCAACTGTGATAGTTTTATTCTCATATATTTATATTTTTATTTTTTATTCTTATAATTTGTAGTATTATGTTTCATGTTGTATTTGTATATGTCCACTGGAAGCCTCAGTACCAAAACAAATTCCTTGTGTGTGCAAGCACACTTGGCAATAAAGCTCTTTCTGATTCTGATTCTGAAACGCTTGTCATCAGACTGGTTGCTTGTTCTGAAACTGCTGGGCTCGTCCGGGATTTGAACCCGGGATCTCTCGCACCCAAAGCGAGAATCATACCTCTAGACCAACGAGCCTGACTGACAAGAGATTTGGCTACTTGCGTACAATTTTAGAGTCACTGAATGCTGGTCTCTTACAGAATGGGAAGGCACTAGTTTTAATAGAAAGCGTTTGTCGTTAGGGAGCCACACTCCCTGGCAGGCAGCGATTCTGAGTACGTTCTGTGCAAGGAAATAAGCGCTTGTCATCTGGCTGAATCTTGGCTATGTTGTAGTACAGATGAAAACAAGCAGTAATAAGGGTTTCAAAAACATGACAGTTTTGAGTTTGGCTCAGTGCTGCAAAAGGAAGGATCCAACCTTGCTGCACGTTCTGAAATCCCCGGGCTCGTCCGGGATTTGAACCCGGGACCTCTCGCACCCAAAGCGAGAATCATACCCCTAGACCAACGAGCCTCTTCTACAATAAGTCTTTCGGGAGGGCGCCACAAATTCAGTGAAGCCCATCTCAAAGACGGACCACGCCCTGGCGTCGAGATACGAAAGTGTAGTTGTTCGAGCGTTAGAAACCCCTTGAAGGCATATTACTGATCAAAGGAAAAGCATGTCAGACAAGGCCCAGTGGCCTGTGGATGTTCCACAAATTCACGGATGGTTTGTTCAAAGCAATAATGACCACAAGATCTGAGTTAGCATAGTACGGACAAACCTCGGATAGCTGTAGTGGTGGGTTTTTGTGTGCATCAGACTGTCAGTGAATCATTCTTGCCTGCCCGTGCATGTGCCCTTTCAGGCTGAAATTACACAAAGCACTGTGCGCAAGAGGCCCAGTGGCCTAAGGGGAAAAAGCCACTTCTTGCTTTTGCACTGGACCTACGACGAAGGCTTTGCGTACGAAAGCAGAGAGGCAGACTACACACAAAACAGGTGAGAAAGAGTCATGAACTATAAATGAATCTAGTCAACGAAAAACATCATTGATACGTTTGATTTTGTCCATACAACCAAAATGGCTGTGTAATTGGAGAAAAACACATGGAACAGAAATGGCGGGCTCTAAATGTAAACCGCCGCATATAGGCTATGCCGTAGGCTTGACTTTGAACTAAAAGGCATCAGCCTCCTACCTAGGGAGGCTGTTACTAGGGCGTGCTTGTTGCGCTAGCTCTAAGCTGATGCTGCAAAAAGTCAATGAAAAGTTGTTCAAAGAAACTCTACAGAACAACAAGTATACCTGTGCTTAGCGTTTCTGCAAAAGAGCCACGGGTAATTCAGTTAAGAGCGATTTAAAATGCTTTGAATCCCACTACAGCATCTACAGACCTGCGAAAAAAGTTACATTTTGCCAAAGCATCAGCCTCTGATGCTGCAGAACGTGACGTCAAGTACTATGTGGGTTGCAGTAAATGGCCGGACTATGAAGTGGTTGATAAAGAAAAGTAAATGGCCAGACTATGAAGTGGTTGAAAACATGATGCTTGGGCAGGGGCTGAGAGGTGGGGAGGACAACATGACTAACTCCTCCAAAATCAGATTGCCCTTCGGGTGATTTTTGGGCAACTCACTGAGTCTCTGCTCCAGAGAGAACTTCAGCAAGTCTCGCTTCTGACTGGACTCATTCAAGCGGGCTTGAGCTTCTGAATGAGCTTTCTTCTCCGTCAGAATGAGCTTTCTTCTCCGTCAACTTCTAAGGGAAAACAATGCCTTTCATACACCAGGAAGAGCACAATTTGTTTTATCACCCAGCTTAAAAAAAGAAAAAAAATGAAGAATATTTTCCTGTGGTATCACATGCAATTGCATAAAAAAAAGTAAATGGCCAGACTATGAAGTGGTTGAAAACATGATGCTTTGGCAGGGGCTGAGAGGTGGGGAGCTCAACATGACTAACTCCACCATAATCAGATTGCCCTTAGGTTGATTGTTGGGCAACTCACTGAGTCTCTGCTCCAGAGAGAACTTCAGCAAGTCTCGCTTCTGACTGGACTCATTCAAGCGGGCTTGAGCTTCTGAAAGAACTTTCTTCTCCGTCAGAATGAGCTGTCTTCCCCGTCAGAATGAGCTTTCTTCTCCGTCAACTTCTAAGGGAAAACAATGCCTTTCATACACCAAGAAGAGCACAATTTGTTTTATCACCCAGCTTAAAAAAAGAAAAAAAAAATTAAGAAGATTTCCTGTGGTATCAGATGCAATTGCATACAGAGTCAGAGAACCCTTGAACTCATACTAAAGGTGAGAGGGCTCGTCCGGGATTTGAACCCGGGACCTCTCGCACCCGAAGCGAGAATCATACCCCTAGACCAACGAGCCTGCCTGACGCTGGGTGTGGCTACTTGCGTACACTTGTACAGTCACCGAACACTGGCCTCAAACAGAATGAGCAGACACTATTTTTAATGAGAGCGTTTGTCCTTAGGGAGCTGCCCTCTCTGGCAGGCAGCGATTCAGAGTACTTTCTGTGCAGGAAATAAACGCTTGTCATCGGACTGGTTGCTTGTTCTGAAACTGCTGGGCTCGTCCGGGATTTGAACCCGGGATCTCTCGCACCCAAAGCGAGAATCATACCTCTAGACCAACGAGCCTGACTGACAAGAGATTTGGCTACTTGCGTAGACTTTTAGAGTCACTGAATGCTGGTCTCTTACAGAATGGGAAGGCACTAGTTTTAATAGAAAGCGTTTGTCGTTAGGGAGCCACACTCCCTGGCAGGCAGCGATTCTGAGTACGTTCTGTGCAAGGAAATAAGCGCTTGTCATCTGGCTGAATCTTGGCTATGTTGTAGTACAGATGAAAACAAGCAGTAATAAGGGGTTCAAAAACATGACAGTTTTGAGTTTGGCTCAGTGCTGCAAAAGGAAGGATACAACCATGCTGCACGTTCTGAGATCCCCGGGCTCGTCCGGGATTTGAACCCGGGACCTCTCGCACCCAAAGCGAGAATCATACCCCTAGACCAACGAGCCTCTTCTACAATAAGTCTTTCGGGAGGGCGCCAAAAATTCAGTGAAGCCCATCTCAAAGACGGACCACGACCTGGCGTCGAGATACGAAAGTGTAGTTGTTCGAGCGTTAGAAACCCCTTGAAGTCATATTACTGATCAAAGGAAAAGCATGCCAGACAAGGCCCAGTGGCATGTGGATGTTCCACAAATTCAAGGATGGTTTGTTCAAAGCAATAATGACCACAAGATCTGAGTTAGCATAGTACGGACAAACCTCGGATAGCTGTAGTGGTGGGTTTTTGTGTGCATCAGACTGTCAGTGAATCATTCTTGCCTGCCCGTGCATGTGCCCTTTCAGGCTGAAATTACACAAAGCACTGTGCGCAAGAGGCCCAGTGGCCTAAGGGGAAAAAGCCACTTCTTGCTTTTGCACTGGACCTACGACGAAGGCTTTGCGTACGAAAGCAGAGAGGCAGACTACACACAAAACAGGTGGGAAAGAGTCATGAACTATAAATGAATCTAGTCTACGAAAAACATCATTGATACGTTTGTTTTGTCCATACAACCAAAATGGCTGTGTAATTGGAGAAAAACACATGGAACAGAAATGGCGGGCTCTAAATGTAAACCGCCGCATATAGGCTATGCCGTAGGCTTGACTTTGAACTAAAAGGCATCAGCCTCCTACCTAGGGAGGCTGTTACTAGGGCGTGCTTGTTGCGCTAGCTCTAAGCCGATGCTGCAAAAAGTCAATGAAAAGTTGTTCAAAGAAACTCTACAGAACAACAAGTATACCTGTGCTTAGCGTTTCTGCAAAAGAGCCACGGGTAATTCAGTTAAGAGCGATTTAAAATGCTTTGAATCCCACTACAGCATCTACAGACCTGCGAAAAAAGTTAAATTTTGCCAAAGCATCAGCCTCTGATGCTGCAGAACGTGACGTCAAGTACTATGTGGGTTGCAGTAAATGGCCGGACTATGAAGTGGTTGATAAAGAAAAGTAAATGGCCAGACTATGAAGTGGTTGAAAACATGATGCTTGGGCAGGGGCTGAGAGGTGGGGAGGACAAAATGTCTAACTCCTCCAAAATCAGATTGCCCTTCGGGTGATTTTTGGGCAACTCACTGAGTCTCTGCTCCAGAGAGAACTTCAGCAAGTCTCGCTTCTGACTGGACTCATTCAAGCGGGCTTGAGCTTCTGAATGAGCTTTCTTCTCCGTCAGAATGAGCTTTCTTCTCCGTCAACTTCTAAGGGAAAACAATGCCTTTCATACACCAGGAAGAGCACAATTTGTTTTATCACCCAGCTTAAAAAAAGAAAAAAAATGAAGAAGATTTCCTGTGGTATCACATGCAATTGCATACAGAGTCAGAGAACCCTTGAACTCATACTAAAGGTGAGAGGGCTCCACCGGGAGTTGAACCCGGGACCTCTCGCACCCGAAGCGAGAATCATACCCCTGGACCAACGAACCTGCCTGACGCTGAATGGGGCTACTTGCGTACACTTCTACAGTCACCGAACACTGGCCTCAAACAGAATGAGCAGACACTATTTTTAATAAGAGCATTTGTCCTTAGGGAGCTGCACTCTCTGGCAGGCAGCGATTCAGAGTACATTCTGTGCAGGAAATAAACGCTTGTCATCGGACTGGCTGCTTGTTCTGAAACTGCTGGGCTCGTCTGGAATTTGAACCCGGGACCTCTCGCACCCAAAGCGAGAATCATACCCCTAGACAAACGAGCCTGACTGACTAAAGATTCGGCTACTTGCGTACACTTGTAGAGTCACTGAATCCTGGCCTCTTACAGAATGGGAAGGCACTAGTTTTAATAGAAAGCGTTTGTCGTTAGGGAGCCACACTCCCTGGCAGGCAGCGATTCTGAGTACGTTCTGTGCAAGGAAATAAGCCCTTGTCATCTGGCTGAATCTTGGCTATGTTGTTGTACAGATGAACACAAGCAGTAATAAGGGTTTCAAAAACATGACAGTTTTGAGTTTGGCTCAGTGCTGCAAAAGGAAGGATCCAACCTTGCTGCTCTTTCTGAAATCCCCGGGCTCGTCAGGAATTTGAACACGGGACCTCTCGCACCCAAATCGAGAAACATACCCCCAGACCAACGAGCCTCTTCTACATTAAGACTTTCGGGAGGGCGCCACAAATTCAGTGAAACCCATCTCAAAGACGGACCACGACCTGGCGTCGAGATACGAAAGTGTAGTTGTTTGAGCGTTAGAAACCCCTTGAAGGCATATTACTGATCAAAGGAAAAGCATGCCAGACAAGGCCCAGTGGCCTAATGGATAAGGCATCAGCATCCGGCGCTGGAGATTTTGGCTTCAAGTCCCACCTGGGTCTTCTTCAATGGGCTATATTTAAGTTGGATGTTCCACAAATTCAAGGATGGTTTGTTCAAAGCAATAATGACCACAAGATCTAAGTTAGTATAGAACGGACAAACTTTGGATAGCTGTGGTTGTGGGTTTTTGTGTGCATCAGACTGTCAGTGAATCATTCTTGCCTGCGCGTGCATGTGACCTTTCAGGCTGAAATTACACAAAGCACTGTGCGCAAGAGGCCGAGTGGCCTAAGGGGAAAAAGCCACTTCTTGCTTTTGCACTGGACCTACGACGAAGGCTTTGCGTATGAAAGCAGAGGGGCAGACTACACACAAAACAGGTGGGAAAGAGTCATGAACTATAAATGAATCTAGTCATCGAAAAACATCATTGATACGTTTGTTTTGTCCATACAACCAAAATGGCTGTGTAATTGGAGAAAAACACATGGAACAGAAATGGCGAGCTCTAAATGTAAACAGCCGCATATAGGCTATGCCGTAGGCTTGACTTTGAACTAAAAGGCATCAGCCTTCTACCTAGGGATGCTGTTACTAGGGCGTGCTTGTTGCGCTAGCTCTAAGCCGATGCTGCAAAAAGTCAATGAAAAGTTGTTCAAAGAAACTCCACAGAACAACAAGTATACCTGTGCTTAGCGTTTCTGCAAAAGAGCCACGGGTAATTCAGTTAAGAGCGATTTAAAATGCTTTGAATCCCACTACAGCATCTACAGACCTGCGAAAAAAGTTCAATTTTCCCAAAGCATCAGCCTCTGATGCTGCAGGACGTTACGTCAAATTCTATGTGGGTTGCAGTAAATGGTCGGACTATGAAGTGGTTGATAAAGAAAAGTAAATGGCCAGACTATGAAGTGGTTGAAAACATGATGCTTGGGCAGGGGCTGAGAGGTGGGGAGGACAACATGACTAACTCCTCCAAAATCAGATTGCCCTTCGGGTGATTTTTGGGCAACTCACTGAGTCTCTGCTCCAGAGAGAACTTCAGCAAGTCTCGCTTCTGACTGGACTCATTCAAGCGGGCTTGAGCTTCTGAATGAGCTTTCTTCTCCGTCAGAATGAGCTTTCTTCTCCGTCAACTTCTAAGGGAAAACAATGCCTTTCATAAACCAGGGAGAGCACAATTTGTTTTATCACCCAGTTTAAAAAAAGAAAAAAAATGAAGAAGATTTCCTGTGGTATCACATGCAATTGCATAAAGAAAAGTAAATGGCCAGACTATGAAGTGGTTGAAAACATGATGCTTTGGCAGGGGCTGAGAGGTGGGGAGGACAACATGACTAACTCCTCCATAATCAGATTGCCCTTCGGGTGATTTTTGGGCAACTCACTGAGTCTCTGCTCCAGAGAGAACTTCAGCAAGTCTCGCTTCTGACTGGACTCATTCAAGCGGGCTTTAGCTTCTGAATGAGCTTTCTTCTCCGTCAGAATGAGCTTTCTTCTCCGTCAACTTCTAAGGGAAAACAATGCCTTTCATACACCAAGAAGAGCACAATTTGTTTTATCACCCAGCTTAAAAAAAGAGAAAAAAATGAAGAAGATTTCCAGTGGTATCACATGCAATTGCATACAGAGTCAGAGAACCCTTGAACTCATACTAAAGGTGAGAGGACTCGTCCGGGATTTGAACCCGTGACCTCTCGCACCCAAAGCGAGAATCATACCCCTAGACCAACGAGCCTCTTCTACAATAAGTATTTCGGGAGGGCGCCACAAATTCAGTGAAGCCCATCTCAAAGACGGACCACGCCCTGGCGTCGAGATACGAAAGTGTAGTTGTTCGAGCGTTAGAAACCCCTTGAAGGCATATTACTGATCAAAGGAAAAGCATGTCAGACAAGGCCCAGTGGCCTGTGGATGTTCCACAAATTCACGGATGGTTTGTTCAAAGCAATAATGACCACAAGATCTGAGTTAGCATAGTACGGACAAACCTCGGATAGCTGTAGTGGTGGGTTTTTGTGTGCATCAGACTGTCAGTGAATCATTCTTGCCTGCCCGTGCATGTGCCTTTTCAGGCTGAAATTACACAAAGCACTGTGCGCAAGAGGCCCAGTGGCCTAAGGGGAAAAAGCCACTTCTTGCTTTTGCACTGGACCTACGACGAAGGCTTTGCGTACGAAAGCAGAGAGGCAGACTACACACAAAACAGGTGCGAAAGAGTCATGAACTATAAATGAATCTAGTCAACGAAAAACATCATTGATACGTTTGTTTTGTCCATACAACCAAAATGGCTGTGTAATTGGAGAAAAACACATGGAACAGAAATGGCGGGCTCTAAATGTAAACCGCCGCATATAGGCTATGCCGTAGGCTTGACTTTGAACTAAAAGGCATCAGCCTCCTACCTAGGGAGGCTGTTACTAGGGCGTGCTTGTTGCGCTAGCTCTAAGCTGATGCTGCAAAAAGTCAATGAAAAGTTGTTCAAAGAAACTCTACAGAACAACAAGTATACCTGTGCTTAGCGTTTCTGCAAAAGAGCCACGGGTAATTCAGTTAAGAGCGATTTAAAATGCTTTGAATCCCACTACAGCATCTACAGACCTGCGAAAAAAGTTACATTTTGCCAAAGCATCAGCCTCTGATGCTGCAGAACGTGACGTCAAGTACTATGTGGGTTGCAGTAAATGGCCGGACTATGAAGTGGTTGATAAAGAAAAGTAAATGGCCAGACTATGAAGTGGTTGAAAACATGATGCTTGGGCAGGGGCTGAGAGGTGGGGAGGACAACATGACTAACTCCTCCAAAATCAGATTGCCCTTCGGGTGATTTTTGGGTAACTCACTGAGTCTCTGCTCCAGAGAGAACTTCAGCAAGTCTCGCTTCTGACTGGACTCATTCAAGCGGGCTTGAGCTTCTGAATGAGCTTTCTTCTCCGTCAGAAGGAGCTTTCTTCTCCGTCAACTTCTAAGGGAAAACAATGCCTTTCATACACCAGGAAGAGCACAATTTGTTTTATCACCCAGCTTAAAAAAAGAAAAAAAATGAAGAATATTTTCCTGTGGTATCACATGCAATTGCATAAAAAAAAGTAAATGGCCAGACTATGAAGTGGTTGAAAACATGATGCTTTGGCAGGGGCTGAGAGGTGGGGAGGTCAACATGACTAACTCCACCATAATCAGATTGCCCTTAGGTTGATTGTTGGGCAACTCACTGAGTCTCTGCTCCAGAGAGAACTTCAGCAAGTCTCGCTTCTGACTGGACTCATTCAAGCGGGCTTGAGCTTCTGAAAGAACTTTCTTCTCCGTCAGAATGAGCTGTCTTCCCCGTCAGAATGAGCTTTCTTCTCCGTCAACTTCTAAGGGAAAACAATGCCTTTCATACACCAAGAAGAGCACAATTTGTTTTATCACCCAGCTTAAAAAAAGAAAAAAAAAATTAAGAAGATTTCCTGTGGTATCAGATGCAATTGCATACAGAGTCAGAGAACCCTTGAACTCATACTAAAGGTGAGAGGGCTCGTCCGGGATTTGAACCCGGGACCTCTCGCACCCGAAGCGAGAATCATACCCCTAGACCAACGAGCCTGCCTGACGCTGGGTGTGGCTACTTGCGTACACTTGTACAGTCACCGAACACTGGCCTCAAACAGAATGAGCAGACACTATTTTTAATGAGAGCGTTTGTCCTTAGGGAGCTGCCCTCTCTGGCAGGCAGCGATTCAGAGTACTTTCTGTGCAGGAAATAAACGCTTGTCATCGGACTGGTTGCTTGTTCTGAAACTGCTGGGCTCGTCCGGGATTTGAACCCGGGATCTCTCGCACCCAAAGCGAGAATCATACCTCTAGACCAACGAGCCTGACTGACAAGAGATTTGGCTACTTGCGTACACTTTTAGAGTCACTGAATGCTGGTCTCTTACAGAATGGGAAGGCACTAGTTTTAATAGAAAGCGTTTGTCGTTAGGGAGCCACACTCCCTGGCAGGCAGCGATTCTGAGTACGTTCTGTGCAAGGAAATAAGCGCTTGTCATCTGGCTGAATCTTGGCTATGTTGTAGTACAGATGAAAACAAGCAGTAATAAGGGGTTCAAAAACATGACAGTTTTGAGTTTGGCTCAGTGCTGCAAAAGGAAGGATCCAACCTTGCTGCACGTTCTGAGATCCCCGGGCTCGTCCGGGATTTGAACCCGGGACCTCTCGCACCCCAAGCGAGAATCATACCCCTAGACCAACGAGCCTCTTCTACAATAAGTCTTTCGGGAGGGCGCCAAAAATTCAGTGAAGCCCATCTCAAAGACGGACCACGACCTGGCGTCGAGATACGAAAGTGTAGTTGTTCGAGCGTTAGAAACCCCTTGAAGTCATATTACTGATCAAAGGAAAAGCATGCCAGACAAGGCCCAGTGGCATGTGGATGTTCCACAAATTCAAGGATGGTTTGTTCAAAGCAATAATGACCACAAGATCTGAGTTAGCATAGTACGGACAAACCTCGGATAGCTGTAGTGGTGGGTTTTTGTGTGCATCAGACTGTCAGTGAATCATTCTTGCCTGCCCGTGCATGTGCCCTTTCAGGCTGAAATTACACAAAGCCTTTGCGCAAGAGGCCCAGTGGCCTAAGGGGAAAAAGCCACTTCTTGCTTTTGCACTGGACCTACGACGAAGGCTTTGCGTACGAAAGCAGAGAGGCAGACTACACACAAAACAGGTGGGAAAGAGTCATGAACTATAAATGAATCTAGTCAACGAAAAACATCATTGATACGTTTGTTTTGTCCATACAACCAAAATGGCTGTGTAATTGGAGAAAAACACATGGAACAGAAATGGCGGGCTCTAAATGTAAACCGCCGCATATAGGCTATGCCGTAGGCTTGACTTTGAACTAAAAGGCATCAGCCTCCTACCTAGGGAGGCTGTTACTAGGGCGTGCTTGTTGCGCTAGCTCTAAGCCGATGCTGCAAAAAGTCAATGAAAAGTTGTTCAAAGAAACTCTACAGAACAACAAGTATACCTGTGCTTAGCGTTTCTGCAAAAGAGCCACGGGTAATTCAGTTAAGAGCGATTTAAAATGCTTTGAATCCCACTACAGCATCTACAGACCTGCGAAAAAAGTTAAATTTTGCCAAAGCATCAGCCTCTGATGCTGCAGAACGTGACGTCAAGTACTATGTGGGTTGCAGTAAATGGCCGGACTATGAAGTGGTTGATAAAGAAAAGTAAATGGCCAGACTATGAAGTGGTTGAAAACATGATGCTTGGGCAGGGGCTGAGAGGTGGGGAGGACAAAATGTCTAACTCCTCCAAAATCAGATTGCCCTTCGGGTGATTTTTGGGCAACTCACTGAGTCTCTGCTCCAGAGAGAACTTCAGCAAGTCTCGCTTCTGACTGGACTCATTCAAGCGGGCTTGAGCTTCTGAATGAGCTTTCTTCTCCGTCAGAATGAGCTTTCTTCTCCGTCAACTTCTAAGGGAAAACAATGCCTTTCATACACCAGGAAGAGCACAATTTGTTTTATCACCCAGCTTAAAAAAAGAAAAAAAATGAAGAAGATTTCCTGTGGTATCACATGCAATTGCATACAGAGTCAGAGAACCCTTGAACTCATACTAAAGGTGAGAGGGCTCCACCGGGAGTTGAACCCGGGACCTCTCGCACCCGAAGCGAGAATCATACCCCTGGACCAACGAACCTGCCTGACGCTGAATGGGGCTACTTGCGTACACTTCTACAGTCACCGAACACTGGACTCAAACAGAATGAGCAGACACTATTTTTAATAAGAGCATTTGTCCTTAGGGAGCTGCACTCTCTGGCAGGCAGCGATTCAGAGTACATTCTGTGCAGGAAATAAACGCTTGTCATCGGACTGGCTGCTTGTTCTGAAACTGCTGGGCTCGTCTGGAATTTGAACCCGGGACCTCTCGCACCCAAAGCGAGAATCATACCCCTAGACAAACGAGCCTGACTGACTAAAGATTCGGCTACTTGCGTACACTTGTAGAGTCACTGAATCCTGGCCTCTTACAGAATGGGAAGGCACTAGTTTTAATAGAAAGCGTTTGTCGTTAGGGAGCCACACTCCCTGGCAGGCAGCGATTCTGAGTACGTTCTGTGCAAGAAAATAAGCCCTTGTCATCTGGCTGAATCTTGGCTATGTTGTTGTACAGATGAACACAAGCAGTAATAAGGGTTTCAAAAACATGACAGTTTTGAGTTTGGCTCAGTGCTGCAAAAGGAAGGATCCAACCTTGCTGCTCTTTCTGAAATCCCCGGGCTCGTCAGGAATTTGAACACGGGACCTCTCGCACCCAAATCGAGAAACATACCCCCAGACCAACGAGCCTCTTCTACATTAAGACTTTCGGGAGGGCGCCACAAATTCAGTGAAACCCATCTCAAAGACGGACCACGACCTGGCGTCGAGATACGAAAGTGTAGTTGTTTGAGCGTTAGAAACCCCTTGAAGGCATATTACTGATCAAAGGAAAAGCATGCCAGACAAGGCCCAGTGGCCTAATGGATAAGGCATCAGCATCCGGCGCTGGAGATTTTGGCTTCAAGTCCCACCTGGGTCTTCTTCAATGGGCTATATTTAAGTTGGATGTTCCACAAATTCAAGGATGGTTTGTTCAAAGCAATAATGACCACAAGATCTAAGTTAGTATAGAACGGACAAACTTTGGATAGCTGTGGTTGTGGGTTTTTGTGTGCATCAGACTGTCAGTGAATCATTCTTGCCTGCGCGTGCATGTGACCTTTCAGGCTGAAATTACACAAAGCACTGTGCGCAAGAGGCCGAGTGGCCTAAGGGGAAAAAGCCACTTCTTGCTTTTGCACTGGACCTACGACGAAGGCTTTGCGTATGAAAGCAGAGGGGCAGACTACACACAAAACAGGTGGGAAAGAGTCATGAACTATAAATGAATCTAGTCATCGAAAAACATCATTGATACGTTTGTTTTGTCCATACAACCAAAATGGCTGTGTAATTGGAGAAAAACACATGGAACAGAAATGGCGAGCTCTAAATGTAAACAGCCGCATATAGGCTATGCCGTAGGCTTGACTTTGAACTAAAAGGCATCAGCCTTCTACCTAGGGATGCTGTTACTAGGGCGTGCTTGTTGCGCTAGCTCTAAGCCGATGCTGCAAAAAGTCAATGAAAAGTTGTTCAAAGAAACTCCACAGAACAACAAGTATACCTGTGCTTAGCGTTTCTGCAAAAGAGCCACGGGTAATTCAGTTAAGAGCGATTTAAAATGCTTTGAATCCCACTACAGCATCTACAGACCTGCGAAAAAAGTTCAATTTTCCCAAAGCATCAGCCTCTGATGCTGCAGGACGTGACGTCAAATTCTATGTGGGTTGCAGTAAATGGTCGGACTAGGAAGTGGTTGATAAAGAAAAGTAAATGGCCAGACTATGAAGTGGTTGAAAACATGATGGTTGGGCAGGGGCTGAGAGGTGGGGAGGACAACATGACTAACTCCTCCAAAATCAGATTGCCCTTCGGGTGATTTTTGGGCAACTCACTGAGTCTCTGCTCCAGAGAGAACTTCAGCAAGTCTCGCTTCTGACTGGACTCATTCAAGCGGGCTTGAGCTTCTGAATGAGCTTTCTTCTCCGTCAGAATGAGCTTTCTTCTCCGTCAACTTCTAAGGGAAAACAATGCCTTTCATAAACCAGGGAGAGCACAATTTGTTTTATCACCCAGTTTAAAAAAAGAAAAAAAATGAAGAAGATTTCCTGTGGTATCACATGCAATTGCATAAAGAAAAGTAAATGGCCAGACTATGAAGTGGTTGAAAACATGATGCTTTGGCAGGGGCTGAGAGGTGGGGAGGACAACATGACTAACTCCTCCATAATCAGATTGCCCTTCGGGTGATTTTTGGGCAACTCACTGAGTCTCTGCTCCAGAGAGAACTTCAGCAAGTCTCGCTTCTGACTGGACTCATTCAAGCGGGCTTTAGCTTCTGAATGAGCTTTCTTCTCCGTCAGAATGAGCTTTCTTCTCCGTCAACTTCTAAGGGAAAACAATGCCTTTCATACACCAAGAAGAGCACAATTTGTTTTATCACCCAGCTTAAAAAAAGAGAAAAAAATGAAGAAGATTTCCAGTGGTATCACATGCAATTGCATACAGAGTCAGAGAACCCTTGAACTCATACTAAAGGTGAGAGGGCTCGTCCGGGATTTGAACCCGGGACCTCTCGCACCCAAAGCGAGAATCATACCCCTAGACCAACGAGCCTCTTCTACAATAAGTCTTTCGGGAGGGCGCCACAAATTCAGTGAAGCCCATCTCAAAGACGGACCACGCCCTGGCGTCGAGATACGAAAGTGTAGTTGTTCGAGCGTTAGAAACCCCTTGAAGGCATATTACTGATCAAAGGAAAAGCATGTCAGACAAGGCCCAGTGGCCTGTGGATGTTCCACAAATTCACGGATGGTTTGTTCAAAGCAATAATGACCACAAGATCTGAGTTAGCATAGTACGGACAAACCTCGGATAGCTGTAGTGGTGGGTTTTTGTGTGCATCAGACTGTCAGTGAATCATTCTTGCCTGCCCGTGCATGTGCCTTTTCAGGCTGAAATTACACAAAGCACTGTGCGCAAGAGGCCCAGTGGCCTAAGGGGAAAAAGCCACTTCTTGCTTTTGCACTGGACCTACGACGAAGGCTTTGCGTACGAAAGCAGAGAGGCAGACTACACACAAAACAGGTGCGAAAGAGTCATGAACTGTAAATGAATCTAGTCAACGAAAAACATCATTGATACGTTTGTTTTGTCCATACAACCAAAATGGCTGTGTAATTGGAGAAAAACACATGGAACAGAAATGGCGGGCTCTAAATGTAAACCGCCGCATATAGGCTATGCCGTAGGCTTGACTTTGAACTAAAAGGCATCAGCCTCCTACCTAGGGAGGCTGTTACTAGGGCGTGCTTGTTGCGCTAGCTCTAAGCTGATGCTGCAAAAAGTCAATGAAAAGTTGTTCAAAGAAACTCTACAGAACAACAAGTATACCTGTGCTTAGCGTTTCTGCAAAAGAGCCACGGGTAATTCAGTTAAGAGCGATTTAAAATGCTTTGAATCCCACTACAGCATCTACAGACCTGCGAAAAAAGTTACATTTTGCCAAAGCATCAGCCTCTGATGCTGCAGAACGTGACGTCAAGTACTATGTGGGTTGCAGTAAATGGCCGGACTATGAAGTGGTTGATAAAGAAAAGTAAATGGCCAGACTATGAAGTGGTTGAAAACATGATGCTTGGGCAGGGGCTGAGAGGTGGGGAGGACAACATGACTAACTCCTCCAAAATCAGATTGCCCTTCGGGTGATTTTTGGGCAACTCACTGAGTCTCTGCTCCAGAGAGAACTTCAGCAAGTCTCGCTTCTGACTGGACTCATTCAAGCGGGCTTGAGCTTCTGAATGAGCTTTCTTCTCCGTCAGAATGAGCTTTCTTCTCCGTCAACTTCTAAGGGAAAACAATGCCTTTCATACACCAGGAAGAGCACAATTTGTTTTATCACCCAGCTTAAAAAAAGAAAAAAAATGAAGAATATTTTCCTGTGGTATCACATGCAATTGCATAAAAAAAAGTAAATGGCCAGACTATGAAGTGGTTGAAAACATGATGCTTTGGCAGGGGCTGAGAGGTGGGGAGGTCAACATGACTAACTCCACCATAATCAGATTGCCCTTAGGTTGATTGTTGGGCAACTCACTGAGTCTCTGCTCCAGAGAGAACTTCAGCAAGTCTCGCTTCTGACTGGACTCATTCAAGCGGGCTTGAGCTTCTGAAAGAACTTTCTTCTCCGTCAGAATGAGCTGTCTTCCCCGTCAGAATGAGCTTTCTTCTCCGTCAACTTCTAAGGGAAAACAATGCCTTTCATACACCAAGAAGAGCACAATTTGTTTTATCACCCAGCTTAAAAAAAGAAAAAAAAAATTAAGAAGATTTCCTGTGGTATCAGATGCAATTGCATACAGAGTCAGAGAACCCTTGAACTCATACTAAAGGTGAGAGGGCTCGTCCGGGATTTGAACCCGGGACCTCTCGCACCCGAAGCGAGAATCATACCCCTAGACCAACGAGCCTGCCTGACGCTGGGTGTGGCTACTTGCGTACACTTGTACAGTCACCGAACACTGGCCTCAAACAGAATGAGCAGACACTATTTTTAATGAGAGCGTTTGTCCTTAGGGAGCTGCCCTCTCTGGCAGGCAGCGATTCAGAGTACTTTCTGTGCAGGAAATAAACGCTTGTCATCGGACTGGTTGCTTGTTCTGAAACTGCTGGGCTCGTCCGGGATTTGAACCCGGGATCTCTCGCACCCAAAGCGAGAATCATACCTCTAGACCAACGAGCCTGACTGACAAGAGATTTGGCTACTTGCGTACACTTTTAGAGTCACTGAATGCTGGTCTCTTACAGAATGGGAAGGCACTAGTTTTAATAGAAAGCGTTTGTCGTTAGGGAGCCACACTCCCTGGCAGGCAGCGATTCTGAGTACGTTCTGTGCAAGGAAATAAGCGCTTGTCATCTGGCTGAATCTTGGCTATGTTGTAGTACAGATGAAAACAAGCAGTAATAAGGGGTTCAAAAACATGACAGTTTTGAGTTTGGCTCAGTGCTGCAAAAGGAAGGATCCAACCTTGCTGCACGTTCTGAGATCTGAACCCGGGACCTCTCGCACCCAAAGCGAGAATCATACCCCTAGACCAACGAGCCTCTTCTACAATAAGTCTTTCGGGAGGGCGCCACAAATTCAGTGAAGCCCATCTCAAAGACGGACCACGCCCTGGCGTCGAGATACGAAAGTGTAGTTGTTCGAGCGTTAGAAACCCCTTGAAGGCATATTACTGATCAAAGGAAAAGCATGTCAGACAAGGCCCAGTGGCCTGTGGATGTTCCACAAATTCACGGATGGTTTGTTCAAAGCAATAATGACCACAAGATCTGAGTTAGCATAGTACGGACAAACCTCGGATAGCTGTAGTGGTGGGTTTTTGTGTGCATCAGACTGTCAGTGAATCATTCTTGCCTGCCCGTGCATGTGCCTTTTCAGGCTGAAATTACACAAAGCACTGTGCGCAAGAGGCCCAGTGGCCTAAGGGGAAAAAGCCACTTCTTGCTTTTGCACTGGACCTACGACGAAGGCTTTGCGTACGAAAGCAGAGAGGCAGACTACACACAAAACAGGTGCGAAAGAGTCATGAACTATAAATGAATCTAGTCAACGAAAAACATCATTGATACGTTTGTTTTGTCCATACAACCAAAATGGCTGTGTAATTGGAGAAAAACACATGGAACAGAAATGGCGGGCTCTAAATGTAAACCGCCGCATATAGGCTATGCCGTAGGCTTGACTTTGAACTAAAAGGCATCAGCCTCCTACCTAGGGAGGCTGTTACTAGGGCGTGCTTGTTGCGCTAGCTCTAAGCTGATGCTGCAAAAAGTCAATGAAAAGTTGTTCAAAGAAACTCTACAGAACAACAAGTATACCTGTGCTTAGCGTTTCTGCAAAAGAGCCACGGGTAATTCAGTTAAGAGCGATTTAAAATGCTTTGAATCCCACTACAGCATCTACAGACCTGCGAAAAAAGTTACATTTTGCCAAAGCATCAGCCTCTGATGCTGCAGAACGTGACGTCAAGTACTATGTGGGTTGCAGTAAATGGCCGGACTATGAAGTGGTTGATAAAGAAAAGTAAATGGCCAGACTATGAAGTGGTTGAAAACATGATGCTTGGGCAGGGGCTGAGAGGTGGGGAGGACAACATGACTAACTCCTCCAAAATCAGATTGCCCTTCGGGTGATTTTTGGGCAACTCACTGAGTCTCTGCTCGAGAGAGAACTTCAGCAAGTCTCGCTTCTGACTGGACTCATTCAAGCGGGCTTGAGCTTCTGAATGAGCTTTCTTCTCCGTCAGAATGAGCTTTCTTCTCCGTCAACTTCTAAGGGAAAACAATGCCTTTCATACACCAGGAAGAGCACAATTTGTTTTATCACCCAGCTTAAAAAAAGAAAAAAAATGAAGAATATTTTCCTGTGGTATCACATGCAATTGCATAAAAAAAAGTAAATGGCCAGACTATGAAGTGGTTGAAAACATGATGCTTTGGCAGGGGCTGAGAGGTGGGGAGGTCAACATGACTAACTCCACCATAATCAGATTGCCCTTAAGTTGATTGTTGGGCAACTCACTGAGTCTCTGCTCCAGAGAGAACTTCAGCAAGTCTCGCTTCTGACTGGACTCATTCAAGCGGGCTTGAGCTTCTGAAAGAACTTTCTTCTCCGTCAGAATGAGCTGTCTTCCCCGTCAGAATGAGCTTTCTTCTCCGTCAACTTCTAAGGGAAAACAATGCCTTTCATACACCAAGAAGAGCACAATTTGTTTTATCACCCAGCTTAAAAAAAGAAAAAAAAATTAAGAAGATTTCCTGTGGTATCAGATGCAATTGCATACAGAGTCAGAGAACCCTTGAACTCATACTAAAGGTGAGAGGGCTCGTCCGGGATTTGAACCCGGGACCTCTCACACCCGAAGCGAGAATCATACCCCTAGACCAACGAGCCTGCCTGACGCTGGGTGTGGCTACTTGCGTACACTTGTACAGTCACCGAAGTGTGAGCAGACACTATTTTTAATGAGAGCGTTTGTCCTTAGGGAGCTGCCCTCTCTGGCAGGCAGCGATTCAGAGTACTTTCTGTGCAGGAAATAAACGCTTGTCATCGGACTGGTTGCTTGTTCTGAAACTGCTGGGCTCGTCCGGGATTTGAACCCGGGATCTCTCGCACCCAAAGCGAGAATCATACCTCTAGACCAACGAGCCTGACTGACAAGAGATTTGGCTACTTGCGTACACTTTTAGAGTCACTGAATGCTGGTCTCTTACAGAATGGGAAGGCACTAGTTTTAATAGAAAGCGTTTGTCGTTAGGGAGCCACACTCCCTGGCAGGCAGCGATTCTGAGTACGTTCTGTGCAAGGAAATAAGCGCTTGTCATCTGGCTGAATCTTGGCTATGTTGTAGTACAGACGAAAACAAGCAGTAATAAGGGGTTCAAAAACATGACAGTTTTGAGTTTGGCTCAGTGCTGCAAAAGGAAGGATCCAACCTTGCTGCACGTTCTGAGATCCCCGGGCTCGTCCGGGATTTGAACCCGGGACCTCTCGCACCCAAAGCGAGAATCATACCCCTAGACCAACGAGCCTCTTCTACAATAAGTCTTTCGGGAGGGCGCCAAAAATTCAGTGAAGCCCATCTCAAAGACGGACCACGACCTGGCGTCGAGATACGAAAGTGTAGTTGTTCGAGCGTTAGAAACCCCTTGAAGTCATATTACTGATCAAAGGAAAAGCATGCCAGACAAGGCCCAGTGGCATGTGGATGTTCCACAAATTCAAGGATGGTTTGTTCAAAGCAATAATGACCACAAGATCTGAGTTAGCATAGTACGGACAAACCTCGGATAGCTGTAGTGGTGGGTTTTTGTGTGCATCAGACTGTCAGTGAATCATTCTTGCCTGCCCGTGCATGTGCCCTTTCAGGCTGAAATTACACAAAGCACTGTGCGCAAGAGGCCCAGTGGCCTAAGGGGAAAAAGCCACTTCTTGCTTTTGCACTGGACCTACGACGAAGGCTTTGCGTACGAAAGCAGAGAGGCAGACTACACACAAAACAGGTGGGAAAGAGTCATGAACTATAAATGAATCTAGTCAACGAAAAACATCATTGATACGTTTGTTTTGTCCATACAACCAAAATGGCTGTGTAATTGGAGAAAAACACATGGAACAGAAATGGCGGGCTCTAAATGTAAACCGCCGCATATAGGCTATGCCGTAGGCTTGACTTTGAACTAAAAGGCATCAGCCTCCTACCTAGGGAGGCTGTTACTAGGGCGTGCTTGTTGCGCTAGTTCTAAGCCGATGCTGCAAAAAGTCAATGAAAAGTTGTTCAAAGAAACTCTACAGAACAACAAGTATACCTGTGCTTAGCGTTTCTGCAAAAGAGCCACGGGTAATTCAGTTAAGAGCGATTTAAAATGCTTTGAATCCCACTACAGCATCTACAGACCTGCGAAAAAAGTTAAATTTTGCCAAAGCATCAGCCTCTGATGCTGCAGAACGTGACGTCAAGTACTATGTGGGTTGCAGTAAATGGCCGGACTATGAAGTGGTTGATAAAGAAAAGTAAATGGCCAGACTATGAAGTGGTTGAAAACATGATGCTTGGGCAGGGGCTGAGAGGTGGGGAGGACAAAATGTCTAACTCCTCCAAAATCAGATTGCCCTTCGGGTGATTTTTGGGCAACTCACTGAGTCTCTGCTCCAGAGAGAACTTCAGCAAGTCTCGCTTCTGACTGGACTCATTCAAGCGGGCTTGAGCTTCTGAATGAGCTTTCTTCTCCGTCAGAATGAGCTTTCTTCTCCGTCAACTTCTAAGGGAAAACTATGCCTTTCATACACCAGGAAGAGCACAATTTGTTTTATCACCGAGCTTAAAAAAAGAAAAAATGAAGAAGATTTCCTGTGGTATCACATGCAATTGCATAAAGAAAAGTAAATGGCCAGACTATGAAGTGGTTGAAAACTTGATGCTTTGGCAGGGGCTGAGAGGTGGGGAGGACAACATGACTAACTCCTCCATAAACAGATTGGCCTTCGGGTGATTTTTGGGCAACTCACTGAGTCTCTGCTCCAGAGAGAACTTCAGCAAGTCTCTCTTCTGACTGGACTCATTCAAGCGGGCTTGAGCTTCTGAAAGAGCTTTCTTCTCCGTCAGAATGAGCTTTCTTCTCCGTCAACTTCTAAGGGAAAACAATGCCTTTCATACACCAAGAAGAGCACAATTTGTTTTATCACCCAGCTTAAAAAAAGAAAAAAATATGAAGAAGATTTCCTGTGGTATCACATGCAATTGCATAAAGAAAAGTAAATGGCCAGACTATGAAGTGGTTGAAAACATGATGCTTTGGCAGGGGCTGAGAGGTGGGGAGGACAACATGACTAACCCCACCATAATCAGATTGCCCTTCGGTTGATTTTTGGGCAACTCACTGAGTCTCTGCTCCAGAGAGAACTTCAGCAAGTCTCGCTTCTGACTGGACTCATTCAAGCGGGCTTGAGCTTCTGAAAGAGCTTTCTTCTCCGTCAGAATGAGCTTTCTTCTCCGTCAACTTCTAAGGGAAAACTATGCCTTTCATACACCAGGAAGAGCACAATTTGTTTTATCACCGAGCTTAAAAAAAGAAAAAATGAAGAAGATTTCCTGTGGTATCACATGCAATTGCATAAAGAAAAGTAAATGGCCAGACTATGAAGTGGTTGAAAACTTGATGCTTTGGCAGGGGCTGAGAGGTGGGGAGGACAACATGACTAACTCCTCCATAAACAGATTGGCCTTCGGGTGATTTTTGGGCAACTCACTGAGTCTCTGCTCCAGAGAGAACTTCAGCAAGTCTCTCTTCTGACTGGACTCATTCAAGCGGGCTTGAGCTTCTGAAAGAGCTTTCTTCTCCGTCAGAATGAGCTTTCTTCTCCGTCAACTTCTAAGGGAAAACAATGCCTTTCATACACCAAGAAGAGCACAATTTGTTTTATCACCCAGCTTAAAAAAAGAAAAAAATATGAAGAAGATTTCCTGTGGTATCACATGCAATTGCATAAAGAAAAGTAAATGGCCAGACTATGAAGTGGTTGAAAACATGATGCTTTGGCAGGGGCTGAGAGGTGGGGAGGACAACATGACTAACCCCACCATAATCAGATTGCCCTTCGGTTGATTTTTGGGCAACTCACTGAGTCTCTGCTCCAGAGAGAACTTCAGCAAGTCTCGCTTCTGACTGGACTCATTCAAGCGGGCTTGAGCTTCTGAAAGAGCTTTCTTCTCCGTCAGAATGATCTTTCTTCTCCGTCAACTTCTAAGCAAAAACAATGCTTTCATACACCAAGAAGAGCACAATTTGTTTTATCACCCAACTTAAAAAAAGAAAAAAAATTAAGAAGATTTCCTGTGGTATCACATGCAATTGCATACAGAGTCAGAGAACCCTTGAACTCATACTAAAGGTGTGAAGGTGTCTCGCACCCGAAGCGAGAATCATACCCCTAGACCAACGAGCCTGTCTGACGCTGTATGGGGCTACTTGCGTACAGTTGTACAGTCACCGAACACTGGCCTCAAACAGAATGAGCAGACACTAGTTTTAATAAGAGCATCCTTAGGGAGCTGCACTCTCTGGCAGGCAGCAATTCAGAGTACATTCTGTGCAGGAAATAAACGCTTGTCATCGGACTGGCTGCTTGTTCTGAAACTGCTGGGCTCGTCCGGGATTTGAACCCGGGACCTCTCGCACCCAAGGCGAGAATCATACCCCTAGACCAACGAACCTGACTGACAACAGATTTGGCTACTTGCGTAGTTTTAATAGAAAGCGTTTGTCGTTAGGGAGCCACACTCCCTGGCAGGCAGCGATTCTGAGTACGTTCTGTGCAAGGAAATAAGCGCTTGTCATCTGGCTGAATCTTGGCTATGTTGTAGTACAGATGAACACAAGCAGTAATAAGGGTTTCAAAAACATGACAGTTTTGAGTTTGGCTCAGTGCTGCAAAAGGAAGGATCCAACCTTGCTGCTCTCGCTGGTTGTTCTGAAATCCCCGGGTTCGTCCGTGATTTGAACAAGGGATCTCTCGCGCCCAAAGCGAGAATCATACCCCCAGACCAACGAGCCTCTTCTTCATTAAGTCTTTCGGGAGGGCGCCACAAATTCAGTGAAGCCCATCTCCAAGACGGACCACAACCTGGCGTCGAGATACGAAAGTGTAGTTGTTCAAGCATTAGAAACCCCTTGAAGGCATATTACTAATCAAAGGAAAGGCATGCCAGACAAGGCCCAGTGGCCTAATGGATAAGGCATCAGCCTCCGGAGCTGGAGATTGTGGGTTCAAGTCCCACCTGGGTCGTCTTCAATGGGCTATGTTTAAGTTGGATGGTTGACCAATTCAAAGGATGTTTTTTTCAAAGCAATAATGACTACAAGATCTGAATCAGCGTAGAACGGACAAACTTCGGATAGCTGTGGTGGTGATCTAGATCTCCTTCCTCAGATCTAGATATGGCCTGGATCCGGCAGTTTGCGGTAAACCTCGGGATAAACAGAGAGACTAATATTAGCGTAGACGCCATCCTTCTTATGATGTACAAAGTACATCAGGATTTATGGGAAGTGTTCCTGGTTCCTGCTGATCTAAACTATGCAGCCTAACATTGAATTATAGCAGTCTATAATGTGTTATGTGTATGCTAAGCCAAAGAGATGTGTTTTTAGTCTAGATTTGAACTGACAGACTGTGTCTGCTTCCCGGACAATGTTAGGAAGATTGTTCCAAAGTTTTGGTGCCAAGTAGGAAAAGGATCTACCGCCAGCAGTTGATTTTGATATTCTAGGTATTATCAACTGGCCAGAATTTTGAGATCGCAATAGACGTGAAGGACTATAATGGGTTAAGAGCTCGCTCAAGTACTGCGGAGCCAAACCATTTAGTGCTTTGTAAGTAATCAGCAATATTTTAAAATGTATACGATGTTTAATAGGGAGCCAATGCAGTGTTGACAGAACCGGGCTAATATGGTCATACTTCCTGGTTCTGGTAAGAACTCTAGCGGCTGCGTTTTGGACCAGCTGTAGTTTGTTTGTTAAGTATACAGGGCAACAACCCAGTAGAGCATTACAATAATCTAGCCTTGAGGTCATGAACGCATGAACCAAATGTTCCGCATTTGTCAATGAGAGCATATGACGTAATTTAGATGTATTTTTAAGATGGAAAAATGCGCTTTTACAGATACTAGACACGTGACATTCAAATGAGAGATTGGTATCAAAGAGCACACCCAGGTTCCTAACTGACGACGAAGACTTGACAGAGCAGCCATCAAGTGTTAAACAGTATTCTAGGTTATTGCGTGTGGAAGTTTTTTGTCCAATAATTAGAATCTCTGTTTTTTCAGAATTTAGTAGTAGGAAATTACTAGTCATCCAGTTTTTTATATCAGCTATGCATTCCGTTAATTTTGTGAATTGGTAAGTTTCGTTAGGTTTTGAGGAAATATAGAGCTGAGTATCATCAGCATGATAGCCTAATGATATCTCCTAACGGTAGCATGTACAGAGTGAACAGCAGCGGTCCTAGTACTGAGCCTTGTGGTACACCATACTGAACTTTTGACCGATAAGACATCTCTTCATTTACTGCTACAAACTGATAACGGTCAGATAAGTATGATTTAAACCATGCTAGTGCAATTCCACTAATGCCAACATAGTTTTCTAGTCTATTTAATAGAATGTTGTGGTCAATGGTGTCAAATGCAGCACTAAGATCAAGTAACACTAATAGAGAGATACAACCACGATCGGATGATAAAAGCAAATCATTTGTGACTTTAATAAGAACAGTCTCAGTACTATGGTACGGTCTAAATCCGGACTGAAAATCCTCGCAGATAGCATTTCCTTCAAGAAAGGAACACAGTTGTGAGGATACTGCCTTTTCTAATATCTTTGACAGAAAAGGCAAATTCGAGATCGGCCTGTAATTGACTAATTCTGTAGGATCAAGTTGCATTTTTTTAACAAGCGGTTTAATCATAGCCAGCTTAAAGGGATACTCCACCAGTTTTTCTTATTAAACTATGTTATTCCCTTAACTAAGACGAGTTGATACATACCTCTCTCGTGTCAGTGCGTGCACTATATCGCTCTGTATTGCCGCAAAACTATGTTAGCACTTAGCTTAGCCCATGCATTAAATATGGGCCAAGCAGAGAAGCGACCAAACACTTCCACGTTTTCCCTATTTAAACACAGTTACTCGAGTAGTGTAACTTGACCTGGGCTGGTGACACAAAATAAACCGTTGCGCTTTTCTAAGCGTTTAAAATTGATGACTATATTGTATGGCGGAATACCATAACAAGTGCTTTTGAGTACTTCGACTTGGCGCAATAATATCTTCACTCGTGAAAAGTCCTCTTACCGGCACCCGCTTCCTCTCCCTCTGACATTTCCGTCAATACAACCAACGTGACTTTTACTACCTGTGCTATTAGCAAACTGCAGATCATTTGCAATGGCGGACTTTGTAGATGATTATGACTTCTTTGTAGAAGACCCAGAGGCATATCTGTTTGAACCCGAGTACACGGAGGAGGAATTAGCTCTTATGGACCGTGAGAGGCAAGAAAGATATGATCCAGAACAGACCGGAGCTGGCGAAAGACCACGGGCAAACAGCAATTGGTGGTGCAAGTGTGACTGTTGCGAACTTTGTGAAATGTTCGGAGCAAACACGCCACTTCTTCAGAGTCATCAATGGTGTTTTGGGATTCTTGTTCAAAGCAGCTAACCAAGCTCTCCGCTGTATGTGGTGTGTTGGAATTCGGTGAAAAATGACAGCACTATGTACATTCTCCTTATTTTCACAACCCTTTACGATGCACGCTTTAACCATTATTGTACACAAACTAGCTTCCAACAACCTGTTACTTCGTCAACTCCGCTCGAACTACTACTACCGGCACATGTCACGTTGGTTGTATTGACGGAAATGTCAGAGGGAGGGGGAGAGGAAGCGGGAGCCGGTAAGAGGACTTTTCACGAGTGAAGATATTATTGCGCCAAGTCGAAGTGCTCAAAAGCACTTGTTATGGTATTCCGCCATACAATATAGCCATCAATTTTAAACGCTTAGAAAAGCGCAACGGTTTATTTTGTGTCACCAGCCCAGGTCAAGTTACACTACTCGAGTAACTGTGTTTACATAGGGAAAACGTGGAAGTGTTTGGTCGCTTCTCTGCTTGGCCCATATTTAATGCATGGGCTAAGCTAAGTGCTAACATAGTTTTGCGGCAATACAGAGCGATATAGCGCACGCACTGAGACGAGAGAGGTATGTATCAACTCGTCTTATTTAAGGGAATAACATAGTTTAATAAGAAAAACTGGTGGAGTATCCCTTTAAAGGGTTTTGGTACGTATCCTAGAGACAAAGATGAATTAATGATGTTAAGAAGAGGATCTATGACTTCTGGAAGCATCTCTTTCAATAGTTTAGTCGGTATAGGGTCTAACATACAAGTTGTTGATTTAGATGAGTTAACGATTTTGCAAAATTCTTCTTCTCCTATAGCAATAAATGAATCAAATTTTTCCTCAGGCAGACTACAATGCACTCCCTGATGCGATACTGTAGTAGACGGTTGCATAGTTATAATTTTGTCCCTGATATTATCAATCTTATAAGTGAAGAAATTCATAAAGTCATTACTGCTGTGTTTCTTGGAAACTTCTGGGCTTGAAGCTTTCTTTTTCGTTAGTTTAATAATAATAATAATAAAAATAATAATAATACATTTATTTTGTATAGTGCCTTTAAAATTTGCTTTCTCAAAGCGCTTTACAGACAAACATAACAACAGAAAAGAGAAGCAACACACTTTAAACACAAAAATAAGCAGGTAAAATAAATAAGCAGGTAAAATAAGTAATCAGATAAAAGCAATCCTAAAATAAAATGTTTTAAGAAGAGATTTAAAAGTCACTAATGTATTTGCTTCCCTATTGTCAGCCGGGAGAGAATTCCAGAGCTTGGGAGCAGCGAAGGAAAATGCTCTATCACCCCTAGAACGAAGCCGCGTCTTGGGAACAACCAACAGACCACTCTGAGAGGAACGCAGATTACGACATGGTGTATAAGGCAATAAAAGATCAGTCAAGTATTGAGGAGCCAGATTATGCAAAGCCTTATATGCCAGCATATGGATTTTAAAATCAACACGGTACCTGACAGGGAGCCAGTGCAAAGACTCCAAGACAGGGGTAATATGATCCCTAGCCCTGACCCCAGTCAATACTCTGGCAGCTGAATTTAGCAGATATTGCAGTTTGTCGATTGATGATTTAGATACACCAGCTAGGAGACCATTACAATAGTCAACACGTGAAAAGATAAAAGAGTTTATCAACCTCTCAGCAACTGTAAAGGACAGCATAGGACGTAAACGTGCTATATTTCTGAGGTGATAAAAGGATGTCTTAACTGTATTCTGCACAAAAGGCTCAAAAGACAGTGTGGCATCAAATATGACACCAAGATTTTTTAGTTTGCTTTGAAACTCCAGGGCAACACCATCAACTGACAGAGTGAGAGACCCAGCCTTTCGCAGTTGATGAGGAGAGCCAAGGAGCATAATTTCGGTTTTAGAGCCATTTAAAGACAGGAAACTATTAGACATCCAACTCTTGATCTCAGTAATACAATTGGAAAGATGCGCAGCATCCACTTGCTGATCCGGTCTTGAATGGATATAAATCTGCGTATCATCAGCATAAAAGTGATAGTTAAGGTCAAGAGATCTTAATAGTTGACCAAGTGGATAGATATACATACTAAAAAGTAAGGGACCCAATACTGACCCCTGTGGGACACCAGTATGAACAGCACCAACTTTGGACCTATAGCCACCCATAAAAACAAATTGACTGCGGTCAGTAAAATATGACTTGAACCAGCCAAGAACTGTCTCTGACAAACCAAATACTTTTTCAAGACGATAAAGTAACAGTGCATGGTCAATTGTATCAAATGCTGAACTAAGATCCAAGAGAATGAGAAGGGACAGGGAGCCAGAGTCGGAGGCTATAAGTAAGTCATTAGTGACTTTAACTAATGCAGTCTCAGTGCTGTGTAATTTCCGAAACCCAGATTGATGAGGCTCAAATAGATTATTTTCAATTAAGTGTATGTTTAATTGAGACGCAACCACTTTTTCAAATAAATTTTCTTTTTCACTTTTTTGTTTAGCCACTTTTTCAAAAAAATACCTAGGATTATGTTTATTTTCTTCTAATAGGGTTGAAAAATAAGCAGATCTAGCAGCTTTTAAAGCCTCTCTTTGTAAGCAATCGAGCTCTCCTTCCATGCAATCCGAAATACCTCTAGTTTTGTTTTCTTCCAGTTGCGCTCCTTTTTCTGGCTGCTCTCTTAAGGGCCCGGGTGTGCTCATTGTACCACGGCGTTGGACTATTTTCTTTAATCTTCTTTAAGCGCAGCGGAGCAACTGTGTCTAAAGTGCTGGAAAATAGAGAGTTAAAAGTTTCTGTTGCAATATCGAGTTCTTCTAAGCTATCTGGGATGCTGAGATGATGAAACTGATCAGGAAGATTATTGATAAAGCAATCTTTCTTGGCAGAAGTGATAGGTCTAACATATTTATAACACGGAGTCGGCTTTGCAGCCTTGGCTAAATGTAATTTACATGAGACTAGATAATGATCTGAGATGTCCTCGCTCTGCTGCAGTACTTCAATGGCATCAACATCTATTCCATGTGATGATATTAGATCTAGAGTATGATTACGACAATGAGTAGGTCCTGACACGTGTTGTCTAACTCCAATTGAGTTTACAATGTCTTTAAATGCCAATCCCAATCCATCTTTTTCATTATCTACATGTATATTAAAATCACCAACAATTAGTACTTTATCTGCAGCCAATACTAATTCTGATAGAAAGTCAGCAAATTCTTTGATAGAGTCTTTATGGTGCCCTGGTGGCCTGTATACAGTAGCCAGCAGAATTCTCAAACGTCATTTATCGTTTACACTATATATTTTTACATTAAGCACCAACACTTCAAAAGAATTATATTTAAAACTATATTTCTTAGTGGTTTTGAAAATATTACTATAAATTATAGCAAAACACCTCCCCCTTTGCCTTTCGGACGAGTTTCATGTTTATAACAGTAATCTTGCGGGGTGGAGTCATTTAAAGTAATGTAATCGTTTGGTTTTAGCCAGGTTTCTGTCAAACACAGCACATCTAGGTTATAATCTGAAATCATATCATTGACAATAAGTGCTTTTGAAGTAAGGGATCGAATATTCAGCAACCCAAGATTTATCGTTTGCTCATCTGTATTATATCTGTTTTTTACTTGTTGAACATCAATTACATTTTTAAGCTTAGATAGGTTTGGAAGTTTTTTGTATTTCCAAATTCGGGGAACAGACACAGTCTCTATATGATGCTATCTAGGTGAAAGAGCCTCTATGTGATGGGATTTATCTGACCTTGGTGACGCGAGGCCGCTAGCAGACGGTTGGTTTAGCCAGTTTGTCTGCTTCCTGACCTGAGCCCCAGATTGTCATGTTTTATCTCTAAGACTATGAGCCAAATTACAAGAGAGAAGAGCAGCACCATCCCAGGAGGGATGAATACCATCTCTTTTCAACAGGCCAGGTTTGCCCCAAAAACTTTTCCAATTGTCTACGAATTCTATATTATTTTGCGGACACAACTTAGACAGCCAGCCATTGAGTGAGCACAATCTACTAACTATCTCATCACTCCTTCGAACAGGAAGGGGGCCAGAGCAAATTACAGTGCCTGACATCGTACTTGCGAGTTCAAACACCTCTTTAATGTTAACCCTCTGGGGACTAGCTCTTTTTGGTCCGTTTTCTCTATTTTTATATTTGGGGTTATAAACTATATGTAATGGAGATGGAACACCATGTGTTTGGTATCTATGGATGCAGAAGACCCTAAGCTAACATAGGCACCCATGTAATATGTTTATAAAGGAAGTATGAGTGAAAATGTACAATAAACTAGAGAATTTCAAAAACGGAAATTCGTTTTTTGGCATTTATTTCTGAAAATCACACATCACACAACAATAGTGAACAGTTTTTGAACAAAAAATATATTTGTCAAAGCCTTTGCTTGACGAACATGTGTAATTGTTAAATAAAATGTGTAAAGAACAATGAAAAATTTAACTTTATTTACAAATAGTCCCAGGCGTTTTCCTCAGGAATGCTTAGAATTTTCTAAGCAATGCTTTCTCCTCGTCACTCTCCAGTAATTGTTCCAGAGCTTGTTCCACCGTAAATCGTTTACTGCTTGCCATCATAAAAGTGCTAAAACAATAAATAATGCTATAATTGTATGTGTATATATAAATATATTATAATTGTTCTGTCTCTCTCTCATATCTCTGTGCGCTCGCGCTCCGTAAAGCCTTGTTTATACTCGACGGCCCGTCCGTTCGCTTTCTGTAGTCTCTGCCACTCAACGCTGTTTGCGTAATAGTATATCACCCCTTGCAAGGCTACAGAGTCCTCCGATTTGCTAGAATACGTCATGGTAACCTTCCTCTGATTGGGTAAGAAAAATATTCCTCCATCGGCAATTTTTCCATTGGTTGTTGCTCGTGAATCTGCCAAACAACATCGATTTCATTGGCCTTTGACCTAGTGGTATTGCGCAACAAGGAAGTGTGTATACAAGCCGGGTAAGTTTGTTATCACTGTTTTCAGCGGAATCTGAGGAAGACGGCAAAAAAAGACGCCACCTCTCTATCATTAATAGTTTTTAAGATAATTACACATTTGTAAAAGTATGCCATTTTTGGCGGTACCGCCCAATCCGTCCCCAGAGGGTTAATTTTGGTGATCTCCGACTGGCGAAGTCGAACATCATTAGTGCCGATGTGAATAATAATCTCAGAGAATTTACGATTAGCATTATCCAGCACTTTTAAATTTGCTTTGATGTCAGGCGCTCTGGCTCCCGGCAAACATGTGACTATGTTGGCTGGTGTCCCTATTTTCACGTTCCGTGTAATAGAATCGCCAATTACCAGGGCACAATCAACAGAATTCTCAGTGGGTGTTTCACTGAGTGGGGCAAATCGATTTGTTGTGGTAATCGGAACGGAAGAGTGGTTTTTTGATCCGCGACTCGAGCGATCCCTCACTGTCACCAATCTGCCTGGCTGTACAGGCAATAATTCAGCCGGAACCGAATGATGTAAAGGGTTCACTATGCTAGGCGCATCCAAAATAGTATCTAAAGCTCTAGCACACTTACTATCCTCAATTAAAGTTTGGATTCGTGTTTCTAATTCTGAAATCTTCTCCGTCAGCCTGACTGTCTCCTTGCATTTATCACATATAAACCCTATATTGCCGACGGGGAAGGCTATGCTAAACATGTAACATGAAGTGCAGGTTACAATAACAGGACAAGACATTACTCACTGTATTTGTTGACTGATTCTTACTCACCTGGGCTTTTTATGAACTCAGAAGGCGCGGGCGCGCAAGAGAAAAATAAATAAATAACTGAGCGCACGGGTGGCGCGTTAACAGGCTAGCGAGTTACTAGCGTGTTGTGCTAACAATCGTGTTGTGCCTCTGATGCTGGAGAACGTGACGTCAAGTACTATGTGGGTTGCAGTAAATGGCCGGACTATGAAGTGGTTGATAAAGAAAAGTAAATGGCCAGACTATGAAGTGGTTGAAAACATGATGCTTGGGCAGGGGCTGAGAGGTGGGGAGGACAACATGACTAACTCCTCCAAAATCAGATTGCCCTTCGGGTGATTTTTGGGCAACTCACTGAGTCTCTGATCCAGAGAGAACTTCAGCAAGTCTCGCTTCTGACTGGACTCATTCAAGCGGGCTTGAGCTTCTGAATGAGCTTTCTTCTCCGTCAGAATGAGCTTTCTTCTCCGTCAACTTCTAAGGGAAAACAATGCCTTTCATACACCAGGAAGAGCACAATTTGTTTTATCACCCAGCTTAAAAAAAGAAAAAAAATGAAGAATATTTTCCTGTGGTATCACATGCAATTGCATAAAAAAAAGTAAATGGCCAGACTATGAAGTGGTTGAAAACATGATGCTTTGGCAGGGGCTGAGAGGTGGGGAGGACAACATGACTAACTCCTCCATAATCAGATTGCCCTACGGGTGATTTTTGGGCAACTCACTGAGTCTCTGCTCCAGAGAGAACTTCAGCAAGTCTCGCTTCTGACTGGACTCATTCAAGCGGGCTTGAGCTTCTGAATTAGCTTTCTTCGCCGTCAGAATGAGCTTTCTTCTGCGTCAACTTCTAAGGGAAAACAATGCCTTTCATACACCAAGAAGAGCACAATTAGTTTTATCACCCAGCTTAAAAAAAGGAAAAAAAATGAAGAAGATTTTCTGTGGTATCAGATGCAATTGCATACAGAGTCAGAGAACCCTTGAACTCATACTAAAGGTGAGAGAGCTCGTCCGGGATTTGAACCCGGGACCTCTTGCACCCGAAGCAAAAATCCTACCCCTAGACCAACGAGCCTGCCTGACGCTGGATGGGGCTTCTTGCGTACACTTGTACAGTCACCGAACACTGGCCTCAAACAGAATGAGCAGACGCTATTTTTAATAAGAGCATTTGTCCTTAGGGAGCTGCACTCTCTGGCAGGCAGCGATTCAGAGTACATTCTGTGCAGGAAATAAACGCTTGTCATCGGACTGGCTGCTTGTTCTGAAACTGCTGGGCTCGTCCGGGATTTGAACCCGGGACCTCTCGCATCCAAAGCGAGAATCATACCCCTAGACAAACGAGCCTGACTGACAACAGATTCGACTACTTGCGTACACTTGTAGAGTCACTGAATCCTGGCCTCTTACAGAATGGGAAGGCACTAGTTTTAATAGAAAACGTTTGTCGTTAGGGAGCCACACTCCCTGGCAGGCAGCGATTCTGAGTACGTTCTGTGCAAGGAAATAAGCCCTTGTCATCTGGCTGAATCTTGGCTATGTTGTTGTACAGATGAACACAAGCAGTAATAAGGGTTTCAAAAACATGACAGTTTTGAGTTTGGCTCAGTGCTGCAAAAGGAAGGATCCAACATTGCTGCTCTTTCTGAAATCCCCGGGCTCGTCAAGAATTTGAACATGGGACCTCTCGCACCCAAAGCGAGAAACATACCCCTAGACCAACGAGCCTCTTCTACATTAATTCTTTCAGGAGGGCGCCACAAATTCAGTGAAGCCCATCTCAAAGACGGAGCACGACCTGGCGTCGAGATACGAAAGTGTAGTTGTTTGAGCGTTAGAAACCCCTTGAAGGCATAATACTGATCAAAGGAAAAGCATGCTAGACAAGGCCCAGTGGCCTAATGGATAAGGCATCAGCATCCGGCGTTGGAGATTGTGGCTTCAAGTCCCACCTGGGTCATCTTCAATGGGCTATGTTTAAGTTGGATGTTCCAGAAATTCAAGGATGGTTTGTTCAAAGCAATAATGACCACAAGATCTGACTTAGTATAGAACGGACAAACTTTGGATAGCTGTGGTGGTGGGTTTTTGTGTGCATCAGACTGTCAGTGAATCATTCTTGCCTGCCCGTAAATGTGCCCTTTCAGGCTGAAATTACACAAAGCACTGTGCGCAAGAGGCCCAGTGGCCTAAGGGGAAAAAGCCACTTCTTGCTTTTGCACTGGACCTACGACGAAGGCTTTGCGTACGAAAGCAGAGAGGCAGACTACACACAAAACAGGTGGGAAAGAGTCATGAACTATAAATGAATCTAGTCAACGAAAAACATCATTGATACGTTTGTTTTGTCCATACAACCAAAATGGCTGTGTAATTGGAGAAAAACACATGGAACAGAAATGGCGGGCTCTAAATGTAAACCGCCGCATATAGGCTATGACGTAGGCTTGACTTTGAACTAAAAGGCATCAGCCTCCTACCTAGGGAGGCTGTTACTAGGGCGTGCTTGTTGCGCTAGCTCTAAGCCGATGCTGCAAAAAGTCAATGAAAAGTTGTTCAAAGAAACTCTACAGAACAACAAGTATACCTGTGCTTAGCGTTTCTGCAAAAGAGCCACGGGTAATTCAGTTAAGAGCGATTTAAAATGCTTTGAATCCCACTACAGCATCTACAGACCTGCGAAAAAAGTTCAATTTTCCCAAAGCATCAGCCTCTGATGATGCAGAACGTGACGTCAAGTACTATGTGGGTTGCAGTAAATGGTCGGACTATGAAGTGGTTGATAAAGAAAAGTAAATGGCCAGACTATGAAGTGGTTGAAAACATGATGCTTGGGCAGGGACTGAGAGGTGGGGAGGACAACATGACTAACTCCTCCAAAATCAGATTGCCCTTCGGGTGATTTTTGGGCAACTCACTGAGTCTCTGTTCCAGAGAGAACTTCAGCAAGTTTCGCTTCTGACTGGACTCATTCAAGCGGGCTTGAGCTTCTGAATGAGCTTTCTTCTCCGTCAGAATGAGCTTTCTTCTTCGTCAACTTCTAAGGGAAAACAATGCCTTTCATAAACCAGGAAGAGCACAATTTGTTTTATCACCCAGCTTAAAAAAAGAAAAAAAAAATGAAGAAGATTTCCTGTGGTATCACATGCAATTGCATAAAGAAAAGTAAATGGCCAGACTATGAAGTGGTTGAAAAAATGATGCTTTGGCAGGGGCTGAGAGGTGGGGAGGACAACATGACTAACTCCTCCATAATCAGATTGCCCTTCGGGTGATTTTTGGGCAACTCACTGAGTCTCTGCTCCAGAGAGAACTTCAGGAAGTCTTGCTTCTGACTGGACTCATTCAAGCGGGCTTGAGCTTCTGAATGAGCTTTCTTCTCCGTCAGAATGAGCTTTCTTCTCCGTCAACTTCTAAGGGAAAACAATGCCTTTCATACACCAAGAAGAGCACAATTTGTTTTATCAACCAGCTTAAAAAAAGAAAAAAAAATGAAGAAGATTTCCAGTGGTATCACATGCAATTACATACAGAGTCAGAGAACCCTTGAACTCATAATAAAGGTGAGAGGGCTCGTCCGGGATTTGAACCCGGGACCTCTCGCACCCGAAGCGAGAATCATACCCCTAGACCAACGAGCCTGCCTGACGCTGGGTTTGGCTACTTGCGTACACTTGTACAGTCACCGAACACTGGCCTCAAACAGAATGAGCAGACACTGTTTTTAATAAGAGCGTTTGTCCTTAGGGAGCTACACTCTCTGGCAGGCAGCAATTCAGAGTACTTTCTGTGCAGGAAATAAACGTTTGTCATCGGACTGGCTGCTTGTTCTGAAACGGCTGGGCTCGTCCGGGATTTGAACCTGGGACCTCTCGCACCCAAAGCGAGAATCATACCCCTAGACCAACGAGGTTGACTGGCAAGAGATTTGGCTACTTGCGTACACTTGTAGAGTCACTGAATGCTGGCCTCTTACAGAATGGGAAGGCACTAGTTTTAATAGAAAGCGTTTGTCGTTAGGGAGCCACACTCCCTGGCAGGCAGCGATTCTGAGTACATTCTGTGAAAGGAAATAAGCGCTTGTCATCTGGCTGAATCTTGGCTATGTTGTAGTACAGATGAACACAAGCAGTAATAAGGGTTTCAAAAACATGACAGTTTTGAGTTTGGCTCAGTGCTGCAAAAGGAAGGATCCAACCTTGCTGCTCTTTCTGAAATCCCCATGCTCGTCTAGGATTTGAATCCGGGACCTCTCGCACCCAAAGCAAGAATCATACCCCTAGACCAACGAGCCTCTTCTACAATAAGTCTTTCGGGAGGGCGCCACAAATTCAGTGAAGCCCATCTCAAAGACGGAGCACGACCTGGCGTCGAGATACAAAAGTGTAGTTATTCGAGCGTTAGAAACCCCTTGAAGGCATATTACTGATCAAAGGAAAAGCATGCTAGACGAGGCCCAGTGGCCTAATGGATAAGGCATCAGCCTCCTCCGGAGCTGGAGATTGTGGCTCCAAGTCCGACCTGGGTCATCTTCAATTGACTATGTTTAAGTTGGATGTTCCGCAAATTCAAGGATGGTTTGTTCAAAGCAATAATGACCACAAGATCTGAGTTAGCATAGAATGGACAAACTTCGGATAGCTGTGGTGGTGGGTTTTTGTGTGCATCAGACTGTCAGTGAATCATTCTTGCCTGCCCGTGCCAAGGTTATTATAGTTTTGCATTTTTCATTAGTTTTTATTTTTATTTCGTTTTGAATTTTTGTTTTCAAATTCAGTTTAGTTTTAATTAGTTTTAAAAGTGGGTTTGCTAGTTTAGTTTAGTTTTTATTTTTTGAAAATGCTTAGTTTTAGTTTAGTTTTTATTAGTTTTAATGTTAGTTTTAGTCTTTTTTTGGATTTTGGGTTATTTGTCAGGGGCAAGATTCAAAAAGGTCAGAAAAAGAATTGTGTAATAATAACTCAACGAAAACATCATACAATTTTAGATATATCTATTCAACAATAAAACCAGTACATAAAATGTACATATGGGCACAAATATGTAAACAGTCTGCACAAGACTCCGCAGTAAAGTGCAAAATGTGTAAGTGACGTGTGCCAGGAAAAAAAACTAAATAGCAAATAGACTAAAGACGACATAAACTGCATTTCTAAATAAGTAAGAAATATTGTGTATTGCCTATCTTGCTAGGTAAGTCTTGCTAGTCTTTGTCCTATTTAAAGTAGGCTAATACTGAACGTGAAACAAAATTGGGAACAAAAAAGTGGATTAACAGTTTTCGAGCAATATTAATTATTAAAATTAAGCACAAAAAAAGAGTTCATACCCAAACAGAGTATTAAAAGCCTCCTTGCAAGGTAAGTATTGCTAGTCTTTGTCCGATTTAAAGTAATACTGAATATGAAAATAAAAATTAAAAAAATCTGGAACAAAAAAGTAGATTAAAATGTATTAAAACAAAAATAATACTCAAGAGTATTAAAAAACTCAAAATACATGGAGAAAATCATTGAGCAAATACAGGCTATTTCTCATTAAAGAGCAGTGAATTCTTTTCTCTTTTTATTTTGTTGTTTGATTGATATTAAGTGCACAGACGGCATTAGGTTTATTACGCACTGTCACTTTAAGACCGATTGCAGATCCAATTGCACTGATGCACATCCGATATTCTCACAACTGTATGTTCTGTAAAGACATAACTGACTGTGTTTGCATGAATACTCTCCAAAACGGACATTTATACATAATGCTGTGTATTTGTCCATTCAGACGCGAAAGAGAGCTCAATTCAGTCCTCGCGCGCTGTATAGCTGTCTATCATTTGTCATATAGTAATAACACCTTGTTTTATTTAATTTTTTATAAGTTATGAGCTATAAATAATTAAAGTGTGATATTTAAATTACGCAATTGAAAGTTCGCAGCTCTGAATGCACGAGCTCTGCCTAGCACACACAAACTGACAGCTTTACCGCTTGTTTCGCTATTTGTTGCGCTTATCAAGTTAATGGTTACATTTCGGAGATATCAAGTAGCTATATAAAGCTACATTAAACATTCCACACACATCGCAATGACGATGATAAATGTTATTTTTTATTAATTGACCCACGGATTATCCAAAGCGTCCGACTCCGCGTTATTAAACATATAGGCTACATATAAGGCACACTGTCTAACATTCGCACAACCTTTGAACTAAAAATAAAATAAAAAGTGCATTCATCTTTTGCATGACGCGGGCCATAAAATTAATGTCGGACCGGCTACTCATCTGTATTGAATAATGACATAACATTAATTAATATTTGAATCACAGCTTATATATTTGACATCGACAACCCAAGTGCATTTTACCTCAAATTTGCGACTAGTTAACTTTCTAAAGAAGGCGCAATCGCTTCTCGGGTCGACATTAACACACAGACAATAATGTATTCAGAATTAAAAAAAATTTTGCACCACTTTTTAATGTGTGTTTGTGTAAAGGTGTTCACGAGATACCAACCTTTCGCGAACTTGCTTTCAACGTCGAACCCTCATTTTCATGGAGACGCGGTGTGCACGGAGGGGAGGGGCTGTGTGTGTGTGTGTGTGTGCGCGCGTGCATGTGACAGAGAGACGGAGGGAGAGCAGGGAAAGGAAATGCAGCTGAACGAATACACTGCGTGTTTTAAATAGCGTTAAAAATTAAAGACATTGACAAAGACGAAAACTAAGGACATTTACTCTATTATTTTATTTTATTTTAGTTAGTTTTGCCAAACACACATTACAGTTTTAGTTAGTTATCGTTTTTTTGTAATGCCTCGTTTTTATTTTTATTTTAGTTAACGACAATGTTTTTTCCCACCTAGTTTTCGTTTTTTCGTTCGTTTTCGTTAACGATTATAACCTTGGCCCGTGCATGTGCCCTTTCAGGCTGAAATTACACAAAGCACTGTGCGCAAGAGGCCCAGTGGCCTAAGGGGAAAAAGCCACTTCTTGCTTTTGCACTGGACCTACGACGAAGGCTTTGCGTACGAAAGCAGCGAGGCAGACTACAAACAAAACAGGTGGGAAAGAGTCATGAACTATAAATGAATCTAGTCATCGAAAAACATCATTGATACGTTTGTTTTGTCCATACAACCAAAATGGCTGTGTAATTGGAGAAAAACACATGGAACAGAAATGGCGGGCTCTAAATGTAAACAGCCGCATATAGGCTATGCCGTAGGCTTGACTTTGAACTAAAAGGCATCAGCCTCCCACCTAGGGAGGCTGTTACTAGGGCATGCTTGTTGCGCAAGCTCTAAGCCGATGCTGCAAAAAGTCAATGAAAAGTTGTTCAAAGAAACTCCACGGAACAACAAGTATACCTGTGCTTAGCGTTTCTGCAAAAGAGCCACAGTAATTTAGTTAAGAGCGATTTAAAATGATTTGAATCCCACTACAGCATCTACAGACCTGCGAAAAAAGTTGCAGAACGTGACGTCAAGTACTATGTGGGTTGCAGTAAATGGCCAGACTATGAAGTGGTTGATAAAGAAAAGTAAATGGCCAGACTATGAAGTGGTTGAAAACATCATGCTTTGGCAGGGGCTGAGAGGTGGGGAGGACAACATAACTAACTCCTCCATAATCAGATTACCCTTCGGGTGATTTTTGGGCAACTCACTGAGTCTCTGCTCCAGAGAGAACTTCAGCAAGTCTCGCTTCTGACTGGACTCATTCAAGCGGGCTTGAGCTTCTGAAAGAGCTTTCTTCCCCGTCAGAATGAGCTTTCTTCTCCGTCAACTTCTATGGGAAAACAATGCCTTTCATACACCAAGAAGAGCACAATTTGTTTTATCACCCAGCTTAAAAAAAGAAAAAAAAAATTAAGAAGATTTCCTGTGGTATCACATGCAATTGCATACAGAGTCAGAGAAGCCTTGAACTCATACTAAAGGTGAGAGGGCTCTTCCGGGATTTGAACCTTGGGACCTCTTGCACCCGAAGCAAGAATCATACCCCTAGACCAACGAGCCTGCCTGACGCTGAATGGGGCTACCTGCGTACACTTGTACAGTCACCAAACACTGGCCTCAAACAGAATGAGCAGACACTAGTTTTAATAAGAGCATTTTTCCTTAGGGAGCTGCACTCCCTGGCAGGCAGCGATTCAGAGTACATTCTGTGCAGGAACTAAACGCTTATCATCAGACTGGCTGCTTGTTCTGAAACTGCTGGGCTCGTCCGGGATTTGAAGCCAGGACCTCTAGCACCGAAAGCAAGAATCATACCCCTAGACCAACTAGCCTGACTGACAACAGATTCGGCTACTTGCGTACACTTGTAGAGTCACTGAATGCTGGCCTCTTACAGAATGGGGAGGCACTAGTTTTAATAGAAAGCGTTTTTCGTTAGGGAGCCACACTCCCTGGCAGGCAGCGATTCTGAGTATGTTCTGTGCAAGGAAATAAGCCCTTGTCATCTTGGCTATATTGTTGTACAGATGAACACAAGCAGTAATAAGGGTTTCAAAAACATGACAGTTTTGAGTTTGGCTCAGTGCTGCAACTTCAGCAAGTCTCGCTTCTGACTGGACTCATTCAAGCGGAAATAAGGGGAAAAAGCCACTTCTTGCTTTTGCACTGGACCTACGACGAAGGCTTTGCGTATGAAAGCAGAGGGGCAGACTACACACAAAACAGGTGGGAAAGAGTCATGAACTATAAATGAATCTAGTCAACGAAAAACATCATTGATACGTTTGTTTTGTCCATACAACCAAAATGGCTGTGTAATTGGAGAAAAACACATGGAACAGAAATGGCGGGCTCTAAATGTAAACCGCCGCATATAGGCTATGCCGTAGGCTTGACTTTGAACTAAAAGGCATCAGCCTCCTACCTAGGGAGGCTGTTACTAGGGCGTGCTTGTTGCGCTAGCTCTAAGCCGATGCTGCAAAAAGTCAATGAAAAGTTGTTCAAAGAAACTCTACAGAACAACAAGTATACCTGTGCTTAGCGTTTCTGCAAAAGAGCCACGGGTAATTCAGTTAAGAGCGATTTAAAATGCTTTGAATCCCACTACAGCATCTACAGACCTGCGAAAAAAGTTAAATTTTGCCAAAGCATCAGCCTCTGATGCTGCAGAACGTGACGTCAAGTACTATGTGGGTTGCAGTAAATGGCCGGACTATGAAGTGGTTGATAAAGAAAAGTAAATGGCCAGACTATGAAGTGGTTGAAAACATGATGCTTGGGCAGGGGCTGAGAGGTGGGGAGGACAAAATGACTAACTCCTCCAAAATCAGATTGCCCTTCGGGTGATTTTTGGCAACTCACTGAGTCTCTGCTACAGAGAGAACTTCAGCAAGTCTCGCTTCTGTCTGGACTCATTCAAGATGGCTTGAGCTTCTGAAAGAGCTTTCTTCTCCGTCAGAATGAGCTTTCTTCTCCGCCAACTTCTAAGGGAAAACAATGCCTTTCATACACCAGGAAGAGCACAATTTGTTTTATCACCCAGCTTAAAAAAAGAAAAAAAAATGAAGAAGATTTCCTGTGGTATCACATGCAATTGCATAAAGAAAAGTAAATGGCCAGACTATGAAGTGGTTGAAAACATGATGCTTTGGCAGGGGCTGAGAGGTGGGGAGGACAACATGACTAACTCCTCCATAATCAGATTGCCCTTCGGGTGATTTTTGGGCAACTCACTGAGTCTCTGCTCCAGAGAGAACTTCAGCAAGTCTCGCTTCTGACTGGACTCATTCAAGCGGGCTTGAGCTTCTGAAAGAGCTTTCTTCTCCGTCAGAATGAGCTGTCTTCCCCGTCAGAATGAGCTTTCTTCTCCGTCAACTTCTAAGGGAAAACAATGCCTTTCATACACCAAGAAGAGCACAATTTGTTTTATCACCCAGCTTAAAAAAAGAAAAAAAATTAAGAAGATTTCCTGTGGTATCAGATGCAATTGCATACAGAGTCAGAGAACCCTTGAACTCATACTAAAGGTGAGAGGGCTCGTCCGGGATTTGAACCCGGGACCTCTCGCACCCGAAGCGAGAATCATACCCCTAGACCAACGAGCCTGCCTGACGCTGGGTGTGGCTACTTGCGTACACTTGTACACTTGTACAGTCACCGAACACTGGCCTCAAACAGAATGAGCAGACACTATTTTTAATGAGAGCGTTTGTCCTTAGGGAGCTGCACTCTCTGGCAGGCAGCGATTCAGAGTACTTTCTGTGCAGGAAATAAACGCTTGTCATCGGACTGGTTGCTTGTTCTGAAACTGCTGGGCTCGTCCAGGATTTGAACCCGGGATCTCTCGCACCCAAAGCGAGAATCATACCTCTAGACCAACGAGCCTGACTGACAAGAGATTTGGCTACTTGCGTACACTTTTAGAGTCACTGAATGCTGGTCTCTTACAGAATGGGAAGGCACTAGTTTTAATAGAAAGCGTTTGTCGTTAGGGAGCCACACTCCCTGGCAGGCAGCGATTCTGAGTACGTTCTGTGCAAGGAAATAAGCGCTTGTCATCTGGCTGAATCTTGGCTATGTTGTAGTACAGATGAAAACAAGCAGTAATAAGGGTTTCAAAAACATGACAGTTTTGAGTTTGGCTCAGTGCTGCAAAAGGAAGGATCCAACCTTGCTGCACATTCTGAAATCCCCGGGCTCGTCCGGGATTTGAACCCGGGACCTCTCGCACCCGGAGCGAGAATCATACCCCTAGACCAACGAGCCTGCGAGCCTGCCTGACGCTGGATGGGGCTACTTGCGTACACTTCTACAGTCACCGAACACTGGCCTCAAACAGAATGAGCAGACACTATTTTTAATAAGAGCATTTGTCCTTAGGGAGCTGCACTCTCTGGCAGGCAGCGATTCAGAGTACATTCTGTGCAGGAAATAAACACTTGTCATCGGACTGGCTGCTTGTTCTGAAACTGCTGGGCTCGTCCGGGATTTGAACTCAGGACCTCTCGCACCCAAAGCGAGAATCATACCCCTAGACAAACGTGCCTGACTGACAACAGATTCGGCTACTTGCGTACACTTGTAGAGTCACTGAATCCTGGCCTCTTACAGAATGGGAAGGCACTAGTTTTGATAGAAAGCGTTTGTCGTTAGGGAGCCACACTCCCTGGCAGGCAGCGATTCTGAGTATGTTCTGTGCAAGGAAATAAGCGCTTGTCATCTGGCTGAATCTTGGCTATGTTGTAGTACAGATGAACACAAGCAGTAATAAGGGTTTAAAAAACATGACAGTTTTGAGTTTGGCTCAGTGCTGCAAAAGGAAGGATCCAACCTTGCTGCTCTCGCTGGTTGTTCTGAAATCCCCGGGCTCATCCGTGATTTGAACCAGGGATCTCTCGCACTCAAAGCGAGAATCATACCCCTAGACCAACGAGCCTCTTCTTCATTAAGTCTTTCGGGAGGGCGCCACAAATTCAGTGAAGCCCATCTCCAAGACGGACCACGACCTGGCGTCGAGATACGAAAGTGTAGTTGTTCGAGCGTTAGAAACCCCTTGAAGGCATATTACTAATCAAAGGATTAGTAGTGGCCTAATGGATAAGGCATCAGCCTCCGGAGGTTATATTACACTCTATCTTTGGAGATTGTGGGTTCAAGTCCCACCTGGGTCGTCTTCAATGGGCTATGTTTAAGTTGGATGTTTGACCAATTCAAGGATGTTTTTTTCAAAGCAATAATGACTACAAGATCTGAGTCAGCGTAGAATGGACAAACTTCGGATAGGCGTGGTGGTGATCTAGATCTCCTTCCTCAGATCTAGATATGGCCTGGATCCGGCGGTTTGCGGTAAACCTCGGGATAAACAGAGAGACTAATATTAGCGTAGACGCCATCTTTCTTATGGTGTACAAAGTACATCAGGATTTATGGGAAGTGTTCCCGGTTCCGGCTGATCTAAACTCTGCAGCCTAACATTGAATTATGGCAATCTATAATGTGTTATGTGTATGCTAAGCCAAAGAGATGTGTTTTTAGTCTAGATTTTAACTGACAGACTGTATCTGCTTCCCGGACAATGTTAGGAAGATTGTTCCAAAGTTTTGGTGCCAAGTAGGAAAAGGATCTACCGCCAGCAGTTGATTTTGATATTCTAGGTATTATCAACTGGCCAGAATTTTGAGATCGCAATAGACGTGAAGGACTATAATGGGTTAAGAGCTCGCTCAAGTACTGCGGAGCCAAACCATTTAGTGCTTTGTAAGTAATCAGCAATATTTTAAAATGTATACGATGTTTAATAGGGAGCCAATGCAGTGTTGACAGAACCGGGCTAATATGGTCATACTTCCTGGTTCTGGTAAGAACCTAGCGGCTGCGTTTTGGACCAGCTGTAGTTTGTTTGTTAAGCGTACAGGGCAACCACCCAGTAGAACATTACAATAATCTAGCCTTGAGGTCATGAACGCATGAACTAATTGTTCCACATTTGTCAATGAGAGCATATGACGTAATTTAGATATATTTTTAAGATGGAAAACTGCGCTTTTACAGATACTAGACACGTGACTTTCAAATGAGAGATTGGTATCAAAGAGCACACCCAGGTTCCTAACTGACGACGAAGACTTCACAGAGCAGCCATCAAGTGTTAAACAGTATTCTAGGTTATTGCGTGTGGAAGTTTTTTGTCCAATAATTAGAATCTCTGTTTTTTCAGAATTTAGTAGTAGGAAATTACTAGTCATCCAGTTTTTTATATCAGCTATGCATCCCGTTAATTTTGTGAATTGGTACGCCATACTGAACTTTTGACCGATAAGACATCTCTTCATTTAATGCTACAAACTGACAACGGTCAGATAAGTATGATTTAAACCATGCTAGTGCAATTCCACTAATGCCAACATAGTTTTCTAGTCTATTTAATAGAATGTTGTGGTCAATGGTGTCAAATGCAGCACTAAGATCAAGTAACACTAATAGAGAGATACAACCACGATCGGATGATAAAAGCAAATCATTTGTGACTTTAATGACAGCAGTCTCAGTACTATGGTACGGTCTGAATCCGGACTGAAAATCCTCGCAGATAGCATTTCCTTCAAGAAAGGAACACAGTTGTGAGGATACTGCCTTTTCTAATATCTTTGACAGAAAAGGCAAATTCGAGATCGGCCTGTAATTGACTAATTCTGTAGGATCAAGTTGCATTTTTTTAACAAGCGGTTTAATCATAGCCAGCTTAAAGGGTTTTGGTACGTATCCTAGAGACAAAGATGAATTAATGATGTTAAGAAGAGGATCTATGACTTCTGGAAGCATCTCTTTCAATAGTTTAGTCGGTATAGAGTCTAACATACAAGTTGTTAATTTAGAAGAGTTAACGATTTTGCAAAATTCTTCTTCTCCTATAGCAACAAATGAATCAAATTTTTCCTCAGGGAGACTACAATTCACTCCCTGATGCGATACTGTAGTAGACGGTTCCATAGTTATAATTTTGTCCCTGATATTATCAATCTTATAAGTGAAGAAATTCATAAAGTCATTACTGCTGTGTTTCTTGGAAACTTCTGGGCTTGAAGCTTTCTTTTTCGTTAGTTTAGCCACTTTTTCAAATAAATACCTAGGATTATGTTTATTTTCTTCTAATAGGGTTGAAAAATAAGCAGATCTAGCAGCTTTTAAAGCCTCTCTGTAAGCAATCGAGCTCTCCTTCCATGCAATCCGAAATACCTCTAGTTTTGTTTTCTTCCAGTTGCGCTCCATTTTTCTGGCTGCTCTCTTAAGGGCCCAGGTGTGCTCATTGTACCACGGCCTTGGACTATTTTCTTTAATCTTCTTTAAGCGCAGCGGAGCAACTGTGTCTGAAGTGCTGGAAAATAGAGAGTTAAAAGTTTCTGTTGCAATATCGAGTTCTTCTAAGCTATCTGGGATGCAGAGATGATGAAACTGATAAGGAAGATTATTGATAAAGCAATCTTTCTTGGCAGAAGTGATAGGTCTAACATATTTATAAAACGGAGTCGGCTTTGCAGCCTTGGCTAAATGTAATTTACATGAGACTAGATAATGATCTGAGAACTCATCGCTCTGCTGCAGTATTTCAATGGCATCAACATCTATTCCATGTGATAATATTAGATCTAGAGTATGATTACGACAATGAGTAGGTCCTGACACGTGTTGTCTAACTCCAATTGAGTTTACAATGTCTTTAAATGCCAATCCCAATCCATCTTTTTCATTATCTACATGTATATTAAAATCACCAACAATTAGTACTTTATCTGCAGCCAATACTAATTCTGATAGATAGTCAGCAAACTCTTTGATAAAGTCTTTATGGTGCCCTGGTGGCCTGTATACAGTAGCCAGCAGAATTCTCAAACGTGATTTATCGTTTACACTATATATTTTTACATTAAGCACCAACACTTCAAAAGAATTATGTTTAAAACTAGATTTCTTAGTGGTTTTGAAAATATTACAATAATTTACAGCAACACCTCCCCCTTTGCCTTTCGGACGAGGTTCATGTTTATAACAGTAATCTTGCGGGGTGGACTCATTTAAAGTAATGTAATCGTTTGGTTTTAGCCAGGTTTCTGTCAAACACAGCACATCTAGGTTATAATCTGAAATCAAAGTGCTTTTGAAGTAAGGGATCGAATAATCAGCAACCCAAGCTTTATCGTTTGCTCATCTGTATTATATCTGTTTTTTACTTGTTGAACATCAATTAAATTTTTAACCTTAGATAGGTTTGGAAGTTTTTTGTATTTCCAAATTCGGGGAACAGACACAGTCTCTATATGATGATATCTAGGTGAAAGAGCCTCTATGTGATGGGATCCATCTGACCTTGGTGACGCGAGGGCGCTAGCAGACGGTCGGTTTAGCCAGTTTGTCTGCTTCCTGACCTGAGCCCCAGATTGTCATGTTTTATCTCTAAGACTATGAGCCAAATTACTAGAGAGAAGAGCAGCACCATCCCAGGAGGGATGAATACCATCTCTTTTCAACAGGCCAGGTTTACCCCAAAAACTTTTCCAATTGTCTACGAATTCTATATTATTTTGCGGACACCACTTAGACAGCCAGCCATTGAGTGAACACAATCTAATAACTATCTCATCACTCCTTCGAACAGGAAAGGGGGCCAGAGCAAATTACAGTGCCTGACATCGTACTTGCGAGTTCAAACACCTCTTTAATGTTAATTTTGGTGATCTCCGACTGGCGAAGTCGAACATCATTAGTGCCGACGTGAATAATAATCTTAGAGAATTTACGATTAGCATTAGCCAGCACTTCTAAATTTGCTTTGATGTCAGGCGCTCTGGCTCCCGGCAAACATGTGACTATGTTGGCTGGTGTCCCTATTTTCACGTTCCGTGTAATATAATCGCCAATTACCAGGGCACAATCAACAGAATTCTCAGTGGGTGTTTCACTGAGTGGGGCAAATCGATTTGTTGTGGTAATCGGAACGGAAGAGTGGTTTTTTGATCCGCGACTTGAGCGATCCCTCACTGTCATCCATCTGCCTGGCTTCACAGGCAATAATTCAGCCGGAACCGAATCATGTAAAGGGTTCACTATGCTAGGCGCATCCAAAATAGTATCTAAAGCTCTAGCACACTTACTATCCTCAATTAAAGTTTGGATCCGTGTTTCTAATTCTGAAATCTTCTCCGTCAGCCTGACTGTCTCCTTGCATTTATCACATATAAACCCTATATTGCCGACGGGGAAGGCTATGCTAAACATGTAACATGAAGTGCAGGTTACAATAACAGGACAAGACATTACTCACCGTATTTGTTGACTGATTCTTACTCACCTGGGCTTTTTATGAACTCAGAGGCGCGGGCGCGCGAGAGAAAAATAAATAAATAACTGAGCGCACGGGTGGCGCGTTAACAGGCTAGCGAGTTGCTAGCGTGTTGTGCTAACAATCGTGTTGTGCCTCTGATGCTGCAGAACGTGACGTCAAGTACTATGTGGGTTGCAGTAAATGGCCGGACTATGAAGTGGTTGATAAAGAAAAGTAAATGGCCAGACTATGAAGTGGTTGAAAACATGATGCTTGGGCAGGGGCTGAGAGGTGGGGAGGAAAACATGACTAACTCCTCCAAAATCTGATTTTTGGGCAACTCACTGAGTCTCTGCTCCAGAGAGAACTTCAGCAAGTCTCGCTTCTGACGGGACTCATTCAAGCGGGCTTGAGCTTCTGAATGAGCTTTCTTCTCCGTCAGAATGAGCTTTTTTCTCCGTCAACTTCTAAGGGAAAACAATGCCTTTCATACACCAGGAAGAGCACAATTTGTTTTATCACCGAGCTTAAAAAAAGAAAAAATGAAGAAGATTTCCTGTGGTATCACATGCAATTGCATAAAGAAAAGTAAATGGCCAGACTATGAAGTGGTTGAAAACTTGATGCTTTGGCTGGGGCTGAGAGGTGGGGAGGACAACATGACTAACTCCTCCATAATCAGATTGCCCTTCGGGTGATTTTTGGGCAACTCACTGAGTCTCTGCTCCAGAGAGAACTTCAGCAAGTCTCTCTTCTGACTGGACTCATTCAAGCGGGCTTGAGCTTCTGAAAGAGCTTTCTTCTCCGTCAGAATGAGCTTTCTTCTCCGTCAACTTCTAAGGGAAAACAATGCCTTTCATACACCAAGAAGAGCACAATTTGTTTTATCACCCAGCTTAAAAAAAGAAAAAAAAAATTAAGAAGATTTCCTGTGGTATCACATACAGAGTCAGAGAACCCTTGAACTCATACTAAAGGTGAGAGGGCTCATCCGGGATTTGAACCCGGGAACTCTCGCACCCGAAGCGAGAATCATACCCCTACACAGCAAAATCCCCAGTGTACATATGTACACTCTCGGTGTACATATAGGTCCAACTACAGGGTGTTAAAAATTAACACTGAAGCAGTGTTGAAGTTAATGAGATAATTAAGTGATTAATTAAGTGATGATTGGCCATTAGTGGTGACACCTGATGTTAATAAGAAGAATCATTGAAGGAAAGAGAAACAACAAGAACAGAAAAAGAGAAACACAAGAAATACTGACTTCGAGCCATTACACATTATTGTACTTATTATTACCAGTGTATTTCTGTCATACATCTACACACATTCTTATTTATATTGAACAGAAGTTTAGATGGTAATGCTTTATGGAATGTTTTGTTTCATGTCACCATTATGGCGATCAGTGTTTGCTTTAGTTGGGCTCTGGACTCTTTGCTTTTTAACATTAGTTTTTCTCTGGCTGCTCCTACTCTGTGTTTATAAAGCACATGTGTTACTGCAAGAGAAACCATGACATCGGCTGTGTTTCTCGAAAACATCATAAGCCTAAATTGATCGTGCAGATCTTTTGTTGCTATCGTTCTATGATCAAGTTAGGCTTAAAATGCTTTTGGGAAACACAGCCCAGGTCACGATGGTTATGTTTATGAAAATATAATCTTGTAATGTCCTGATTCACTCAACCAGCATTATAAACTGATTAGGTTCTATTCATTGCAGTAGCAAATTCCAGCAGTGCTTTTATAATCTGAAGCTTTTAAAATCACACACAGATATCAAGAATCTACATATGATTCTCAACAATGGTGACAATCACACGAAAGATTCATATTGCAGTGCATGATGGGAGCCACCAATCAAAATGCATCTATGGCTCCCATCATGCATTGCAGTATGAATAAATTATACAGCTGAATTGTCCAGTAATTTTCATTGTTTTTCCTGTTTGCATTTTTTTTTTTTTGCTATTGTTTGTTATGACTTTAATAGCTCGTTTTGTGATGTTCAGCGTTGATCTGTGTGTCACCAGTTGGTTTATTGTCACCATTGTTGTGATTAATATGCTGATTCTTGATTTTTGTGTGTCTAAACACAAAGGCTCCAGTGCACAAAATTTTTCAAAATTGTTCATATTGGTGTTGGATTTCAAACTGTAGAATCTCATGGCTACAATCCCTAATACTAAAACACAACATCCATCATATAGTCAAAGATTTAGACTCTAAATGACATCAGTGAATCAGGTTACTACGTGACGATAATGTCACCATCACAACATGTTGTTAGAACGTTTTCTCGTGCAATAACAAATGTGCTTTGTAAACACAATGCTAGAGCAGCCAGAGAAAAAGTCACAATAAAAAATAAAAAGGTTCAATAGCCCAACTAAAACAAACACTAACCACCATAATGGTGGCTTGAAATGAAAAATTCCATAAAACATTGCCGTCTAAACTTCTGTTGATTCTCAATAACTTTTTGTAGATGTATGACAGAAATAAAGTCACACTGGTAAGTCCAATAATGTGTAAAGGTTCGAAGTCAGTAGTTCTTGTGTTTCTCTTTTTGTCCATTCTTGTTGTTTCTCTTTCATTCAATGATTCTGCTTATTAACATCAGGTGTCACCACTAATGGCCAATCATCACTTAATTAATCACTTAATTATCTCATTAACTTCAACACTGCTTCAGTGTTCATTTTTAACACCCTGTAGTTGGACCTATATGTACACCAGGAGTGTTCATTTAACACTGGGGATTTTGCTGTGCACTGAATTTGAAGAAGGGAACTATGCATTTATGACAAGCATAGCTTTATTCAGATCTAGAGTTTAAATTCTGGTCACAACTTTACCCATTAGACATGCTTGAATCATATGCAACACAGACTTGCAATGTGTAAACTGTCAGAATGAAAATCACCTGTTTCTCTAACATTTCTAGTCTGATCTTTTCTCAAAGGCCTAGTACAGGAGTTGCAGATTTACCGTTTGAAATTGTTTTCATTTGGGTCTCTGAATAACAAAAGTAAAGTTGATATGTAGTAGATAAAGTTTAACTCTATGATCTCATTTCAATATCTGTAGAGTTTTCTCCTTAATTCATCCACACATCTTTAGTCATCAAGATTTTGCCTTGAATGTGCTGTTAATACTGATTCTGTGTGCAGTATAAACTAAAGAGCACATCATCCAAGTGAAGTTAAGTCTAAATTAAACTAATTCAAATGAGTTGGAGGGTATGTTCAATCCCTTCTACCTAAAACAAATGTGTTTATTTAGTTTTCCTTGCCTCCAGGTGGGGACAGTGACACATCTTCCATTCTGATGCTGGTTCACCTTTTGCCACCCTCAAGTCAAGGCCGCAAAAGGCCGGGAAAGATCTCAGCGAGAAAAACATGTGATTGTCTTTTGAAATTCGTCAAGCTGAAGCTACTGATGAAGCAGATCAAATGACACTAGTTTATAATGTTGTGTTACTGTGTGAACTTGAACTTTCTTATTTCAGACAGATTCTTATAGATCACCTGTCCTCCAAATTGTTGTTCTTGTGCTATTCTTTTCTACCTACATACTTAGCAGGGTTCCAGACTGTGACCAAAATGGTCGCATATGCAACCATTTTTTGAGAATGTGTGTGTTAGAATTTGATGTGGTCGCATTTGTTCGAGTGCATGGTCATGCACTCAGGTATATTTGCGCATGCGCAACAGAACGCTGTTGTATCCGAAGCTGGTGCAGTTCGTAATTTTTTGTGTTCAAAATGAACAAAATTTATAGAATGAACGAGTACATCATGAATCTATTTTCATAACCGTGTTTTTGTCTTATCCTGAATCACTGTACGCCAGTGCTCGAAGTGGGGCAGTACTCACCGGTACGCAGTACCGGCACTTCTACATTTTACTCTGACCCCTTATTTACACTGCACACGTCTGCGTGTGCAGACGATCGCGGCCACTCTAGTCAATGCTTGTGTTTACACCAGCCGCAACGCGGCGTGTATCAGAAGCGTCCCATAAGCGGCTCTCCGTGCTGCTTCGCTAAAGATAGGTGTACCGTAAATACAAAATAAAAGTAAAAAAAAACACTGTCAGTTTCAAAATAAACACCCTGTGCAGACACCCAATTGTATTGCACACCAATATATCCTTGATAGAGTAGACTGTAAGGTAGAAACCCAAAAATCAAGAAAAACCACGTCGGACAGGCAAATCACGTGATCTCGTGCATCCGGACGCTTCGCTTCTGAAATGCTCCTGGTGTGAGTTGGCACCGCGTAGAGGACGGAATAAAACCTTGTCGGAGCCGTAATGTGCTGCAGACGTGTGCAGTGTAAATAAGGGGTTAAGCGTGCCTGCACTTTTTCTTGCGTACCACTAATAGAAAAAGCGTCAGTGTCACGCCCGTTTCACATATACTCCGTTTGCAGTGCGTTTGCAGTGCGTATGCAGTGCGTATTTTTTCCGCACCCATGTTAACGCTGCATTCACACTGGCAGTTGAAATCAGCTCCGATACGGCTCCGAAACGACCGGAAGTCATTCATTTCCTATGGAGATTCGCAGACCACATGCGAAGGTGTCCGAAACGGGTCCGAACAAATGCGGTGCGAAGAAAATCGTGTCAGTTGGTCATCCGGATGCGTTCAAAAAAATTAACTCTTCCGAAAGGCTACGGACGGTTCCTATCCGACAATTCCAGCGGAATTTAGCGTTGCTATGGTACTGATAAACAAACTTGTATTCTTAACTTTTAATAAAATAAATAATGGTTTTCTAACAATAATTGTAATGTAATTTTTTTATTTTCATGATTTTCTAAAGTTATTAGGGCAGTTAATACAATTAAAATGTAGGCTACACAGCAAAATCCCCAGTGTTAAATGAACACTCCTGGTGTACATATAGGTCCAACTACAGGGTGTTAAAAATGAACACTGAAGCAGTGTTGAAGTTAATGAGATAATTAAGTGATTAATTAAGTGATGATTGGCCATTAGTGGTGACACCTGATGTTATGAATCATTGAAGGAAAGAGAAACAACAAGAATGGAAAAAAAGAGAAACACAAGAACTACTGACTTCGAACCTTTACACATTATTGCACTTACCAGTGTGACTTTATTTCTGTCATACATCTACAAAAAGTTATTGAGAATCAACAGAAGTTTAGACGGCAATGTTTTATGGAATTTTTCATTTCAAGCCACCATTATGGTGGTTAGTGTTTGTTTTAGTTGGGCTATTGAACCTTTTTATTTTTTATTGTGACTTTTTCTCTGGCTGCTCTAGCATTATTTATAAAGCACATTTGTTATTGCACGAGAAAACGTTCTAACAACATGTTGTGATGGTGACATTATCGTCACGTAGTAACCTGATTCACTGATGTCATTTAGAGTCTAAATCTTTGACTATATGATGGATGTTGCGTTTTAGTATTAGGGATTGCAGCCGTGAGATTCTACAGTTTGAAATCCAACAACAACATGAACAATTTTGAAAAATTTTGTGCACTGGAGCTCTTGTGTTTAGACACACAAACATCAAGAATCAGCATATTAATCACAACAATGGTGACAATAAACCAACTGGTGACACACAGATCAACGCTGAACATCACAAAACGAGCTATTAAAGTCATAACAAACAATAGCAAAAAAAAACATGCAAACAGGAAAAACAATAAAAATTACTGGACAATTCAGCTGTATAATTTATTCATACTGCAATGCATGATGGGAGCCATGGATGCATTTTGATTGGTGGCTCCCATCATGCACTGCAATATAAATCTTTCGTGTGATTGTCACCATTGTTGAGAATCATATGTAGATTCTTGATATCTGTGTGTGATTTTAAAAGCTTCAGATTATTAAAGCACTGCTGGAATTTGCTACTGTAATGAATAGAACCTAATCAGTTTATAATGCTGGTTGAGTGAATCAGGACATTACAGGATTGTATTTTCATAAACATAACTATCGTGACCTGGGCTTTGTTTCCCAAAAGCATTTTAAGCCTAACTTGATCATAAAACGATAGTAACAAAAGAACTGCACGATCAATTTAGGCTTATGATGTTATCGGGAAACACAGCTGATGTCATGGTTTCTCTTGCAGTAACACATGTGCTTTATAAACACAGAGTAGGAGCAGCCAGAGAAAAACTAATGTTAAAAAGCAAAGAGTCCAGACCCCAACTAAAGCAAACACTGATCGCCATAATGGTGACATGAAACAAAACATTCCATAAAGCATTACCATCTAAACTTCTGTTCAATATAAATAAGAATGTGTGTAGATGTATGACAGAAATACACTGGTAATAATAAGTACAATAATGTGTAATGGCTCGAAGTCAGTATTTCTTTTGTTTCTCTTTTTCTGTTCTTGTTGTTTCTCTTTCCTTCAATTATTCTTCTTATTAACATCAGGTGTCACCACTAATGGCCAATCATCACTTAATTAATCACTTAATTATCTCATTAACTTCAACACTGCTTCAGTGTTAATTTTTAACACCCTGTAGTTGGACCTATATGTACACCGAGAGTGTACATATGTACACTGGGGATTTTGCTGTGAATTAACTTTATGCAATAGTATAATTGTATAATTCTTGTAGCCTATGTGTAATTCTAACTCCCTCATCAGAGAGATCATACAGAATTGTACATTCTGACACTGACAGAATCAACCTTTCTAATCTCTCCGTCATTTTTGTTCTACTCGTTTCCAACGCTTTTCAACGGTGTAGTACGATGTTTGCTGAGGTCGTATTGCGTAACTGCCTTCAACTGCCAGTGTGAAAACTGCGTTAAAGGTTAGAGGTTTCACACATAGCACGCGGATGCGGTCCGTCAATGTCCTGAGGGTGGCGATTGCTTTTTTGCAGGGTGGTAGGGGAAGACTCATTAATTTTCATTGGGGAACTCTTCCCTGATTGGCTCGCCGTGACGCAGCTCTAATGAGGTGTGATAGAGAAAACAGACATTGTCTCCTTCGTGACACTTTCACGAAGGTAAGGCATACCTGTCAACATTTGATTATCCAAATCCGGGAGATTTGTGCGAAGACCGCTCACGAACTTCGCAAACTTCTGTATCTTTCCGGGGACACCGTCTTGACCTGCCATGTCAATCTGGGTGACGTGTGACAGCGAACCAATTGCGGATGAGTTCCCCAGTGAATATTAATGATTATTTCCCTACCACCTTGCAAAAAAAAATGTTTGCCTCCTCGTTCGGTGCGTATACAGCAGAGCAGAGATCGTTCCGAGTTTATTTTTGCTGTGCTGCACGTGCTGAATTAAAGTGACAGCGAGCGCATGGTTCGTGGTCAAAACACAGACTGACATGAAAATATAATAATCTCACCATAAATGTATTTTTGGACTTGCAGGAGTTCCATTTTTGCACGCACACACACACACGACTTGTTATAATACATGTTGTTAATAAATAAGTTTTTTTTTCAATGTTGAAGCTTCAAATGTCATGATTTGACAATTGGCACCTTACTTTTCCCACTTCAAGTACTGCTGTACGCCTAATAAGTGCTTATTCTGACTATTTTAAACCTGGGTCGGATCGGCTGCGGAGTAGCCCAGTTCTTGCGTGACTCATAGACATTGACAGAGAGAAGTAGTTCTGTCTACAATTCTCTACCTCGTTTACTGTATTAATCGCTAGAGAGCAAACGTACAAGTGCATTGTACACTGATGATGAAACGCACCAATGGACAGCCGGCTGGAAAACCTCCGGTGAAATGTCATTTGCTGGTGTGTGGCTATCTTCAATGTCCTGACGTAGCTTTATCAGCATAAATATTGTAATACTTCATTAAAAATTTTAGTTAAAAAGTCAATAATCAAGAGACTAACTAAACCATGATAATGGTTCCCTAGCAGTTGATCACCATAACGACGACCTCAAACTTTATTATTTTCAATAAAACATCAACATCTAAACCTCTGTTAATTCTCAATAAGAACCTTAGTACGAGAGAAATAAAGTCTGGATTGTAATAAGTGAAAATGCTGATATCTTGAGAGATCTGTTACCAACACTGATAATAAGTACCAACACTAAAACCTATTCAGGCCCAGTGCAGGGCCAGTTATAGGGTAGTAGCCTAATTAAAAACCCATGAACATGCAAATGTGTGTGGAATTAATGAAATATTAAGCTATAATCTGAGCGTTCGGCTTACAAAAACAGTTTGGGAACCAATTGAAGCCGAGGAAAGGAGCGGGTTACAAAAGAACAAGCGCTCAGAGTTGTGTGTTGCTTGTAGACTGAGAGAGAAAAGCCTGTCGATCGCCCCCTGGAGGAGAAACACAGAATGACGAGGCTGAGCTGTCCTTTACCACACAGAAAGCAGACAGAAGCCAGAGAGAAATCAACATGAAAGACAAATAAATGAAGCAATTAAATTGAAAAGGATAAAGGAAACCCCGTGGGAGCTGAGCCATGAAGTGTATTAGTGAATTGATAGAGCAAAAGCTTACAGCACCTGGTATTCCCAGGCGGTCTCCCATCGTTTTTTTTTTTTTTTATCAAAAAAGCTTACAGCACCTGGTATTCCCAGGCGGTCTCCCATCCAAGTACTAACCAGGCCCGACCCTGCTTAAGCCTAGTTCACACTACATGATTTTAAGCCCGATTTAAGCCCGATTTGCAAATCGTTGAGCTCGCCGACAGGTCAGGGTGTTATCGCGTGCAAATCGCGGGGGATTAGCGAGCGATAAACGCTTGCCAATCTGTTAGTATGAAAGAGCCAACAACGCATCAAAGACCCTCGCAGACGCCTCGCAGACGAGTCGCCGAGCCTAGAAAAATATCTAGCATGCTAGATATCCAGAGCTGTCGCACAACTCAATCTCACTGATGTCATGAGCAACAGCCAATCACAGCAACGCATGAGTTGAGGTCACCGGGTAAATACGTGATTTTTGCCATCAGCTAAACATAAACATGCAGCTACATCTCTGATAGGCTATAAACATGCTGTACTCACCTCCAACTCTCTCTGTAGCACAGACCTGCTCTTCGCGTATGCAGATCCACTCTTTCCCCCATACTCTCTTATTTTTTCTTTTTTTGCGTTTTTTCTCAGAGCAAATCATCGCGCAAACAGTTTGCAGCACTAGTTTCTGTCTGACGTCCATATTCGCGTGTTGTGTTGTTCTTTGCTGTGTATTGGCGCGTGCTGTTTCGCGTCAAGATAGACATTAGACAGATAGATTTGTAGACAAGATAGAATCGTTGGGTGACAGAGTTGTTGTCAACTCGTGTAGTGCGTTACCTCCTGTTGCGGATCAATCATGCTGTGTCGTGTGGTGTGAACAGCTCAACAACTTGAACACTCCTGATTTCTCAGAGAGCAAGTCATGTAGTGTGAACCGCACAGTTCAGCCCGACGTTTTAAAATCATGTAGTGTGAACTAGGCTTTAGCTTCCGAGATCAGGCGTGACTTTTTTTTTTTTTTTGTGGAAAATTTCAATCAATAAAATACAATAAAATCAATAGAAATTAAAAAATACATATTTTCTTCCACAACCATTCTACATCACATATCATTTCCATCATTTTTTAAAAACTTATTCACTTCCAGGCAACCTCCACATTAGATCCTTTAAAACACCACAAACTTTTGGGGTAAAAACATCATAAAAAACATCCAACTTATTTTCACATTTAAAATACTCATACAATCCTTCAATATACAATTCAGTTTTCCTTTTAAAAACCATCCAAACATCCAACACAATTTTTTTCCTTTTTTGCTACAATTCTTCTCTCCCATATTGCACTTTTCATTAGCATCACACACAGATTAATAAAACTTTTGTTTTTACCCTTTTCTTCCATCCCAAACATCACCACTCTATTCCATTCTACAGTCTTCTCCTTTAATTCCCCTCTCAACATTTCAATCAGTCTTTTACCCTTTTCATTAAAATCTTCCAATTCTCTACAATTTAAAAACAAGTGTAAAAAACTTTCATCTTCCACATTACACACTTTACAAGTTTCACTTAGTTCCATGTGGATTTTTTTTTAAATAATGTCAGTAAAAATTGCTCTGTGTCTGATTAAATATTCAAAACTCTCCAATTTCGCATCTATCATTGTACCTTTCATGTTATTCCATGTATCCTCATCTTTTAAATCTTTGTATTTCTGTACCCAGTACTCATTGGCTTTTGGTTTCCTGAAAATCCCCTCTCTAAAAAAAACAGAAAAGCATTTTCACAGTACATTCATTAAAAGCATATAGTTTTTCTCCCATCTTTATATGCACTTCTTTCCCTTGTTTCTCTTCTTCCATATCTTCTATTCTTTTTATCCACTCTTTGGGTATTGCTTCTTTCATTATTTCATACTTATTTTGTAGTTCTTGTTCATTAAAATCCTCTTTTGCCACTTCCATTGTATCTATTATATACTGTAATGGTAAAAATCCCTCTTTAAATTCATATAAAATATCTCTAACTCTTGTGATCCCAACATCCCACCATTTCTTTAAAAAAAATCACATTCCCCTGATTTAAAATGCCGCTGTTTAGGAATAAAGGCTGGTTTAAAATGCTCTCTCTACCTTGAGGATTAAAATTAACAATAGTTAAAAATTTCCCCCAAGCACTCATCAATTCTCTGTAAAAATCTGGCATTCCTTTCACCATCCAATTCTTAGTTTTCATCCATAAAATATTATCTAAATATATATCTAAATTATTTAAAAAATATTCCATCGTCTTTTTCCACATTGTTTTCCTTTTCTCATCCAGATACTTTTTTATTACTTTAACTCTTAAGCTATTTTTTCTTTGTTCAACATCTATCAATCCCATCCCTCCCTTTCCAACTTCTCCTTTTATAGTATTGTATGCAATTCTTGGAGGTTTTCCATCCCATATAAAATCCAGAAAACATTTTTTCAGCCTTTTTTCCACCCACATCGGCAAAGAAGTCACATATAAAACATACCACAACTTTGCTACCATTAAAACATTTACAATCAAAACTTTCCCCTTTAAACTTAAAGTCCTCAATTTCCAAAAAATTAACCTTCTTTCAATCCCTCCTAGTATTTCTTCCCCAATTACTTCTTCAACATATTTTTCATCTTTCCCTATTAAAACACCTAAGATCTTTATTTCCTTTGATTCTTTAAACTTAAAATCATTTGCTAAAACACTCGCCCCTCCAAATCTCATATATACTGTTTTCTCTTCATTTATCTTGCTCCCTGATCCTCTACAAAACGTCTGTACCACTTCCATTGCTTTTTTAACACTGTTTATATCCTTAACCATTATTGTTGTATCGTCTGCGTATTGAAACATGTTTTCATTTTCCCCACTCTCTTCAATGTCTATCCCTCTTACTTCTTTATCTCTTTTAACAGCTAATCCCAAAGGTTCTGCAACTAGTGAATATAAAAGTGCTGATAGTGGACATCCTTGTCTTGTTGACCTAGTTAATTTAAAACATTCTGTTAAAAAACATTACATTTTACTCTTGTTATTGCTCCTTTATATAAAATTTTAATCCATTGGATAAAACTTTCCCCAAACCCATACTCACTTAAAATCTCAAATAAATAGTCATGCTCTACTCTGTCAAAGGCCTTTTCAAAATCCAAACTAATAACATATCCATCCTTATTTTTTTCTTTCATATACCTTATTCTATCTATTATACTTATTGTTGTGTCTGCTATATCCTTCCCTTTCACTCCATATACTTGATTTGTTTTGATTATGGTTGGCATTACCTCTTTCAATCTGTTGGCTAAAACTTTTGTTAAAATTTTCAAATCTGTGTTCAACATTGTGATGGGTCTATAATTTTTTTAATCTGCTTTTTCTCCTTTTCTTTTATATATCAACTTAATTAATCCCATCCCCATTCTCTGATTCATTTCATCTTTCTTAAAAGTCTCTTCATATACTTCTTTTAAAATACCGGTTAAAAAATCCTTAAAAGTTATATAAAATTCATTCCCTAAACCGTCAATACCTGGGCTTTTCCTTTTATTCAGTTCACTTATTGCTCTTTTTATCTCTTCTTCTCTTATCTCTAGGTCACACTCTTTTTTGTCATCCTCTCCTACTTTGGTCTTTATTTGTTTCAATAATTCTAGTTTTTCTTCCTCCTTTATTCCTTCTGCTTTGAATAGCTTTCCATAGTATGCTTTTATTGCTTTTAGTATCTCTTCATTTGTTTCCACTATCTCTCCATCTTCCCTTTGTATTCTTTTAATTGTTTGTGAAATTCCCCTTCTTCTTTCCAAATCAAAAAAAAACTTAGTACATTTCTCTCCTTCCACTGTATATTTTGCTTTACTTCCTAATCGTGCCCCATTATATTTCTTCTCTTCAATTTCTTTCAGTTTTTCCTCTATTTCTTTTATTTTTTTGTATATCTTTTTCATTCATGTTCAATTCCTTTTCTAGTTGTTCTCGTATTTCTCTTTCCTTGCCCTTTTTACATCTCTGAATTATCCCACAATATTTTATGCTAAAATTTTTGATTGAATACTTCACATTTTCCCACCAAATCCTTTTGTCTTCTCTATACATTCCGTTTTCTTTCTCTTTTGTTATAATTTCCTGTACACTTAAAACATAGTCTTCGTTCTTTAAAATCCCTGTGTTTAAAACCCATACTCCCGGCCCTCTTTTCACTGTATCCCTATCAATTAGCATAAAAATAGGCTTGTGATCACTTAAACTTGTTTCTTCATATCTTATTTTTTCTAAAAAGCTTTCCATATTCCGTGTACATAAAATAAAATCAATTCTCGTTTTACAAATAAAATTCCCCACAATTTGTCTTCTTGAAAATTCTTTTCTCTTTTCATTTCTTTCCCTCCATACATCAATCAATTCATTTTCTTCCATCAGCCCTTTTAACTCTTTTCTTCCTGTATCTGTCTTAAAAACCATTCCTTCAGCCATGTCCAGTTTACTAAAAACAACATTAAAATCCCCCATAATAACAATATCCTTATATTTCCTTAAAAGTTCCCTTAAACCATTAAAATATTCCCTCTTCTTAATCTCTTCCGGTGGTGCATGCACATTTACCACAAGTATTTTGTTCTCTTCATATTCCATTTCAAAACCTATACGTTTCCCCACTTTATCTTTATATACTACTTTACATTTTATATCTCTATTTTCTCTTATTAGTACTGCAACTCCTCTTCCAAATCTATCATCCCCGTTGTTGTATAAAATCTCTCCATTCCATTTTTTTCTTATTTCACTTATATGCAAGTCTGGCATTGCAGTTCCTTGCAAAGTGGCCTTTCTCGTCACATTTAAAACACTTAAAATCTGGACAGTCTTTCACCACGTGGTCCGGGCTCATGCACAGTCGACAGGTTTTCACCTGATGACTGTGCATCACTCTGAAGTATTGTGGTCCTTCAGCTGTTTCCAGTCTTGTGCTGTATGGTAGTGATGCCACCTCCCTTGGGAACCTTACTTTTAAAAAGCGTGTGCCGTCCTCTATATTTGTGCCCGGATAAAACCTCCTTTTCACCACAGAAACTGGGATTACTCCCCATTGTTCCAGTTTATTAAAAATGTCCGCATCCTCAGTGTAGGCCGGCAGGTGCATAAAAGAGACAACATAGTCCCTGTTGTGAAGACTCTTTACCTCAAATGTCATTCCTTTAATATCCAGTCCGTCCATTAAGCATCCCGTATCCTCTTCCCGTTCAATAACTTCATATTCATTTGTTTGTTTAGGTCTCACTGCCAAAATCTTTCCTTCTCCGATCTTCTCCGTCACTGCTTTTATGATATCCATCGCTCTCACCTCTTTTTCATCTCTTAAATCCACCGTTATTGTCGCTTCCTTTTTGAACATCCTTTTCGCTTTCTCCTTTCTCGCTTCTTTCCCCCGATCTTGTCCATCTCTTTGTTGTTCGTCCGGTCCGTGGTCGTTTCGCCCTCGTGGTACTCCAGCCATTGCAATGTCCGTTAACCTTTGTCCATCCATCAAAGAAAAACACGCAGACAAAATTCCTCCCAAACAGCGTACGCTGTTGGGAGGATTTAGCTTAAACAAAATAAACAAAAAAACCTAAGAAAAAAACACTGATTCTATAAAAAACAAACGAAAAAAAACCACAGAAACACGTTTGGTGAGCCTTCCTCACCCACTACTGCCACACTACTTCCTGGTTGCTCTAGGGCGCCCTCAAGGTGGTATGGCCGTAAGCGAGAGTCTCAGCCGATAGACGGATATTTAAAGAAGGTAGACGAGGCTCGGCCCACATTCACACACACTGCAGCTGCAAGACAAACAGCATCCACAAAGCGTTTTCATGTCTTTATACAGCTGCTCAAAATATGAATTCATTAAATATTAATTCAGCTCTACAGTGCCTCACAGATTCTCATATGTAAATCTGTGGTGAAAAATGGAACTGCAGTGCTCTAACCAACCTTGGTTTTTATTTTAAATGTAGGCATACAGAGATATCAAGACTCAACATCTGAATCTCAACAATGGTGACAATCAAGAAAGTTTTTTTGAGACTTTATTAGCTTGTTTTGTGACATTCAGAGTTGATCTGATTTTTTTTTAATTGTCACCATTGTCGAGATTAATTTGCTGATTCTTGATTGTGTGTGAGTATTCATTGTTGACTTCAAACTTTATTATTTTCAATAAAACATTAACATCTAAATATGTTAATATTCAATAAGGACCTTAGTATCAGAGAAATAAAGTCTGAATTATAATAACTGAAAATGCTGAGATTTTGAGAAATGTTATACCAACACTGAAAACTCTTCAGACCCAGTGCAGGGCCAGTTATAGGTTAGTAGCCTAATTAAAAATCCATGAACATGCAAATGTGTGTGGATTTATTGAAATATTAAGCTGAAATCTGAGCGTTCTGCTGACAAAAACAGTGTGGGAACCTCTGGTCTAATTGAAGTCGAGGAAAGCAGCGGGTTACAAAAGAACAAGCACTCAGAGTACTGTGTTGCTTGTAGACTGAGAGAGAAAAGCCTGTCGATCGCCCCCTGGAGGAGAAACACAGAATGACGAGGCTGAGCTGTCCTTTACCACACCTAAAGCAGACAGAAGCCAGAGAAAAAGCAACATGAAAGACAAATAAATGAAGCAATTGAATTGAAAAGGATAAAGGAAAAACCGTGGGAGCCGAGCCATGAAGTGTATTAGTGAATTGATAAAGCAAAAGCTTACAGCACCTGGTATTCCCAGGCGGTCTCCCATCCAAGTACTAACCAGGCCCGACCCTGCTTAGCTTCCGAAATCGGACGAGATCGGGCGTGTTCAGGGTGGTATGGCCGTAAGCGAGAGTCTCAGCCGATAGAGGGATATTTAAAGAAGGCACACGAGTCTCGGCCAGCATTAACACACACTGCAGCTGCAAGACAAACAACATCCACAAAGCGTTTTCATGTCTTTATACAGCTGCTCAAAATATTGATTCATTAGACCTCTATATGCATTAAACCAATAATAAATTAAATATTTTTGGGATTTTCTTGACTATTTTTAGACGTAAAGTGAGCAGGATATTAAAATGTAGCGTTTAGATTTATGCATTTAAGCATGTATCTATGATAGTGATGTGTCGTTCATGAACGATTTGTTCATTTTGAACGGATCTTTAAAATGACTCGGGACTACCGAGTTGTCTCAGAGAGTGATTCGTTCATTCATCTTAGTCTCGAGTTCGGGTTCGGACGGGTCCGAGTCTTTGGTTCCGTCTTTGGTTTGACGGGTCCGGGTCCTCAGTCCATAGAGGCTATGCTGTCAGTACCGGAAAGAGAAATGATTAGTTCATTTTTTCGAGTCTTCGAGTTTGAGTCCTTCGTTCTTTTGTCCCGTGACTTGTAAACGTATTGAATAGCCTACTAATTCACAACCTTTTTACAAACAAGCACGTAGTTAATGTATAATATAATAGTAGTTAATTAATGTATAATATATAATAAAACACACCACAGATGCAAAAGAAACATTTAAAAAAAAGAGACGGACAGGGACAATAATACGATGGAACTTTTATTTTTCAGATAATGTTTATTGCACATATTTTGAATTATAATTCCTAATTATAAAACAATATACATTCAGACACAATCAATAACACAAATCTAATGTTGTATTTGATGCAAGATACCAGCGGTCACGTGACAAAAGAACGAAGGATTTAAAGCGAGACTCGAAGAAAATGAACTAATCATTTCTCTTTCCGGTACTGACAGCATAGCCTATATGGACTGACAGGAAGAACGAAAGACTCGCACCCGTCCGAACCCGAACCAGATGAACTAATCATTTCTCTTTCCGGTACTGACAGCATAGCCTATATGGACTGACAGGAAGAACGAAAGACTCGCACCCGTCCGAACCCGAACCAGATGAACTAATCATTTCTCTTTCCGGTACTGACAGCATAGCCTATATGGACTGACAGGAAGAACTCGAGACTCGAAAGATGAACTAATCATTTCTCTTTCCGGCCCTGCTGTATCACACACGGCACGGTCGGCCCGGCAGACAGAGCAGAGTCAGACACTGGCGAGTCGACAACTAACGTCTCGAGACACGAGAGGAGAACTAACCTGATAAATATGAAGTTGCAAAGGAAAGAATGTCTCGGATCAGAAGATGAACCAACAGAATCCGACTGCAATAGTCTGAACTTAAGACCCAACAACTAATCAATTAATAAAACATGTCGGTTCCTTATAATTTGGCTTTGGCTGCATTACCTTAGAGTTTATTTTTATTCTTTTTACAAATGTAATCAACATTTCTGTAAGTACTAGATGTGTTGGGATATTTAACATGCCATTTTAATTATATTATGCTGAAATGAACGAAATGACTCGATAAAAAGATCTGTTCATTTTGCTAAACAAGACTCAAAGATCCGAGGCAGTAAAACGATCCGATCTTCCCACTACTAATCTAAGATAATAAGCAGAAGTCTCCCCATCTCTACAGCACCCGACAAATTCTCCTATGCAAAAGCTGTGGTGAAAAATGGAACTGCAGCGCTCTAATCAACCTTGGGTTTTATTTTTTACTTAAGCATACAGAGACATCAAGAATCAACATATGAATCTCAACAATGGTGACAATCAAGAAAGCTTTTTTGTGACTATTAGCTTGTTTTGTGACATTCAGAGTTGATCTGATTTTTTTTAATTGTCACCATTGTTGAGATTCATTTGCTGATTCTTGATATCTGTGTGAGTATGCTTGACTCTGACAAACCATTTTCTGTCACAACAGAGTAGAAATTTCTGCAGTAAGATCGGCATGAAAAATAAACAATTTAATATTAAACAATATAATCAGAGATTATACTCTAGTTTCAGTGAATCAAATAAATACACCATCACTACAAAGTGACCGATGAGATTGATTCCTAAACGCCATTTTAATAAAATTGAGTTACCGCAAGAATCAGGATTGTATCTGGTCGGTATTGAAAAGTCAATGTTTAATCTTAAGTAAAATGCGATATCTGCCGTGTTATTCTGCCATGTTTTCTCCCTTTCTTTCCAAACCACAACAAACGCCAGTTTTAATTGCATTAATTTCATTTTGAAAAAAAAATGTAATGGATTTATTGCATTTTGGGGGGGGGGAAATCCGTTTTTATAATAAATCTTTGAAAATCAAAACCTGGATTTAAATTTTTTTTGTCATTATACCCTACAAATGCTATGTGAAAGATTGAAACAGAAAATAGTTGTTTTCATCTTTCCACTTTCTTGATAAAGAAAACACATTTTTATTTCGTTTTGGAACCAAACTCCTCTGGTCTAAGTTAAATCAGCAAAAGAAAAATTTTAGTTAAAAAGTCAAGGACCAAAAAACTAACTAAACCACCATACTCGTTCCCTGGCACATGCTCACCATAATGGTGACTTCAAACTTTATTATTTTCAATAAGACATCAACATCTAAAACTGTTAACTCTGAACAAATACCTTAGTACGAGAGAAATAAAGTCTGGATTGTAATAAGTGAAAATGCTGAGATCTTGAGAGATCTGATACCAACACTGAGAATAAGTACCAACACTAAAACCTATTCAGACCCAGTGCAGGGCCAGTTATAGGTTAGTAGCCTAATTAAAAATCCATGAACATGCAAATGTGTGTGGAATTAATGAAATATTAAGCTATAATCTGAGCGTTCTGCTGACAAAAACAGTTTGGGAACCTCTGGTCTAAATGAAGTCGAGGAAAGGAGCGGGTTACAAAAGAACAAGTGCTCAGAGTTGTGTGTTGCTTGTAGACTGAGAGAGAAAAGCCTGTCGATCGCCCCCTGGAGGAGAAAGACAGAATGACGAGGCTGAGCTGTCCTTTACCACACCGAAAGCAGACAGAAGCCAGAGAAAAAGCAACATGAAAGAAATAAATGACGCAATTGAATTGAAAAGGATAAAGGAAAAACCGTGGGAGCCGAGCCCTGAAGTTTATTAGTGAATTGATAAAGCAAAAGCTTACAGCACCTGGTATTCCCAGGCGGTCTCCCATCCAAGTACTAACCAGGCCCGACCCTGCTTAGCTTCCGAGATCGGACGAGATCGGGCGTGTTCAGGGTGGTATGGCCGTAAGCGAGAGTCTCAGCCGATAGAGGGATATTTAAAGAAGGCACACGAGTCTCGGCCCGCATTCACACACACTGCAGCTGCAAGACAAACAGCATCCACAAAGCGTTTTCATGTCTTTATACAGCTGCTCAAAATATTAATTCATTAGACCTCTATAAGCATTAAATTAATAATAAATAAATAATTAAAGGATTAATGTATTTAAGCATGTTTTCATGATAATAAGCAGAAGTCTCCCCAGCTCTACAGTGCCTCACAAATTCTCATATGTAAATCTGTGGTGAAAAATGGAACTGCAGTGCTCTAACCAACCTTAGTTTTTATTTTAAATGTAGGCATACAGAGATATCAAGACTCAACATCTGAATCTCAACAATGGTGACAATCAAGAAAGTTTTTTTGAGACTTTATTAGCTTATTTTGTGACATTCAGAGTTGATCTGATTTTTTTTTAATTGTCACCATTGTTGAGATTCATTTGCTGATTCTTGATTCTGTGTGAGTATTCATTGTTGACTTCAAATTTTATTATTTTCAATAAAACATTAACATCTAAATATGTTAATATTCAATAAGGACCTTAGTATCAGAGAAATAAAGTCTGGATTATAATAACTGAAAATGCTGAGATTTTGAGAAATCTTATACCAACACTGAAAACTCTTCAGACCCAGTGCAGGGCCAGTTATAGGTTAGTAGCCTAATTAAAAATCCATGAACATGCAAATGTGTGTGGATTTATTTAAATATTAAGCTGAAATCTGAGCGTTCTGCTGACAAAAACAGTGTGGGAACCTCTGGTCTAATTGAAGTCGAGTAAAGGAGCGGGTTACAAAAGAACAAGCACTCAGAGTTGTGTGTTGCTTGTAGACTGAGAGAGAAAAGCCTGTCGATCGCCCCCTGGAGGAGAAAGACAGAATGACGAGGCTGAGCTGTCCTTTACCACACAGAAAGCAGACAGAAGCCAGAGAGAAAGCAGCATGAAAGACAAATGAATGAAGCAATTGAATTGAAAAGGATAAAGGAAAAACCGTGGGAGCCGAGCCATGAAGTGTATTAGTGAATTGATAAAGCAAAAGCTTACAGCACCTGGTATTCCCAGGCGGTCTCCCATCCAAGTACTAACCAGGCCCGACCCTGCTTAGCTTCCGAGATCGGGCGTGTTCAGGGTGGTATGGCCGTAAGCGAGAGTCTCAGCCGATAGAGGGATATTTAAGGAAGGCACACGAGTCTTGGCCAGCATTCACACACACTGCAGCTGCAAGACAAACAGCATCCACAAAGCGTTTACATGTCTTTATACAGCTGCTCAAAATATTAATTCATTAGACCTCTATATGCATTAAATTAATAATAAATTAAATATTTTTGGGATTTTCTAGACTATTTTAAGACGTAAAGTGAGCAGGATATTAAAATGTTGCGTTTAGATTTATGCTTGTAAGCATGTATTTATGATAAAAAGCAGAAGTCTCCCCAGCTCTACATCACCCCACAAATTCTCCTATGCAAAAGCTGTGGTGAAAAATGGAACTGCAGCACTCTAATCATCCTTGGATTTATTTTTAATTAGGCATACAGAGACATCAAGAATCAACATATGAATCTCAACAATGGTGACGATCAAGAAAGCTTTTTTGTGACTTTATTAGCTTGTTTTGTGACATTCAGAGTTGATCTGATTTTTTTTAATTGTCACCATTGTTGAGATTCATTTGCTGATTCTTTATGTCTGTGTGAGTATTCATGACTCTGAAAAACCATTTTCTTCCATAACAGAGTAGAAATTTCTGTAGTTTGATTGGCCTGAAATATAAACAATTTAATATTAAACAATATAATCAGAGATTATACTCTGGTTTCAGTGAATCAAATAAATACACCATCACTAAAAAGTGACTGATGTGTTTGGTTCCTAAATGCCATTTAAAAAAAAATTGAGTTACTGCAAAAATCAGGATTGTATATGGTCGGTAATTGAAAAGTCAATGTTTAATCTTAAAGGGTCATTCCACCGGTGGAGAAATTAATATGTATTGAAAGTGGGTCATATATGTAGTAGAATAGTATCATCAATTTCTAATTTGGGACCTTCTTGGCCGATAAAAGGCAGAAAATGACTTAGACAACAATCCCCATAGTGCATTGCAATGCTCAGCTCCGCAGACCACTCCCACTACAGTAGCTAGCTTAACTGCAAGATATTTGTGCAATGAACCTGCCACGTTAGCGTGTTAACAAAATGAAAATAAACGTACTTTACAGAAAGACAACCATTTGACCCTGTAGGCTTTGGCTGACGTTGCCAGTTGACGTTAGGTATTCTAAAGTAGGTCTCCAGGACGCCACTATCCATATGGGGTGCGAAACTCGGGTGAGCAACAACACACACGTTCCGTGTCATCCTCCGATTCCGTAGCACCGCTGGAATTCTCGGCAGCAGACAGACTCTTGTTCTGTGTGCATTGGCACACAATGGGAGCACAGGCACCACCAATCTGCCCCAGCTCGAGCCATTGCGGGGTCCTCGTCCTCGTCTCGTCGGCTGTGGTGACAGTAGCTTCAGCCGCCTCCGGTTCCTCCATAGCCCTTAGCTGCTCGTCGCTATACTGTGGCTAATAAAGGTAGCCACGAACATCCGTTTCTACCATAACTTTGTCAAAATCCAGATCCTCCATAATGCTTCCGCCTGCGTATTCAGTACCTTAGTCCCTATTTTCAAAAAGTTTCTCCCGGTGAAATCAAACACACTGGCACTGATCTGCGATAGGTCTGTTAGCGCATTAGGTCCAACCCCCTATGGGAGGGTTTGAAAGGGTGGGAACTAGTGCTTGTAGTCTTCACAGAAATCCCCCCCTTTTACACTTCCTCCTACAATGACGTAAAATGACGATTTTTGCGTCATTGTAGGAGGAAGTGAAAAAGGTAAATAGAGGATTTCTCTCGTCTCAGGGGAAAATGAAAGAGTGTTGCACGACCATTCAATAGTATGACTGGATTTCTAGCAATGGAAATCTTAATGCAAATGGGTGGAGTGACCCTTTAAGTAAAATGCAATATCCGCCGTGTTATTCTGTCATGTTTTCTCCCTTTCTTTCCAAACCGCAACAAAGCCAGTCTCCCTTTTCTGCAGAATGCGATACATCCGCTCAACCAATCACAACGCACCATTCCACGCTATGTAAACAGTAAGGGCAGCGCTTTAAATGCACCTGGCTTCCTAGTTTTTCTTATTTATTTTGTACCTACTTTTCGATCAACAAACAAACACAAAAAATGAATAATTTTGATGGCATTGATGAACCTGTGGTTTTTTCTGCGGTGGGTAAGAAGCTGCAAGACAAACAGCATCCACAAAGCGTTTTCATGTCTTTATAAACTTAATATATATATACACACACTACCTGTCAAAAGTTTTGGATCGGTTGGATTTTTTACGTTTTTAAAATCAGTCTCTCCTGCTCACCAAGGCAGCATTTATTTGATAAAGTAATATTGTCAAATATTATGACAATTTGAAATGACTGTTTTCTATTTTAATATATTTTAACGTATAATTTATTCCTATCATCAAAGCTGAATTTTCAGCATCATTACTCCAGTCTTCAGTGTCGCGTGATCCTTCAGAAATCATTCTAGCATGCGGATTTGATGCTCAAAAAACATTATCATTAAATTAGCATGAATCTTTCCAGTGACCTTTGGGTCATTCGCTGGGTGTTTTGAGGTACTATTTGGGTACATTAGTTTTTGGAAAAAAATGCTAAAAAAAAATCAAACTGAACCGCCAACATTACATCTAGATTCACATCCGTGCACAGGGTGAAAGAATGTCTTTCTGATTGCAGGTGTCAGTTCAAATAACAAATATATTAAATGTCACATGAAAAATGAAAAACTGGTTTAAGCTGTAGTTGAGAAATTACTTCTAGTTCCAGTAAAGGTCCACCCACAGTTATTAATAAATACACTGATTGTGAGAGCTGCAATTCAGCATCACTGTATTGAGCTGCTGACGACAGAATCTCATTGATCTGAGTTTGCTCTGCAGCATCTGACCTCAGGTAAAGGTATTGCTATTTTTGTTTTTATCCAATTAGGCTCTAATGAGTTTTGATGGATCCAAATTATTTTGTAAAGTTTCTTTACAATTTTTCTGTTTATTATGTTTTGTAAAATTTGCCTTATCTGTGAATGTTGTAGTTGTTTTACAACTGTGCACAACAAAGAAATATTTTTTTTTTTTTTAAATATAAGAAACATATTTGTGTATGTTGTTTATGTCTGTCTGTGCAGGTCCCGTTCGTCACAATGAGGTTTCTGATCTCAGTGTGTGTATATGAATATGTATATACAGTATATAAAGGCTTTAGAAACAGAACAGCGAAGGAAATTCTAGTTCTTATTCTTTTTGGGGAATAATAATTTTGAATATTATTATTAATAATATATTTTGCATTAAAATATGCACATATATACTTTTATTTGTATGCTTAATACGTCAAAAACGTAAAACATTTCGTGTCTCTTCACACTCAGTTAGGAATTCCATGAATCACGTAAATGCATATTTTCAATTCAAAATGGCCTTATTTGGGGGGGGGGGGGTAGTTTGCATTACTGGATGTTACTGTATAAGTCGTTTAACATTTCCATTGCAAAACAGTTGACGTATTAAATGTTTCACTTCTTACCTCACTCTCTTTCGACCAAAGCCGTCTAAGGAAAGCCTGTCCACTCCCTATTAAAGCTGCAGTAGGGAGTTTTGAGAAAATGTTGACTTAGCCTGAAAATTTGAAGAAGCACAACTTACAGGTCCAACCCCCTTGCTCTCTGCTGCACTACAGCCCTCCCTCCACAGCTCCTCCCTCCACAGCTCCTCCCTCCACAGCTCCTCCCTCCACAGCTCCTCCCCCACAGCTCCTCCCCCACAGCTCCTCCCTCCAGAGCTCCTCCCTCCACAGCTCCTCCCTCCACAGCTCCTCCCCCACAGCTCCTTCCTCCACAGCTCCTCCCCCAAAGCTCCTCCCTCCACAGCTCCAACCTCCACAGCTCCTCCCCCACAGCTCCTCCCTCCACAGCTCCTCCCTCCACAGCTCCACCCTCCACAGCGGAGCCTGCCGTGAACGCCAGGCTTGTAAGCAGGACCACTGATGACGGCGGATTATAAACAGTTATGGAACATTCACTAATAGGGACGAAACATCAACAATATGTTTTACATTGACTATGGCCTGCCCATACTTTGACTACAAACTTGGTCCTCAAATCATTATGTATTTTGCAATACATGTAACTTTATAAGGTTGCACTCTTTCTATAAGTTATAAATAGCTACTATACTAGATAACGTTAAAGGATTAGTTCACTTTTAAAAAAGAACTTTTGCTGATCATTTACTCACCCCCATGTCATCCAAGATGTCCATGTCTTTCTTTCTTCAGTCGAAAAGAAATTAAGGTTTTTGATGAAAACATTCCAGGCTTTTCTCCATATAATGGACTTCAATAGGTCACAAACGTTTCAAGGACCAAATGACAGTTTCAGCGCAGCTTCAAAGGGCTTTAAACGATACCAGACGATGAATAAGGGTCTTATCTAGCGAAACGATCGGTCATTTCAAAAATAAATAAAAAAATTTAAGTTTTATAAGCACAAATGCTCGCCTTGCTCTGTTCTGTGATGCACGTTTGTGATCCTGTTCGAACTCGTTCATCCAAATGAACGAATCTTTTTTCGAGTCATTTCGTTCGTTGAATGAACGAAATGACTCCGAAAAAGACTCGTTCAAAATGACCGGGAGCGGTGTATTTCTGCAAATGGCAATAGGACCACTGGGAGGAGCCAGAGGAGCTTGATTTTTTTCACAGATTATCTGTCTCATATTCTACTTTCAGGACATAATGACAGTTTTAACAAATATTTGTTTACAAAAGCTACCTACCTACTGGAGCTTTAAGCCCTATTGTACCGAATTTTGGTTGTAGTTCCACCAGAGTTCCACTGGGGGGCGGTTGTCCGAGTGCAAAATGAATGGGAGTCCATGGGGCTAGACGGCTAAATTTGTCTCTTTCACAAGTTTAACATGGGTTATAGGTCCACAGTTGAATTAACAAGTACTTGTACCCTTCTGATTTCTTACAGGTTGAGTTGTTGTTGCCCATAACACGCTAGCATTCTTCTAATGGACTTTGATTGGTCAGTGAAGGACTGATAACGTCCAGAGATACAGCTTGATGGCATCGTGGCATCTAACGTATTTTCGGCGTGGTCTTTTAAAACAACAAAACGAAAACTCTTCTAGCACGTGGATTTTCCTGTGTCAGCGGTGTTGTCGATGCCTCGAGAGAAAAGAAAGTGCAGATCGCGAAAGCACCAAAGTGACTGAAGGATTGCCGTAAAGCAGTATCCCTTGTCGTACGATGTGTATGACCACATTGCCATTTTAAAAGACTTTTTAAAGCAAATAAGTGACTCTAAAAAATCTAACACCTCTGTAATTTCTTTGGATCTCCTTTCGAAAACAACATTCAAATTACTAGACAAAAAATTATATCCTGAGAAAAGTGGATATACTCGCAGTATACTGTACTTCCGGGTTCTGAACTGGTTGCAGTTCAGAACCCGGAAGTACAGTATACTGCGAGTGAAACTTCTCCCCATATTAGACATTCTCTGTTTCGACTTTAAACTGCCGCTTAACAATGGAATTCACGCTCTGCTTCTGTGAACAGTAAACCCTAATGATTTGATTGGCCATGTCAATCCTTTTGACGTTGACGAGCGCTGGTGTACCCCAGAGCAATAATTTCAACTTTTAACCCTTTTTGTCATCCTCTATTAATTGCTCCTTTATATTTTCTCTTATCTGTTTTGTACATTAGAGTTTAATGTTACATACTATGTTGTAAAATAAAATTTTATTGCATCATTTTAGTGTTGTGTTGTGTAGAACCAACCTCATTATGTTGGCCAATCAAATTGTACCTGTATTGGCAGGCACTCCACACACACACACACACACACACACATATATATATATATATATATATATATATATATATATATATATATATATATATATATATATATATATATATTGGGATGCAGAGGAAAGGGGCAGTGTGGCTTTAGACAGTTCACTGAAATGTGGAGCTCATCAGTACGTTCACTAAACGCATAGTTGTTAAATAATGTTATTGTTCCCTCTCATGACATGGTGTCAGAGGTGTGTGTTGCACCCACAACCAAGTTCGCCTTGTTTTGAGTGGGATAATGTCCAAGTTAAACGCACCAAAAGCTTTCGACTTCGCACAGCCAGCAACCTGGCCTGCATGGATCCAGCACTTCTCCCGGTTTCGCATCGCAACGAGGCTGAACAAGAAAAAGCAGCTTTATGCATTGAGTAAAGATGCCGAAGCGATATTCGGATCGTTCATGTTCCGAGCTTCTATTGCAAATAATTATGAAACTGTTGTTGGCAAATTTAATGAACATTTCCCCGTAGGAACGTTATACTTGAGCGGGCCGGTTTCCGCAGCGCACACAGAGATCTGTAGAGACTGTTTAGGCTTTTGTGAGATGCCTCTATAAATTGGCTGAAAACTGCGAGTTCGGTGCAAGCAAAGAGGAACAAATGAGGGACAGAGTAGTCAAGGGATTGCAGATTATGATGTTTTCCAAAGGTTACAAATGGACCATGAACTGACTTTGGACAAAGCGGTCAAGATCGTGCAGCAGTCTGTGCTCATTAAGCCCCAAAATGCGACGGAAGAGCAGCTCCTGAAGTGAGCGCAGCAAAGCACGGACAACAGAAAAGGCAAGAAGTGTGTTACGGGACCACCAAATAAGGAAAAGTGTTGTGAGAGGAAACAAGCCATATACAGCACATGCTGTAATCGCACACACAGACAACAATTCTGCCCTAAAGGCAAAAGACCTTAAAGTAACACCAGGTAACTTTTGCTCTCTGGGTCCCCCTACAGTTGGGAAATCATTACCTGATTCATGAAGATAAACGGAGGATAAGATAGCTTCCGTAACATAGTCAGGCAGACAAAAAAACAGCCCAGACTACGGGGTGTCATTGGTTGATGCGTTAAATGTTACCCAGATACAATAGTGCTATTTTCTGATTGGCTAACAACACCAGACGAACAACACCAGAGGAGACGCGCTTGAATTCATGCCTGTTCCACAGTGAGAGCGGCGCGGCCAGAGTTTTGGATGCTGCGACATATTAAATATATTACAAATAGTTTTTCAGCGTGAGAAATACAATGTGTGGCGGGAGAACGTGACAAAAGGCCGAAATCAGTGATGTCACGCTCAATGCGTGACACTTGACAGCCCTGCGATTTTAAGGAAGCGGCGATGGCGGTGGAAGTGATGTATATGCCGTAAAGCAGTCGAGTTTGTAGTTCTCTTTGTTCGCCGGTTACTACCCGAAACCCGAAGTTTAAAAGTAAGATTAAAAACGCTACAGACCCCGTCAGGCTATGGCAGACGTGTCATTCAACCTATTGTAAGTCGATGTACCATCACAAGAGACATGGAAATATATTATGAAGGTTGAAAAGTTACCTGGTGTTACTTTAACTCGCTAGAGTGTGGAACTGAGAAAAAATACTTTAAAGATTTTTAGTTGTCCAGCTAATTATAGGTATAAGACACTGGAAATCTGGCAATTAGATGTTTTAGTAATGAAAATTATGTACATAAAAAAATCTTGAGCTCAAACTTTTGCCAACTATTTTAAAGTTACTGTACTCTGCCTTTTATTGTCTGCAAGAAGCAAGAAGTCACACCAAGGCAAATGACAGTAACTTCCACTAACTAAATGAAGTAGATTGCAATATATCTAATTTGTTTGTCTAAAGCATCTTTTGTGTAACTTGACCTTGATATCTGCGTTTCAAGGCCATCTAAACTATCATTTCCCTTCGTGAACAATGGGCCATCCTTCAGTGCTATTAGTAAAAATAACCACTCAACTATTTGCTTACCTACACTTTTATTTAGGTATTGTGTGTGTCAGAAGTGCTTAAGTGACAGATCAGGCTACACCATAATTTAAACGCAGCAAACTTTAATGGACAGTAAAACAAAAGCAGAACATCGTAACATCGTAACCGTAACACTGGCCATCTGTCCAGGGTATTTCTCTCTTCTTGCCTGAGACACTGGCTGCAGTTTGGAGAATGGATGTATGGAATTCAGGATTTCTCGAGTCATTTATAGTATATGAGCTTCTCAGTCCAATTCTCTTATGTGTAGTCAGCCTATATACCTTAACATTTTACTGTTGAGATTTATTACTTGTGGCAGTGGCAGCTGCTCTAGACTGTTTTGCCTCATAGGTAGCGGACTTAGCCTTCCTGAGAAGCCTGTCGCTGAAGCCCTCCATGTGGCAGACAGTCCCCTTAGCAGCCATGCTCACCTTTTTCATAACCAAAGCACTGATCATATCAGTGCTCAGGCTGGCTCTGTATTGGGTCTTGTTCTTGGTAACAAGACTGAAAACCCTCTCACAGTCACCATTGCTATGAAATATTACTAGTATTCCAAGCATGACTGCTGAGAGGTTGGCGAAGACCTCCTGGCCTCCCCTCTTCAAAAGGCTGATGTCTCTCCAGGCCTCATCAATACGTTTCCTGAGGATGCATTTGCAGCTCTTTTTCCAATTTCGTTTTGCCTGAAGAGGAAATTTGTTAGGTCAAACTCTGCAACAAGGTGTGCAGGAGCTTTAGGTTTCTGGGTAGGACCAGGTGGAGGTGCAGACAGCTTTGGTAGGATGGAGGAGAGCTTGGGCTGTACTTTAGCTGGCAAGCTGGTGGAGGTTGTTGCTTTAGGCTTATGGGTAGGACCAGGTGGAGGTGCAGATATCTTTGGTAGGATGAAGGAGAGCTTGGGCTGCACTTTAGCTGGCATGCTGCTGGAGGATGTGGCTTTTGGCTTCTGTGTAGGACCAGGTGGAAGCTTTGCCAGATTGGAGGGACCTGAGAACTTTGTCCTCTTTTTCTTCCCTGCATCCACCTCATTACCAAAGAAAACAGTAAGAGCATCCCACTGTTGCAGTAAGCGGTTCACACACTGCCCCAGAGAAAGCCATCTTGTGGAGGCCAGCTTGAGTATCTTCCTCACCTCTGTGTCACACATGATTTGAATATCACGTAGGTTTGACTTTCTCTTGCTGGTTTTGTCTAGATAGTAATAGATGGTAATGAGGAAGTCTTCGATGTTCACACTAAGCTGCCTGGATGCCCTCTCTGCAGCTAGGTGTATCTGGTGGCAGGGACAACCAACTAGGTAGATATGCGGATGTTGTGCCTTCAAAAAAGCCGCTACACCTTTCCCCAAACCTTGCATAACTGCAGCATTGTCAGCTGCAAGGCTGACACAATTTGACCATGGTATGCCTCTCTTTGTCAGTTCACCATCAAGCAATTCAAATATTGCTCTTCCAGTAGATTCTCTTGATTCACAAATCTTAAGCAACATCACAACTACCCTACCTAAACTGGCGTTAAAAATCTTCACTACAATGGGGTACATTTTTATGTCCTCCATATCTGTGCTCCCATCTGTAGCAAGGCTGTATGAAGAGTGCTTCATAGCTTCTGTAATGCACTCATCATCATGCCAGGCCAGTGTTTTTACTATGGCAGCAGTCTTAGTTCTGCCACAGCCATACTGTTTGGCTATCTCACTATCAGGAAACATCTTCATAAACAGTGGCCCGGCATGGTCTGCAGCAGCTAATGGCAAGTTGTGTTCTACAATGAATGTAGTGTGTAGGGTTTCTGCGCGGATTGGTCTCAAATCCTGTGGCTGTACGAAGAATGAGTTAATTCTAGGCACTGAGTCTGTAGCAGCAACATTTTTTAAATGTTTTTTCCCCTCCACATGCCGTCGACAGTCTGACAAAAAAATACGTACACACACTCTAAAGCCTCTCTTCGTTATTTTAGGGTAGACTCTAAAAGTGATTAGGCAAAACTATGATTTCACCGGATTCTAAAAATATCACTTGCTCTGCACTACTACGCTATACTTTTTTCAATACACCTGCTTAAAAATATTTTTTTCATGATCAATATTTAATTGTATGTGTGCTTATATAAACTGATATCCATAAATGAATTGTATTCAATTGTTTAATTAAACGGGAACCAACCATATATATGATAACTACATTATTACCTGTAGCTCCTTGGTGGCCAATGTCAAAATCATAATTACACAAAGTGCAAAAGGCATGATTGGCCAGTTTAGAGTGGCAGACGCATGGCTACTGCTCTTGATATTTTGTCAGGAACCTCTGAGGGGCACAGACCCGCTTCTTTTTAGGTTTGCTGCCTTCTCTCTCCCTGTCAGTGTCCTCGTCTGAAGCCATTTTGATTAACTGAAAAGTGCACGCGCATGCACACACACACACACACACACACACACACACACACAAACACACACACACACACACACACACACACACACACACACACACACACACACACACACACACACACACACAACACAATCCTCTTATCATCATGTAGGCCACCTGTCTGCCATAATCTGTTCCTATATACAAGTAATACTATAAGATTTTTAGTGATGGTTAGCCCAGGTCACTTATGATCTCTATAATAACCTTACCCTCCTACAGTAGCCTACAGTCTTATGATACTTCTATAGTCTGTCCCAAAATACTTCAATACTTCGATATTATGTCCCAAAATAATAGGCCTATAGCCTATTTCTATAAGATTACTACATAGAATTATATATTGGCATATATTTTTTGAGAATGCAAGAGACACACACAAACACATGTCTTTGCATGTATACGCATTCCGCATGCATGCCTATCTTCATAATTCTAGAAAGTTTTTAAAAAGTGTTCTTTTTTTAGAAAAAAGCTTCTAAAGTTTGAGTTTGTATGACCCAAATCAGAAAATTTCACTTGCACTGCAATTTACAGTTAAAGACCAAAGTTTCAATACTGCTCAAAACCATTTTTTATTCATGATTAATATTGCATTGTATAATGTGTGCTTGTCAACTAGTCTAAAATTAAGAAACCCCTAAAAAAACAGAACATGTACATTTAAGCTAAATTGTAATTTATTATTCCAATATCCAAATATGATACTAAATCTCAAAGAAAAAAGGGCTTTTATTTGTGTGACGTGCTGTCTTTGCATTTGAACATTGCACATTTTAAACAGGACACGCAATACTGAATAAACGTTAGCCAATACAAACATATTTATACTTGACAATCAATAGACAGGAGTCCAATAATAGCAAAACGAATCACTTATTCTAAAAAGAATATCAAGTATAAGTAAGACGAATCCAACATATAGGAAGGGCTGTTAACAGTAAACGTCCGTCATTTAACGAATTTTAAAAACACGAGTGGATTATATAAATTTAAACTTAGCCCGTCAATTTTCATTTTAGTTATCTTCTCTCTGCGCGCGCGTCAGTGTTTGTGAGAGAGAGCTCGCGCGTACTGATACAAGGGTACTTTATTATCTGCAAGTAAATAACGCGCTAATTTTCATAGAAAATAAATATGTAACATAATTAGGTACTTTAGTTATTATTAACACAATAATGTAACACATGCAGACTACGTTTCTCAATCATGAGAATGAGTAGGCTAAATACGACTGTTTCTCCAGACTCGCGCTTATCAGTCATCCACAAATCACAGAACTTTCATAATCACTAAACCATAACGATTAATTTTATTAAGATTTATTGTTCAGCATTACTTAAGCATTTTATAATTTGCATGGCTGAATGATGTTTTCCTCTTATCTGAGTGACCATGAATGCCGGAGTATTTTGAGTGAGATATATAATCCATGCGATCACTCCCATGTGATAATCGAATCCAGATCAACTCAATACAATATTTCAACTTTCCACATCCACCCCAGCCCGTTTACCTTCAGGAATCAGAAGTAACTTTACCGTGACTGTAGCCGTACTGTCCTCGCTCAAATCAGTCAGACGGCGGGCCACGGGAGTGGAAGCGGGATTCTTTATTGCCTTACGCATCTGTCAATCATCCCCGCTTGCTAGTTTGGGAAATGAACTAAGCGCTATGATTGGTCAAACTCTTCTTCATTTGCTGTTGATTGATTTGAAGACTGCGCGTGAAAAGAGGCGAGTCACCAGGTTTTTGCGTAGTTTAGAGTTACAAATCGTATCAGCGTACTTTGAGTTCAAAATGCGTAACCGCTACGCAAAATGCGTACAGGTTGGCAGGTCTGCATTTGTGCTTATTTCAGATATTTACACCAGAAGGAAAATGGCTCACTGCACTGCATTCAGCCCAGATTGTATTACAATAATAATGCTACTTTGATTTTCTGGTTTCATGAAAGCAGTGTGAAAGACAGTGCCCGTGGTCATAAATACTGCATTCAGCACCTGGGGAAATATTGATCCGTTTTCTAAAGGGTCTATTAATATGAGAGAGAAAAGAAAAAAAGACTCCACACATTTTGAATGTAGTTTATTTACAAAAATGGTATACAGTTTACTCAAATTCAAAAAAAGAAAGAAAAGAGGGTGTGTAATTGAAGGCACATTTTTGTGCACCCAGGTTTGAACACACTCACACATCGTTGTGCCATTCCTGGAAACAGTTCCTGTTTAACTGAAGACACAAATGAACGTCACACGCCTGGCATTTCCATGGTGTTTGTTGCTTCTTGCCACGCACTGCTTTGCAATGCACACATATGCGGCGACCAACAGTGGCAATATTTCTGACATCGGAGGTCAGCTCGGCTCCTGGAACCGGCACATGGTCATTACTGGACTGTTCTGCATCTGCTTTCTCAGACACACCACAGAGCTCTGCAACAAGCTCTTCCATAAACGCCTTGTGCGTCATGTTGCCGTGTAGCTCCTTGTGCAATATGAAAGCATTGGTGGCAGCAACATCCAAGAAGTGTAGAAAGACTTTCCTGTACCACTTCATGGTGTTGTGCTGTGCAGTGTAGTACTGCAACAGCTGGTTGGACGGGTCAACACCTGTCATGTGCTGGTTGTACGCGGTCACAGGCGCAGGACATGGAAAAGACTTTGTCCTCCGTGTATTTTGTGCTTTCACTTGTCGTTGCACACGGTCTCCTGTATAGGCACCATGAATGGTGGAACAAACAGACACCTCTTGTTTGTCCATCCACTTCACACACACAAGAGGCCCATCCCGAATCCACCGGATGGATCCCCTGCTGGACTTTTTGGTCAGTGAATTAGATGCGCTCCGTGGGAAGTCCTTCCTATAGTCTCTGTAAGTCCCACAAGAACCAAACTTCATGGCAAGCAAGTCTGTTAAGAGCTTTGGACTTGTGAAGAAATCATCCATGTACACATGGTAGCCAGAACCCAAAACTTTCTTGTCCAGAAGAGACATCACCGCATCATAAGAAATCCCACGGCCTGTGGGAAAGATGTTTTGGCCCGTGTACACAGAGAGGTCCACAGTATATCCATTCGACGAGTCCACCAGGACGAAGAACTTGAAGCCCAGCTTTGCTGGCTCGGCTTTCATGAATCGTCTCATTCCTGCATTTGCTCTGCATGTCACAAGTCTTTCCTTCACAGCTAAATTTATTTTGGGATGATAAAAGGTTTTGCACGCAAGACGGATGGTGTCCATGAGGGGTCTGACCCTGAAGAGCTGGTCATGTTCAGCTGTTCCCCTCTTTTGGTCATTTTCCTTGTCTGCCTCTGGGTGACTCATGTGCAAATTCCATGAAATTGTGCGGTATCTGTCCCTAGACATGACTGTGGCGGGAAAGGGCACAGAGAAAAGACTGTCCTGCCGCCAGTAGTCAGCAATGGAGCTCATCTTCACCGTGGCCATGTAGAAAACGAGTCCAATGTAGCGGTACAGCTCGCCAACACTGACATCTGTCCAACTGTATTTGCGACCCTTTGCGAGCGCCCTGGCAGCCTGAGCGTTTGTGTTGTGGCACAGATTTGACACGGCGCTCTCTGAGAAAAACAGTTTGAAAAGACTCATAGGAGAGTGCGAGTCAGCAAGACTCGACTGCGGCCCAGGTTCCCGAGCCGGCAGGAATCTCACAGACTTTGGAGCCACATCGACATCAGTCTCTTCTCTCCATGTCAGAGTCTTGGCTCCCTTTAAAACAGGAATCTGGTCACTGTCATTCTCACATCTGTGGTGGGAGAAAACAAAAGTGAGCATGTTGACAACAGGATCACCACATCATTATCAATAACTTATACTGATATTTTGCCCAGTCTCATTAAAAGCTATTTACAGATTCATCCATACACATATACTTTGCATGTATTATTTCACAGTACATATGCAATCAAAATTAATCTGTCACTTGTAAAATGACGGGGTAAACGTGGACTTACTCATTAAGATTTTCTACCGCGTTGAAAACTGAACGACGCTTGCGTCCTGTGTGAGGTCCACGTGAAGGAACCACATTCCTAAGAAAAGGTACAAGCACAAATATTAGTAAAAAAATCATCATATGAAGAGAAAATCATCATAGTTGGGTAAAATGGTTAACTGGTGAATGAGAGACTACATTAAATATATATTTTTGTGTTTTTATTTGCTCAAATAGCAACAGAAATAAAATAAAAATCACAATAGTGTTTTCCAATTTTCCAAAATAGTACAAAGAAAAAAGTAATTATATATATATATATAGAGAGAGAGAGAGATTGATAAAGGCAGTCAAGAAGAGAGAAAGATGTTAATTTGATGGTCATACACAGCGGCAGTATTAGAAACACCATAGTTTTTTGTAATTTGATGCAAAGGTAATTTATTAACAAAGTAAGTTATAGTTATAAATTGAAAATAAATTAAAATAATAAATGTATATATATTTTTATTCATCACACAGCCTGTGATGACTAGTTTTAATGGTAATCAGCATCGTAAATCCTGCAAAGTGTTAATGTGATCACCATTAAAACTATCATCGCAGTTTGTGAAAAGGGTCATTGATAAATAATGGATAAACGGTCACGCGATTTTTGGCTGTTGATGGGGCGTCGACACGCTTCTGTTATTCACATTCAAAACATTTACACCTCAGCAGATGTTTGAAAACAGTTAAGCTTTGTTGCTAAATGTCTCTCTCTCTCCTGTAATTTGGCGTAACTCTCTCTCTCTCTCTTAGATTATAACACGTATACGCTTGTTTTGGAAGGCATTTAGATGTACTAAAAGTCCACATTTCACTCAGAATATTACAAACTGGTAGATTTCCGTCTGGCCATATTAATCTGAAACAGCTATATGCGACTCTAATTACTAAAATAAATATAAATGGCTTACTCTTCAGAAAATGTGTCCTGTGTTGGATGAAACTGGTCCTCAAAATGGAGGCCTTCATCATCATCAACGTCTTCATCTTCTGACTCTGAGGAACAAGTGAATTCTTCCTCCTCACTGTCTATGATCATCTGAAGAGCTTCCTCGTGTGCGTGGCGTGCCATCGTGAGGAAAAGTCAATAAAGCCAACCAAAGGTTTGCCGCCAGTTTTATCCTGTTGATCGGGGGCGTTTCCCACATTCAGTTCATTACCATGTAAATGACGCGCATGCCGGTGGGTGTGGCCAGACCGGCGCTAAACGAGAACAGGAAAAATAACTTAAACTTTGTAATTTGGCTTAACTCTTTTATTTCTGGATTTTAGATGGTTATTTCCTCTTTCGTCTGTCATGTTGGTGAGCACCTTCTTTGTGGGCAGATTTCACTGTTTCGGGAATGTTAATCTTCTGACCGAAACAGTGGTCACCCCCCCCCCCCCCCCCCCCCCCCCCACAAAGAGTAGTAATATGCTCAGATTCTTCTTCAGCTTTAATTAGTATAATACATGCAAAATCAGACAAAGTGGTGTATTTTTGTTGGGTACCAGATCAGTATCTGGTAATGAAGTTGCTGATAAACTAGCAGGAAGAAAAAAAGAAAGAAATAGCCCTAGACAAGAGATAGGTGGATGTTAAAATACCTTTGGGAAAAAAGAGGGAACGTCGATTCTAAATAAAAAGTTAATAAATAAGTGGCAAACGACTAGATGGGACAGTGACACAGGGATGGTGTTATAGTATTACACAGACAGTAGGGAGGATACGTTGCTATAGAAAATAGAAAAGAAGAAGTATTGTTGTCTACACTCTAAGAAATATCTGTTTATTAACAGTTGTATTACTGTATATTTTTACAGAAATTGTCCATAGAACGTGATTTACGGGTGTATTTCTGTTTATTTACGTTTCGAATTGCATTATGGGACTTTGATCTCTGCTCCAGCTGCCGTGGCCAGAGACGGACGTAATAAGGTTAAGCAGATGTCAAAAAATAATTTGCAACGGTCTGCCTTTCAGCGGTCAGTAATTGTTTTGGAAAATGTACGTTATCCAAGTGACTGTTTTATTTGCAGTAGTTTTAAATGTTTTATTGTCTGGGTTCATTGTGTGTAACATACCATTTTGAATCTCAGTTGGCTATTGCTAACTTAATTTTCGTGAGCTGCTGTTATTAACCAGCGCTTGGTTAGGGAGCTGTTTTTTCTCAGAAGATTTAAAACAGACCAGGTTTGTGTGAGTTGTTTTTTGTAATATTAGGTCAGGGCAAATTATCATCCATTATTTGGTCATGTCCCGCTTCTCCATTTTTTGTGGCAATGGGTCTGTTAATTTACAGAACTATTGTCAGTATTTTTATTTGGAGCGGGAGTTTGACTGCTGTTTGAAAAAAAACACAGCGTCTCCTCTCTGTAACGTTAATGTGAACGAGCAAAAGCTTCATCCCCAGCTCCACTTTGCGTGTAAAAGGTAATTTTGAAATGTCATAGAAGTTAACGTTAGTGTTTTCTTGGTATTGTAAGTAGCAAACGTTAACTGTTAAATGTTCAGTTGTGGTTAAGACAGTGTATGTTAACGTGTTGATGTGCCAGGTCAGTGGTGTCTTTTTGGAGGCTGAACGTTAAATGAAGGCTCTCTTTTAAAGTAATCCTGGGCCATTTTGAGTGAGCGAAAATCCTAATCCAACATTCACGTTCGTTTGTAAGGTTAAATTAACTGTTGCTTGCTGCAGGCAGGTCTGCCATATATGTGTGTTGCGGTTTAAATTAGAATATTAACGAGGGGGACAGAATCGGCGGTTAGTTGTACACGTTAATCTCTTTTCTACCGGGTGTCGATCCTGTTGTTATTAAATGCCGTAACGTCATAAATAAATACTTTGTGTGTGTGTGACTTTACAATTGACTCTGTTTGGTGTGACTCTGAAGTTATACGGCAGTACAGGTAACGTTAACGTTACTGTTTACGTCAGTGTTTAGCTTTACGCTCTGAACTGTGGAGTGTTCGCGGTGCATCCAGCTCTGGTGCGAATCAGTCAGTTGTTGGGAAAGAAAACAAAACGTCTCTGACGGGCTACTAACAAGCTAACGTTAGCTGTCCACTCAGAATGGGCAAGTGTCTGAAGTTTAAAAAGGTAGAGATGCGGACGAGGCTGAGGGCAGTCGCACTGAGATTAGCACAGGCGGCTCGGCGTGCATGTCCGTCACTGTGTGGCGAGCACTAATGAACAGCGGAGCTGGAAGACCTGCTGCAGATTACTGGTCAGTGAACAGTTACAACAGCAACAGAGAGACAGTTGTGTATAAGACGAGGTCGGACCTTGTCTCTGTGTCGGCATTGCGCCACTGTTGTAGTGTAACGTTATGTGAATGGAAACATCAAACTAACACACATTAAACTTGCATTACCCAGATGAGCCGATCACCGGGACGAGGAAAAACAAACCGGAGCCCAACTCCTTTCCCCCGCTGCTTTCAAGCCAATACTATATAATACAATATTTCAAGCAGCCTTTAGGTGCAAAAACAGAACAGGATGAATAATCAGTGAAGCAATTGACATATTATATTATACCTTATCTAGCCTAGGAGTAACTAATTTTAACAACTCAAACTGCACAATTTATTTTGTATTTTTGTTTCACACCATATGTTTTTACTGCATTATATTCTGTTTGAATTGTCACCTGGATTTTATGTTTCACTATTTAAATAAAGACAATTCTACCATAAATTGGTGCTGAAATGTCTCCAAAATGCAAGAAATTAAGTGTTTTGTCACGCTGCTGTCGTTTTTACCATGTTGTAAAAACGCGGCGCCCCCTTTGCAATGAATTGAAAAAAGATGCTGTCGTCAGAAAAGAATGCTTTGGTGGACACAGGTCCTATTTACGTTTCAGCGTTGCAACCTTTGAAAAAGCTGGCCTCACAAAAAGCCAATCAGCTCGCTGCTGGCATGCAGTGACAGTCTCATGCTTTTATTTTGAAGGATATTCTGTTAATGTGGATGTTTTGATAGAGTTATACGTTTTAGAGTAACGTTACGTTTTAAAAATGTATTTTCTGTATAGTTTGTTGACTTCATAGGAAGCGCTCTCACATCATAATTTAACATTTGGTGTGTTGTGATTTCTTGTGGAGTGAGTTCTAGGCTACTTTGTGTAACTTTACAGAAGCTAGTTAGCTAACGTCAGCTGCAACAATTGTGTTCCCAGCTGTCTAGGGCACAAGTTTGAAACCCCCGGTAGTGTATAATATAGGTTTAGCTCATTAAGTAGGTTATCCAAAACCCTTACTTGTGTAAGCTTCAAAGTAAAAGCCTGTAACTCAACAAAATAGCTTACACTTGTTAGGCTTGTGTGGCTTTTTGACAAAGACTTTAAAAATCAGTGAGAGTCTTTAGATATGAAAATATGTTCCATTGGACATCTTTTATATTTGTTATACTAAAATGTATGTACTTGTCGTTTTCAGAACTACGTCCAGTGCCGACAGATGAGTCCCTAAAACCCCTGCAGCCTTGCATACAAACCTGTGCACCTCCTTTCTACTGGTACTTCTATGAAATACCATGAGAATTTTTGGTGTGTGTGAAAAGAACTTCTAGTGGCAACAGTTGAACGGTTGAGAACCTTAAAAGCCATGGAGCCCTTTTACACCTCTTTGTTATTGAGACATTTATGAGATCAAGATGAGATTTCTCATTTTGTATTTACTTGCTCTCACTATGATGTTTCATTATGGTATCTGTGAGTTTATCAGTGCCTCAGTTTCGGACTATGTAAAGCACGTCAGGACCCATAGAAACATTAGCCGGGCAATTTTCCTTGTGGATTTCCAGACTGTGGAAGAAACTTTTCCTCTTATAATTCTTTAAATGTGCACTTGAACAGAATTCACCATTAAGGAAGAAAACAGCCTTTTAATCATCATATATCTGTGCAGTTAAAGTGTTCTTGGGAGTTTTGTGGCAAAGAGTGTGGAAGCCTAAAATGTCTTGTATCCAACCTTAAGTGTCACTTGCAAGAGGGTCTTGAAGTGACACGTCCTTACAGTGGATGTGCAAAGACCTTCAAAGTCAGATCCTCTTTTACATCTCATTTATCAAGATGTCACAAGCAGTGTGATGTTACACATATTGCTCAAAGTCATATCAGTGAGACAACAGAGTATGCTGATTCTGATAATGGGCAGCCAGACATTTATAGTGAAGTCCAAACAGTGCAGCAAGATTGAGATTCTCTCCCAGGGTCAACCCAGGATGGATACACTGAAAACATGGCTCTTTTTTACCTTGGCTTACAGGCAAAGTATCTTGTCCCTGCATCTACAGTCTCAAATATTGCAAGTGAAATGAGAGTACTTCAGGATATGCAGCATGAGTTTACTATGGATTTGTTTTCAGAGGGTCTCCAGGAATATGGTGTGCCTGATGAGGCATTACAAAATCTATGGAAACGCTTGATTGATCAAAGTCCTATGCAGGCCACACTCCATGCGAGTAGTGGCACCTTAACCACTCACCATAAACGACTTCAGTATTACAGGAAAGTATTTAACTTGGTAGAACCAGGACAAATAACATTAGGTCATGATGACAAAGGCAAGACAAGACATTTTCATTATGTTCCCATTTTAGAAAGCTTAAAAGCTGTCTTGAGCAATGAAAGTGTACGGCATCAAATTCTAAATCCTATTCATGCCGTCAAAAGCAAGCTATGTGATACTGGAGATGGCTGTGTCTCTAAATCCTATGAATTGTTTGCATCTGATCCGCATGCTCTTCAGATCATGTTGTTTCAAGATGCTTTTGAAGTCGCTAACCCTCTAGGGTCCGCTAGGCAAAAACACAAAGTTCTCGCTGTGTATTACACTTTGGGTAATGTCTATGCACACAACCGATCCACTGTTGACTCAATTCAGCGTGTACTTCTTTGTCTGGAGAAGAACTGTAAGCTGTTTGGCCCCGAGAGAGTTTTTGATATTTTGATGTCAGACTTGCGTGACCTGGAGTCAACAGGCATTTGCACTGAAGGGAAAACCTTCAGAGGCAGTATTGGGTGTGTCATTGGAGACAATCTTGGTTCCCACTATCTTGGGGGATTTACTGAAAATTTCAGCTGTGCAGAATATTTTTGTAGATACTGTCACATTAGAAAAGAGGATTTTCAAAGAAATCCTCTTTCTACAGCCACAGAGAGAACGCCAGCTAGTTACAGGGAATCATTGATGGAGTTGGAAAATAACCCAGATATGCAAATGCACAAAGGCATCAAGTTAAACAGTGTTTTGAACAAACTGACACATTTCCATGTTTGTGCACCGGGACTCCCACCCTGCCTTGCCCATGATTTATTTGAGGGCATAGTTGACTATGATTTGGCCATGTACTTGCAGTTCCTAGTAAAAACAAGGAAGGGGTTCAGTTACGATGTACTTAACAGCAGAATTGTTAATTTTACTGGAGAGAGTCAAAACAGGGCTAATGTTCTGCCTAACAATGGGACAAAACTTGAGGGGCATGCTGCTCAAAATTGGTGGGTTCTTCGGTTTATGCCAGTACTGTTACATGACAGGATCAGAGACCTTAAGGAGGAAGTTTGGCAACTCATACTGCTACTTAGACAGGTGGTTGAGCTTGTATGTGCTCCCGCACTGTCAGAATCACAGGCTGCCTACATGAAGGTCCTCATTGAAGAGTACATAGAAACAAGGCATCTCCTCTTCCCACTTAAAAAGCTTAGACCCAAACACCATTACCTTTTAAATTATGCAGATCTCACATTAAAGTTTGGGCCTTAATTGGCACATGGACAATGATATTTGAAAGCAAGCACAGCTATTTTAAGAGGTGTATTCGGGCAAGTAAGAACTTCAGAAACATCACAAAATCCCTTTCAGAGAGACATCAGTTGTTGCAGGCCTACCAAAGCAGAGGAAATGTGTTCTCCTCTGATTTGATCATGTCTGACTGTACAAGGTTTTACCCAGAGTTGTATGATAGTCAGATCAAGGGTGCATTGAAAGCATTCAATGTCACATCATCAAATGCGGTAGTGACAAACAGAATTACTGTACGAGGCACATGCTATGTAAATGACATGCTTGTCATTTTGAGCTGTAATACTGGACAGTTAATTCTTGGGCTTATTGCATGCATTGTAGGGAAACAACAAAAGACTGCGCTTCTTGTGCTTAGACAGAAAAAAGCATGTCTTGATCCAGGGTCATGGTGTTTTTGAAGTAGAGAGTGAGGATGGTATTTTTATTTGCAAAGGACTTGATGAGCTTCTTGATTACATCCCACTCAGACACTACAGCAGAGGTGGCAGACCGCTGGTTGCTCTTAAACACAGTCCACCATGGGGTCTATAAGGGAGAAGATCAGAAGCACACTGCATTCACTGGAGGAAGAGCAACTGGAAACTACCATCACAAAGTTGACAGATCTTGGAGTCATCTTGGGTTTGATCAGACATTGAACAGTACACTAATTTCTTTATTTTAATTAAATTCAAATAAGCTTTAATGCCATGATCAATCAGAAACCTATATTTTGCAGTTAATACTACTACACACTGACTTTTCTCCCCACATAAATACGGCAGTATCTGAGGATGAGGGGGGTGGATAAACTTGGGATACGTTATTTCTTTTTTCAAAGAAAATCAAACTTTCTCTTTCTCACAAGTAAGGCTGCTCGATTATGGCAAAAATCATAATAAGGATTATATTGGTCAATAATGACATCATGATGATTTAACATTACTCAAAGATTTCGGAAACATGAATTTATTGAACTTTTTGACAGTGTATTTCCTTGATCTTTAAATATAATTTAATTGAAAACTAAAAAAGATACAATTATCTTGTACTCATAATCGTGATTAAAAATAAAATTTTACAATAGTATTAATTGCCCAGCCCTACTTACAAGTGTAGGGTCTGGACCAATCAGACACACACTAATTATTCATATTCACTATATTTAATGAATATAAAGGTCTATGAAACTCTCCCCCAAAACTAACCTCAAAAAATGAAGTTACTTTGTCAGCCGGGTGTCCGGTTACAGAACACTTTAAGACTGATAACAGACTTTACGACCTCAAAGGAATGTGGCCACATGCGCCACATGCTTAAGAGAGAGAGACCATCTTTAATTAAATAAACTTTGCGGTGTTACTCTGATCTATGAAGGAACATGCCTCACAGAAACTGTGATGATTTACTGTCTCGTGTACTATTAGGTATAACAACATGGTATGTTTGATTGGGGTGTATGTGGTTGAACAACCACCCAACGGTCAATATAACCTCACCTGTATCATGCTTCCTAGCAAATTAATCCTCATTTAATGACACACACTTTGATGTACATCACCTTCTCTTAGAATGCAATGTGAATTTGTTATGTCTATTTGAGCTTGAATGAACAGTCTAAGCATGCTGGGGACAAAGACCATAAATCAACTAAGAGCCGCTTCCCCTCTCGGACATGTCACCTTACTCATAGGTCCATTCAAACCTTAGGGGTTGGTTCTTTTCTCAGGGTATATCAGAGGCAGGCAACAGTGACCGCGCTCTCTTAGTTTTTTCATCCAGCCGCACCACTGTTCTGGTGAGACTGGGGAGCCCCCTCCCCCTCCACGGGGGCCCCAAGGGCCCAGCAGGCCTCGATTCCAACCAGAGGTGGGCTCAGGCAGGAGAGAGAAGACTCTCTCACAAAGAACCAAGGACAATCTCAGGAGTTTTGGAACAAAGACTCCAACCAACAACGACTCCAATCACCCATCCTTTTGACTTCCTCACTTCCAATCATGCGTTCCTGGAGAAAGAGAACGCTCAACTAACTTCCACTTGACGCTGCCGGAACCATCAACGACTTCAATTTTCAACAACTTCAAGAATTGTTCCCATTACAAATGAAAGTATTCAATTCAATGAAATGTGAAAATGAAATTCTGATGGTTCTTCTCATAGACCCTCTTCCGGTTTCCAATTTCATCCTATCACTAACCTATTTATGTATTCATGTGTGTATGTTGTTTAGTTTATTTATATTCATATAAATATCTATATTTAGTTAATAAAACTTGTACATAATATGTATTTGGTTCTGTTTTGTTTGCAATACAAGTCACTTTACGATCACGGTTTTTGCTACTGGCTCAAAGTACTGTACAGGCGAAGAAATAATTATTCTTCGGTGGCCATGGAAGATACCCTTTATTAGAATAAATTAATAATCAAAATAGTTAGTTGGAAGAACTGATTAATTGATTGTAATATTAATTCAGCCACATCAAGTTAATCCAATTAACTGACCCAAATATTTATAATTAATAATAACAAAAAGCTGAGTTCCTTACACAAGTGACATTTTGTTTGCTATTGTTCACCTTTTGGAGTCCACTTTTTAATTGCCTAGTGTCTCAGAGCACCTGTACTCCCAACCTTTGTAGTGTAACCAAGGATCTGATGGAGATGTCAACTGTGACGCATCCAGAGATGTTTCAAATCCCATGGCAGAAGTTTCCAGTTACAATGATGAATGCGCTGAAGGAGAAGAGGAGGCCACTACCAAAAGATAGAAGACACATGATCAGGATCATCATGGAAGATTTGATGGCTAAGGACACCAGACCAGGCAGAAGCAAGCTGAAACAAGTTGCACAACAGCTGGTTGAGAGGTACCCTGATTCATTTTTGGATAAATGTGGCACAAATGTAGTGGGTCAAGGTTTTGCCTCCCTTGTTATGCAAATGGCAAATCGAGTCAAGAACATCAGGCGACAATATGCTTTCAGCACATCCAATGAATGGAGACCAAAAAAGAAATGCAAATCATCTGACCATTACGGCTGTCGTCAGTGGCAACCCGAGTCCCCAAATGATTCTGACAACCATGAGGAAAAAAAGAAAAAGATGCAATACGCCTTTAAAGGAAATGTTTTACCTGAGAGCGACATTAAAAGATTAAAGGCTGAAACATACTGCGCCCAGCGCATCACTCTGAATACCGAAGACAATGTAATCAAACTCATGGAAGAATGGCCATACTTCTTTGAAGCCACCTGTCTGCTTGACCACACAGAGAAATTGCTGGCATTTTCTGTCCAAACCAAATTTCTGAACCAATTATTTTTGTTTGTCGTTCCCTATTTACCCCTAGACTAAGGGGAAGACATAACAATAAGCATTCCAAATAAACAACTACATAGTCACTTTTGCATAAATCAATAACGGTCTAAAGAAACTACAGCCACTGAATTTTATTCTTGGACTTCTTGGAGATCAGGTGAATTTCCTCCAGGACATTGATGATGTCATAGATGCGCAATTTCTGGACTGCCAGAACATGAGAGTTCAAGTCCCGCCAAGCTCAATCTCCAGACTGCTTTTTTAAATACAGGCTTCTGGTATTGACGCCCTTCCATATGTAGAAGTTCAGACTGTCCTGCATCTGACAGGCGATGGCATCCACAAGAGAGCACAGAAGGTCCTGGACATCGACAGGTACTACATTACGGTAACAGAGACTCTAAGGTGTACGGTATGCAGGATCAGATTAACATAAGGGCTAGGTGGGGCTTAAGCCCGAGGGAAGGATTGACTGGCCATTGGGAGCCTCTGAACTTTTCCTGGTGTGCCGCTTGCCAAAACCCCACATATTGAGTGCTGTTAAACAGTTTAATTATAAATTGATCATTCATACTGTAAATGGGAAATATATTTTCTTTTCATAAGGGCCAGTGTTACGTCCCCTGATGGCATAGAGGTATAATGAAGACGTACATAATAAAAACCGTTACACACTCCTATAATTTTGGTCTCTGGGGAGTACTGTGGGCGAATGACGCAAAGACAATCAACCTACTGCAAGCAGGTGGTTCGCTTTATTTACAATACGAACATTATGTTTTTACATAAATAAAAATAAATAGACAAACTCATTTACAACTATAGACACACCCTTAAAATAAGCCACAGAGAGAAAGAAAAATGAGCGGTGCTAAATAAACAAAAATAACAAATCCAAAACACACATCAGCTAATCCCCGCCCTCTAAACTATCTACGACGAAAAACAGAAAATAAATAATTCTTCAGCGCTTAACACACCATAACTAATACTTCACTAACTAACAAAACAAAACGTACACACAGTTGCACACGCTCCTTTCCTAATGTATTTAACAGCGGAATTTCTACGTGTATGTGATATGTAAGTCACGTGACGTACTTCCCTTTTCCCTTCTCTCTGGACCGGTGCAGTTTGGATCAGATAAGATGAGGCAATACCAACAGTTTCTCAGAAGCCAGTGAAGAGTCTAGGGAGATGGTACGATGGGGATCTAAAGGACACAGTTCGAGTGGGAGAAGTTAGACGACAAGCAGTGGAAGGGTTGAAGAGCATAAACAGCTGTGCTCTACCAGGCAAACTAAAACTCTGGTGCTTTCAGTTTGGTCTACTGCCAAGGTTGCTGTGGCCACTGACTGTGTACGAGGTTTCTTTGACAACAGTGGATAAGCTGGAAGCGTTAATAAGTTCATACATCAGGAAATGGTTGGGAGTTCCACGCTGCCTCAGCAGAGTGGGACTTTATAGTAAAGGAGTATTGCAGCTGCCAGTCTCTGCTTTAACTGAGGAGTTTAAGTGTGCCAAGGTCAGACTGGAAATGACTTTAGCAGAGTCACGCGACAAATGTGTAAGGGAGGCAGCCCCTGTGGTAAAAACTGGTAGAAAGTGGTCAGCAAAGAAATCTGTAGTAGAGGCAAAGGCTGACCTTCAAATTGGGGATATCGTGGGACAGGTACAGCATGGAAGAGGGGGTTTTGGGCTCAGTTTAGCTCCTCCTAAATGGCACAAGGCAGGCCCAGCTCAAAGGAGGAAGCTGGTAGTCAACGAGGTGCGAAAGCAGGAGGAGAGGATGAAATGTATAAAGGCCATTTCCCAGGCCAAGCAGGGAGAGTGGATGAGATGGGAGAGTGTGGAACAACAAAAAATGGGCTGGCAAGACCTTTGGTCAATGGAAGAGAGTAGGATCAGTTTCCTTATTAGGTCAACATATGATGTTCTCCCATCACCGCAGAACCTAAACCTCTGGGTAGGAGAGGATCCCTCTTGTCCTTTGTGTTCATCACCTGCCACATTAAGGCACATTTTGACAGGATGTAAGGTGGCTCTTAGCCAAGGTCGGTTTTTTGGCGCCATGACCAAGTATTGCGATGTTTGGCTTTAGCATTGGAAGGCAAGCGTAGTATGACCAATAAGTTGCCGCCTGTTCTAGCAAAACATTACACGTAGAAGACAATATTCCTCAGCCCAGGCGAGCAACCACCAAGAAAAGGTGCTAACACCAATTCTCGCCCAGGACAACAGGAAGCTGCTAGGGACTGGAAGATGCTGGCTGATCTTGATCAACGGCTTATTTTTCCACCTGAGATTGCCACCACTAACCTACGACCAGATATTGTTTTGTGGTCTGGATCAGCACGCATTGTTCAACTGATAGAGTTAACAGTGCCATGGGAGGATGCGGTAGATGAGGCATATGAGAGGAAGAAATTGCGGTATGCTCATCTGGCCACTGAAGCAGAACAGCGAGGATGGAGAGTCCAGGTTTATCCAGTGGAAGTGGGTTGTCGAGGTTTTGTGCCACACTCTACAACCCGGTTCCTCAGAGACGTCGGATTCAGTGGTCAAGAGTTGCGTCGCACAATAAAGAACTTATCTGAAGCAGCAGAAAGGAGCAGCACCTGGCTGTGGTTGAGACGGAAAGATTCTAGCTGGCTGAGTACAGGCCGCCATGCTACGGTTTCGTAGAATTCTTGAAAACTTGAAGGGTGTTGGTTTATTTGTATAGGTTGTATAGTATTTACAGTCATTACGTTCCTGTGTATATTGCGTGAATGACGGCAAGTTGGGCAGATATTGTGTTTTGCGGTAGGTGGTATGCCATACGGAACCGTTGCCACTGAAACTGCATATTAACGCACCAGTGGGGCTCGACAGCCTTAGTCAAACAGGTTGGCGCGTATGGTTGGGTTGCGGAGAGATTGTGAGATTGTGGTTAGGTCTCAGCAGCACTGTTGGTTTATTTGTAGAGGTTGTATAGTATTTACAGTCATTACGTTCCTCTGTATATTGCGTGAATGACGGGTGGTTTGGCAGATATTGACAGTGAAAAGGTGAAAAGGTCCGCTTTTGGCGCTGCAAAAATTCAAAAAGATCAAAAAGCTGTGATGATGTATGTACACTACCGGTCAAAAGTTTGGGGTCAGTACGATTTTAAATGCTTTTAAAAGTATTCTCTTCTGCTAACCATGTTAAATTACTTTGTACAACTTAACTAGTTATTTATAAAAGAAATTCTGGTGACGGCAACCAAGCTAACAATTGTTAAACGACAGGTCTGGTTCAGTTAGACATCAATAACGTAATTTGTATATATTTGTATAATTTGTAATATCAATACGGTAGTAATTTGTACTGGCATTTAAACGTTAAACTTTACTTATATATACTACGGTTATAACAAATGTATGGTAACGTAAATATTTGAAAGCATATTGCCCCGTTATTGCTCCGACTCCGCTAAGGTCCGACATTTTTTATTTTTTGAACAAGATAGCAAAGCTGCGGCATAGGATTGTGGGTGATTTAAGAGCGCGAAGGCTACACATATGCATCCTTTCCTGTGTATTGGATATTTTCTGAACAAAGGACTGAAATTCTGAGGATCCTCGACATTGGAACAGTCTTTCGACGGATGTCGATGACGTAGCATCTTCGAAATTCCGGCTTCCGGGGATCCTTCCTTGACATTGAGGTATTTGTACTGTGCATCATGCAATCAAGTTGGTCTCCTTACACTTGAAAACACTTGATTATTTGTGTATACGGTATGCATATTTTGAAATAAACATATTTCGAAATAAACATATTTTGAATATGTGTATGCCTGTGTGTTTGCACTGCGATGGACTGGTCATCTGTCCAGGGTATTTCTCTCTTCTTGCCTGAGACACTGGCTGCAGTTTGGAGAATGAATGTATGGAATTCAGGATTTCTAGAGTCATTTATAGTATATGAGCTTCTCAGTCCAATTCTCTTATGTGTAGTCAGCCTATATGCCTTATTCAGAGCAGCGCCAGGACACGTATGAAAGCGAGGCTGTGAGGGATAGACGTATCAGCTGTAAAAAAGCTCTAAAGCTCCTATCACTCTTTCCCACAGCTCATGTTTGGTCTGCTTTTTGGTCTGCTTAAATATCTAGGACAGGTATTTTTGCAGTGTTTCATCAGCAGAACAATCCAAGAAAAACATTAAATTCTAAAACAGTACAACCCACTGAAGAGATGAATGTCTATCCCTCACAGCCTCGCTTTCATTCCCGTTATAAATCAAAGAATCAGGTCTACTAAAAGCTTCCAGCAATCAGGCTCCATTACATTAACTCCCTATGGATGCAAGCTACCACATTTAAGATCATCCAAAGGGAAGGTCTCTGGTTACAAACAGACAAATCAGTGCAGTACTGAAAAAAGTGGTTCAACTTAAGAAATCTTAATAAAGGGGATGAAGTACTTCCTCAATTTTCCAGTTTGTGCAACTCTGTTACTGTTTACCTGAGAAATTAACACATTCCCTGTAATATTAATAGAATAGATAGATTTCTAAATCCACCCTTTTTCTTTCTTTTCACACTCATGTACACTGGGTGACTGACAGCATTTGAACAGGATGCTTAAACTGGCAGGGAATTTTCTCCTTTTTGCCTTCCCATGAGGCCAAAGTGCTCAGGTTACAGTAACATGGACAGTAAATATGCCACAGAGAACGTTGGGAAGATGTTCAATGGATTATGCTGGCAAAAGCAATGACAGTTTTTAAGAAAATTTCTTTTCTCAATAGTTCGGAGGTCTAAAATCTCCCATCACACATTTAATATTTAAAACCACACAGAATCTAAACGTGTTCTTCGAATCCTGAAGATGTTGGACATCCCCTGCATTCAGCCCAGATTGTATTACAATAATAATGCTACTTTGATATTCTGGTTTCATGAAAGCAGTGTGAAAGACTGTGCCAGTGGTCATAAATACTGCATTCATCACCTGGGGAAATATTGATCCGTTCCCTAAAGGGTCTATTAATGTGAGAGAAAAAAAAAAAGACTCCACACAATTTGAATGTAGTTTATTTACAAAAAGAGTATACAGTTTACTCAAACAAAAAAGAAAGAAAAGAGGGTGTGTAATTGAAGGCACATTTTTGTGCACCCAGGTTTGAACACACTCACACATCGTTGTGCCATTCCTGGAAACAGTTCCTGTTTAACTGAAGACACAAATGAACGTCACACGCCTGGCATTTCCATGGTGTTTGTTGCTTCTTGCCACGCACTGCTTTGCAATGCACACATATGCGGCGACCAACAGTGGCAATTTTTCTGACATCGGAGGTCAGCTCAGCTCCTGGAACCGGCACATGGTCATTACTGGACTGTTCTGCATCTGCTTTCTCAGACACACCACAGAGCTCTGCAACAAGCTCTTCCATAAACGCCTTGTGCATCATGTTGCCGTGTAGCTCCTTGTGCAATATGAAAGCATTGGTGGCAGCAACATCCAAGAAGTGTAGAAAGACTTTCCTGTACCACTTCATGGTGTTGTGCTGTGCAGTGTAGTACTGCAACAGCTGGTTGGACGGGTCAACACCTGTCATGTGCTGGTTGTACGCGGTCACAGGCGCAGGACATGGAAAAGACTTTGTCCTCCGTGTATCTTGTGCTTTCACTTGTCGTTGCACACGGTCTCCTGTATAGGCACCATGAATGGTGGAACAAACAGACACCTCTTGTTTGTCCATCCACTTCACACACACAAGAGGCCCATCCCGAATCCACCGGATGGATCCCCTGCTGGACTTTTTGGTCAGTGAATTAGAAGCGCTCCGTGGGAAGTCCTTCCTATAGTCTCTGTAAGTCCCACAAGAACCAAACTTCATGGCAAGCAAGTCTGTTAAGAGCTTTGGACTTGTGAAGAAATCATCCATGTACACATGGTAGCCAGAACCCAAAACTTTCTTGTCCAGAAGAGACATCACCGCATCATAAGAAATCCCACGGCCTGTGGGAAAGATGTTTTGGCCCGTGTACACAGAGAGGTCCACAGTATATCCATTCGACGAGTCCACCAGGACAAAGAACTTGAAGCCCAGCTTTGCTGGCTCGGCTTTCATGAATCGTCTCATTCCTGCATTTGCTCTGCATGCCACGGGTCTTTCCTTCACAGCTAAATTTCTTCTGGGATGATAAAAGGTTTTGCACGCAAGACGGATGGTGTCCATGAGGGGTCTGACCCTAAAGAGCGGGTCATGTTCAGCTGTTCCCCTCTTTTTGTCATTTTCCTTGTCTGCCTCTGGGTGACTTATGTGCAAATTCCATGAAATGGTGCAGTATCTGTCCCTAGACATGACTGTGGCGGGAAAGGGCACAGAGAAAAGACTGTCCTGCCGCCAGTAGTCAGCAATGGAGCTCATCTTCACCGTGGCCATGTAGAAAACAAGTCCAATGTAGCGGTACAGCTCGCCAACACTGACATCTGTCCAACTGTATTTGCGACCCTTTGCGAGCGCCCTGGCAGCCTGAGCGTTTGTGTTGTGGCACAGATTTGACACGGCGCTCTCTGAGAAAAACAGTTTGAAAAGACTCATAGGAGAGTGCGAGTCAGCAAGACTCGACTGCGGCCCAGGTTCCCGAGCCGGCAGGAATCTCAGAGACTTTGGAGCCACATCGACATCAGTCTCTTCTCTCCATGTCAGAGTCTTGGCTCCCTTTAAAACAGGAATCTGGTCACTGTCATTCTCACATCTGTGGTGGGAGAAAACAAAAGTGAGCATGTTGACAACAGGATCACCACATCATTATCAATAACTTATACTGATATTTTGCCCAGTCTCATTAAAAGCTATTTACAGATTCATCCATACACATATACTTTGCATGTATTATTTCACAGTACATGCAATCAAAATTAATCTGTCACTTGTAAAATGACGGGTAAACGTGGACTTACTTATTAAGATTTTCTACCGCGTTGAAAACTGAGCGACGTTTGCATCTTGTGTGAGGTCCACGTGAAGGAACCACATTCCTAAGAAAAGAAAAGGTACAAGCACAAATATTAGTAAACATTATAGATTACGTTATCCAAGCTGGCAAACCAGCGCTTGCATAAGTGATAGACCCTTTTCACATTTCCAGGTTTCTCAGAAGAGAAAATCATCATAGTTGGGTAAAATGGTTAACTGGTGGGGGGACGCTAGAGAGCACCACATGGAGTGGACGTAAATCTAGGGAGCTCCCTCAACAAGCCTCCATAAACTAGTACTATTTGACTATTTTCATCGCGAAAGTTTGCTCAACAAAATCCAAAGCCAAAGAAAGGGGATTCACCATTCAGTGCAGTCGAAAAACTGTCCGAGAATCCTATTGAGCACGAGACTGATCGTGATCATGACACGGCCACGGACTCAACTGCTATCCTGTCAGCCATTCAAACCATGAGTAACGGTATGAACGACAGATTAATTCGCTAGAAGCAACTCTATCTCATTTCAGCACTGTCTGAAACCACCTCGCGTATCGCAGATCTTGAGAGCGTTAAAGCTGAGCACGAAAGCAGTATTTCTGACCTGGAGGCCTCCTGTCAGGAAATACTATCAGCTAATAAGGTCCTACGTGCTAAACTGGATGATCTTTGAGGGCCGTTCCCGACGACAGAATATTAAAATTGTCGGCCTACCCGTGAACGTGGAGACTGGTCGCCCCACTGAGTTTGTGGAAAAACGCGGCAACATCGCCTCTAAAATATGACGGCGTTCACATCTCTGTCTTCTCAGATTTCACGGCTGAGGTTGGAATTCGATTCGGAATGCTGTTCCCCGCACGTCTTCTTGTCACCCAGGGCACTAACAAGAAAATCATTGGCTCAGTTTCGGATGCTGAATTATTCGTTTTCATGGCTGAATGACTTAAATCATCATTTCTGCAGTTTAACGGCGGCCTTTAGTACGAGGTTGTGAATATTTTCAAGCAAAACAAAAAAACAAGGAGAGAGAGACATTGTACAGACTGCTTGCGATCACGTTATTTGGTCAGATTGTACATGTTATTAGTGCCTTATCTGCTCGTACATGTCCATACTTTCTGTTATATCATTTATATAGTTTAAACCGTGTTTAATAAAAAAATAAAAAAAGTTATTTTTCTGTGTTACAAGGGTTGTGTGCTACACACTAGTTCAGGCTTATAGAGCAATTCTTTTGTTGATAACTTAGTTACGCGGAGGTTGCGTGGGAGTCCCCTGGTTTCTCTTTTTTAGGTTATTTTGGTAGGCAGTTTTTCCTCTTACTCCTTATGCTGCCCTGCAGCTCCGCTGTTCATATGAGGTTTTTTCCCCGGCTTCATTTGGGGAAGCTGATGGAAGGGGGAGGGTGGGTGGTTTGTCTTTTTTTGTTTGTTTGTTGTCTCGAGTTTAGTGTCTGTACATCTCCTTCAATGGTTATTCAGTGGTTATTATCCCTTCGAATTTATTTTGCAGCTGCCATTACAATAGATACTATACTACATGACGTGTAGTAGGTCTTCACTTAAAGGTTGCAATGTCACTCTTGCTAGTTGGAATGTCCAGGAATTAAATAACCAGGTTAAGAGAGCTAAAAAAAATTCTTATTTGAAGTCCATCCCTGCTGACATAATATTTTTACAAGAGACACATATTAGGCATTCTGAACAAAGGCGACTGATATGCAATTGGATCTCCCAGGTATTCCAATCTACCTTCTCATCCAGGGCCAGAGGAGTAGCTATTCTGTTTCGTAAGTCAGCTAATTTTAAGCACATATCCACTATCAGAGACCCTAACGGCCGCTATTTAATTGTATCTGGCCTACTTTCCTCAATTCATGTCACTCTGCTTAATGTGTACTTAATGTGTGTTTTAACTTGGTGTTGGACCCTACTCTAGATAGATTTCCTTCTCGCACTGGAATACCCTTGGCCAACTCTACCTCTGTTCTTAACAATCTGATTACTTCTTTTGACCTCGTTGATATCTGGAGACTAAAACAAGTTCATAAATCATACTCCAGGATAGATTTTTTTTTAGTAGACTCTAAAATTATTCCCTGTATAAAATCAATGAAGCATCACAATAGAATCATCTCCGACCACTCAGCAGTGACAATCTCTCTAGATCTCGTAGAAATATAGCCCAGCTATTACTGGCGTTTTAACCCTACTCTGCTCTCGGAGGTAACATTTTGTGAACAATAAACAGAGTTGCTAGCGGAGTTTCTCAAATTTAATGACACAGGCGAGGTTTCTGCCTTTACACTATAGGAAAGCCTAAAGGCTGTCTTGAGAGGACATATTATTTCATACGAGTCTAGTCTAAAAAAGCAAAGGGCAAAACGCCTTTCAGAAATTCATAATCGTCTTACTCGGCTGGAGGACACTTACAGAGATTCAGCAGACTCAGAAGTGCTTAACGAAATTACAGCACTTAAATTGGAATATAACTAGATTCTTTCGAACCAAGTAAAATATTTGTATATAATAATATGTTGCTAAAATTGAAGCAAAAACAGTTTGAAATTGGGGACAAACCAGACAAATTGCTTTCTCGTCAGCTGAGGGGGCTACAAGAGCAATTCATATTTTTACAATTACATTCGAATTTTACAAAAGATTTGCGCAGGTGCTCTCCCCTTTGCTGTTGAGGATGCTTAATCATTCTTTTGACATACATAAACTTCCCCAGTCCTTGTATGACGCAAATATTTCTCTAATTCTTAAAAAAGGTAAAGAAGAAACTGACCCAGTATCTTATCGACCCATATCTCTTTTGAACTCTGACTTTAAAATTT